>NW_026712235.1:464165-1171766 GCF_030504385.1 Musca domestica
TTCATCAGTTCAATGGATTCTCGCTTCAGTTCAATTTCAACTTAGCTATTTGTCGTTGCTAGAGTTGTTTTGTCTGTTGTCATTGTTGTTGGTGGAAGGTTTTTGTTGTAGAGTTTTGTATAAATATTTTCGCTTTGTTCCAAAATACAATTTGTTTATCAACTCATCTTCTTTCTTTAGTTCAGTCTTCTTCCTTTTTATTTATTCGACGGTTCTGCTACTTTTGGGTTTCCCTGTGTAATGTTGAGCAGTTATATTTCTCGTTTGCGGTTGTGGTTTGAGGGGAGGGGTCGGAGGCGAAGGGAGGTGGTTCGCATGGCGAAGGACTTGCTGTTGTTTTGCGGCAACATCTGTTACACTATTAAGGAGACAATTTGTAGCTATCGCTGCGCTCAGCTGTATCATTGTTCGGTTTTTAGTTTTTCTTGTTGTTGTTGTTGTTGTCGTTTCTGTTATTGTTAAACACCAAGAGACAAAGATAAATTGTTAAACATTGATGGTTATTTATTTTCTGGAGTTTGTCTTCTTCTGCTGCTGCCACGTTGCTGTTTCTTTTTTTTTGCCAACAACTTGTTTCGAAATATTTTCTGTGTCCTTTTTTGCAGGATATATTCCATCGCGTTTTTTTTATCTCAACGATTTCACCAGCTAGTTGGTGGCATTGTTAAATTGTTGTTATCCAATAACCATGGCTATGAGGAAAAACACCAACAACAACAAAAAACAGCAACATTTGAAAGTTGACATTTATTAAAACAAAAACGAAATCCTTTTCTATCCCCTGTCTACGCTCGAAGATGTGTGCGGCTAAAAAAGTCATTATCAAGGACACAACTTGTGACTGAACATTTTATGGTCTAGAAGCAAAAACGTGAAACTATTATTAATATGACAAGAAGCAACATTCTTGGCGAAGACTTCAAAGGTATTAGCCGCGATGTGAGGATCATTTTTCAAGATAAAAAACAAAATAGAAAAGGACTTTTTATAAGAGAGGATATCATAAAACTTTCTAAAGGAAAAAATCACTTATGGTTTTATGGGAGTAGAAACTGACAGGTCATCTATGGAAATGGGATTTTCAAAAGAATAAATTCACTGCGAAAAAGAAATATTTATCTCCAAAATCACTTTTATACACAAAAATCTTAAAAGTGACCAACAATGGCCGAAACAGATTTCAAAAACTTTTAAAAATTTTAAAAATCCATTTACAGCTAAATGAGCAGAGAAAATATATTTTCAAGAAAAACGACTGCAGCTCAAAAAGTCCTTGAAGAAATATTCTCAAGACTGCAGTATTACTGCGTAAGTGTTTCTTAAAATTATAGCACAAATAGCCCACAAAATCCACGTTTATTAGTCTGTTGTCCTTTAAAATATTCTTTAAAATTCACGTTTATTGGTCTCTTGGTCCTTGAAAAATATTCTTTAAAAAATCTACGTTGTTTAGGACTGTAAAGGTCCGTGAAAATTTTTCCAACTATAGCATTTATAGCCTAAGAGCATTTTGGAAAAAATTATCATAATTTTTCTTTTTAAAAATTCACATTTCGGCCCTTAAAGGTCCTTGAAAAATATCCTTAAAAAATTCACGTTTATTGGTCCGTAGGTCCTTGAAAATATTCATTAAAAATCCATGTTTATTGGTCCGTAGGTCCTTGAAAAATATTCATTAAAAATCCATGTTTATTGGTCCTTGAAAAAATATTCTTAAAAAATTCACGTTCATTGTAGGGATGGTCCTTGAAAAAATATTCTTAAAAAAAATTCACGTTCATTGTTGGGATGGTCCTTGAAAAAATATTCTTAAAAAATCCACGTTCATTGTTGGGATGGTCCTTGAAAAAATATTCTTTAAAAAACCACGTTCATTGTTGGGATGATCCTTGAAAAAAAATTTTCTTTAAAAATCCACGTTTATTGGTATATGGTCCTTGAAAATTATTCTTTAAAAAATTCTCGGTTATTGGTCTGTTAGTCCTTGCCAAAAATTCTTAAAAAATCCACGTTTAAGGCTCAAAAAGTCCTTGCCAAAATTCTTTAAAAAATCCACGTTTGAGGATCTACATGTTCCTGAAATTTTTTTTTTTTTTAAAAATCTAGGTTTAAGAATGTAAAGGTCCTTGAAAAAAATGCTTTAAAAATCCAAGTTTAAGGCTCTAAAGGTCCTTGAAAAAATATTCTTAAAATAATCCACGTTTATTGATCAGAATGTCCTTAAAAAATATTCTTTGAAAAATCCACGTTTTATTGGTCTGGGTAGTTGAAAATATTCTAAAAAATCCACGTCTAAGGCTCTAAAGTTCCTTAAAAAATCTTTAAAAAATTCAAGTTTTGTGCTATGAAGGTCCTTGAAAAATGCGTTCACGAAATCCTTGTTTATTTGTCTGTTGGTCCCTGAAAAATATCATTTAAAAAATCCACTTTTATGGGTGTTGGTTGTTATTATATTCTTATATTTTCTATCATAATGACATAGGCCCCGCTATTTTCCCTCCTATTTTTTCTAATTTCTTAGATCCAAAAATAATCACCAATAATTTGAAAATAATACGCTCAATATTTCACTCCAGCCTCGCCGGATCTAATTGAATTTCAATTGAAAAGCAAAGCAAATTTCGCAACAAATAGCATTTAAAGCCTAAGAGCATTTTGGAAACAAATTATCATAAATTGTTGTAATTTCTGTCAAGGATAAATGGAGCAAAATAAAGCTCCTCGGAATTTATGTAATATATATGTTTCCTCTCAGCCTCCGATATTACTTCCCTTTGCTCCCACTCCTTCCCTCAGCGAAGAAAATGAAAAACAGTTCAATATTATGAGATTGTTTTGTCTTATTGCCTTATTTGACATTCTCTTTGGTTTTTTGTTTGGTACGTTCGATGCGTCAGGCAGGCAGGCAATCGACGCACAATGTATTTAAGGATTAATGTTTACTCTTAATTTATCCTGACAAAAACACATCACACAGCCAATGTCAGCACAGTGCCGCACTCCATGATGATTATCGTTATCATGTCACTGTTGTTGCCAATCTTAAGTGAGTGAGTGAGTGAGAGTAACAAAGGCATTTGTGAACCTATATTTGTCTAAATCATACCACACCCAGCCCACACCTCCCCCTGAATGTGTGTACGTGTGTGTGACTGAGTGAGTCCCTGGATATGATGTGGATGATTGCCTCCAAGTTTGCCCTGTCAACGTTCCATGTGACTTTTGCAAATAATTGCCCGAAGACGACGTGTGTGACATTAGTCAGCCAAAGTGGAAAACTTTCATAAATAGTCCTGCTGGGTTTCGTTTTAATTTTTCTTTTTGACTTTTCATTAATTTCATACCCATTTGAAGATGCTTGGAAATTGTAGGATATTCTGGGAATTCTTCAACTAGTTTTAGTATTTATTTAAGCATTGGTTTTTTTTCTCTCTGCCTCTCTCTCTCTCTCAGTCAAGAAGTCCCATCTCAATTTGAGTTTGTTTTTTCGTGGAATTAGTATTAATTATCTTTAGTATTTGTTTAAATTGCTTTTATTTGTTCCGGTCTAGGACGTGTTGTGGTGCAATAGCAACGTGAGGGGAATTATTAGATACTGTCTTCCAGGAACGAATAATGGAAGTAGAAATGTGATATAACTTCACATAATGAGAAACTGGGGAAAAACCTTTTAATAAAAAACGGAATATATCCATATAGAATATCAAATGGTCTTCCGATACAATCTCCTAGCTAGGTCTTCTATAAAATATATTCAAATACCTTCTTGTTTCAAAGATATGAAAAAGGTGTTCTATTATGTCTGATTTGAAGAAGGAATCCCACTGAAGTCCTTAAGATTTTTTACATAGAAGACCTCAAGAAGACTTTCCCTATATAGAAGACCAGAAAGGTTTTCCCCATGGAAGACCACGTCTTCTCCTGTTGAAGTACTGAAAGAGTATTATCTCACCCCAGCACAGTTTTTTTCTCATAGAAGCACTGAGAAGCCAAAAAGACATTCAGACATAAGATCTGAAACATGTAGATCCAGTGGATTTTTTAAAGAATATTTTTCAAGGACCCAACCAGACCAGAATATGCGGATTTCTTAAAAAATATTTTCAAGGATCAACAGACCATATAAGTGGATTTTTTAAAGAATATTTTCAAGGACAAACAGACCAATAAACGTGGATTTTTTAAAGAATATTTGTCAAGGACCATCTCAACAATAAACGTGGATTTTATAAAGAATATTTTTCAAGGACCATCCGGCCAATAAACGTGGATTTTTTAAAGAATATTTTTCAAGGACCATCTCAACAATAAACGTGGATTTTTAAAGAATATTTTTCAAGGATTATCTCAACAATAAACGTGGATTTATTAAAGATATTTTTCAAGGATCATCTCAACAATAAATGTGGATTTTTTAAAGAATACTTTTCAAGGACCATCTCAACAATAAACGTGGATTTTTAAAGAATATTTTTCAAGGACCAACAGACCAATAAACGTGGATTTTTTAAAGAATATTTTTCAAGGACCAACAGACCAAAAACGTGGATTTTTTAAAGAATATTTTTCAAGGACCAACAGACCAATAAACGTGGATTTTTAAAGAATATTTTTCAAGGACCAACAGACCAATAAACGTGGATTTTTTAAAGAATATTTTTCAAGGGCCAACAGACCAATAAACGTGGATTTTTTAAAGAATATTTTCAAGGACCAACAGACCAATAAACGTGGATTTTTTAAAGAATATTTTTCAAGGGCCATCTCAACAATAAACGTGGATTTTTTAAAGAATATTTTTCAAGGACCATCTCAACAATAAACGTGGATTTTTAAAGAATATTTTCAAGGACCATCTCAACAATAAACGTGGATTTTTTAAAGAATATTTTTCAAGGACCAACAGACAAAAATATTCGGATTTTTTAAAGAATATTTTTCAAGGACCAACAGACAAAAATATTCGGGATTTTTTAAAGAATATTTTTCAAGGACCAACAGACAAAATATTCGGATTTTTTAAAGAATATTTTTCAAGGACCTAGATATGCGGAATTGTTAAAGAATATTTTTCAAGTATCAACAGACCAAGATATGCGGATTTTTTAAAGAATATATTTTCAAGGATCAACATTCAAATATGCTGATTTTTTAAATAATATTTTCAAGGATGAACAGTCCAAAATATGCGGATTTTTAAAGAATATTTTTCAAGGATCAACAGATTTTAAAAATACTTTTCAAGGATCAACAGAACAAAATATGCGGATTTTTTATTTTCCATACTTTGTTTGTTTCCAAACTCTGTCCTTTATGTTCCCCTAATTTGTCTCATTTTTTCTCTATATTCTCCCTTTGCAATAATGCCCATAGTTTTTCCTGAATTTCCTCCTGACCATTTCCGCTAGATTGTTCGGCGACACATAAAGACATTACGGCCAATAAAATAATTTCATTTTGGCTCATTGATTATGCTAACAGTAATAATTTACATAACTTTAAATGGTTTCTATGACATCCGCATGGCGTTGTGATACCGGCGTTGTGATGCAGCTCCAGCTCCCGCTGCTGTTGTTTGTGTTGGCTCAATTTTCGACATGTTTTCCTGTTCCAGTTCTCCTATTTGGGGTTTTTTTCATTTTAGTTTTATATTTTGCCAAAAGCTATTAATGACAACAGCGAAGCGACGGCCATGGCAGGAGGCAGCAGAGTTCACAGGACAAAAATTGCAACAACAAAAAAAAAACAAACGACGCGTCGACGAAAAATAACGGTATTTCATTTTCTGGTTATTTAATATGGCTTAGGCCGTAATGTGCCACGTTGGAAAACATTCGTATTTTTTATCGTTAGACAACGACAGGATGTTAAGTATTCGGCCTGATATTCTCCACGCTCTCTCGCAGTGTGTGTGTGTTTGGGTGTTGTGAGATATGTGCGTTTTCAACGTTGTTTCCTTATTTCGTCTTCCTCTTGCCTCTCCTTCTTGTTTTTCCCTCTCTCGTATATTCTCTGCCGCATTTTATGTTTGTTTTTACGAGATGGCAACATGTTTTTGTTTTCCTATTTTTCGCTGAGTGGGTGGATTTTTTCCCTCCACTTCTTCTTTTTTGACGCAAAAAATGGGGAAATACAAATAGCAGGCATAACAGGCAGGAGTTGTTTATTTGTTGTTGGGCTGTTATTAAAGCCTAAAGGCATTTTTTGGTATCCTGTCATGAATTTTGGGCATAGAATAAAAACCAAATTTGTTGCTCATACTCCTCTCGCTCTCTTTCTCTGCCTCTCTCTACCCCCGTATTAAATTTAATATTAAACATGAAATGTAAATGTGAGAACATTCATGAAATTATAACACTTTGCACATGGAAATTTGTTTTTGATGTTCTTGGTAAATATTTTAGGACATTTTGTAGAGCTTTTTTTTTTTGCTATTCAGCGAAATTAATATTTGTTAAATGAGAAATGTAAATATGCCAACAGTTTATTTGTTGAAGGAACTAAAAATAGGGAAGTGGGATTTTTTTATATGCCTTAATAAGCTGAAAATGTAGAAACCTCAGATCCCTGAACCATTTTTCCATGGAGAATTTTTTTTCTTCAGAGGTCCACTTTTCTGTAGAAAAAAATGGAAACACTCAATTGCCAGAGGCATTTTTCTAAAGAAAATTTCAAGCCTAGTTGAAGGAGGAATTGGCTGTGGTCATTTTTATACCATCGGTCATATGGCTACAGAGGGTATATTACATGATACGGCCAAAATGTGCCTCATCGAAATAACGCTTTTAAGCCATAGGTGTCTTTGGAAAAAATCAGTTTTAGGACATTCGGAGTCGATCTAAGGGTGTACGTCTGTCTGTCTGGTTGGACCACACGATAACTCTCGAAGAGTATCGTAATATTATTACCGAACTTAGTTCGAATTCGGAAATGGGAAATATCAGTTCACCCCCTTAGCTACCTCCACCACAAAAGGTGAACAATTCACAGAAAATAATTTACGCCATACCACCAGAACGGATCATTTGTATGAGTACTATGTCAGGTGCTAAAACGGACAATATAGATCCACTCCATCATGTACCTCCTCCGCAACGGGCCAAAATTTTGAATAATTATGACTCTCAGAAAATGTGAAATAAACATCGAATTCTCTTCAAATTTCACACATCCCAATATTCCTACTTCTGGTATGTGGAGTGATCAGCCGATTTCCTTCAAAGTCAGCACATCTCAATATTTTATCAACACAAGATCTGGTGTGAAGATTGCACATCCCCTTATTTTTATCAACACAAACTTGAGTGAAGATGGGATATATTGGATCACAACTTCCGGTAGCTGCCCCAAAAAGTTCAAAAATTTGTATAACTGTGAAGCCCGTGAAATGCGAAACCAGCATCTGACTTTCTTCAAAATTTACTCATCCTAATATTTCTATTGTCCCACTTCCTCTGGTACCTCACAGGTAAAGAATCAACATTTTGAACAAACATGCTCGTAAAACAGTACCCTATACTCCTTAAATTTTACACCTCTCCATATTTTTACTGATATGAAGATGATAGATATCGGCCCACCCCCTTCTATTATCTCCCCCAAAAAGGGTCAACATTTTAATACTCTCATAATCTCTTATAACTTGTACATCCATTTACGATCTAGTGGAACACTTCGGTCGACAATATCTGGTACCTCACGCACATTTTAACATTTTCAAAAATGATCACATCTCTCATATAAAGTTGAGGATGTAATCAATATAGTCGAAACATGGCAATATTTATATCGAAGTTATTTAGGTCCGATACGAAATAGACACCTACTCCATAGTGGGGTCAACCAGAGAAGTCATCAAATATATTTAAATAATCGAACATTGGTGACCAACTGATACTTTTAATTTTCTATTGGAAAAATCGGAAGATTTCAGTTGGTTGAGACCACTTTTTTTAATACCAAAAAAGGCAAAGTTGGTTAAGCTATTTAAAAATAAATAAGCTTTAGTTGACTGCGTCATTTCTTTCTTCGAAAAAAATCCAGCCAATTTGGCTAAGACCACTCTTTTGCTCAATAGAAAAATAAGCCTCATTTTTACTGAGGAATTCTTAAAAAAAAAAACATTGAAAAAAAAACAACTAAACATCAGTTAAATGAGATGTTTTTAAGAAGAAAGGTTCAGCCTCGTTCACCCTGAGTTCTTTTTCAGTTGGAAAAAAATGCCGGCCTTAGTGGACTAAGCTATTTTTATAGAAAAAAACCAAGCCTCAGTTAGCTAAGCCCATCCTTCCTCTATGGAAAATTGTTGGCTGAGGCCATAAAATCGCAACAACAACAGCTTCAACAACTTCGGCTAATTAAAAAAATCACAGCAGACTCTGTTTACACCATTTTTTCTATAGGAACAAATTAAAAAACAATAAGTTCGGCCGGGCCGAACTTTGAATACCTTCCACCATTTGGAACAAATTTAGAAATTTTCAAATAATAAAATCCTTAAAAAATTCTGTTAAAATTTTAAAAATACCGAATATAGCCGTTATATTGGTGTCTATACGACGTGGACCTACATAGGCATTGTTTGTCATAAGCCATTGCCATATTGAAATTCGAAACTTGAAATAAACGGTGAATAATGTAGGTAAAATTATCAAAATATCGTATATACGGAGGTACCGTTATATCGGAGCTGTGCGAAGACCTGGACCAGAGACAATTTCTGTCACAGGCTATAGCATCCATTACTAACGTCAAATAAGATATCTCAAACAATTTCGGTGGGTATTGTACCTAAACTCGTCAAAATACCGAATAGAGGGAGGTACTGATATATGGGGCCTATACGAAGATCAGGGCCTGCATAGGCAATTTTCTGTCACAGACTGTAGTTCCCACTACGAACTCTAAATACGTAATTTGAAACAATTCCGGGGAATAATGACTCTAAAATCATCAAAATACCAAATTTGGGAGGTACCGTTATATGGGGGCTATACGAAGACGTGGGCCTGCACAGACAATTTTCTGTCATAGGTTGTAGTATCCATTAACAGACAGACTGACGGACATGGCTAAATCGACTTAGAATTTTACGCTGATCAAGAATATATATACTTTGCCTGACATGAGTATTTCGAGGAGTTACAAACGGAATGACAAAATTAATATACCCTCCATGGTATGGTGGAGGGTATAAAAATAGCAACGTCCTCGGTTTACTCCGAGATTTGCTATTTCTATACGAAAAAAATAAATGGGAAAAAATCTAAAGAGCCTCAGATCACACTAAGGCCTGCTTGACATTATTGTTACACAATGAAAATTACAAAAAAAAAACTCAATTGAATGAGAATTTTTTCTATAGAAAAAGGAAATCCTCAGTAAACAGTTACACATTTTCAATAGAACAAAACTTCAAAACTTCATTTTACATAGAATTTTTCTGTAGCCTCATATTTTCTAATTTTTTATTAGGCCTCAATTAGTTAATTAAATTTATTATTTAAAAAGAAATTGTTCTGCAGCTGACTTTATAAAAATTTAGTCAAAATAATTGAGACTTGATCTGTTTTTTTTTTTGCTTTTTCGTTGAAAAATCCTTCAAATACCTCACAGATGACTTTTCACCTTTCATTTCCCAAATTCCCATTTTTGCCAAACAATTCCGCAAGAGACCTCTTAACATGCAAAAACTAAGACTTATAATGCAAGTCATAAATATAACAAAAAGTCAAATCTTGTTTCCACAAAAAACTCAATTTTGTAAAAAAATGGGTTTAAGATAAAAACTTAGCACACTCCCCCTTTCAACTGAATCAGGCTCATCAAGAACAAAAAGACCAGAAACGAACCTTTAGCTAATGACTTAACAAAACTCAACGAAAGGTATGGGAAAAATGCATTGAAAACGCAAGCAGATAATAATGAACAACAACAAAAACAACAGCAGAAAAACGCTTACAATATTTTGCGATTATAAAAGCAATTTTAAGCAAATCAAAATACATCAACTGCCACGGCATGCGGCTGCAAAACCGCAAATGCCCAATACCATGGAGCTCTAAGCGAGCGCTCCTCGGCAGAGCTACACCATAACAACCATGGCCAAAAAGAAAGGGCAAAAGGGTAGTCACATTTTAAATTGAACTTTGATGTTTATTTTCTAGTTTTGATGGGAATTATTTTTGTTTTTCTATATTTTTTGTTTTGGAACATTTGTTTGTCCTTTCCCACATCAATAACGCTTGGCATGGCATTGCAATGCTGGACTGGTTTAATGCTTCAACGCTAATGGAGCATTCGGGCAGCGAACGCAGACGTACAAGGTGTGCCACCATAATCTATGTTTCTACGCTTCCTAGATTGGTTCGACGGTGGTTACGTCCTTCCTTCCTACCTTCGTGAACATGCATCATGCCTGCACATTGCATTTTTTTGTGCGGTAAAAACTAAGAAAATACCTTTTCCTTCAATTTCCTTGATGGAAGGTAAAAGCCCCCATCATTATTATTGGGCGACATCATCCATTGAAATGAAAAAGCAAAGTTGATGTAACTATTCTTGATGTTAAGTTGAAGAGCAAACAATGTTGGTATTTTGTTTTAACTGCTCTACAAGGTTTCATCTTCTGAAATTGTTTAAGGAAGGTGGGTTGTAAATCATTGGAGTGTGTGAAGGCTTTTATGGCCACCCTGTTTGCTAACAGGAGATAAATTTATAAGCGAGATCTTGATTTTAATACAAACGATGTTATTTTTTTATAGAAAAAATGGAGAAAAAAATAATGCCTCAGCTAACAAACTGAGGTTTTTGCGATTTTTTTTTTTCTAGAGAAAAAACTACCTCAGCTGAACTGAGGTTTTTGCGATTTTTTTCTAGAGAAAAAGCTACCTCAGCTGAACTGAGGTTTTTCCGATTTATTTTTTTTTAGAGAAAAAAAATACCCAGCTGAACTGAGGTTTTTGCGATTTTTTTCTAGAGAAAAAACTGATACCTCAGCTGAACTGAGGTTTTTGCGATTTTTTGTCTTAGAGAAAAAAATGATACCTCAGCTGACTGAGGTTTTTGCGATTTTTTCTGGAGAAAAAAAATGATACCTCAGCTGACTGAGGTTTTTGCGATTTTTTCTAGAGGAAAAATGATACCTCAGCTGACTGAGAATTTTGCGATTTTTTTCTAGAGAAAAAAATGATACCTCAGCTGAAACTGAGGTTTTTGCGATTTTTTTCTAGAGAAATAAAGACCTCAGGTGAACTAAAGATTTTGCTAATTTTTTTTCTAGAGAAAAAAATACCTCAGCTGAACTGAGGTTTTTGCGATTTTTTCTAGAGAAAAAAAAAGACCTCAGCTGAACTGAGGTTTGTGCGATTATTTCTTGAGAAAAAAATGATACCGTCAGCTGAACTGAGGTCTTTGCGATTTTTTTCTAGAGAAAAAAAAAATACCTCAGCTGAACTGAGGTCTTTGCGATTTTTTTCTAGAGAAAAAAAAAATACCTCAGCTGAACTGAGGTCTTTGCGATTTTTTTCTAGAGAAAAAAAGACCTCAGCTGAACTGAGGTTTTCGCGATTTTTTTCTAGAGAAAAAAATGATACCTCAGCTGAACTGAGGTTTTCGCGATTTTTTTCTAGAGAAAAAAATGATACCTCAGCTGAACTGAGGTTTATGCGATTTTTTTCTAGAGGAAAAATGATACCTCAGCTGAACTGAGGTTTTTGCGATTTTTTTTCTAGAGAAAAGAAGACCTCGGCTGAACTGAGATTTTTGCGATTTTTTTCTAGAGAAAAAATGATACCTCAGCTGAACTGAGGTTTTTGCGATTTTTTTCTAGAGAAAAAAATTCCTCAGCTGAACTGAGGTTTTTGCGATTTTTTTCTAGAGAAAAAAATTCCTCAGCTGAACTGAGGTTTTGCGATGTTTTTTCTAGAGAAAAAAATTCCTCAGCTGAACTGAGGTTTTGCGATTTTTTCTAGAGAAAAAAAATTCCTCAGCTGAACTGAGGTTTTGCGATTTTTGTTTCCAGGTGACTTTTTTTCGAAACATTTTATTAATGTTTAAATTCCTGTGCCTTGAAGTATCTTCATGTGCTCCACCAACATCAAACACTTTTCCTTTCCACAAAGTGTTGGCAAACTGTTCTGGCAAAACTACAAATTCTACCAACCCCACCACCACCTACAAAACCTCTCCACCCGAGAGAGGAACTCCTCTTCCAAGATTACAAGACACATGTCATTAAAAATTGCTCTTCATAAATCACCCAGGAACAGAACACAAACCGAATCGAACCGATGTTGCAACATAACCCTCATTTCACGGTCTATGAACTTTTACAACACTTTGGTGCTGCTGTTGTTTCGCAAACATTCACACACAGATTTAGTTTTTTTTTTTTTTTTTTTGGATTCGGTTCCCACCCCTTAATGGTTGTAAGCAATTAGGGAGATAGTGCGGAGAAAAACAGAGAGTTACTAAACAGGAACAAGAACACAACAAAACCAAAACCCTTAAACAAGGCAAAACCAAGAAATGAAAAAAAAAAAACACAGCCATTGAAGTTGTTTCGACTTTAATCGGATAGATATTTCTGTTTAGTGTAACCTGCAACTTGCAACAAAAGAAAAAATTGTGCGTACGTAGATGCATACCTATACCTAGATAACATGGGAAGCCATGAACCAAGGTGGTAGGTAGCCCCACACAAGCTGTTAACTTTGTCCGCACTTGGGCCAAATCTTAGGGTTTTTATTGTCTGTTGTTGGATTGGTCCTGCGTTGTAACATGTTTGTAGATCTCCAAAAATTACATTTGAATGTTTTCCAATTCGAATGCACAAATTTCAGTAATGCCTTTTGTGTCCATTATGAAGATGGATGGATGAATGGAAGGATGGCCGGCATTGGTTTGTGGTTTGTTCTGCTCAAGTATGTGTATCATCAATTTTGTAATTGCAAAAGTTCATATCGCATCTGTGTGTGTGAGTGTATGTGATTGAGTGTCGGAAAAGATTACATTACATTGTCCCAAAAATTTCCTCTTTGTTTGAAATTTCGATTCTGTAATGGGTTTTAATATCATTCGGAGAATACAAAAACACCCAAACAAACCAAACATTTTAAATCCAATAAATGTCATTTGGCTTTGAGATTTAGTGCCTTCTTCAATGAAGATGGGTTTTTTGTTTTTGGAATAACACATCTGAAGCTCGAACGAAAATGTCAAAAGTTTAGATGTAATAGATTAACTTTAATACTGAAATATGGGTTGCGGATATTATACAAAAAATAAGCAGATCAGTACTCTACGAATTAAAAAAAGTCTGCCCTTACTTATAGATATTTTTCTATGAAAAATATATGCCTCTAAATAGCAGAATTCAGCCCTATACCTAAGAAAGAGAGGTAAAATAGGTCTCAGTGTGTGTTCTGAGGCTTAGTTTTTTCCATAGGAAAAAAAATCGGCCTCAGTGTCTACTGAGGCTTAGTTTTTTCCATTGGAAAAAAAATCGGCCTCAGCGCTGTACTGAGGCTTAGTTTTTTCCATAGGAAAAAAAATCGGCCTCAATTTGTGCCGAGGCTTAGTTTTTTCCATAGGAAAAAAAATCGGCCTCAGTGTGTACTGAGGCTAGTTTTTTTTCCATAGGAAAAAAATCGGCCTCAGTGTGTACTGAGGCTTAGTTTTTTCCATAGGAAAAAAATCGGGCCTCAGTGTATACTGAGGCTTAGTTTTTCCATAGGAAAAAAATCGGCCTCAGTGTATACTGAGGCTTAGTTTTTTCCATAGGAAAAAAATCGGCCTCAGCTTGTACTGAGGCTTAGTTTTTTCCATAGGGACAAAAATCGGCCTCAGTGTATACTGAGGCTTAGTTTTTTCCATAGGAACAAACCCTCAGTGTACTGAGGGTTTATTTTTTCCATAGGAAAAAAAATCGGCCTTAGTGTGTGCTGAGGATTAATTTCTTCCATAGGAAAAAAATCGGCCTCAGAGTGTCTTCTGAGGCTTAGTTTTTTCCATAGGAAAAAAAATCGGCCTCAGTGTATATTGAGGCTTAGTTTTTTCCATAGGAAAAAAAAATCGGCCTCAGTGTATACTGAGGCTTAGTTTTTTCCATAGGAAAAAAATCGGCCTCAGTGTATACTGAGGCTTCGTTTTTTTCCATAGGAAAAAAAATCGGCCTCAGTGTATACTGAGGCTTAGTTTTTTCCATAGGAAAAAAATCGGCCTCAGCGCTGTACTGAGGCTTACTTTTTTTCCATAGGAAAAAATCGGCCTGAGGCTGAGGCTTAGTTTTTCCATAGGAAAAAAAAATCGACCTCAGCGCTGTACTGATGCTTACTTTTTTTTCCATAGGAAAAAAATCGGCCTCGTGTGTGCTGAGGCTTACTTTTTTCCATAGGAAAAAAACTCGGCCTCAGCGCTGTACTGAGGCTTACTTTTTTCCATAGGAAAAAAATCGGCCTCAGCGCTGTACTGAGGCTTAGATTTTTCCATAGGAAAAAAAAATCGGCCTCAGCGCTGTACTGAGGCTTAGATTTTTCCATAGGAAAAAAATCGGCCTCAGTGTGTACTAAGGCTTAGTTTTTTTCCATAGGAAAAAAAAATCGGCCTCAGTGCTGTACTGAGGCTTACTTTTTTCCATAGGAAAAAAATCGTCCTCAGCGCTGTACTGAGGCTTAGTTTTTTCCATAGGAAAAAATCGGCCCTAGTCAGGCTTAATTCTTGTAATAGAAAAAATCGGAGGAGGACTTTTTATTTTCAAATTGCCCTCAGTCTTAATTTTAAAATCCCATTAAATTATTAATTCTAATAATTTCATTAAAATAACTTTCTAAGAAAATGTCATATTTCAATATTCGGCGGCGAAAATTATTATTCGCCACATAAGTTTATTAATTTACGGGCCACTAATAAGGTTGATAAAGGAAATGCCAACAAATGCCTTGTCTATTAAAATTTGTGGTCGACAATATTTGTATTACCTCACCTCACCTCACCTCTCTCTCTCCATGTCTCTTCTATGATTTTCTCCATCACAACCATAAGACACGTGTTTCATCAAGAAGACATCATCATTATCGTCATCGTCACCTTGCCATAGAATTTCAGGTTCATTATCGTTTTTCTTCTTCCTTCCCTCCCGACTGTTATCATTAAATTTTTATTTCATGTATGTAGTGGCTGTGTGGCGGGCTGCCTGTCGGGTGTTCGGTTCGAGGTTATCACGCTCTTTAGTCTCATTTCAAATATTTATGTCTGTTTACATTACATTAATATCCTTTAGCTTTCGCAGTGAAAAGCAATCAAATCCGATAATGGTTTCTCAAAAAAACACGTACCTTCCGTCTTCCTCGAAGAACCTCTAACCTCGTCTTTTTTCTTTGGGCTGTGCCCCTCCCCCTTTCCGGGGATTCTTACTTGTTCTTGAAAAGTATTTTATTTTTACTGCAATGTGGTTGTAGATACACAAAAAATACGTAGACAATTGTTGTACTTGTACTATCCTCCTCAGGTTTTTTTTTCGGCAAGGAATATAACAAAATAAAATTGTGTTCTCACACACAGAGATGGGATGATGATGTTATTCCTTTGATATTTCGGTGCTATGACAAAAATCACGTACAATTTACCACGAAAAATGGAGATGGTAAGAGAGGGAAGATTTTTGGGACAAAATGTGACGGTAACATTAAGCACCAAAATATGTGAAACAAAATATTTGGAAGGTAAGAAAATTAATAGCTAACACTGACCAAAGTATTTTGATGTTAATTTTTTAAACTTTGAGGTCTTTACTTACGCACTGTTGACAATTAATTTAAAGAAAAGAGTTAAATGTATCGTACCTGAAAAGATAGAAATATTGAAGATATTAGTAAGAGATGAGAAAATATATAGAAATAAAATTAGTAAAAACAAAGTAGAAAATATTTTTTTTAAAAAAGTCTGATTTTGAATCCAGAAGGTATGACCATTGAACTGTGGAGAACCATTGAACTGGTGAGTTTTAAAAAAATTGTATTTAAAGGCCCTTTGAACAAAACATTTAATAAAAAAAAATAATACAGAAATATTTTTTTAAATAATTATCAATTGCCTTCAGCTGGTATATAGAGACACAGCCTTCAGCTGGTCTGTCTATAGAGACTACAGCCTTCAGCTGGTCTGTCTATAGAGACTACAGCCTTCAGCTGGTGTGTCTATAGAGACTCAGCCTTCAGCTGGTCTAAAGATACTACAGCCTTCAGCTGAGGTCTATAGAGCCTACAGCTGGGGTCTACAGAGATACAGCCTTCAGCTGGGGTCTATAGAGACACAGCCTGCAGCTGGGTTCCAAAGAGGCACAGCCTTCGGCTGACGTCTATAGAGGCACAGCCTATAGCTGGGGTCTATAAAGACGCAGCCTTCTAAAGAGACACAGCCTTCAGATGGTTTATACAGACTCCTGCCTTCAGCTGGGGTCTATACAACCTTCAGCTGGGGGTCTATAGAGACAGCCTTCAGCTGGTCTATAAAAACAGAACCTCACAGATGGTCTATAAAGACAGCTTCCAGCTGTCTATAAAGACAGCCTCCACCTGGTCTATAAAGACAGCCTCCAGCTGGTCTAAATAGACAGCCTCCAGCTGGTCTATAAAGACAGCCACCAGCTGGTCTATAAGACAGCCTCCAGCTGGTCTATGAAGACAGCCTCCGCTGGTCTATAAAGACAGCCTCCAGCTGGTCTATAAGACGCCTCCAGCTGGTCTATAAAGACAGCCTCCAGCTTGTCTATAAAGACAGCCTCCAGCTGGTCTATAAAGACAGCCTCCACTGGTCTATAAAGACAGCCTCCAGCTGGTCTATAAAGACAGCCTCCAGCTGGTCTATAAAGACAGCCTCCAGCTGGTCTATAAACAGCCTCCAGCTGGTCTATAAAGACAGCCTCCGCTGGTCTATAAAGACAGCCTCCAGCTGGTCTATAAAGATAGCCTCAGCTGAGTCTATCAGACAGCCTCCAGCTGGTCTATAAAGACAAGCGGTCTTAACCCCAGCTGGTCTATAAAGACAGCCTCCAGCTGGTCTATAATGACAGGCCTTCAGCGGTCTTAATGACAAGCCTTCAGCAAGTCTATAAGGACAGCCTCCAGCTGGTCTATAAAGACAGCCTCCAGCGGTCTATAAAGCCAGCCTCCAGCTGGTCTATAAAGACAGTCCTCCAGCTGGTCTATAAAGACAGCCGCCAGCTGGTCTAT
Organism: Musca domestica; assembly: GCF_030504385.1. NCBI lineage: Eukaryota > Metazoa > Arthropoda > Insecta > Diptera > Muscidae > Musca > Musca domestica. The sequence goes on from NW_026712235.1 coordinate 481,397, forward strand.
AAAGACAGCCTCCAGCTGGTCTATAAGATAGCCTGCAGCTTGGTCCTATAAAGACAGCCTCCAGCTGGTCTATAAGACAGCCGCACAGCTGGCCTATATAGACAGCCTCACAGCTGGTCTATTAAGACAGCCTAGTGCTCGTCTATAAAGACAGCCTTCAGCTGGTCAGACAGGCTTCGACTCATCTATGAAGACAGCCATTAGCTCGCTTATAAAGATATACTTCAGCTGGTCTGCAAAGATAGCTCTCCGCTTGTATATAAGGCTGTCAATTGCTTTTCCACATTCTACTTCCCTCAGCTCGTCTGGAAGTGCTCTATAGAGACTCACTTCAGCTCATCTAGAGAGACTTACATCAGCTCGTCTATAAAGACTCCATCAGCCAGTCTATAGAGACTCACATCAGTTCGACTATAAAGGCTCCCTTCAGCGCGTCTAAAGGAACGGTCCCAAGTCGGTATATGTCGTCGTTCATAAATCCCCCCTTTGGTCCTGTTTACTCTAACAATACTTTCAGGTACTCCGTAAAACACTCCATTCTTCTCCGCACCAGAAACCCAGTCCTCAGCTCTTTCATATCAAAGTAAAACTTGTTATGCCTACCAAATTCAACCTAACTACCAATCCGTCATGCTGCTTTGCTGATGAGATAAAGTAAATATTATTGTAGCAGAGTTGTGTCAACAACAATTTGTAGCAAATGACAAAATAAGCAAAAAAAGAAGGAAAAGGGGATAAAAAATTAAAAGGATGACAATCAAAAGGAATGGTGTTACCGGCAATGAATAGAAAATATAACAAAATAAAATGAGAGAAGATAAGATGCTGATGATGATGATGATGATGGCGCTGTTGCTGCTGCTGATGTCGATGCAAAGACGATAAGTAAATTTGCAACAATAATAACAATCTCAAGTGTTTGTTGTTTTTGCTGCGCACACGTACTCGCAGCGGAGCAAAATATATAATCATAATGCAGCTGTGCAAAAAATCCAGAGACCTCTTTTCCAACCCCACCATCAATCGGCAGAACCCACAACAGAGGAAGCCATGACAAGTTTGTCAACGTTACTGAAACTGTTAGATAAACACACTTGAACTTGAAGTACTTTACAGCTGGATTGGCGCATGGCTGGCTGGCTGACAGGCAGGCAGCCAAACAACCTGCCACACAGTGAGGCACGACAGCAGTGGCATCATCAGCTCACATCAATGGCATATGTTAAGTGTAAACTCTTGTTAGGTATTTGAAATTTCCAAATTGACATTTTGTTGTTAAATCATTGTTCTCGCAACGCAAACGGGATGGTGATATTTTGGCAAACACAGCTGTAGCTTTTTTGTTTGGGCTGCGTAATCGTAAGTATCTGCGGTTAGGATAAACCGTTTCAACAGGATAAATAAATACTTGAAAGCCAAGTTTATTTTTGGGTTAAGAGCGGGATGATGGAAAAAATGACACAAAAGTGTTATCAGAAGTTGGCTAAAATAATATTGCAATTGTTTTTATAAATGAGGAGAAGTAATTTTCTGCTGACCAAAAGCGAAGATGAGACAACCAATTAGGAATATATACGGAGGACAAAAATGAGGCTATATGAAGAACGACGCAAAGGAGCGTCGTTATGGGATTTCATAGGAGAGCTGTGGCGAGTTTCTATCGACGAACAGAAATTAGCCTCTAAAAACAACTAAAGTAGAGTCTCAATAGACGAGCTGAAGGGAGTCTACATAGACGATCTGAAGGCTGTGTCTCTATCGACCAGCTGAATGCTGTGTCTCTATCGACCAACAGAAGGCGGTGTCTCTATAGACCAGCTGAAGGCGGTGTCTCTATAGACCAGCTGAAGGCGGTGTCTCTATTGACCTCAGCTGAAGGCTGTGTCTCTATAGACCTCAGCTGAAGGCTGTGTCTCTATAGACCTCAGCTGAAGGCTGTGTCTCTATAGACCTCAGCTGAAAGCTGTAGCCTCTATGGACCAGCTGAAGTCTGTAGTCTCTATGGACCAGGCTGAAGGCTGTGTGTCTATAGACCCCAGCTGAAGGCTGCTGTCATTTCCAAGCCTCTAGTCCGACAGCTGTTAAAATAATTCCAGCTCGTAATATCGTTTACAAGCGTACAGAAGCACTTTGGTGAGAATTTTCCAGAAAAAAGTTATTCGTGATGGAATTCAAGCGTGATTTGGCGGGAAAACCACAAGTGACTATCGTTAGAGCACTCCGGAATTTAAATGTGAATAAATATTTTGAGTCTTTCGATTGACCACCAGAACTCAAGCGCCGGCCATGGTGATGGTGTGGGCCGCCATAACAGCCGATGGTCGCTCTTCGCTCGTATTATTAATCGACCGTGGCATCAGAAAAAATGCCGAATATTATCGCGAAAATATACTGGAGGGTGTATTAAAGCCTTGGGCAAGCAAACATTTTGGTCACAGACCTTGGACATTCCAACAGGACTCAACACCATCGCAGCACGTGCCACCCAAGAATGGTTACAAAATGAGGTTCCTCGTTTCGTTTTCAGCGCACAATGGCCACCAAAATCTCCGGATACCAATCCGTGGAGTATTGTGTCTGGAGTATTTGGAATGCAAGGTTGTCACTAAACAATACCAAAGTGTCGATCACCTCAAGCAAGCGCTTCGCCGGGAATGGGTCAAAATACTGCAGAGCAATATTTGGGCAGCGTGTGACGGTTTCATTGGCCGTTTGAAGACCATAATTCGTGCCAAGGGGTGACCAATTCGAACTTATTCTAAACTTATTCTAAAATTTAATGCTATTTCCAACATTTTTTAGTTTTCATTCAGTAAAATTTGACTTTGTTGCAGTTTTTATCTCAGGCTGTATAACCGCATGAAGGCTGTCTTATAGACCAGCAAAGGACAGTATTTACCAAGGGATGTCCTTAAGACCTGCCAAGGGCTGTCCTTATAGATCAGCTTAAGTTTGTAAATGAGCTGCGAATGTTATTTTAAATCAAACTAAATTGATTATTTATAAATGAAAATAAGAGGGTCTGGTCTTTTAAGACAAAGAAGGATTCTATGAGGACCTAAGTTTGTATTTGTATATGCCTGGATGGAAGTCTATGTAGAAAAGCCGAACGGTTTTTATTATAAAAAAATCATTTTATTTGCCAAATTTCTTTTTTTTCAAATTTCTCCGGAGAATCCTTTCAAATCACATTTAAATAAATTTCATTATTCACTTTTTATATCCGACATAATTCATAATTAATATCCGACTTCCATTAGTGTTGACTTCGCTCGCTTCCAACAAATATTTTCATCCGAGTGAAAGAGAATAATAATAATCATAATACATATTTTCTGCTTAATGTCCGCTCAGCCGGTGGTAGTAACAACAGCAGCAATAACAACAACATCAAAAAATATGCCAAACGTTTCCTATGAAAGTAACAATTTTCCGGAGAAATGAAAATAGAAAATCTTTTTTTTTTTTGGTTGATGGCAAAAGCCCATCATTTATACATATTTTTGTGAGATATTCTTTTAGCCATTTGCCATTTTTTTTCGTTTGATTTCCGACATGTATGGGTGTTTGTGCGGGTAGTATGTGTTAGTGTGCGTGTGCATGTGGCGCTTGTTAAGCATGAAAAACGTCTGCTTTTAATGGAAAAATGTCAGTTTTCTTTTTTTCTACATCGGATGCAGGCTTTCATCACATTGGCATTGTGGCATTTCAAGTGTGAGGTTACTTCGTTTTTTTTTTATTTACTTCCCGTTATTGAAGTTTTGCTGGCATTTTCTTGGTCGAATGGACTTAGACAGTCACTCAGTCTCAATGTCCGTCCATCAGTTATGCCATGTCATAAAACCAGAAGAGAAGAAGAAGAAGCAAAATCCACTGGAAAATATATTTGATTTAGTTTTCATCTTTTGATGGGCTGCTATTTTTGGGATTTTCCTATTCTTTTTCCCTTTGGTTTTATTCGCACATTTGATAATGGATTTTGTTGATGTGACCGACCAAAGAAAGTTCGAATCGTCAGTCAGCCGGATGTTGATGTGGTGAACATTTGAAACATTATGATTTTTTAAGTAGACACGAAATGTGTATTTTTGGAGTTTTTCACCCTGTTCTTGGGGTTCTTTTAATGGCCAACTGGCGTAAGGATATTAAAAGGAAACAGAAGGAACAACAACAAAACCAAACTGAGGGCTATAAAATAATCTTAATCTAACGGGGAATGAGTGCTACAGGGAATCTTATTGGTAATTCAGAGACGCGATCGTAGACGACCAAATGGGAGTCCTTATGGCTTACAGGAGAGAATCATTTAAGAGACCTAATGGAAGCCTTTGAAGACTACTCGACGGTACTGTTATTAATCCTGAAAAATTGAATTAAGGTCCCGCAGAGGGTAATTGTTATTAAATGCCAGAAGAGGACCTGTTTACGACCAATTACAGTGGGAGACAGGAAGGTGGTTTGAGATATCCAGAAGAACCTGAAAATTATCTAATAGGTGTCCACCATAGATTTTTCTGGTTGATCTCGAATAAAACACTAAAGACCACCAATAAAAAAACACTTTTTGGATTCTCGAGGAAGCCACTTTGGAGGTGGAGACCTTATGGGTGTTTGGAAAAACCATTCTAGGACGATTGAAGGTCTTTAGATAACTAGGAGACATTAACAACAAAGACACCAAGTAGGTGTCTACAAATCACTGAGAAATTAGTCTTTACAGGCCAACATCTCAAATTTTTAAGAAGATTCAGAGCTTGATAGGGAACGACGTCAGTATGAGGAGCTGCCTAAGTTACTCAATAAAAATGGGTTTTTAGGCAACCAGAAATAAGACTTTGTACACCCTCAGAGGGAAGTCCTTATAGACGACCAGAAAGATGTAATTTTAGAAACCAAGGAGCAGAATTTATTAAAATTATGGGCCCTGAGAAATTATAAGCCCTGAGAGAAGTCAAAGAGGCATTGAGCAAGAGAGACTCAATGGGGTAGGGAATCTCTGTAAACGACCAACAAAGTTTTTTGGAGGTGATAAGAGGTTATATGTCTAGAAATAGGTAACATAGGGGCCAGATTATTAGGGATCGCAATCAAGGATAGACCATAGGGAGAAAATCTTTGTAAGGGATCTGAAGTATGTGCCTGGGGAAAAATCTATCTCTAGAAAACTATCTCTAGTAGCTATGAAAAACCTGCAAAGATTCGCTCGAGAAGCTGAAGAAAGTCTTTATGGTTGAATGCTGTCTTTATAGATCAGCCGAGGGCTGTCTTTATAGATAAGCCGAGGTCTGTCTTTATATACAAGCCGGAGGCTGTCTTTATAGACCACCTGGAGGCTGTCTTTATAGACCAGTCGAGGATTGTTGTTATAGACCAGCCACGGGCTGTTTTTATAGACCAGCTGAAGGCTGTCTGTCCAGCTGAAGGCTGTCTTTATAGACAAGCCGGGGATTGTTTTTTACAGACCGAGGGCTATCTCTATAGACCAGCTGAAAGTTGTCTTTATAGACCAGCTGAAGACTGTTCTTATAGGCCAGTTGAAGGCTGTCCTTATAGACCAGATGATGGCTGCCTTTGTAGACCAGCCAAGGGCTGTCATTAAAAGACCTAGGGCTGTCTCAATAGACAAGCTAAAGGCTATGACTCTCAAGACAAGCTGAAGGCAGTGTCTCTATAGACCCCAGTTGAAGGCTGTGTCTCTATAGACCCCAGCAGAAGAGGCTGTGTCTCCATAGACCACCTGAAGTCTCTATAGACCAGCTGAAGGCTGTGTCTGTATATACCAGCCGCGCGCTGTCATTAAAAGACCGAGGGCGGTCTCTATAGACCAGCTGAACGCTGTCGTCTCTATAGACCAGCCGCGAGCTGTCATTAAAAGACCGAGGGCGGTCTCTATAGACCAGCTGAAGGCTGTCGTCTCTATAGACCAGCCGCGCGCTGTCATTAAAAGACCGAGGGCTGTCTCTATAGACCAGCTAAAGGCTTGACTCTCAAGACAAGCTGAAGGCTGTGTCCCTATAGAATCCAGCTGAAGGCTGTGTCTCTTTAGACTCCAGCTGAAGACTGTGTCTCTATAGACTCCAGCTTAAGAAGCTGTGTCTCCATAACCAGCTGAAGTGGCTGTGTCTCCATAGACTAGCTGAAGAGGCTGTGTCTCTATAAACCAGCTGAGAGTTGTCTTTGTAGATCAGCTGAATAATGTGTCTCTCTATAGACCAGCTAAACTATGTCTTCATAGAATAGCCCTGAACGATGTCTTCATTAAAATTATGAGCCCTGGAAGAAGTCTATGAGGCATAGATCGAGAATAGAATCTCAAGATCGCATTTTAAGGTATTCCAAAGGTTTTATTTCTAGCGGTCAGATTATTAGGAGACGTAATCAATATAAGGAAGTCAGAAGGAAATATTCATGGGTGATCAGGCGGGAACACATACTGGCCACATATAGTCTTGACAACCCTTCTCAATAATGCAGAACTGATTGTCCCCAAAATAGCACTCGAAAATTTCAATTTATTTTTAACTGAAAGGGGAACAGATGCCATTTCCAAAAGCTGGAGAATACTTAATCTCCCTCCTTAATTGAAATTATGGCTACGTTACGTCAACCTGATGCCATTTAATCAGCTTCTAAAATCTTGATATCAAACCTTCAATATATCCAATTAAAATCATATTCTCAAATTAATTGATTTCAATCTCAGCATTCCGAAAAAAAAATATATGATTACAGCCAATTGGATATGTCAAAAAAATGACTTCAGCCACTTGTCATAATTGCCATGTTGTACCTGTCATTTCGGCAAATACAGCCAATTAAACAAAAATCTCCATAAAATGCTAGTCTGTGTAGCTCATGGACAGACTGGCGACGGTGATTTGAATATTTTGACTACTGCTGCAACAACATAAAAACCGTAAATACCGAAACTTAGTCATAATCATACAACAGCGTAACAATCCCCATTACCAACACCGAATCGAAAAAAAAAACACTAAAAACAGTTGTCAACAAAAATTTGCATACATTTCGAAAATAAAAATGTTCAACAAATTGCATACAATTTTGTTCTTTTGATTGCCAACAACAACCAGCCACATAACGAATGGCTAATAGTTTTTTGTTCTTGGTCGGGTTATTTAAATAACCAACAAAAACAATAACAACAACTTGAAAAAATTAAATATAACAAACCAGAACAAATATTGCAACGACGGCCAATACTACCTCAGTTATTTGTTGTAATAACATGAATGAATTCATTAAAAAGTACTCTCTGTCGACTGTCAAAATGTAAATGTCGAATACCAGCAGCAACAACAACAACAAATCAATGATATTTAATAAATGGCAACTTTGTTTAATTTGGTAATATTTGTTTATGAGATGAGAGGTTAAACCAAAAAAATGTGGTACACCTATTTGTTAAAAGATTGTTTTTTTTTTTTTTTGTAATCGATGTGAAAAGGTCGCCGCTTAAACTGTCAATTAAAATATATTTGTGTAAAGGAAGGAAGGAAATGGAGATAGAGAAGAGCTGAAAGGGGAAAAATATATGAAGACGGGATGAAGAGGAAAACTTCAAAGAGGACCTGAATGCCCCTTCTATTCGCAGAAAACCCTAGGTTATCTTCTTTAAGTAGAAAACACAAAAGTCTCTTCTTGCATAGAAGTGCCGAAGGTATCTTCTATTCATAGGCGAGTTGAAGGGAGTCATCAATGACGAATCTAAGAGAGTCGAGTTGAAGGGGTCTCTAGAGACCAGTGGAAGAGACGACTTCATGGGAGATTCCAGAGACGAGTTAAGGGGAGTTTTCATAGGCAAGATGAAGGGAGTCTCCAGAGACGAGTTGAGGGAAGTCTCCAAAGACGAGTTGAAGGGTGTCTCCAGAAACGAGTTGAGGGGAGTCTGCAGAGACGAGTTGAAGGGAGTCTCCACAGTTGAAACTAGTTGAAAGGAGTCTCCCGAGACGAGTTGAAGGGAGTCTCCAGAGACGAGTTGAAGGGAGTCTCCAGAGACGAGTTGAAGGGAGTCTCCCAGAGACGAGTTGAAGGGAGTCTCCAGAGACGAGTTGAAGGGAGTCTCCAGAGACGAGTTGAAGGGAGTCTCCAGAGACGAGTTGAAGGGAGTCTCCAGAGACGAGTTGAAGAGAGACTCCAGAGACGAGTTAAAGGGAGTCTCCAGAGACGAGTTGAAGGGAGTCTCCAGAGAAGAGCTGAAGGGAGTCTCCAGTGGTCGAGTTAAGGGTAGTCTCCAGATACGACTTGAAAGGAATCTCTAGAGACGAGATGAAGGGAGTCACCAGAGACGAGTTGAAGGGAGACTTCAGAGACGAGTTGAAGGGAGTCTCTAGAGACGAGATGAAGGGAGTCTCTAGAGACGAGATGAAGGGAGTCTCTAGAGACGAGATGAAGGGAGTCTCTAGGGACGAGATGAAGGGAGTCTCTAGGGACGAGATGAAGGGAGTCTCTAGGGACGAGATGAAGGGAGTCTCCAGATACTACTTGAAGGAAGTCTTTAGAGACGTGTTAAGTAGAGTCTCCAGAGACGAGTTAAAAGGAGTCGCCAGAAACGAGTTGCAGGGAGTCTTAAGGTACAAGTTGAAAGGAGTCTCCATAGACCACCTTAAGGAAGTCTCTATAGACGAGCTGAAAGACATCGCCATAGACCAGCTGAAGTCTGTCTTTTTAGACCAACTGAAGGCTGTCTTTATAGGCCAGCTGAAGGCTGTCTTTATAGACCAGCTGAAGGCTGTCTTTATAGACCAGCTGAAAGGCTGACTTTATAGACCAACTGAAGGCTGTCTTTATATACCAGCTAAAGACAGTCTTTATAGACCAGCTAAAGGCAGTCTTTATAGAAACCAGCCAGGTTTGTATTTAAAGACCAGACGACCGGAAAGCCAGATTATTTGGAATCTTAATAGAAACTATAGGAAAGACCATGGAGAGAAGTCCTCTATAAAGGACCTGGAGGATGTGCCCGGGGAAAAACTATATATGGAATAGCTTAGAGCTGTGGCTATGGAAAACGTGCAAAGATCTCTCGAGGAGCTAAAGCAAGTCTTTATGCAACAGCTGAAGAGGCTGTGTCTCTATATAGACCAGCTGAAGAGGCTGTGTCTCTATAGAGACCAGCTGAAGAGGCTGTGGTCTCTCTAGAGACCAGCTGAAGAGGCTGTGTCTCTCTAGAGACCAGCTGAAGAGGCTGTGTCTCTCTAGAGACAGCTGAGAGGCTGTGCTCTACCTGAGAGGCTGTGTCTCTCTAGAGATCAGCTGAGAGGCTGTGTCTCTCTAGAGACCAGCTGAAGAGGCTGTGTCTCTCTAGAGACCCTGAAGAGGCTGTGTCTCTCTAGAGACCAGCTGAGAGGCTGTGTCTCTCTAGAGACCAGCTGAAGAGGCTGTGTCTCTCTAGAGACCAGCTGAAGAGGCTGTGTCTCTCTAGAGACCAGCTGAATGAGGCTGTGTCTCTCTAGAGACCAGCTGAAGAGGCTGGTCTCTCTAGAGACCAGCTGAAGAGGCTGTGTCTCTCTAGAGACCAGCTGAAGAGGCTGTGTCTCTCTAGAGACCAGCTGAAGAGGCTGTGTCTCTCTAGAGACCAGCTGAAGAGGCTGTGTCTCTCTAGAGACAAGCTGAAGAGGCTGTGTCTCTCTAGAGACCAGCTGAATGAGGCTGTGTCTCTCTAGAGACCAGCTGAAGAGGCTGTGTCTCTCTAGAGACCAGCTGAAGAGGCTGTGTCTCTCTAGAGACCAGCTGAAGAGGCTGTGTCTCTCTAGAGACCAGCTGAAGAGGCTGTGTCCTCTCTAGAGACCAGCTGAAGAGGCTGTGCCTCTCTAGAGACCATCTGAAGAGGCTGTGTCTCTCTAGAGACCAGCTAAAGATGCTGTGTCTCTCTAGAGACCAGCTGAAGAGCCTGTGTCTCTCTAGAGACCAGCTGAAGAGCCTGTGTCTCTCTAGAGACCAGCTGAAGAGCCTGTGTCTCTCTAGAGACCAGCTGAAGAGCCTGTGTCTCTCTAGAGACCAGCTGAAGAGCTGTGTCTCTCTATAGACCAGCTGAAGAGCCTGTGTCTCTCTATAGACCAGCTGAAGAGGCTGTGTCTCTCTATAGACCAGCTGAAGAGGCTGTGTCTCTCTATAGACCAGCTGAAGAGGCTGTGTCTCTCTATAGACCAGCTGAAGAGGCTGTGTCTCTCTATAGACCAGCTGAAAAGGCTGTGTCCTCTATAGACCACTTGAAGAGGCTATGTCTCTATAGACCAGCTGAAGAGGCTGTGTCTCTATAAACGACCTTAAGGATGTCTCCATAGACGACTTCATGGGCGACATCAAGGTCGTCTCTAAAGACGTCCTCAAGGGTGTCTCTGAAGACGTCCTCAAGGGTGTCTCTGAAGACGTCCTCAAGGGGATCTCGAAAGACCTTCTCAAGGGTGTTCCTAACGACATCCCCAAGGGCACATCCTCCAGGTCACGTCTTTAATTTTTTTTTTTTTTTTTTGAAATTTTGGGAACATAAAATCCCATCGACTTACCCGAAAATTAAGAAACTCATCAAATAAAGTTGACGTGCAGGATAACAAGACCGGCAATAACTTCTCATTGAACTACGAATGATTGAATGAAGCAAAGAATAATTTTTTTTTTTTTGTGGCAGTCAGAAATCCCTGAAGAATAACTACGATGTGGCAATGAACCTCGCGACATGCCACATACAATGCATTTTCCGACTATGCCGTCAAACTAAAATCGAGGAGCAACCAAAATAAAAACAAAAATCGAGAAAACAAAAACACAAAAATTGTAACAATATTCGGTTGCGGTTTATATTGGCGCAGTGGCGCTCCATTGATGGGACCTGCGAAAGGAAATGATTGTTACTGCTGTAGGCGCTTGCCGTCACACAATGACTGCACCAAAGTTTTGATGGTGCTATGGCCCGAACGATAACTATTTATTTTATGTCGACTATAGCGCAATTGTGCCATTCAACTGTGTTTGATATCTGTCTAGACGGCAGCGGGCATGCATATTGTGTTGAATGTTGCAGGTTGGCTAACAGGCAGGCAGGCAAGCCGGCTTTCAGTTAGGCCGACAGTCATATTGAATAAATATTGTAATATTCTTGGAGGTTTTTTTTCCTCTTCTCCTTTTTCTCCACCTTCATCTATACATTACTCCGAACAAAGCGCAGTCTCGTGACGGCCGAAAAAATCATGTTTGTTGTGTGGAAGTGCCAGCGTTACAAGACGCCCTTGTTGTTGTCTGTAAGTGGCTGACAGCCAGACAGTCATACTGTCAAATGTTTTTTCGGCACAACATAAGGTCTATTAATATTCTGAGGTTGAATTAAAAGTTTTATTCGTGACATGTTTGAAGAATTGCATTTGAAATTTTGATTTGATAATATTTTTTTCTTTCTTTTTTTGGGTAGAGAATTTCATTACAATTTATGTTCCGATGGGGTAAAGTAGCTGACAGCCAAATGATGTTAAAATGACAATTTATTGTTGACAGAGACAAAATGTTAACATTTTGTCTTTTGACAGTTTCGTGTCCACTTAAATTAATCATCAACAAATTGGATTGCGATTTTAATTAGTTAAGGAATGAAACGGAATTGCATCGAAATCTTCGAATTAGAAGAAGGAAGTCGTTATAGACCGGCTGAAGAGGGAATTTTTATAAACGAGCTGAAGAGGGAGTGTTTTTTTTAGACGAGCTGACGATTTGAAGAGGGAGTATTTTTTAGACGAGCTGATGAGGGAGTCTTTTTTAGACGAGCTGAAAAGAGGGAGTCTTTTTTAGACGAGCTGAAGAGGGAGTCTTTTTAGGCGACCTCCAGAATCAAAACTTTTAAAAAGTCTACGAATGTAAAAAATGGTTATGGAAAATTCGTACTAAAATGGTACGAAAAATAGTAAAATTGAATACTTTGTGTTGGACAAATGGAATGAGCTAGAATCCTGAATGATGGAGTGCAGAATATAGGTGCCAAAGGACTTTTGGAAATTGGATCACCGTTTATATGTAGGCTGTAGATATAAAGGTTATTTCGGAGATGTGTACCATAATTGTACGAAAATTACAAAATCGTACCGAATTTGGTATTGGGTGAAGGGATGGAGCTGAAAAAGTACCAAAGGGGGCGAAACTTGGTATTGGGTGAGGCGATAGCGCTGGACTCCTGAAATTAAACATTGAGGTCGCTGTTGGTATCTGGGATTGAGATATTGAGGTAGATTTCGAAATGTGTCCTATATTTGTTCGAAAAGTACCAAAGGGGACGAAACTTTGTATTGGCTGAAGGGATAGAGCTGGAATCCTTCAATTTGATATCGAGTTCTCTGTTTGTATCTGCTGTTGAGATTTGATGATTATTTTGCAAATGAGTACCATAATTGTTCGCAAAGTTGGAACTAAATCGGAACATCCTTTCTCTTTCTGTGCAATAAATATTTTTTTTTTTTTTTTTTTTTGAAAATCTCGAACTTTTGTGGGGGTTGTACCAGAAGAAGTGGACCGATATTGCCCATCTTCGAACTCGATCTATGTTTGACAATAACATTACGATGTACCAATTTTGGACCAAAACGGATACATTCATTTAGAGTTATCGTGCGCACCAGCTAACCAGACAGAAAGACGGACGGACATCTTTAGATCGACTACAAATGTCCTAAAACGGATTTGGTCCAAAGAGATTTGGAGTCTAACACCGTTATTTCGATGAGGCACATATTGACCGCATCAAATGACATATACCCTCTGTGGCCATATGGCTGAGGGTATAAAAATAAATTAGAAGTCCTTAAAATGTGCTTTAAAATCTGCTGGAAGTCTTGGACGAAATATATATAATTTTTAAATCAACCACAATAGCTCTGGTATTTCTATATCTGTTCAATATAATAGAAACCAGTAAAAAAGTTGTCAGTTTTGAATACCTCCACCATTTCATACAAATTTGGCAATTTTCAAAAAAATAATCCATTAAAAATTCTGTTAAAATCTTAAAAATACCGAATGTAGCCGTATATTAGGGTCTATACGACGATGTGAACCTGCATAGTCAACTTTTGTCATAAGCTATTATAATATTCAAATGCTTAACTTGAAAAAAAAATGTTAATAATGTAGCTAAAATAAATAAAATACCGAATATAGGGAGGTACCATACGAGAACCTGCACAGACAATTTTCTGTCTTAGGCTGTAGTATCCAATACGAACTTCAAATACGAAAATTTAAACAATTCCGGTAAAAAGTGTCGCTAAAATCTTCAAATCTTCTGGGGAGAATATCCCAGACTAGAAACAAGGGAACTGATGAGGATTGGTGGCTCTTTCCGAAACCTAGGTATTCCCTGCCTTACCCCCTGGTAAACATTACCATCGTTCTCCACTCAAAAACAAACGTTGTTTTTATAAAAAACAACAATAATGGGATTTTGCCTGACGATTTTGCAACAACAAAATTGACCCAGAATATATATACTTTGTAGGGTCTATCATGAATATTTCGAGAAGTTACAAACGGAATGACAAAGCTAATATTCCCTCCATAGAATGGTGGAGGGTATAAAAAGGCCTAAAACGGCAAAAGTAGCGGGCACTTGAAGAAGTTCTTAAAAAAGGACTTTATTTGTTTATTTCTTTTTGTCGAGACGTACATAACGATCTGAAAATTGTAGTGAAAAGTAAAGCCAGATAGACACTATCACACACATACTCGCCACTATGAGACACGTTTCGCCGGCCAGGCTCAGGCATGCCTTGTTAAGGCTAAAACTATATGTTTATGATTTATTTGTATATTTTAATTTCGAGACGGAAAGCCAGATACAATGTTTAAAGGTTTTTACGAGGAGTACTTGAATTAATTTATTTATTATTATTATTATTATTATTATTATTATTATTATTATTAGTATTATTATTATTATTATTATTATTATTATTATTATTATTATTATTATTATTATTATTATTATTATTATTATTATTATTATTATTATTATTATTATTATTATTATTATTATTATTATTATTATTATTATTATTATTATTATTATTATTATTATTATTATTATTATTATTATTATTATTATTATTATTGTTATTATTATTATTATTATTATTTATTTTTTTATTTTTGTCTTTGTTTTTTTTTTTTTTTTTTTTTTTTTTTGATTGAACTAGAAGCCATAGGAATACGTTTTAAAAAACTCTACTAGAAGTCCTTGTTTTTTTTTTAATTCATCCATTATACCTCTGATATTCCTAGAAATGTTATTTAAACATAATCTAAAAAATTCAAGACTATAGCACTGTTTATTTTCGAAAAGTAATACCGGATGGCAGCAGGAAAAATTTTAAAATATATTTTATATTTTTATATACATTTATTTATATTTTTTTTTACTTTGAAAAATTTCAAGAATTTTCTTAAAAACTTTGTAAATTAAATTGATTGTCCCCGAAGTGATATAAACTTGCTGTTTAAGCTTTTTTTACCATGGCTAAATAATTTAATTTTTGCGCTTTTTTTATTTTATTAATAACAATAATTATTTTTAATTTTTAACACTCATTTTGTCATTTAATAACAATTTGTTCACATATAAATATTTAATAATTTTTCCTATCGACTTTTGTGTTTGAACACTGGGGCTGGCGACTGGCAGCAACAGAAATTATTTCCAACAAAACAACAAAAGATATAAAGCCAATTAAAACGTATAAATAAATAATGTCAAAAACAAATAACTGCGAACAAAAAAAAAGTTACAACATTTAAAAAATAAATATTGTTGCAACAATAAATAAATAGTAAATAAATCAAATTGAAACAAAAACAATAAAAAAAATTGTCAACTACATTAAAAGTGTTACAGTAACAGAACAGCAGTCACTGTAACAACCAGTTATCAACAACAATAATAGTCAGTAGCAGGCAGGCAGGCAGGCAGTCAGTAAATACCAACAACTCCGATTGTAAATAAAATAACAATAACAACTCTCATTGCAGTCAATTGCAAATAGACCAAGTTAATAATGCTCTTTTCTCCGTTGCATATTTGTGCGATTACATTGACCACTTGTTTTTGTTTTTGGTTAAACGATAGATGGATGGCTGGTGGTGGTGGCGCTGGATATGATTTGTAACCCGGCTACCGAATATGCCACCACAAAACAACAAGTCAAGTGCTGCTGCGGCATAAAATCTGCAACTGAACGCCCTGTGCGAGTGTGTGTGTGTTTACAATTTTATTATTTATGTAAATTGCATTTTAGCTGTACTCCTGCTGATGTTTTTTTTTTTTTTTTTTTTTTTTTTTTTGTTTCGAGGCAAAGTGAAAAAAATTGCTGTCATTATTGCCAGGAGTGCCTGAGGGCTAATAGCATTTCAAGCAAACATAACTACTGCAATAGACGTCGTGTATGTGTATGACTGGCGCTGGTGGGGGAGGGGCTTGAAATCAAAGTAAATGTGTTGTAAAATGTTAAATTTACATAATTTTAACATGTTGTAAGCTCCATGTGGGGGCTCTAGAAGTTTTACGGCAATCAAAAAAGAAGAAAAACATCCACTGTGTAATTGTTGTCAACAGAAAGATGGTTGGAAAAAACCATTACACCATGATATGCAAATGAACGAAAAAGGGAATGCAATGTCTTTGACAGGCCTGGGACAATAGGCCGGGGAAATTAACCTCCATACTAGCAGGGATTGTTGCTAATCAAAATTTCTATTTTCACCACTATCAAAATGAAAATTATGGATTCTTCAATTGGTAGAAGATAACAATATAGGATCTTGGAAATGGCGTCCAACGTGGGACCCGCATTTGATTTAAACTATGAATGAAACCACACTCAGTGTATATGCGACAATTTCAAGTCATATTAAAATAATACCAAACTAGAAGCCTCTTATACAAATTTAAATGGGAAGTGGTGGGTATTCGGAAGCCACAATTGGCGTCCAACGTAGTACTCGAATTTTATTTTAAATCTGAATGAAATTACATGCGGTGTAAATTATAAAAATATACGTTATTAGGGCAATCGCAAGCCATATTGAAATAATACCGGGCTAGAAGCCTCTCATGCTTCCACTGAATCTCGAAAGTGGTGCTCAACATGGGATTTAAAATATATAATCATTTCAAATTCAGCATAAAAAATCTTAAAATAATTACAAGTTCATCTGGATATGTAAATGGAAAGGTAAACGTTTATCATAACCTTTTAAGAAATCGAAAGTGGCGCCCAATGTGTAGCTTTACCAGCATGCATTTAAAATTCATTTTGAGCTTAAACGAATCAAAAAGGCTTTTTAAGTTTTACAAGAACATTAAAATGAGAAGTGGTGTGAACTCAGAAGTCCCAAAATCACGATCTTCAAAATGGTTAAACATTTAAGGCAGATGCAGCAAGCAGATTTGAAATAATAACCAAGTGGCGCCCAACATTGGGGTATTTTTGCTCATCAGCATTGCTATTTTCATGACTATCAAAAGGAAAGCTATGGGTATATCAAACGCCATAATTTGTACATTTGTTTTTAAATTGTTTTGATTAAAGCAAAAAATGTCGGAAATAGCATCAAATTTTGGAATAAGTTTAGATTTGTTCGAATTGGTCACCTTTGGCACGAATTATGGCCTTCAAACGGTCAATGAAACTGTCACACGCTGCCCGAATGTTGCTCTGCGGTATTTTGGCCCATTCCCGGCGAAGTGCTTGCTAGAGGTGATCGACACTTAGGTATTTTTTGGTGGTAACATTGCTTTCCAAAATACTCCAGATGAAATAGTCCAACGGATTGGTATCCGGAGATTTTGGTGGCCATTGTGCGCTGGAAATGAAGCGAGGAACCTCATTTTGTAACCATTCTTGGGTGGCGCGTGCTGAGTGCGATGGTGCTGAGTCTTGTTGGAATGTCCAAGGTCTGCGGCCAAAATGTTTGCGTGCATAGGGCTTTAATGCACCCTCCAGAATATTTTCGCGATAATATTCGACATTTATTCATATGCCACGGTCGATGAATACGAAAGCAGAGCGTCCATCAGCTGTTATGGCGGCCCACACCATCACCATGGCCGGCGCTTGAGTTCTGGTTGCCAACCGAAGGTGCACATTTTCAGCTGACCTCTTTGGCACGTAAACACGATCATTTTATTTGTTAACGAACTACTGGACAACAAATGTTTTCTAATCGGAGAAAAAACTAAATTCGGTAGTTCACCACTTTCGGCCAAGCGAAGCAACTCTTTAGCTCTTTTAAGTTTATTTTCTTTCTGATGCGGTGTAAGTTCTTGCACTTTTTGGAATTTCAATGGCTTACCCCGAGCCCATTTTCAAAATTTGCCGAATGGTATATTGCGATATGCTCAGCTCACGAGCCATTTTACGGCCACTGCGACGCGGGTTGCGATCAAGTCGCTTCATTTCTTTTCGAACGATTTCTGCTGATGTTGCTGTTTTCTTCCTTCCACTTCCTTAACCTCGGGCTACGCTACCAGTATCACAGCAAGGAGCGATGGTACGAGACACAACCGATTTATTCACATAAATACTGAAGTGCTCCAACGATAGCCACTTGTGGCTTTCCAGCCAAATATAAAGAAATCACACCATCACGCTTGAATTCCATCACGAATAACCTTTTTTCTGGAAAATTCTCACCAAAGTGCTTTTGTACGCTTATAAACAATATAATGAGCTGTCACTGGAATAATTTTAACATCTGTCGGACGAGTGGCTTAGAAATGACAGCAGTCTAAAGTTGGTTGCAGTATTTTCATCTCTCCCTGTACATGGCCCATTTTCAATACCAAAAGTCCTGCAGACATAATATACATCCAGAATAATTGGTCCATGTAAGGATAACTATGATTTCAAGTATTTCTTTACGTTTTGACTATGTTTTCTATTTCATTTCGCCACATGTTGGAATTTTGAGCATTTATTATGTAGAAAGGGTATTTAAAACGAATACCACGCTTTCCTACAAATCTTTGGGATTTCCAAAAATATTCTTAAAAATTTCCGAGATTTGCTATTTATTCCTCTCACCTTTCTTGATGCTAGATTTTTTTCTCCAAAAATCCAATTTTTGCCTACGTTTTGTTTGAAATATATTCTAAACGATATTTGCGATTTTGTTTCTCTTGGTCCTTGAACTCCAAAGACCAACATAAATCCAATCGCTTAGATATCTCCAACTCCATTCATAAGTACCTAATCTCATTCTGTAGCACACACACACTCTCTCTCTCACTTAAAACTTCCAAGTGTTAAAATCCCCTATTCAATAATTGATGACCACTGGGAGGAATTATATTTCTTTTCTTATTTATTGGTTGCCATAGCTTGGCATGTTCACATCCCCAAGTATTGACACTATGCTTCAACGCTTTTTGGGTTTTATAACTGGCTGGGTGGCTGGATGGCTGGTTGGCTGACTGAGTGACCGACAACGGCAGCAGCAGAAGTTGTCAGCACCATCAATACCAATGTCATAACTTGTGGTAAAAACTTTGACAAAACCAACAAAAAAAGTTAATCCCCAAAAAATAAAAGATGGAAAAACGGTGACGTATCCAAAATAAACTAGAAAACTTGGAACATCAAAAAATGGAAACTCTGCCAGCATGTTAGAAATGTGAAATATGTTTGAAGTATTGAACATCAATAGAGCAGGAAATTTTGAACAGTTGATGGAGGATAATTGAAAAGGGGAGACAGTTCTAATATTTTGAATATATATATTTTTTCAAATTGTAGAGGTCTACTAGGGCTGAAATTTTGCTGTATGAAGATATTAAATAATTAATAATTGAGGCCCTAGAAAATATTTTATTAAATAAGTTATAATTTCTGATTTCAGATATATATACAGGGTGAGATGAAAACACAGCAACCAACTTCAGGCTGCTGTCACTTCTAAACTACATTTCCGACAGCTGTTAAAAATATTCCAATGACAGCTCATTATATTGGTTACAAGCGTACAAAAGCATTTTGGTGAGAATTTTTCAGAAAAAAAGTTATTCGTGATGAAATTCAAGCGTGATAGTGTGATTCTTTTATATTTGTCTGGAAATCCACAAGTGGCTATCGTGAATAAATCTTTTGTGGCTCGTACCATCGCTTATTACCGTGATACTGGTAGCGTAGCCCGACGTCAAGGAAGTGGAGGAAGAAAACAGCAACATCAGTAGAAATGGTTCAAAAAGTAAATAAGCGACTTGATCGTAACCCGCATCGCAGTGGCCGAAAAATGGCTCGTGAGCTGAACATATCGCAAAATTCCATTCGGCAAATATAGAATAATGAGCTCGGTGTAAGGCAATTGAAATTCCAAGAAGTGCAAGAACTTACACTGCAACAGAAAGAAAATTGAGTCAAAAGAGCTAAAGAGTTGCTTCGCTTGACCGAAAGTGGTGAAATGTCGAATTTGGTTTTCCCAGATGAGAAAACATTCGTTGTCCAGCAGTTTTTAAACAAACAAAAAGAGGTCAGCTGAAAATGTGCACTTTCGGTTGGCCACCAGAGCTCAAGCGCCGGCCATGGTAATGGTGTGGGCCGCCATAACAGACGATGTTCGTTCTCCGCTTGTATTAATAGAACGTGGCATCAGAATAAATGATAAATATTATAGCGAAAATATTCGGGATGGTGTATTAAAGCCTTGGGCACGCAAACATTTTGGCCGGAGACCTTTGACATTTCAACAGGACTCAGCACCATCGCACTCAGATCTTCAAGGCTACTCAAGAATGGTTACAACAGGACTCAGCACCATCGCACTCAGATCTTCAATGCCACCCAAGAATGGATACAAAATGATTTCCTCGCTTCATTTCCAGCACAAAATGGCCACCAAAACCTCCGCATACCAATCCGTTGGACTATTTTGGAAAGCAAGGTTGTCACTCAAAAATACCAAAGTGTCGATCACCTCAAGCAAGCGCTTCGCCGGGAATGGGCCAAAATACCGCAGAGCAACATTCGGGCAGCGTGTGACGGTTTTATTGGCCATAATTCGTGCCAAAGGTGACCAATTCGAACAAATCTAAAATTATTCTAAAATTTGATGCTATTTCCGACATTTTTTGGTTTCCTTCAATAAAATTAAAAAAAAAAAATCAAAATTATGGCGTTTGACTTTGTTGCTGTTTTTTTATCTCAACCTGCATATATAAATGAAGTTCACAGCCACAAATTTTTTGAAGAATATTTCTTTCAAATTATTTTTAGCAGTATTTTTTTCCAAAACAATTTTTTTTTTTTTAATATTTCTCAAGAGTGGAGTATAACCTTGGGTTCCATATTTTTCACTTACTCGGAAGCGTCTTTATTTCTGTACAAGCTTGTGTATTTTACTTCCTCAGTCCAAAAAGCTGATTTAGAAAACTTCCTCTTTGAAAGAGAAGGGTGAGGTTTCTACTTATGCGGGTACAACAACCAAATGGATTTGATATGTTCTCCACAATATTTTCCCTGTTTCGTCTTCGTCTTCTTCCTCCATGTTTTTTCTTTATTTTCCTTTTTTTGTTGGAAAAAGTCATGTTTGTTTTTAAACGATAAAACCTTTAATGCCACACCAGCCACATATGGCTATGGTTGAGATTTTTCATTCATTGACTGAACATAGATTTATGAAAAGCTATGTGTGACTGACTAACTGACAGAGTGACTTGTTCTCGGCGTTGTTTATGCGTCCAACATATATGAAATGTGTATATATAGGAATGAATGAATTGAAAAGAAAATGTGGTACGCGGTTTTGTGAATGGCTGAATATTTGAATGAGTCAAGGAATAGAATTTTTTTCCATTTTTCTTTGGTTCATAACGTAACGTATGGACTTAGAAGTTTACATTTTTCTGTATTTTTGATGTTGTTGTTTTTGTAATGTTTTTTTTTTTGTGTTAGTTAATGCAGCACGTAGTTCCATCATGTTTGAAGTTTCGTGAAGGGAACATGGTTACTTAAGGATTATGGTGTGGCAAAGCATTAGAATTTTTGTTTTTTTTTTTTTTCTTTGAGATACGTCTGGATGTTGAAATGCTGCAAATGTTGACAAAAAAAAAAAAAATAAAAAATTGACCCACAATTTAGATCCACATTTCCCTAGAAACCAAAAAAAAGTCAACCTTTTGAAGTATTTTGAGGTGTTGAGAAAATAAATCCAAAAAAAAAGGAAAGTGATTTAAAAAGCGTATTTCCTATAGCTTTTCCGTAAGAAATCAAAACGTTATTCCAGTCGATTTGCCAAATTGCAGAACTATCAAATAATATTTAAAAAATTCCGGAAACATATGTATTACAATATTTTTTTTATAAGAATCTAAAAGTAATCCAAAAAAGTTTCAGGTGCTTAGAGTCCTCAACAAAATTATATTCTAAAACCCTTAAAACTTATTAAAATAGTCAGGCGAGAAATGTCGACGATACTTTAACCTCATTAATCGAAACTGCTATTGTACTACTAATCGAAACTACTATTGTAATATCGATCAAATTGAAATTCATGTTTGAACACACGTTGGGCGCCATTTTTTCATCAAATTCAGAATAAACGATTTCTGGATTTACACATGTTTTTAATTTAAATATTCAGTCGTATTAGAAAACACGTTGCCAGTTTAAAAACTGGAAATATAATTTTAAGGGGTATTTACCATAAACCACATGTTGGGCGCCACTTTCTACGTATCAAAATCAATATTATCTACTTCTGGTTCCCTTAATAATGTATGTTATAATACATACTGAATTGTTCAGTCAAATTTCATTCGGACTAAAAATTAATGATTTTTTATTCAAATGATGAACGCTATTTTTATCGCTATCCCCAATTAAGGTCTTCTGGATGTATGAACTTTTCCGATTTCCAGTCAAGATCGAAAATATGTAAACTTTTTGTAGGATCAAAAGATATTTTAAGTAATATATAAATAGACTAAAAATCTTGTTCTAATCTCATGTTGGGCGCCATTTTCAAGATCCAGAAGAGGACTTTATTTTCAAAATACAGAATGAATGATTTCTAGTATAAGACCTCTTTCCTATTAAATTTCCAGTCAAAACAGAAACTATGTTCCGAAAATACATTTTAATGATTATTTATTTTAACCTCCATGTTGGGCGCCACTTCCGAAATTCACTGAGGAACTTCTAGAAACTTGGCTATCATTTCCGTAATATAGAAACTACGTATACATCCTGCAACTCTTTGATTTTTGTTTTGAAAAAAATTATATCTGATATACTCTTTGGACCTGAACCGGATTTCCAATATACAAGAAGTATTAATCTCTCACAACTAAGTTTTTTTCGGAGTTAATTTTCAGTCAAAGCTGAAAATACTTTTTATGCAGTTTGTATAAAAGCCTTATGTTGGGCGCCACTACCTTGATCCAGCAAAGGGTGTGTATGGTTTTTAACATTATTAAGTTTTGGGAAAGCCTTAAAAAAATTCCTATTCAATAATATACTCTGATGAGTTCCAGCGTCCTAATTCAATCCAAGGCACGAAAGGCTTATAGATCGATAAATTTATTATTTTTAGTGCTGCCTGTGAATACCCTCAACACATTCGTTCTGAAAGCACACATTTATATGGACCATGTACGACGCCATTTCTACACAACTACGAATTATTTTCTTTATCAACATCCAGCCTGGTACTACTTTAAGAATTTTGCTTTTCGCCTTTTTTAAATAAAATGATTCATATTAACTTTCCAGCTAACTTTTATATGGACCCCGTGTTGGGCGCCACTTTCCACATCCAAGAAGAGTCCGAAAGGCTACTTGCTGTGCTATGCTAAAATTTCAATATTTCAATATTGAATGCCTTAAAAGTGTCACTTTTGATTTTAAACTACCAAGGTTTTGATTTCCATATTGGGCGCCATTCTCCAAATATATAATTTCTCGATAATATTTGGAATTTTCCGTCTGTAATTAATTCAGGAGTTGTCCCTATGAATATTTTATTATAAGTTAGAAGTCCTTGTAACAAATCCATGCACAGCGATATTTTCACTTTGGTCGTTGATTTTCACGTTGGGCGCCAACTGCGAGAAAACAACATAATTCTATCTAAATATCATCACTAACTTCAACTTCTAATTCAGCTGGACAATGCTAGACGATTTCTTGGGAAAAAATGGCTTAAATGTAGAACGGAACGTTGGACGCCACTTCTCGAAATGTAACGGGACTTCACGTTTTGTAGCCTGGAATCATTTCATTATGAAACTTCCTTATTTTTTTTTTTTTTTTGTAATATTGTCAGCTTAAAAATATATTCTCATTGATTCTTATTTTTGCTACCAACATTGGGCGCCATTTCTGGAATCCCTTGGGCGCCATTTCTTGAATAATGGCTGATTAGCTGCCGAAATTTTCAAACATTATATTTCCCGACCAAAACGTTTTGAATTCCTAAGAAAGCAAATATATACTTTTCAATTGTAAAGTACTGCAATTACGACGAAGTATTTGGTCTAGGATTTGATCTTCAGTGTCTCCGTAATGTAGTATATCCCAAAAGTTCCTCAGAAAAATCTGTCTCCGTATATTTGACTACAACACCAATATTTACATCTAAATCGTATAATAAACTCCACCTTTAAGAACATGCAACATTTTACATTCGAAGGCTTATTTACATCTAAGCCACACGTTGGGCGCCACTTTTTAATATAAACGAAAAACAAATTATGTTGCAAACTCGCCACCATTTTTACAATCAATCATTTGTACACATATTCTAAGTATTATTTATTCTCGTGGACCACATTGGGCGCCATTTCCGAGATCTTTTTGGAGGACAAGAAACGTCTAACCCAACCAACCATACTTATAAAATTAGGTTTTGGTCGAACGAACTTAAGGTTTCTTTCCCGAAAATCCATTTTGCGTCATGGCAATTTTGGCAGTCACGTTGGGCGCCATTTTGGAAACTTTGAAAAATATATAAAATAAACTTTTTAGTTTTTTTCGAAATCTGTTGCTAATCTAAACTCTATCGATGGGTATTCAACATATTCTACATTTAAAATAAAAGACATTCGTCTTTAACATATGCCCAGTTCCGCCTACTTTGCACGATTTGATTTCCTAAAATGATGTAAAAATAATATTTTTCAATTTTCCACCCTTATGACTCAGCCGTGAATCACAATGAATGGTGAGGGGTTGCATTAAAAATCATCACATCCTTTATATATTACGTTGTTACATTTTTTCCTTGTAACGTTTATTACGACATATGACCTGTGCGTGTATGGGGCAATTGTCACGTGTAGGCGTGTTAAATTTTCAAAAAAAAAAAAAAAAATCAATCCATTTATTAGCTGGTGAACAATAAAGAGAAAGAAACGTTACTTCGATATGAAGAACAATAATGGGAACAATGGTCACATGGCCATGGTGCGAAAGGTAATGGGCGTAACTAAAATTGCAGAGCAAAATGCTAATGTCACACAATTGGCCGCCAGTAACCAAGCATGTCAGAAACTAAGTCAAAAAAGCAATTTGTATTGAATACATATTGATTGATTGTCGATGAAACGAAGAGGGATGAGGTAGTCACAAACAGGATGTTCGAAAGGAAAATTAATGGGTTTCGAATGGAAAGCAGTTCATTCATTTTGAACCTCTAAGGGTTGCAAGCATACACAAACTGTCATCAATAGGTAATTTTCCAATTTTGCTCGAAATTAAATGGTTTTAATAATGTTTCAGTATTCGGTCATAGTAAATGTTGTTCTATGACAGAATATTTCTTGTTATGGTGTTGATATTTACGAAAGTTGAGGCCATGAATTTTGAAAATTTGTTTAGAATTCTGTCAACAAAATTTTGTTACAAAGTGCTGTTGTAAGGACTTAATTTTTCTTTTGATTGCATTTTTAGATATGATAATATTTGGTTTTGCCTCCAAGTTACCCAGTAAATATTTTTGGGAGAATTCTGGTAAAAAATAAATAAAACATATTAAATTAATTTCCGGAGAAAAATTATGGAAAAATATATTTTCGAATATATATTCGAATATTGACTTTCTGATCTTCTTATCAAGGCCTTAAATTTTTGATTTTTTATAATACAAACATTAAGTAGTGAATGCCCCACGTTGGGCGCCATTTGCAAAACATTTTTGCGACAAATATTTTCTTACTGAGAGTCATTGTCTATTATTTGCCAGCCTCCAAATTTGGAAAAGTAGTAGCTTTCCAAATGTTGCTTCTGAATATAATGGCTTCTAGCCTCAGATATTTGCCCATTTTAACTTCAAATAAAAAATTTAAAATAAATTAAATTTTTTTAGATTTGACAGATTTTTCGATTTTTTGGTTGGAAAATTGTTTCACAAGAAATTTTAAAAATAATAAAAATAACATTAGAATACAGTTATCCTTAATGAATATCAAATTCCTATAAAAATTCAACAAAGTCATATACTGGGTATGAAGAAAATGTCCCGAAAATGAAATTTTCTTGCTACCAAATATATGAAAATTTAATGCAAATTGTGACAAATTACTTATGGGGGGGAAATGACTAACATAACGTAAATGAAAATAAAATGTATTCTTTGAAAATATGTTCTTCTCTTCTTTTGCATAACATATTTACATGCCTCAATACATATGTAAATATATCGGCAAATGTACACAAAACACCCAAGGACTCTATGAAATGAAGAAGAACAACATTTTAAAATTCCGTTTACCCAGTCCATGTGGAAAAGTGAAAAGCTGTGAAAAGCTCCAAGAGACTGTCACCCAATTTGAATATTGAATGACTTCCGTTTTCAGATGAAGACAACTGAACACAAATGAACAACAAATATGGCATCTTCTTCGTCGTAACATATATTTGTGCTTTCTATCTATTTTCACTCCATTAACCAATACTCTACTAGGAGATTGGTACAATTATTCTAAAATATTACAACATTTATTAGTTTATGCTAAATTGAAATATTTGGAAATTATTTGAAAATTTTCCCAAAAAATAAAGTCTTTTCTAGGTTAAAAAATCTTTCTTGAAATATTCATTTTTATAGCCAAAAAAAAAATTAAATAAATAAATAAAAACACAATCCTAATAGACCTTTAAATAGTCTTAAATTAAAATATTTACTAATAACTCTGAAAATCGTCATTTCCAATTTGCAATGGTATTGGCTAATCGGCAGTGTCTTCATTAATACCAGGCAACATGTTGGGCGCCATTTTCGAAAAAAGACACAAATGAAATCCATTTTAGATTTTTAGAAAAACTCTCTGCTAGTTCTATGAATAGTTGGAATGCTATATATATATTCGTGACGCTATTTTCAAGGCCCAAGGACACTTCTTTAGACAGAACACAAGTATAATATCAAGAGTATTGTTCATTAAATAATGAACACTCATATTATTAAATGTACGTATCAAACCGGGCTCCACTTCCGAGTCCCACTCAGAAGGAAAAATGCATACCGGTTATTCCATTAAATTGTCCTAATATTTACTGTTACCATCTACAGCAAAACCATCCTTAACTTATTTACTAAAATTATACAAATATTCAACGAGAAAAACCCAGACAGGAGTATTTAGCACTAGGAAAAATATTTACATCCATACCTCACGTTGGGCGCCATTTTTGAAAAAATAAGAAATTTGCTAGTTTTGAACTAATAAATTTTATAATTTCTTAATTTTCAAACGAACCCGCTGCTATTTTGTGGGTTTATAATTTGTGAATATAGTCAAAGCGATATTTATATAGGGCGCCACTTTCGAGATTCCTTGAAATTGAAAAAGGCTTTTGTTTATACCGAACTTAGTCATAATCGAATTTTTATGTCAGATGTCTTTCAAATATTTAGCTGAAAAACTATCGTTCATTAAAAAATAAACTCTTATTTGTACTTTTATTTACGGACCACATTGGGCGCCATTTTTGAGTTATATTTAGAGGATAAAAGACTTTCACATACATGGTATGGTCTTAATTTCAGTGGCATCGTCATATCAATGAATTCATAAACGTATTTTATAAAAATATACACAGTTTTATGAGAAATTTAACACTCTAACATTTAATCCAAGCCACATGTTGGGCGCCATATGCGCAAAAATAAATACAAATTTTAATTACACTGATCATTTTATTTATTAGTTTTCAGATATACTCAGAATGCTTTTTATATTCGTGAATCGCATTGGGCGCCATTTTTGGAGATTTATTGAGAGGTCAAGGGCGGTATATAGATCTTATTCATAAAAAGAATTTTCCTTTCAAATGGCTTTAGAATGCTAATGTTGTATGAGAAGAATCCTTCCCTGGATATCCAACTATCTCACTAATATTCAACCAAACCACATGTTGCGTCCATTTCCAAAAAAACATGTTTAGAATCTCCGGCCAATTTCGTCTCAAGTTATATGATATTCATATTCGTGAACCAAATAGGTCGCCAATTTAGAGTTTTAAATTTGTTGTCATATTCAAAATGAGATTTATATGCGTGAACCACACTGGGCGCCATTTTCAAGTTCCCACGATTCATAGAAAATAAAACAAGTGTTACACGTATATTTTTTTTTAAATTAATTTACTTCATTCTAAATTTTCAATACTTGGACTAGTTTTTGCATACATCCAGGCCACACATTGGGCGCCATTTTCGAAAAAAATAAAATAATCATGTTTCGACACGCCGGATCATTTTGAAATGACGCTGAATGACATTCGTGAACAACATTGGTCTCTATTTAAGATTTTTTAAATTGTTTGCCATAGTCAAAATGATATTTATAGGCTCGAACGACATTGGGCGCCATTTCCAAATCCCCATGGCTTATCAAAAAAAAAAAAAAAAAATATTCTTGAATATTTAACACTCGTAATAATTTTGACACTCAGGCAACACTTTGGGCGCCATTTTTTAAAAATAATGCCTAAACTTCAAGTTTTAACGCGCCGTATCATTTTGAACTGATGCTGAATGATATTCGTTAGCTTGAAGCCTATTCGTCGCCATTTTTACTAGTTAAATTACCACTTGTGTCAAATGACTTTAAATTGTTCACGTTGGGCGCCATTTTAAGGGTTATAAATGAACTCAAACGCTTTTTAGCAGAAATTTGAGGATAGGACTTTTTTTTTTTTTTTTTGAAAAAAGTTTAATCTCGCCCTTGTTAGAATTTATATGGACTTTTCGTTTAAAAAACATATGTGTCTATAAATATTCACATTTATTCGTTACAATTTCAATATTTTGTTTTTGCCCCTCAACGAATAAAATCTGAATATTTTTTTAATTGCTCACACACTTTCCACCATCCACTTTTTTTTTTGTTACATTTTCCACCCACCCAACCAAAAAAAAGAGATTTTGGAATATTTGCAAAAATTTATTGAGAGGAAATAACAAAATTGAAATTGCATTTCAAATCCAAAATCAATTTCACATTGTACGTGTTCATTGTCGAGTAATTTTGAGCAGCAACTGCAGCGGAATGTATTTCATCCCAAAAAAACAAGTATTTTATCTGTCTCCCAGCTATCCAGGCATAGCGTTAGTCATATATGCATCCACTGCTGGCTGACTGCATCTATGCATTCATTTATTTGTTCATCATTTTCATTGAAATGTGAAACAATTTATTGTAACATATTTCATATGCAATACCTAAATTGTGCAAAAAAAATCGATATAAATAAAAAAAAAATCTGAATATAAAAACTATGGAACTAGAGAGTGAATTTTTGAATATTGGGGTGGTGAGAAAAAATTGATTTATGAAAAAAAAGTATTTTTTTGAATATTAAATTCATTACTCATTCATATTCATGGTTTCAATTATCGATGCCAAACTTTGAGGTGCATATCATAGAATTTTGGGTGTATTTAAAACTCATCTTAGTTCTAAAACCAGTAAAGAAAGTCTTAAATTCGGGCGGGGCCGACTTTATGATACCCTACACCACTTTGCTAATTTAGTAGAGCTCCGCATAACAATTAAAAGTTTGTATGGGAGAATTCAATCATATACGCTATGACTATAATTGTAATTTAAAGTTAAAAGGACTAAATATGCCGAAGCATTTGTATCTTTTAAATTCGGACTTGTATTGCCCATTTGGTGCACAAAAATTTGAAATCGGATAAAGATATATATGGGAGCTATATCCAAATTGGAACCGATCTTCATAAAATTTGGCAAAGATATTTCTGAGCTATATTTGATATAATTTCCTGAATATCGTTGTTACGGAGTGCATATTACGGCTGTGGGTAACAAATATAACAAATCGGATGAACAGTATATATGGAAGCTATAGCTATATCTGAATCGATCTCCACCAAATTTGACGTACTAGCTTCTAGACTCAATTCGGTCGTAAGTGCCAAATTCCATCCCATTTGAACAAATATTAGACGTTTGGTGCACAATAAAAGGTAAATCGGACAAAGTTATATATGGAAGCTATATCCAAATCTGCACTGATCTCGATAAAATTTGGCAAATGTATTTCTGAGCTGTATTTGATATATTTCCCAAAATATTGCTGTTACAGAGTGCATATTACGGCTGTGGAGGCCAAAAATAACAAATCGGATGAACAATATATATGGGAGCTATAGCTATATCTGAACCGATTTCGATCAAATTTGCCATACTTATTTTCAGGCCTAATTTGGTTGTATGTGCAATATTTCATACTATTCGGGCTGATATTACATGTTTGGTGCACAATAAAAGGCAAATCGGACGAAGATATATATGGGAGCTATATCTAAATTTTGACCGATTATCTCCAATGTCAATAGAGTTCGTCCTTGAGCCAAACAATTGATTTGTGCAAAATTTCATCTGGATCGGGCTATAAATGCGAACTGTACTTTGTTTACAAAAATACATGGACAGACGGACGGAGGGACATGCATAAATCGACTCAGAATGTGATTCTATGCAGATCATCAAAAGGAACTATGGGTCTATCTCGCTTACTTTTGCCTGTTACAAACAAATACACAAAGACATAATACCCTGACCACCTTGTGGTGTAGGGTATAAAAACCGTCAATCGGGACATGCAAAGTTTGGAAGCCAAGAATATTTCTGAATACATATCTCAATTTTAATTCTTAGAAAGGGTTTCTTCTGAAAAAAAAATCTTAAATATTTTTTTCCTAAAAATGTTGTTTTCCAAGGTCTACAAAAATCAATATTTAAGTTAAAAACACAAATAAATTGTATCTAACAATTTATTCCATGTTTTGAAATTGACAAATGATTTTCTGTGGGCGATCTTCCTTGCAATGAACCCCCGAACAAAAAATATCGATTTAAAAATTCAATACATACCTCAACCAAGCAAATAATTTGCATTCCAACACCTGTTGTTCTGGTGACACATTGTGAAGGTATGGCCCGAAACGAGTTAAGACACAACATGTTTCTTTAATACACAGCAAATAAAGAACTCCCATACTTCTCCCATTTACCCCCACCCACCTTTGCGTTGAAAAGACAAACGACTAGAATATGAGCGAGAGCTCTTTTCTCACAGAACTGTGCAAATATTTACAAATGTTTTACATATTTCAAATATTTGTATATTTCAAATATTTGTATATTTCAATATTTGCATATCGAAATCGGTATATATGTGGGAGGTGTGTAGGAATTTATGTATAACGTGCCCTATTGCAACATTTTATATGGAGAATATGTTGCGTGCTACTCCTCCTTGGCCTGCTGCTCATCACAATACAAATTGACATTTATGCAATTTGACGCAAGAACAAATTCAATTTTCTTCAATTTGTTTTTAACATTTCACACGTTCAAGTGGTGATGGGATGGGGGAAATCACGAGAGAGGTGAAACGAAAAGTTATAGTTTATGATGAGAATACAAAAAAATAGTAAATGTCCTTTTCTGTGACAAGGGACAAACGGAAGGAGAAATGTAGAGCTTTATTGATTTTAGCTTAAAAATACATAGTTCAAAACAAAAGTGGACTTTTAGACATTCCGACTCAGACCAATTTGAAAAACTCGAAATTTTTTAAAATCTTGAATCCTATTTGGGGGAGGTTCTAGAAGGAATGGTCCGATCTCTACCATCTTTACAACAAATCTTGTGCTGATGGAAATATTGAGATGTGCCACGTGTGAATGGAACCGCATGTTAATTTCGCGTCTAAAGAGCTTCATGGATTTTCAAAATATTGACCCTTTGTGGGGGAGGTACCAGAAGGAATTGACCGATATATCCCATGTTCACAGCAGATCTTGTGTTAGTAGAAATAATGACATGTGTGAAATATAATGAGAATCGTTTTGCGTATTCAAAACTCATGCGGGTGTGAAAAAATCGAAATTTTTTTAAATCCTGAACCCTATGTGAGTGAGGTACCAGAAAAAATGGTCCGAACTCCACCATATTAATAACAGGCCTTGTGTTGATGGAAATATTGAGTTGAACAAAGAATGAATGGAATCGGATATTATGAGCTTCATGGATATTGAAAATATTGAGTCTTTGCGGGGGAGGTACCAGAAGGAGTGAACCGATATTTACATCTTCGCACCAGACCATAAAAATATTGCTACCTGTGTAATTTGAAGACGATCGGACTCTTACATCACATTTTATAAGAGTTATATTTAATCAAAATGTTGAACCCCCCACCAGGGGTCAAGGTACTTACTTGATGGAGTGGACCGATATTACCCATTTTCGCACTTGCCCTAGCACTGATACAAACATTAGGATTTGCAATGTTGGAGCGAAATCGCATTAACCAGAACATTAACCAGAACAGAACAGATTTTTTTATTTATTTATTTATTTTTTTTTTTAATTTTGACCTTTTGTGGTGGAGGTGCAATAAGGAATGGACCGAGATTGTCCATCTCCATATTACGATGTACTAAGTTTGGACCAAAACGGCTAATGAAACCGTCACATGCTGGCCGAATGTTGCTCTGAGATATCTTGGCTCATTCCCGGCGAAGCGCTTGCTTGAGGTGATCGAAACTTTGGTATTTTTTAGTGCCAACCTTACTTTCCAAAATACTCCAGACACAATAGTCCAACGGATTGGTATCCGGAGATGAAGCGAGGAATCTCATTTTGTAACCATTCTTAGGTGGCGCGTGCTGAGTGCGATGGTGCTGAGTCCTGTTGGAATGTCAAAGGCCTGCAGCCAAAATGTTTTCGTGCCCAAGGCTTTAAAACACCCCCAGAATATTTTCGCGATAATATTCGGCATTTATTCTGATGCCACGGTCGATTAATACGAGCGGAGAGCGACAATCGGCTGTTATGGCGGCCCACACCATCACCATGACCGGAGCTTGAGTTCTGATCGCAAACCGAAGGTGCACATTTTCAGCTGACCTCTTTGGCAAGTAACCGACGATCATTTTGTTTGTTTACAAACTGTTGGACAACGAATGTTTTATCATCGGAGAAAACCAAATTCGGCAGTTCACCACTTTCGGCCAAGCGAAGCAACTCTTTAGCTCTTTGGAGTCTATTTTCATTCTGTTGCGGTGTAAGTTCTTGCACTTTTTGGAATTTCAATGACTTTACACCGAACTCATTTTTCAATATTTGTCGAGTGGAATATTATGATATGTTCAGCTCACTAGTCATTTTTCGGCAACTGCGACGCGGATTTCGATCAAGTCGCTTCTTTACTTTTGGAACCATTTCTGCTGGTTTTAGACTACTTTTTTTATAGACTACTTCTGTACTTTCAGAAAATTATTTTTTAAGTCCTTTGAAAATAAAAGGAAATATGTATTTGATATGAAATATATTTAGTAAAATAATTTCAAACTACTTCCTAAAATGATTTTCAGAACTTGTAGGAATGGCCTTTAAGGATTTAACAGATTTGGAGGACTAGTTTTTAAATACTCTAGCATGAATGTTAAAATTGTTTCAAATTTGCGATAATTTATTATTTTTATATATTTATTTAAAAATCTAATTCTATGTTAAAAAGGAGTTGTCTAGACAAAATGTGTAATTTTTACACAATTCATTTGTGCCCTCATATGCAAAGACATTGCTTGATTTTAACTTTTATGTCCCTCAACATCCACACTTCCAACAAATGACCTCAATTTTGCATTGCTTTTTCTCTCACTCTCTCTCTCACTCTCTCTCTCTCTCTCAATTGTCCTCGTCCAAAGATGCTACAAACATGACACTGGGACGAACGTTGTGAATGTTCAATGACGTTGTTAGTAGATCATAAAAGAATATTGAATTAAAATGAAGATTTTCTTTCTTTTCTTTATATGAAAATTCATGAAAGCGAAAAAGAAAAGAACAAAGCTGTTGAAATGTTAATTTTCCTTCTTGAGTTTTTCTTCATTTTTTCTCTCATTTCCCCTTAAGCAATGTTTGTCATAAAGTTTTTATTATTCTTAGATGAAGGATGTTTCATATATTTTCACTTTTAGACTCTTGAGTGTGTAATGCATATTTGAAGGAGGATGGTCATTGTGAAAATATGATAATTTCGTTTTGCCTAGATATTTATGTTATTTAAAGTGACCTAGATGGTGGAAAGGGGCGAAGGATTTTAGAAAATTTACAAAACCACAAAGATGGGTTCTAAAAAAATCTCGTTTGTAGATAGCCCTGTAGAAAATATGATTTTAAAAGTCCACGTTTTTTTGAAAAAGGCATTCTTGTGATAGGCTGGTCTTTTGGAAATCCGTACTAATAGTGTACGAAAAGTACAAAAATATGCTAAAAATTTAATAATTCGTATTGGATAATAGGAATGAGCTAGAATTCTAAAATTTGAAATGAGAGTCACTACTGAAGTGCATAATAGAGTTGCCAAAGGGTTTTTTGGAAATTCGAACTTTATTGTTATGAAAAGTTCTTAAATGGTACTAAACTTCTAAAATAGTGTCATTTGGTATTATGCAAAGGGATAAAGCTAAAAACTTGAAATTCGGTATGGGAACCAAGGTTGGAAATAAGGTTTATATATGAAGGTGGTTTTGGAAATGTGTACTAAGTATGGGAAATGCCCTAAATAGTACTAAAGTTTTGGTATTGAGATGTCTGTAGGTGGTAGATTTGAGAATTAAAGTTGGTTTTTGAAATGTATACGAAATTTATTATATGGTACTAAATTGGGTACAATTTAATATTGGGTGAACTGATAGTACTTTGAATTTTTTTAAATAGGGTCGCTGTTCTTGGTGAAGTGAGGCTTGAAATCTTAAATTTGGTATTAGGCCCGTTATCCATGTGTAGCCTGAATATTAGAAAGTGGGCTCGGAAATCTGTACTATAATTGTTCGAAAAATACTGAATGGTACTATACTTGGTATTGGGTGATAGGATAGAGATAAAATCCCTAAACTGATATTTAGATGAATGCTTCCTATATTTGTACGGAAAGTACTAAATTGTACTAAATTCGATATTGGCCGAAAGCATAGAGCTGGAATCCCGAAATATTAAGGTCTCCGTTGGTATCTGGAATTGAGATTTGAAGATGATTTCGGAATGTATACTACAAGTGCACGGAAAGTACGAAATAGTACTATATTTGGAACACTTTATCCTTGGTTGAACAGATAGTGTTGCAAATCTGAAATTTGGTATAAGATTGGAGGTGGTTTCGGAAATGTGTACGAAAAGTATTGTACAATATTTGGCATTGGGTAAAGGAATGAAGATAAATTTCTGAAATTCAATATTTAGACTGCTAATGGTATCTGAGTTTGAGATATGGAGGTATGTTTGGAAATGCATCCTATGTTTGTACGGAAAGTACTAAATGGTACACAATTTGGTATTGAGTGGATGTATGGAGCTGAACTACCAAAATTTGATATTGAGGTTTCTGGTGATATCTGGTGTTGAAATCTAGTGGTGGTGATGCAAATGCGGATTATAGTTGTTGGAATAGTACTAAGAGGTACTAAATTGGTTATTGGGTGAAGGGATAGAGCTGGAATTCCGAAATTTGATATTGAGGTCTCTGTTGTAATCTTAGATTGAAATATGGAGGTAACTTTGGAAATGTGTACTATAACTGTACGAAATGTATTAAATAGTACTGAATTTTGTATTGGGTGAAGGAATAGAGCTGTAATCCTGATATTTGACATGGACGTCTCTATTGGTGGAAAAGCGTGCTATGAATGTACGAAAAGTGCAAACTGCCACTTGGGAGTTGAGATAGCTATAACATTTTGAATACCAAATTTTGTCAAACTGAAAAAATTGTGCATTTGGAGTTCTAAAAAGGCCTAACACGAACTGTTGGAACGAATCTAAAATTTTAAATTGGACTTTTCGCTGACGAAGTAGCGGGCATTTGCTAATTGTTTATAAAAATTGTATCCCTTTGTAGGGAAGGTACCACGAGGAGTGGGCCCATAAATTCCATGCTCGATCCCCTGTTGAGAGATTTTGAAAAGAATCGCTGGCTTGTTTCACAAGTTATGAGGGAGAAGTACCACAAAGAGTAGGTCGATATTGTCCATCTTCGAAATCGATCTAAGTTAGATAATATTATTACAATATACCACGTCTGGACCAAATCGGATAGTCTCTTCAAGGGTTCTATATGGACTTAAACCCTAGATCGACTCCAAATATCCTGAAACCGATTTGGTCGAAAGAAACTTAAAATCGCTGTTTCGATGAGACACGTTTTCAAATGACATATACCCTCTCCAGCCACATGGCCGCGGGTATAAAAATGCAAAGACAATCCTATAAACGTTAATTTTTCTAAAATATAAATTTTCGAAGAAATATCAATAGATGCGTATTTTTTGAAAGTATTGCATATTATGGTCGATTTTTTTGAAAAAAAAAAATATTTTATCCTGAAAAATTCCAGGGACCAAATTTAAATTCATTTTAAATTAAAGGAAAATCATTCCTTTCACAAAGTATAAATCCCATTTCGGAATGTGTGAAAACCCCCCCAAAGATTTATTATATCCTGCATATCCTTACTTTCCACAATATAATACCAAATGACAAACACAAAGGAGATTTACAGACGACAATAAAGAAATGTAAAAAATAGCAACATTTGTTTGATTTCACCCACAACAGCAAATGTCCTTTTGTCACATCTTTTGCTATAGAAAAAAACCCACGAATATCCCTGTCAAATCCTTTAAACTGTGCATAATAGAAGGGGGCAAGTGCTAGATAAAAAAAGATGTGGAATTCTTTCAAAACTTCAATTGTTAAAAAAAAAAACAAATAAATAAATACATTTGAGTCCCCCTCCCCCCTCTAGTTCTTTGCAAGTTCATAATCTGCAAAAACTCAGTGCTGCAATTATTTACAGATTT
Organism: Musca domestica; assembly: GCF_030504385.1. Classification (NCBI taxonomy): domain Eukaryota; kingdom Metazoa; phylum Arthropoda; class Insecta; order Diptera; family Muscidae; genus Musca; species Musca domestica. The sequence goes on from NW_026712235.1 coordinate 517,790, forward strand.
CCCTGATTTCCATTGAGCATTGTTTTCCGTTTCCGATATTCTTTTTACAGCCATTGACACTTGTGGGCTTTACTTTTCGCCATAGCTTTATACTTCCATCTTTACTTCATTATCGCCATCACATCATCCATTCCGTTGATATCCTGCTGTTTAATACGTTTTAATTCCTTTTCTTCTTTAACACTTGTTTAAAGTGTTCAGAGGAGTGGCAGGAAACTCAAGACCAAGAATGGCAGGAGTGTGTGTATTTGTGACATGGCTTCAATTATCCTTGATGTTGCGCAATCATTCATCATCATCGCCACCGTTAAAGTTTGTCAACGCCAATTGAAAAAATCGAAATCTATTTCGTTTTCTTTGTCCGAGTTAACAGTTAAACAAGTCAATATTATTTTGTTTTTATTTCATTCAAGGAAAGTAGTTCAAACTCAGTTAGGGGAAATTTTTGCTCAGTGCAAAAGTTCTGTTTTTTGTCATCCTTCTCCGCCTTAAATTGAAAAGAAGCCTGAAGGCTTTTTGCGCCTCACAATATGTACCTAGTAGTTCTTCAAAAGGCCTCTTGATTTTGTAGTTCTTTTTTTCCAACCATTATTCTAACGAAATTGGACAAATGTTGACTTTGTCATTGAAAATTGATTGAATTGTAGATTTGGCGATTTTTTTAACTTCGGGGTTTTTTTCTTTCTTTGAATTTCGAGGGAAAATTGTCTAATAGGATTTTGTTTAGTTGGCCAAGTGCAGGGAATATGTGCGCTCAAATAACGCGTGTCACTTCAATAATTCAATTATGGATAAGTGCTAAGTGAGTGGTCAGTGGTGAGGGGAATTGGAAAAGTTGCATGTCTTTGAAAAACGTTTCAAAGAAAAACATATTTTTCTAGGACTATACACAATCGTGGATTTCTTAAATATATATTTTCAAGAATTATCCATAAATTTGAACCTAAAAAAAGATTTAAGGGCTTTTTACAGAAATTATTCTTTAAGGCTTTAGTGGGAAATTTTCCACTATTTTTTAAAATATTTTTTTCAGGGACTATCAATGAACGTGGATTTTTAAACTATTTTTTCAGGGAGAATCAATCAACGTAGATTTTTAATTTTTTTTTCAAGGACTATCAACTAACGTGGATTTTTTAAAAAAATATTTTTTTAAGGACTATCAACAAACGTGGATTTTGAAAAATATATTTTTAAGGACTATCAACAAACATGGATTTTTTAAAAAATAATTTTTAAGGCCTACCCAGCGAGGATTTTTTAAAAATATTTTTTTCAACAAACGTGCATTTTTAAAAAATATTTTTTCAAGGACTAACAACAAACGTGAATTTTAAAAAAAATATTTTTCAAAGTCTATTAACAAACGTGGATTTTTTAAAAAATATTTTTTCAAGGACAATTAGCAAACGTGGATTTTTAAAAAAATATTTTTCAATGACTATCAACAAACTTGGATTTTTAAAAAATATTTTTCAAGGACTATCAACAAACGTGGAATATTAAAAACTATTTTTTTTCAAAAAACGTGAATCTTAAAAACAATATTTTTTCAAGTACTATCAACAAAAGTGGAAGTTTTAAAAAATATTTTTTTCAAGGACTATCAACAAACGTGGATTTTTTAAAATATATTTTTAAGGACTATCAACAAACATGGATTTGTTAAAAAATAATTTTTATGGCCTACCCATCGAGGATTTTTTAAAAAATATATTTTCAAGGACTATCAACAAACATGGATTTTTAGTAAAATATTTTTTCAAGGACTATCAACAAACGTGAATTTTTTAAAAATATTTTTTTCTAGGACTACCGACCAACGTGGATTTTGTAAAAATATTTCGTCGAAAACTAAAACCTGAGGAGAATTTTTTAAAAGATATGTTTTCAATGACTATCAGCAAACGTGGATTTAAAAAAAAAATATTTTTCAAGGGCTATCACAAACGTGGATTTTTTAAAAAATATTTTTTCAAGGACTACCAAAAAACGTGGATTTAAAAAAAAATATTTTTCAAGGTCTATCAACAAACGTGGTTTTTAAAAAAATTTTTTTTCAAGGACTATCAACAAATGTGGTTTTTAAAAAAAATATTTTTTCAAAGACTATAAACAAACGTGGATTTAAAAAAATATTTTTTCAAGGACTATCAACAAACGTGGATTTTTAAAAAATACTTCTTCAAGGACTATCAACAAACGTGGATTTTTAAAAAATATTTTTTCAAGGACTAAAGCCTAAGCCATTTAGGAAATGTTTTTATTTATTTATTTATTTTTTTTTTTTTCAACAAACGTGGATTTTTAAAAAATAATCTTCGTGGACTACCCAACGTTAATTTTTCATAATTTTTTTCATTCTTACCCAACAAACGTGGATTTAAAAAAAAAAATATTATCATGGCCTACCCAATGTGAATTTTTGAAAAAATAATTTTTTGAAAAAATAATTTTCAACTTTGAAACAGGACTGTTTTTGAAAATAAGTGCGGGGTTTAATAAAAAATATTTTATAGCTGGATCTTTTCAAATAATTGTTTCGTAGTTTATTTTTTAAAAAAGAAAAGTAGAAAACGGGTGTCAGACAAATTTTCGCTGCCAGTACTGGATGATGTGTCACTGAAACTTTCTTCGAGTGCCAAACATCTCGTTAGTATTCTGGAATTGCGTTTTAATAGGGGCAGAAACATCAAGAAGCGGCCGAAGAAAGGCCGCATTGCCATATATATATGCAGGAAAGCTATAGGAAAGAACTGGGGGCATCGACCGCAAGTCGTTCATTGGATATACGTTACAGTCGCCATACCTGTGGATATGTATGCCTTGATTTGAATTACGGACTACCTATGCCATAGGCCTTAATTTTCTTGATGATTTTTAAGAGAGTTCTTCCAGAAAAAAAGTCATAGAATGAAGGCCGTTTTCTAGTTTTTCATGAATGGATGTCCTTGTATAACTATATATTTCATAGGGTCCTTCTGCCAATAGAACCTGCCTTAGAGGTTTCAATTTTGAAGAAATTTAACTAAAACTTTAATTTTGTGGCATATCCGTTTTACTTATAACACCAATCAAGCTTCCTATTTCAACATAGACACACACACACTTACACACCCATTCAGTGGCACGTACAACATGTAAATGGATTATAGTTTATTTTTTGTTAACTGCACGACATGCAACGCACGGGGCATGACAATGAACAAAAAAAAAACAAAATATTTTTTATGTGACGTGCAGACGACAATGTAACATTTTTTATGTTTTCCGATAGCCTTTAGATAATATCCCGTTTATCAGACATAAAAGTCTGTTCGGCCGATAACAAAAGGCACGAGTGGAAACGAAAACGAAAAACAAAGTCAAAGGATAAAAATGCGACAATAAACAAAAATTAAATATGGAATATGGGGGACGAACACTTTTCCACCAAACATTTAGAGAAGGAGGGGAGGGGGGAGGTATGACCAAATACAAATTATAATTACATGAAATCCAAAAGGAATGCGCAATGAACTTGGTTGAGCGTTGGGCCTTAAACGATGCGGTTAACCCCATTTGTTGGGCTTCGGAACACAAAAATCGTTTCCAGAAATCCAAAAACATGTCATCACGTGGCATGCAGCGTTAAATGTGTGTTTGTTGTTATTGGTGCCACAAACTGCAGAGTTGTCGCATGTTTAGTTTGGTCGATGGCCAGTAACATGTACTAGTTGTTGTTGGCCGTGGTGTTATTGTTATTATTGCCTATCAGTAGTAATATTTGGTGTCGTGCCGCCGCCGCCACCGCTCCTGCCAAATGGGTTCAGCTGTATTGGCGCCCATGGTGAGGGGTTATTTTGTGTTGTTGGTATTTTTGCCGATTTAGCATAAATTAAAATCCCTAACTATTTACATCGGTAACATTTGTCGTACTAATATTTGCTGTTGTTGTTGCTAGGGCTGGTACCAAATAACCACTTTCCATGTAATGCCAGTGCGTGTGCGTGCTGCGGTGAAACGCAAGCCGGCAGCAGAACGCCAGCAAACGCATATTTTATCAATAAATTGTTTGGGATTTTTTCTTTCCCGTCTATGCTAATTTTTGTCAGCGTAAATTTGACAAGGCTTAACATTAATGCGTTCGTTCGTTTGTGTGTGTGTGTGTGTGCGTGTGGGAGTTTGGTGTGGACTATAAATGGGTTCATGGCTCTGGTTGTGGGCATAATAACCTTTACTTTGTGTCAGCAAAATTAATGTTCACAAATTTGCACATATTTTTGGTGCGCAACATTTTTGTTTTACAAAGCGCTCGCATTAATATTGTCAGCGAGATAAGATAGCCAGCGAAGATATCAGGTAATATTTATTGCAAATATTTTTTTGTAAAATTAAAAAAATAGCTAAAATTAAGTAGAATGAGAGAAAAACAATAGAAAAAGTGGAAAATTTGATTTTCTGTTTAAAGAAAATCTGCAACAGGACTTCTATTTATAGAGAACCTAAAAAGAGCGCTATCACTAAGAAACAAAAAAACAGGTAAAAGTTGTTATCGACAAAGATCATATAGTCCCTTATATATGATGAAAATATTATCTACATAGGACCCATAGAAGCAATGTATTCTCGTAAGTTCTCAATCTGAAATGAGTCCCTCGAAGGTAATCTCTATGAAAAGTAGCTCTAAGATCTTTAGATCAAAATTTGTTAAGATCAACTCTAAAAGACCTAGGTTTGTCATTTCTAGAAAAGGCTGAAAACTCTCTTCGAAAATATTTATTTTTAAAGCTCTCAAATGTCTTGTACGTAGAAAGGGAATTATATCTTTTGAAGGCCTATAAGTAGTTTTCCAGCCCAAAAATCCTGAAAGAGATCCCGAAGACGGTATCTTGTTAGAATACCTGTAAAGGTTCTTCAACTCATAGAGTCCCATGTATGGTTTGCTTTCTAAAAAAAATTTCTGTTATAGGTCGCTAGTAAGCATTCTATTTACGGACGATCTTACATAGGTGTTATACCTAAAGAGGGACCCTAGAAATTAACCTGTAAAAGCCATAGAAGGTTTTAAGAACGTCTTCCAACTGAATAGGAGAAAAAAGTAAATTTTATCTGTGTCTTTGTTAAATTTAAATTTATCTTGACAGACATTATTTTCAGGTCTTCTGTGGCTCGAATAGCTATAAGGAGGTATTTTATGGTTGGAAAACTTCATACAGTAAACGGCTAGAATGCGTTTCAAAGTTCTTCCATAACTTTGGTTTTTTATAGGTATTATATGACTGGATAACATTCTATGGGACTTCTGTGATAAGAAGACCAATAGAATGCCAATTTAGGCCTTTGAGAACAAAAAAGATTTTACCAGTCTTCTAACTTTTACAGATCTAAAATTGTTTAAAAAAAACCCCTTCTACTAACCTCTAAGCCTCGGCTAAGTATATAATCGATCTTTTAGGGCCCCGAAAGCCCTTTCATATGCCTGCTGTGACATAAAACCTTTTTACGATTATTAATTTCGTAGAATACATTTAAGAGAGGTTTTCTACGTCTAGATGACAATTGACATGTCTATTAGCAATTAAGGAATTTTTTATGGGCTTTTGCGTTTCGAAGACCTTTTAGAGGTCATATATGCCGGGAAGAATTTTACACGACTTTCGATGCCAAGACGACCTTTCAACGACCATACATGACTAGAAAGCAATTGCAGGGTGTTCAAGGACTCGTAGATAAATTATTTGTATTGAGCTCTATTTCAAAAAGGAGACCTTCGAAGGGTGTATTTCAGAAGCTTTTGTAAGTAGAAGACCCTTTGCAGGAATATTCTTTATGGACCCTTTTCTACAAGAATGAACCTTTTAAAGTTCACCTAGGCAACATTTATTTCGAGAGCTTTTCCAGAAAGAATTTTTGGGGTGGTATATTACAAAATCATCTGCAAATAGAAGACGATTTTACTGGTTTTTTCGTAGACATAAGATTTTTAGAAGTCTTTTATAGACAGAACAGAAGACGATTTTACTGGCTTTTCGTAGACATAAAATTCTTTTATAGGCGGAAGCCTTGTTACAGACCTTCTTCGGCCAGTAGGTATTTTTTGAGTCTGATATGACGGAAAGACTTTTACAAATCTTTTATGACTATAAGAATTTTTACGTGACTTAAATGGCCATTGAAACTTTTCAGATCGTCTAGGTCTTCTCATGTCTTGTAAAATAGATAAAACTTAGAGATATCTTCTTTAGACCTCTTAAAGACTGCTTTCAGATTTTGTCAAAAAAATTCGAAAAATTGTAATTTTTCTACCGATTCCTGTGCAAATTTGATGTTTGTACGGAAAATTTTGAAATTTAATAAAAACAAAAAAAAATTAAAATTCGTAAAATTTTTCTCTGGTTTTTACAACGTCTCTCTATCTCGCTCTCGCTCTCTCTCTCTCTCTCTCTCTCTATTAACCCATCCTGAACCGGGAAAAATTTGATCTGGTTTGTGTCATTGGTAATCAAGTCTAAATTTATCTTGAAGGACATCTGAAAATAATTCCCTTAACTTTAGACCCTTTCATGTACCATAAAAGTATTCTAGCAATAGTACATGAAAGCTAGTTTGGCCTTATCAAAGGTGGAAGAGATATTTTGTATTGAGGAACTGCAAAACATCTATTCCTACAGGAGATACCTAAATATCGATTATTTATAAAAGACTTACGGAAGTTCTACCATCTTTAGAAGTGCTGAAAGATCATGTGTATATTGAAGACAGATCAAAGCTTGATATCTCTCGAAGTCCTGCGCAGGTCTTCTATCTCTAGAGAGACTGATCCGTGATCCCCCGAAATTGCATTTTTTCCACAATTTATTTATTTATTCACTATCTCTGAGAACTTTTCTATTCCTAGATGTGCTGTGTGGGACTTCTATCTTTAGAGAGACTGGTAAAATATAATATCTACAGAAATTCTGTTAGGGTCCGTGATCCTCAAAAATTGCTCATTTTTCTACCATTCTACCAATGTGAGATTTAGGCCAATATTGTCATTTTCGCACCTCACTTAAGTCTTATCTGAATATTCCGAATATATTAAGTTAGGACCAAATCAGATACTCCCTTTGATATTTATCGACAAGGAGACGGATATGACTAGATTGACTTCAAATGACCTAAAACCTCTTGTCTAAAATCGTTATTTTGATGAGTTACATTTTGGCCTTATCCAAAAGGACATACTTTCATGGTTGAATAATTTTTCCCCCAGTAACCATAAGGCAAATCCGTCGAAAACCTCTTCTTCTAAATACAATTCTAAATTTCCGTGGGAAATTCTGCCAATTCACTTCTTCTAGCATTTACAACTTTTCATTGGAAAGGCAAGGTGTTGAAAGGCGTTCCTGCTGCTGCCGCTGCTGCCACTCATAAATAATAATCATCATTTTGTTGGGGGGGAAAATACTAATTTTAAAATGGCAACATCATAAATCAACTTAAATTGCCCACCACAAATACCACTATTTGTACGAACGAATGGCGAACGGACAAACAATGGATGGTGATATTTACCATTGTTGACATAAAAATGATAAACTCAACAAGTTTTTTGCCCATTGTGGTTACAAGATTTCTAGCTTTGACCGAGAAACCAGCCTGCCACAAGCAGCCAACACAGGCAATGGTAGAACGGCCAAAGGAAGAGAAACGATAAAAACGCATAAAACGCCCAAAAACATAATTTATATTCGAACAAATTCAGCACTTTAGTCTACAAAAGTTTTTTTGGGAAGACAGACGATTGGTGAGTGCTCTAAGCTAGGAACGACAAAGACATTGACGTCAACGACAAGTCGGATGATGTTGGCTGAGTGGCTGGAATAGCTGCCTGGCAAATATGTGGACATGAATGGGCGTTGTTCTTAAACTATATTTTTATGACTAATATTTTGTTTTGTTGTTGTTGTCGTTGTTGTCTGTTATCATCAACTGGCCGTTTAACACAGAACCAATAAACATTTATTTAAGACCACCACGATCAACAGCAATAACAACAACAACATGAAGAAGCACTATGATTTTTTTATGGCTTACCAAGTGCTTTCCATTATCTGGTTCCCGTAATATTTGTAAAACGTTTATGATGGCATATTGACATCGCTGGTCACTTCCATGTAAGGAGAACCTATGGCGATTATTGGAAATTTATTGATAAGACCCCCCAACCCTTACCGCACTTGGTAATGTTCCATTAACATTGTCTTTGTTCTCGAATCCCTTTAATAATCCATTAAATATTTAACCATAAAACCACTCAGAAGCAAATCATCCCATATATGAGCATTTATTACAAGCAATTCAAAAGCGATGATTTTTCAGATCTTTCTGCCATTCTGTTTGGATGTAAATGAGTGATTTTAACGAGCTGTTAACCATTTGCCCTTACAACTAAAAATAAGTGATCTGCTGCTTCACTACAGAGGATGTCTTCATTGCTTCTAAATGAATATTTATTTCGATTTTTCAGTCAATAATGCCACCGCCATTGACGCCCCAACACTTTAAATGCCATAAAAATGGAATTTTTATGATGGCATGAAGCCATATCGGGATAATGCAAAAATACAAAGATGGAACTCATCTGAAGTGATAGCAAAAGTCAAACGCCATTATTTTTACATTTTTTAAAAAAAATTTTATTCAATGAAAGCAAAAATGTCGGAAATAGCATCAAATTTTAGAATAAGTTTAGAATTGTTTGAATTGGTCACCTTTGGCATGAATTATGGCCTTTAAAGGCCAATAAAACCGTCACATGATGCCCAAATATTGCTCTGCAGTATTTTGGCCCATTCCCGGCAAACTGCTTGCTTGAGGTGTATTTTTTGGTGGCAACCTTGTTGGCAACCTCCAGACACAACAGTCCAACGGATTGGTATCCGGAGATTTTGGTGGCCATTGTGCGCTGGAAATAAAGCAAGGAACCTCATTTTGTAACCATTCTTGGATGGCGCGTGTAGAGAGCTGTTGGAATGTCCAAGGTCTGCGGCCGAAATATTTGCGTGCCCAAGGCTTTAATACACCCTCCAGAATATTTTCGCGATAATATTTGGCATTTATTCTGATGTCATGGTCGATTAATACAAGCGGAGAACGACTATCGGCTGTTATGGCAGCCCACACACCATCACCATGGCCGGCGCTTGAGTTCTGTTGGCCAACCGAAGATGCACACATTTTAAGCTGACCTCTTTTGCAAGTAAATACGATCTTTTTGTTTGTTGAGAAACTGCTGGACAACGAATGTTTTCTCATCGGACTAAACAAATTCGGCAGTTCATCACTTTCAGCCAAGCAAAGCAACTTTTTAGCTCTTATGAGTTTTCTTTCAGTTGCGGTGTAAGTTCTTGCACTTTTTGGAATTTCAATGGCTATTCCAAACAGATATTCAAAATTTTTAGCTTTTGTGGGGGACGAACCAGAAGGAGTTAACCCATATATTCCATCATCACAGCAGATCTAAGGTTAGTACAAATAATGGGATGTGTGAAATGTGAAGAGAACCGCAGCTTGTTTTAGATTTTTTTGATCGTTTTGGTTAATTAAAACATTGACCCTTTGTGGGAGAGGCACCAGAAGAAATGGTCCGAACTCTAACATCTTTATAACAGATCTTGTGTTGACGGAAATGTTGCGATGTGCCAAGTCGGAATGGAATCGGCTGTTCATTTCGCATTTTATGAGATTCATGGATATTCACAATTGTGACACTTTGTGAGGGAGGTACCAGAAGGAGTGGACCGATGTATCTCATCTTCACACCAGACCTTGTGTTAGTAGAAATAAGGAGATGTGTGAAATATAACGAGTTCCGAATTCTTATTTCGCACTTTATGATCGTTGTAGTTATTCAGAACTCTGATCTTTTGCGGGGGGGTACCAGAAGAATTTATCCGATCTCTACCTCATTTATAACAGATCTTGTGTTGATGGAAATAATGAAATGTACTAATTCCGAATTGAATCGGGTGTTAATTTCGCGTTGTATGAGCTTCATGAATATTCAAAATTTTGACTCTTTGTGGGGGAGGTACCACAATGAGTGGATCGATATATCCCATCTTCACATCAGATCTTGTGTTAATAGAAATATTGGGATGAGTAAAACGAGAAGAGAACCGGAGGTTTATTTCGGATTTAATAATCGTTTTCCATATTCAAAACTTTGATCCTTTATGGGGGAGGTACCAGAAGCAACGGTCCGATCTCTATCATCTTTTTTAGAAGTCTTGTGTTTATGGAAATATTGTGTGTTGAGAAGTTTGAATGGAATCGGGTGTTAATTTCGCGTTTTATGAGCTTCACCGGTATTCAAAATTTTGACTCTTTGTGGGGGAGGTGCCAGAAGGAGTGGACCGATAGATTCCATCTCCACACCAGACCTTGTGTTAGTAGAAATAAGGAGATGTGTGAAATATAACGAGAACCGAATGCTTATTTCGGACTTTATGATAGTTTTAGTTATTCAAAACTCTGATCCTTTGGTGGGGGAGGTACCAGAAGGAGTGATCCGATCTCTTCCATCTTTATAACAGAACTTGTGTTGATGGAAATATTGAGATTGAGCCAAGTCTGAATGGAATCGGGGGTTAATTTCGCGTTCTGTAAGCCTCGTGGAAATTCCAAATTTTGACTCTTTGTGGAGGAGGTACCAGAAGGAATGGACCGATATATCCCATCTTCACACCAGCTAAAAATATTGTGATGTGCGCAGTTTGAAGAGAAACGGCCTGTTATTTCACATTTTATAACAGTTTTAATTATTCCAAATTTTAACCCTTTGTGGAGGAGGTACATAGTGAAGTGGATCAATATTGTCCAGTTTTGCACCTGACCTAGCAATGATGCAAATATTAGGTTTTGCAAAGTTGTAGCAAAATCGGATAATCTTTCTCTTTCAGTGCAGAAAAATACATTTTTTTGAAAATTTCGACTTTTTGGGAGGAGGTACCAGAAGGAGTGAACTGATGTCCCCCATCACCGAACTCGATCTAAGTTTGTCAACATTATTATGATGTACCAAGTTTTGACCACATCGAATACTCCCTTGGAAAGTCATCGCACCAGCCATACGGACGGATGGACAGACGGACATCCCTAGATCGACTTCAAATGTCCTGAAACGGATTTTGTCCAAAGAGACATAGGGTCTACAACCTTTATTTTGATGAGGCACGTTTTGGCCGCATAAAATGATATATAACCTCTGTAGCCATATGACTGAGGCTGAAAAGGAACTATTAAGCGTCTTCTTTACCTGGAGGACCTACAGAGTTTTCTAGTCATAAGAGAACGGTAGGAGTTCTGAAATCCATAGAAGATCTTCGTGTAAGATTTGTGTAAGACTTATTAATAAGCAGATGTAATTAAATTAAACGTCTGTAATTTATAAGGCATTTCCAAGAACTTCTTTTGATAGGTGACCTATAGAATATTCTCTGCATTAAGAAACATCCGTCCAAAGAAGAAGGGCTTTTTACCTTCTTCCTAGTGGAGACCCATAGATCGTGAATACATAGATAATCTTAAGAAAAAATAAACAAGTAAAAAAGCTGTAAGTTAGGCAGGGCCGAACTTTTAATATCCTCCACCATTTGGAACGAATTTGACAATTGTCAAAAACAATAAAATCCGTTAAAAATTCTGTTATTAAAAAAATGCCGAATGTAGCTGTTGTATTAGGGTCTATAGGACGACTTGGACCTGCATAGGTAACATTTCTCATAAGCCATTACAATATTCAAATGCGAAAATCGGTAAAAATGTAGCTAAAATTATTGAAAAACTGAATATCGGGAGGTACCATGATAGGGGGGCTATACGAAGACACGGACCGGCAATGATAATTTTCTGTCTTAGGCTTAGGCAAATTTAAAAGAAATCCGGTAAATAATGTCGCTAAAATCATCAAAATACCGAATATCGGGGGGTACCGTTATATGGGGTCTGTATGGAGACGTAGACCGGCACAGACAATTTTCTGTCTTAGGCTGTAGTATCCATTACGAACTTCAAATACCAAATTTGAAACAATTCCGGTGAATAATGTAGCTAAGATCATAAAAATACCGAATATCGGGAGGTACCATTATATGGGGGCTATACGAAGACGTGGACCTGCATAGGCAATCTCCTGTCACAGGCTGTAGCATCCATTACGAACTTCAAATACCAAATTTGAAACAATTCCGGTGAATAATGTAGCTAAGATCATAAAAATACCGAATATCGGGAGTTACCAGTATATGGGGGCTATACCAAAACGTGAGCCTACATGGCGCATTTTCAATATCAGAATGTATAAACTTTGTGGGGTCTAAAATGTATATTTCGAGGTGTTACAACCGGAATGACAAACTTAATATAACCTCCATACTATGGTGGAGGGTATAAAAAAAATATTTCAGCCCCGGGTCTCAATAATCTAACGTCAGTAGCTAATTTTCCATTTTTCCACATCAAGAGAGCAGTTTTCCTCATAATTCTAAGTTTTCATTTTTTATCAGTTCCTTTTCATTTCTTGTTAAAATAGGTGATAAAAAGAAGATGTAGTAGAAGAAGCACCATTCACTTTTGCATATCTTCCTCATAACTGCAATGCAATGCAATTTTCTGAGCATTTTTCCAAAAGCATAATCAAATTGGAAAAAATAATATGATTTTTTTTTTGGTTTCTTGGAAGCAGATACAACTCCAAAAGTGAAGGGTCGTTATGGGTTGTCGGGTGTTGGTGTTGTTGAAGACTAGGAAAAATATTGCTGCTGATATCAGGAAGAGATATAAAAAAATGAGCAGTAGCAGTAATGTCAATGCCAGATGGCAGGAACAACATCAGCTAGAGAGAATCAGGCAGGCAGTCAGTCAGGCACTCTGTCAGTCAGTCATGCAGTCACTCAGTCAAGAGAAAGAAGATTGCTAACTGTTGTCATTTTATCATATGTTTTGGGTCGAATGGATTGTTGACTGGCTGGAAGTTTGTTCGATGAGCTGTGTGTGATGTGAATTGGAGTAGATTGGTACTGGGGTGTTGTTGTGGAATCGAAATTTTAGGAAAAACTAGAGATGTTGAGGGGTGCTGCCGTCCAATGATGCTGATGATACTTGCATAGCACATTACTCGACTCCATTCACTGACTGACTGACTGGCTCACTCACTTGCCCGCTCACTCGTTCACTCACTCAATCATCATCAATTTCCCATCAAAATGTCATTTTTTTGTTCTCTTTCGGTCTCTGCCGGGTGAGGCACCCAGAAATTTGCCGTTTCGGTTCCTGCTCCACCAACAGCGTTAGCATTTCATTTTGCTGTCATCTTTATGGCAATTGCATGTTATTTTTTGTACATCATTTCATATGCGATGATAGTTTTTCTGCACATTTATCTTGTTCGGAGGATATATTTTTTGCAGAACATTTGGCTTAAATATCACTTAAAAAGTTTTTTTCCAACAGGAGACTGAGGGAGGGTGTGGGAAAAGTATGTAGTATAAAGAAGTTTTACATACATATTCCCTGTGTGTGTGAAAAATGTTCTAAGTTCCCTCTTGCTAGTTCGACAATCAAATGATGTTACTGATGATGTTCGACCATTTGTTGTGTGTGACCATATTTTTTGGTGTCCAAAATTCCAAGGAACCGTTTTTCCCAACTTCGGTAGGGTTCATTGCAACATCATAATTATGGTCAAAAGCATTAGTCGTAGCAGTAACTTCATTATCAAAGGACTTTTTGTTAATAGCTCCAATGGCATGTTGAAGTAGTATTTCTCTCCTTCGAATGATGATTGTCCATTTGGGACACGGATGTCCATCTAACATCCATTTATGATGGGTTTGCATTTAACAATGGACAAGCGTCAAGATGGAAAAGTGCTAATGATACATCATCAACAACTTATGTTGGGCCATTATGGAAAGACTTTTTTCAGGGAATTTTTTCAGTTTCAATTTTTTTTATTTGCTTTAGCATGGAAAAATATTTTTTTCGGTTGTAAATGGTCAAGAACGAAGTGAATGTGGAAAATTTCAAAAACATTTGGCAATTGAAATTCCAGAGAGAAAATATTTATTCGGAATGAAGTTACAAATCAAGTTTATAAAATAGCAAAAATAAACATACCAAAATATAGGTGATAGGATACAATTTTATTTCTGTTCCTTACCTGTAAAGAGAAAAACAAGAAATTATTATAATTCGCAATTTCAAAAATTAAACAAATTAAATTTTTTTTAAAAAATATATTTTTGAAACAAGGCCGTATAAAAAGCCACCTACATTGGTATTAAAAATAATCACTTCTAATTAAATACAATTATGAATATCATAAATAAGATGTTGTAAAAACCGTCATAAAATCCTATTAGCCTCCACTGAACAAATGACAAGGCCTTATCCTTATAGCAAAGATAAGTCTCTAATTAATTCGAAACATAATTAATGCTGTAAACCCGTGGCGACCAAGGTGGGGCAATAGTCTAAAAGAAAATAATTTATTTTTTCTAACCAGGTTTTATGTTTACCAAACTCTATGTATTGCTAATTATGGAGTCTGACCGTGAGAACACCTCAATTTTGAGATATATGGATTCGGTTAATACTAATGGGCATAGAGGGTTATGTTCATTGGCCTAATGGTTGATGAAAAAATGTTCTTTAAAAAATCCACGTTTATTGGTCTGAGAGTCCTTGAAAAATATTTTTTTAAAAATCCACGTTTCTTGGTCTAAGAGTCCTTGAGAAATATTTTTTAAAAATACACGTTTCTTGGTCTGAGAGTCCTTGAAACATATCTTTTTAAATCCACGTTTCTTGGTCTGAGAATCCGTGAAAAATATATATTTTTTTAAATCCACGTTTCTTGGCCTGAGAGTCCTTGAAATTTTTTTTTATTCCACGTTTCTTAGAGGAGTCCTTGAAAAAAATTTTTAATAAAATCTACGTTTATTTGTCAAAGAGTCCTTGAAAAATATATTTTAAAAAAATTCATGTTTCTTGGTCAGAGCGTCCTTGCAAAGTAGTTTTTAAAAAATCCACGTTTCTTGTTCTAACAGTCCTTGAGAAATTTTCTTTAAAAATCCAAGTTTCTTGAACAGAGAGTCCTTGAAAAAATATACTTTCAAAAATCAATATTTCTTGCTCTGCGAGTCCTTAAAAAATATCCTTTAAAAAATCTCTGTGAAGAGTAGTTTTAAAGAATCCACGTTTCTTGATCAGAGAGTTCTTGAAAAATATTTAAAAAAATCCACGTTTCTTAGCCTGAGAGTCCTTGAAAAGTAGTTTTTAAAAAATCCACGTTTCTTGGTCTAAGAGTCCTTGAAAAAACATGCTTTCAAAAATTAACGTTTCTTGGTCTACGAGACCTTAAAACAATATTTTTAAAAAAATATTTTTAAAAAAATATTATTAAAAAAATATTTTTAAAAAAATATTATTAAAAAAATATTTTTAAAAAAATATTTTTTAAAAAAATCAACGTTTCTTGGTCTGAGAGTCTTTAAAAAATATTCTTTAAAAAATCCACGTTTCTTGATCTGAGAATCCATGAAAAATATTCTTTATCCAAGTATCTTGATCCTTGAAAAAATATTCTTTAAAAAATCCACGTTTCTTGATCTGAGAATCCATGAAAAATATTCTTTATCCAAGTATCTTGATCCTTGAAAAAATATTCTTTAAAAAATCCACGTTTCTTGATCTGAGAATCCATGAAAAATATTCTTTATCCAAGTTTCTTGATCCTTGAAAAAATATTCTTTAAAAAGTCCACGTTTATGTAGGCCTTCTGTGGTCTATAGAATATCTGTAGGCCTTTTATGCTCTATAGAGGTCTTAAAGGCTTTCTATGCTCTATAGAATATCTGTAGGCCTTCTATGTCCAATAGAAGACCTGTGGGCCGTCTGTGGTCTATACAAGACCTGTGAATCTTCTGTGGTCTATAAAATACCTGTAGGCCTTCTATGCTCTATAGAAGTCTTAAAGGCCTTCTATGCTCTATATATGCATCTATGCCTCTTCTATGGGCGATAGAAGACCTCTAGCTCTTCTATGGGCGATAGAAGACCTCTAGCTCTTCTATGGGCGATAGAAGACCTCTAGCTCTTCTATGGGCGATAGAAGACCTCTAGCTCTTCTATGGGCGATAGAAGACCTCTAGCTCTTCTATGGGCGATAGAAGACCTCTAGCTCTTCTATGGGCGATAGAAGACCTCTAGCTCTTCTATGGGCGATAGAAGACCTCTAGCTCTTCTATGGGCGATAGAAGACCTCTAGCTCTTCTATGGGCGATAGAAGACCTCTAGCTCTTCTATGGGCGATAGAAGACCTCTAGCTCTTCTATGGGCGATAGAAGACCTCTAGCTCTTCTATGGGCGATAGAAGACCTCTAGCTCTTCTATGGGCGATAGAAGACCTCTAGCTCTTCTATGGGCGATAGAAGACCTCTAGCTCTTCTATGGGCGATAGAAGACCTCTAGCTCTTCTATGGGCGATAGAAGACCTCTAGCTCTTCTATGGGCGATAGAAGACCTCTAGCTCTTCAGTGGGCCATAGAAGACTTCTAGCTCTTCTATGGGCCATAGAAGACCTCTAGCTCTTCTATGGCCCCTATGGTCAATAGAACACCTCTCGCTTTTCTATGGTCAATAGAAAACCTCTAGCTTTTCTACCAATAGAATAGCTTTTTTAATGGCTCTTCTTCTGTCTGCATATTTTTTGTAATTTTTAATTTTTGGTAATTTTCTCTCTCTTTTTGTTTCGCTCTATGCTACTCAAAATCCAGTAGCTAAAACACTGTTTTTAAATAACCTTCAATTGCAAATTTAATTTTTAAATACACATCAGCAATAATCTGTATTGACATTTAAAGGCAATAAATCATAAGAAGATAAGAAGAAGTAATTGCTGCTTTATGAGCTCAGCGCAAGGCGGTGGCTGCATGCCTACTCCAGTTGTAATAATAATTAAGTCAATGCAAAACGGCAACAGCAAAAGCAAGACAGGCTTCCGTTTAGAGATAAGGATAGGGACAAAAGACTCAAAGGCATACCATGGCATTTTGTGAAATAGATACTACAGCCAATTTGCAAGAAATATAATAAACACACACACACACACCCAAACATGATTTATGGCAGATGATTTCATTTTCTTCCAAAAGCATAAAATGTCCTTGGAGACCGGAGGTATGATGTGATTCCTGTATGCTCTTTTCGAGCAAGTGATGTGTCTATTTATATTATCCCTGAAACTTCTTAAATTACACAGAACTCCACTCCTGGACTATTTTTTTGGTCTTCCTTAAATGAAACAACCACTTTCTCATTTGTTGGCAACAACCTTACCTTTTTGCTATGACTTTTACTCATTCCATTGAAATAGAAGTGATGTCATTGTTAAAATAAACCAGATTCCGATTTTATATTGCCTTTTTAAAAGCCATTGCATATTTAGACAAAGGCGAAGTCATGCAAAACACACAACAGAAACCAACCCCCAAATATTTTTGGGTGGAGGGGGGTGCCCTGTTATCTATTGCTCCCCATATTTCCCCTTCCCCACAATTGCAATGGAAAAGCTCTTGAAAACAGATATTAACTTTCACATATGTTCCTCCCTTTTTATTATTATTGTTGGTGTGCGCCAGTGACGTTGGAGATGACGGTGGCAGCATCGGCAGCAGCATTGCCATGGTTGGCCATAAAATTTGTTGCTTTGACTTAAATTGCCAAAAATTGCAAATTGTTGGGCATTACTAATGTTAGAATATTGCAACTTTTGGCAGTTGGAGCCCACCACAATGCATGGCAGCAATTCAAAATGAAAACCTCTGATCCCCCATCCTCCTTTAAGAAAACTTGATAACCATTTCCGAAAAACTTCTCATTTTCAAAGACAAAAATATTTTTATTGCGTATAGCAGGGCTGAACGAACATGTGGTTGTGTGAGTGTGTGAGGATGTCCTGGCAGCGTGGTTAAAGCATTTTACACACTCAATATAATTAAGGGCTTAAGAATCCTTTATTGTTAGATTTTGTTGCTATCATTGTCGAAATTGTTGTTGCTGAAGCTGTTGAAGTAGTCATCGCAAAGTTATAACTTTCAAAGGGCATATCAAATGGTGTGTGTGGGTGTTGCTTGTGGTAAGGGAATTTTCCCTTCCCTTCAATGGAAAATTTTCTTTGATTTTTTTGGTGTGACCAACAAACTAAATTGGCGGTCAAACATGTATATGTGCCTTGAGTTTCAAGACTTTCACAAGGTTTCTCAATTACTTTGGAAAATTACATCCTATATTACAAATGGCGCCCAACATGGGGTACCAGCCACCCAAAGTGGTCCGTGTGGTTTTAGCTTAAAGGAGACAATAAATTCGAAAGTTCTGGTTATATCTTTGGCAAATTATCTCCTAAATAGTTAGTGGCGCCCAATATAGATTTACATCTACAATTCATGGTTAAACTTTATGTGGGCTAAGTCTACATTCTTTAAAAATATATGGGGGGACTTTTGCTATAGCTGATCCACGGGTATTTTTATTGAACTAAAGCCGAACTAAACTTGGATTTTTAAATAATTTTTTAGAGCGACTATAGCTGAGCTTAGCGTTGACTTTCTAGTATTTTTTGAAGTGACTGTGACTGCCGAACCAAGCACGGTAGGTTTTTTGGGGCAACTATAGCTTAGCTACGCGTGGATTTTTTAAGTAATTTTTGGAGCCACTGCCGCTGGGCCATGCGTGGATTTTTCAAAAATTTTTTGAGCAACTGTAGCTAGGAAGGCTTGGATTTTTTTACATTTTTGGAGTGACTGTGAATTTCTTAACAAATTATTGGACCTACTGTAGCTTGGCCGTGCGTGGATTTGTTTAAGAACATTTTTTCAAGCAACTGTAGCTAAGATGACTTGCATTTTTTTTAACATTTTTTGGAAGACTGAATTTTTTAACAAATTATTGAACCTACTGTAGCATGGCCGTGCGTGGATTTTTTTAAGAAATTTTTTCGAGCAACTAGCTAGCTAGCTAGGAAGGCTTGGATTTTTTTAACATTTTTTTTGAGTGACTGTGAATTTTTTAACAAATTATTGAATCTATTGTAGCTTGGCCGTGCGTGGATTTTTTTGGGACTTTAGCTGAGCCAGGCGTGGATTTTTTAGACGATATAAGCGGGTACTATTTCTGAGCCAGGCAGGCGTTATTAGGGAATATAAGCGGGAACTATTTCTGAGCCAGGCAGGGGTTTTTAGGCGATATAAGCGGGGAGTTTTTTTAGAAAACTTTGAGTGTTTTTCATTTGTGTATCTTGGCGACCAACGTGGGACAGCAATTAAATCTGTTAAAGATTCGAAAAATATTTATATCTGGACATTTAAAAATTAATTTTTTAAGGATATCGAGGATTTTTGAAAATCATTTTGTTAGGGAATAGCAGGACATTGCGGATTTAAAAAAAATTGTCAAGGAGATGCTGGTTCGTGGAGTTTTAGAAATAATTTCTGAAGGACTTGCAGGATATCGTGATTTTCTAAAAATAATTTCTCAAGGACTTGTGGGATATACTGGAGCTTTAAAAATAATACCTCCAGGACTTGCAAGATATCACAAATTCAAAGTTACTTTTTTAAATATTTTTTCAAGAGACTACAAAGTTATTTTTCAAAATATTTTTTAGGAACTTCCGGCTATATATATTCGTTGATTTTGTGAAATACTTTTCAAGGACTTGCAGAACATTCTTTAATTGTTAGGAATATATTTTCAAAGACTTGCCGGATATTGTGGATTTTTATGACTATTTTTAGAGGACTTCCTGTCCATTCCTAAAACTATTTTTTTCTACGGACTCCAAAGTCTTGCGGGCAACCTTTTTAGAAAATATGAGAGGCTTCCCAGCCATATTTTTCGTTAAATTTTAAAATTATGTTTTAAGGGCCCAAACATAGATTTTTAAGGTTCCTCCGGCTGACCGCGTTTTTTAAGGCTTAATTTTATATTCTTAAAAAATACATAACATAAAATTCTTCCGCCTATTAAAATGTTACAAAGATGTCCCCCATCTTTTAAAATATGTTTGTAAGGGATATAAAGGACTCCTGGCATATTTCTTTAAATTACGCGTTAGGTACTTGATTTTTAAAAATATTTTTATTGAATACTACTCGCTATTGCAAATTTATTGAAGTATTTGCCCAGGACCACCTGGATATTTGACAATAATATTCCTTCAAGGCCTTTTCACCCATTGTGGATTTTTAAAAGTATTTTACAAGGGTGTCCGACCTATCCTAAAGTATTAAAAGTCTTTCCGTCTATTATTTAAAAAAAAAACAAAATTCAAGAACTTTCCAGCCACATTTATTTGTAGATTTTTTTTTTAGATATTTGTAAAAATCTTGCAGCACATAGTTAATAAAAAAATATTTTTCGAGACATCCAGGCTTCAAGGCCTTCTCAGCTATTGTGGATATTTTATAATATTTTACAAAGTCGTCCCGTCAATTCTTTTAAATATTTTTACAGGGGATTTGAAAGACATCCTGTTTTTAATTTTAAATATTTTTTTTTTAGAACTTTCCAGCCATATTTATTTTTAGAATGTTAAAGATTTGTAAAAATCTTGAAGGATATAATTAATTAAAAAAATATATATTTTCAGGACATCCGGGATATTTGTAAAATTCCCTCGATTTTTAAAAATATTTTTCAGCACCTTACCAATATTTTCTCCAAAGATATTCCAGCTTTACAAGGTTTAAAAAAATTATGAAATTAATAAAAGTAGTTTTTAAGGACATCTGAACTATCGTGACTCTCTATTTAAATATATTTTTGAATTTTCCAACTATTATTATAAGTAATTTTATATAAAATCGTCCGGCTATATTCATTAGAGGATTTTAGAAATATTTTGAAAGACATCCTTGCTATCGTATTTTTTTTTTAAATATTTTCAGAAACTTCATTGTTATTTTTAAGATTTTTACAAGGTCAAGGATTCAAAAATATTTTATTAATATTTTTAAGGCACTTTCAAACTAATTTTTTTATTTGAGAATTTCTTATTAAAACGAGGCCACGACCATATCTGTAGTAACTATTGGCTCCTTTTCTATTTTCCTCTCTCCTTATTCCTCTCTCACTTCTATTTCTCTTTCATTTCGTTAATTTCAAATATTTTATATAAAACTGTACAAACTTTTATGAAATATTACACCAATGGGAATATGCAAAACAAGAGCGCACCATAAACTAAACAGATAGCTGAAAATTTAAAATAAATGTTTAGCAAAGTTAATTTTCTCGACAATAAATAAAAATAATACAACAACATGTGTAACAAAATACCCAACGTGACATTAAATTCGATATAGCGAAACAAATTTTTCTAAAACTTTTCCTTTTTTCTAAACAAAACTACATCTACCACCACCACCATAACTGCCAGGTACAGGTCACCAAATCGCTACCATGACACGATTTGTCCTGGCAAAGTGGCATGTAGAACATAACCATGGTTTTCGGAGATGGGTTTCATGAAATTGTTTGAAAAAAAAAAAATAAAACAGAAACCACCACAATCCGCTGGAAAATATGATGCAGTGGCAGTATTAGATTGCCAAAACAAGACACAAAAATGAAAACGGAAATCTCTAAATGGTAGCACAACAATTTTTCCAGGTTGCATCGAAACAAATTTCATTGTTTTGTTCTCTTTTTTTTTGTGGCATACAATAAAGCGTATTAAAGTAGAACAATGCAGAAATCGCTTAGATGCGAAACAGGAAATACAAAAAAAGCTAGATAATCCAATGCAATAAAAAAATACTGTGTGGCATTGAAATGGACATATTGCTTGCAGCTTAGGGTAACACCTTGCCAGGAGAGTTCTTCTGAAGGGTGCAGCAATGCAAAATAGAAAAAAAACACAAATACGAAAAAAGGACACCCTAACTAAACGCACAATTTATCTCTACAAATCAGTGGCAGCAAGGGGGTTGGGGTAGCGGCAGCCAGCAGCAACAACCCATTTCGGACGTGTTAAACAAACCTTGTGTGCATCATCACCATTTGCAACAAGGTATTGGAACTGGTGGAGAGACAGACAGACAGACAGACTGGCTGGCTGTTAGCTAAAACTCAGCAGCATGTCCTGTCAGACAATAGTGGTGCATCATTCGCCGGTATTCTTTTTTTCCATTAATCTTTCCACTGCCACCAATATTTTCCCTTTTCGAAATTTTAAGGGTTGCATCCTTTTTTTTTAATTTCCATAGTTCAAAGAAAAACGCTTGGCATTGATGTGGAAAGGATTTTTCATTTCAAATACAAAAATCTCGGAATATAAATTGCTAAATACTTTTTTTGCGTTTCACGCAGACTTTGCCAAAGGAAGGGTAAATGGAGAATAAGGTAGACAGAATAAATGGTATTTAAATGTTTCCATGGTTTTTAATGTTTTCGTATTTAATTGTAAACGTAAAACTTTTATTGCCATGTAAATTGTAATTTTGAAGGGAGATGTTTTGAAGTTATGAGGGCAGATTATGGTTATAGTGTTTTGAATTGTTTAAATATTGGGAGAAACATTTATACACATTAAAGTATGGTAGACATTTTCGAAATCACATCCAAATATAAATTCCGGATACCAGCATAGACCCAAAAATTCAAATTCAAGAATTCCAAAATTGATGCTTTATTCCTTCATCCAATACCGAATTTAGTACCATTTTCGTACAAGTATAGGACGAATTTTCTAACCACCTGCAAATCTCAAACAAAGACACCATCAGTAATCTATTTATCAAATTTCAGAATTTCCGCTCTATCTCTTCACCTTATATCAAATTTAGTACTTTTTTACAATTATAGTACACATTTCCAATACCACCTCCATATCTCAATTCCAGATACCAACAGAGACCTCAATATCAAATTTGAAGGTTTCAGCCCTATCCCATACCAAATTTAGTCCCATCTATAGTAGTTATCGCACAATAAAAGCACATATTTCCAAAACCAACCTCATATCTGAATCACCGATAATAACAGAGACCACAACCACATATCTGAATCACCGATACTAACAGAGACCACAGTATCAAGAGTATTTGAGGATTCCACTCCTATCCCTTCACCCAATAGAAAACTTACTACCATTCAATACTCTTCGTACAATTATTGTACATATTTTTCAAACCACCTCCAAGTGCAAAAAACGAACAGCGACCGAATACTAAATTTCAGATTTAAAGCACTATATGTACTAAATATAGTACTCTTTAGTACAGTTTGTACAATTATGTTATTATTATTACTTCTGCACTCCACTAATAATGTAAATTTGAAATTTCCGGATTCCAGCTCCATCCGTTCTTCTAAAATTGAAATTGTACTTAATTTAGTACCGTTACGTACTTTTCCTATACATGAGTACACATTTCCAAAACCACGTCCTTACATCGAATCTACTCCTCAACCTTGATCCCCATTCCAAATTTTAAGTTTTTAGCTCTAAACTTTCGAATGATACGAAATGGTACCAAATCTAGTACTAGTATTTTAGTAAACTTATGGTGCGAATTTCCAAGAACCCTTTATGATCCTCAAATTTAAGAGTTCTAGCTCTACTGCTTCCTTTAATACAAAGGGTACCATATTTAGTACATTTAAAAAATTCTCGTAAAAATTTCCAAAAACACAGCCTTATCTGACTCTCTTTGGACCAAGAGAAAACCTCAGCCAATATTTCAAGATTCTAGCTTCAGCCGTTTCGTCTGGGCTTTCATGGATCGTTAAGTCAGTCAATTATATTTTTAGAGAATATTTTTTCAAGGAACAATAGACGTGGAATTTTTAAAGAATATTTTTTCAAGGACAAACAGATTAGTAAACTTGGATTTTTTAGAGAATATTTTTTCAAGGACCAATAGGCGTAGAATTTTTAAAGAATATTTTTTTCCAGGACCAATAGACGTGGAATTTTTAAAGAATATTTTTTCAAGGACCAATAGACGTGGAATTTTTAAAGAATATTTTTTCCTGGACCAACAGACGTGGATTTTTTAAAGAATATTTTTTCAAGGACCAATAGACGTGGAATTTTTAAAAAATAGTTTTTCAAGGACCAATAGACGTGTAATTTTTAAAGAATATTATTTTCAAGGACCAATAGACGTGGATTTTTTAAAGAATATTTTTTTCAAGGACCAATAGACGTGGATTTTTTAAAGAATATTTTTTTCAAGGACCAATAGATGTGGAATTTTTAAAGAGTATTTTTTTCAAGGACCAATAGACGTGGAATTTGTAAAGAATATTTTTTTAAAGGACCTTTAGTCCAATAAACGCGCACAATCTAATATTTAAGCTGCCTTAAAATATTTTTACAAGACTTAAGTTATAGAACTTTAGAAAGGTATTCTTAAAAAATCTGCGATTATAGCGAATATAGTTCTTTAAAATATTATTACAATTATGGGCTCCTTAAAGGTAATTCTTTAATTATCAATTCTTTCTCTTTCTGAGTTTAATTGTAAATTCAGAACACCCCTCCCCTTTGATAATCCATCCATCCTGACCCAATTCAATACAAATTTTGTCAATAAAACACAGACTAATTGAATGATGTTACGATTAGAGAAGTTTCGACAATCAATAACAAATTATTGTCATTCAGAATGCTGTAGCAGATGATGATGATAATAATAATATTATTGTTGGTGTTGTTGTTATTGTTGTTGTTACCAACAAAAGTTTCTACGACAATTGTCAATATTTGGACAATCTTCTATTATTTTCCAAACTCTCGAACTTTGCTACAATTAACAATGTTTTCATTCATGTATTTCTATATTTGATATTGATAGTATTGAGAAGAGAATGTTATCTTTAAATGTGTATGTGTGTGGGAGGGTGCGGATGCGGAAGTGTGTGTGTTAAGAAATAATGGTGTTTGTAATTAAACAACATTAGAAGAGTTTTAATTAAAAATTAAATTCCAGAACGAACGATAATGAGAAGACATCATCAAAGAGAAGATATGTAAATATTGCAAAAGTATATTGTCTTTGTTGGTATTGGTGAAGATGTGCTCAACGTAATTGGGTGATTAAAACTTAGATTCGGCAATGTACATATTTACTAATTGTTGTTTAATTTATAGTTGATAATTAATTGGAAAATTGTATTCATTTTTGATTTCCCTTTAGGGACAAAGGAAAAATATAATTTTGGAAAGGAAAGAGAAGGGAGGCATTAAATGTTCATGGATTAGTGACAATGGGGTGAGATGAAAAAACTGCAACCAACTTCAGACTGCTGCCATTTCTAAGCCACTCGTCCGACAGCTGTTAAAATTATTCCAAAGACAGCTCATTATATTGTTTACAAGCGTACAAAAATATTTTGGTGAGAATTTACCAGGAAAAAAGTTATTCGTGATGGAATTCAAGGGTGCTAGTGTGATTTCTTTATATTTGGCTGGAAAACCACAAGTGGCTATCGTTAGAGCACTCCAGCGCTTCATGTGAATAAATCTTTTGTGTCTCGTACCAATGCTCGTTACCGTGATACTGGTAGCGTAGCCCGACGTCAAGGAAGTGGACGGAAGAAAACAGAAAACGTCAGCAGAAATGGTTCGAAAAGTAAAGAAGCGACTTTATCGAAACCCGAGTCGCAGTGGTCGAAATATGGCTCGTGAGCTGAACATATCGCAATATTCTATTCGGCAAATATTGAAAAATGAGCTCGGGGTAAAGCCATTGAAATTCCAAAAAGTGCAAGACCTTATACCGCAACAGAAAGAAAATAGACTCAAAAGAGCTGAAGAGTTGCTTCGCTTGGACGAAAGTGGTGAAGTGCGGACTTGGCAGAAAGTGGTGAACTGCCGAATTTGGATTTCTCCGTTGAGAAAACATTCATTGTCTAGCAGTTTGTAAACAAACCAAATGATCGTGTTTACTTGTCAAAGAGGTCAGCTGAAAAGTGTGCACCTTCGGTTGGCCACCATAACTCAAGCGCAGGCCATGGTGATGGTGTAGGCCGCCATAACAGCCGATGGTCGCTCTTCGCTCGTATTAAACGACCTGGGCATCAGAAGAAATGCCGAATATTATTGCGAAAATATTCTGGAGGGTGCATTAATGTACTGGGCACGCAAACATTTTGGCCGCAGACGAAACCCAAGAATGGTTACAACATGAGGTTCCTTGCTTCATTTCCAGCGCACAATGGCCACCAAAATCTCCAGATACCAATGCGTTGGACTATTGTGTCTTCAGTATTTTGGAAAACAAGGTTGGCTCTAAAAAATACCAAAGTGTCGATCATCTCAAGCAAGCAGAAAATTGTCTATGCAGGTTCAGGTCTTTGTATAACCTCCATATAAGGATACCTCCCAATATTCGGTATTTTGATAATTTTACCGACATTATTTGCCGGATCGTGTTTACTTGCCAAAGAGGTCAGCTGGTTGGACACCAGAACTCAAGCGCCGGCCATGGTGATGGTGTGGGCCGCCATAACAGCCGATGGTCGCTCTCTGCTCGTATTCATCGACCGTGGCATTAAAACAAATGCCGAATATTATTGCAAAAATATTCTGGAGGGTGTACGCACTCAGCTCGCGCCATCCAAGAATGGTTACATAATGAGGTTCCTCGCTTCATTTCCAGCGCACAATGGCCACCAAAATCTCCAGATACCAATCCGTTGGACTATTGTGTCTGGAGTATTTTGGAAAGCAAGGTTGGCACTAAAAATACCAAAGTGTCGATCAACTCAGACAAGCGCCTCGCCGGGAATGGGCCAAAATACCGCAGAGCAACATTCGGGCAGCGTGTGACGGATTCATTGGCCATTTGAAGGTCATAATTCGTGTCAAAGGTGACCAATACGAACAGATCTGAACTTATTCTAAAATGTGATGCTATTTTCGATATTTTTGGCTTTCATTCAATGAAATTGAAAAAAAAAAATGAAAAATTATGGAGTTTGACTTTGTTGTACTTTTTTTTTTCAACTCACCCTGGTTTGTCATTATACCAGCATTTTATTTATTTATTTATTTATTTTTTTTTTTTTTTTGTAAAAATTTTAAAGGACCTCTTCCAAATCCTGCACGTTTTCATTTGAAAAAAAAAAATAACAAAAAAAAATAGAATATGTTGTGGTCTAACTACCAACCATGTAAACACAGAAAAACACCCTGACACCTCCTGCCTACTTAACACCACTGAAAAAACAACACGAAAAAGGACAACCGTAAAAGGGTTAATGCCATTGTGAAATTTATGAATGTAAGTTAATGTTAGAAGTTAAAGTTTATTTCACACTGCTATGGTGTTTCTTTATTTTGTTACTAACATTTATGTTGCGGTGCTATGCACCTCTCTTGTTGGATTTACAATTATGAATTCCTTCAACTTAAAACTAATATTATACTGCAGCCTGGTCGTGCTCGTTATTACGCTGAGTCATCACTTGCGGTGCGCTGGTATTAGTGCGCGTGTTTGTGGCGGATGACTGCCCTGGTGTCATATTCCTGTTGATTTGTCGGACTGCTTGCGCAGCATAATGATGGGAATGTTTACTAGTTGGTTTGCATATTTAGTTTGATGT
Organism: Musca domestica; assembly: GCF_030504385.1. Classification (NCBI taxonomy): domain Eukaryota; kingdom Metazoa; phylum Arthropoda; class Insecta; order Diptera; family Muscidae; genus Musca; species Musca domestica. Next base: position 545,435 of record NW_026712235.1, read on the forward strand.
TTATTAGGGTGAGCCGTTAACTCCTCCCTCTCGAATTATCAAGCGTCTCGATTGATGTGTTTAGAAATATGGCAGATTATAAAGACTGCCGCGTTGATTCAAGTTAATATTGTGGTTTGCTAGTTGTTTTGTTTTGATAACAGATTCTGTTGTGCCGGCTGCCAATTGGCTTTCTGACACAGTCATTTCTATTTGAGGTCTAGACATTCCTTCATGTGGGGTCATTTTTATAATTTTCATACTAGTTTTGCGCCTTTGCCTCATTTTTACTGCCATCAGGAGGATGACCAATGCTAATATGAGACTGATGTTAAAACATAAACTGGTCTTGAATTCAGTATTTAGACGCTCGATTCTTTTATTACTTTTCACGTGCAACGTTTTTAGTAGTTGTAGAGATAGTATTTCTTCGGTGTAGTTGTTTCTAGCTGAGTGTTTTAGTAGCGCAGGCAACGGTTTGGAGTAAGCAGCTTCTTCGACGGTGAAATTTTTGTTGCCTATCCTAATTGTAGAATTACTAAATCTTATTAAATAAGTTCCTGTTACATTTTTTTCGTTTCCATTTATGACAATATTTTCTTTTATGTTATTTATCAAAATTAATCCAGGTTCTATTTCCTCTAAATTATTAATGTGATCTGCATTTACTATTGAACAATTATGTGGGCTATTAGTTACTAATTTAGGAATACATGTATTGTTTGTTATATTGGCTACATTAGATTCTAGACATAATTCAATACCATTTATTTTTTGACAAGGACTTTTAATTCCAAATGTTGCTCTTTCACATTTTACAATTTTCTTATAATCAAGATTTAAAACAGTATTTTGATTTTTTACAGGTCTTATGGTTATGACATTACAAATTTCTTTTACAGTTTTGGGAATGCTTATAATGTAAATTATATTAGTACTATTGTTTACAATTTTTATTCGTGCGAAATTTAAAGCTTGTTCAATGTTTTGAAACGGGATTTCATCTTGATTAAATATTTCTTCTATTTTTCTAATTTCTATTTCCGATAAAATAAATGTGTTTACAATGTTGGATTTTGTTAAATGAATGGCCGAATTAATATTCGTTATTTCCTCCTTTAAAATTTCAACTTTGTACTTTGCCTGCAATATGAGGGTATTACGGAAGTCCTCACTAGTCTTTAAAATTTTTGAAATACTATTTGTCGCATTCGTTATTTCCTGCATTCTTTCTATTAGATCTCTGTTGATTATTAACTGGTTATTGCTGTTGTCTGTTAACTCATTGATTTTGTTTTTCAAAAGCATAAGGTCATCATGGTCTGGACTACCTGCCAGCCATTTCCACGCCGTTCCAATCTCATCAAGAGATCTTTTAGATCTCTCTTCAGGCATTAGCCGATTTATAAGGTGAGATAGGGTAGTGATGTCATTATGTAGGAAGGGGAGTAGTGGGTGGTTGTCTGGAATTCCTTTGGCCAAGTCGTCCTTGATCCTCTCTAGAGTGTCATGATATTCCTTGATGTTAATAACATGCAAAATTTTGAATGTCCCTGTTTGTATTTTTCCTATTCCACTCTCTATAAGAACCACTTCTGATTGAGAGTAGTCCAATATTTCTGTGACCCCTAGGCAACCTGTAATTAAGAACTGGAAACCCGGTAAATAAGTAAGTCAGTTTCTGATATGACTCTTATGGACTATTCTCCCTGATTGAGTCAGGACAGTTGAGTGCCTATTCTCCTTTACAACTTCTTCTTTGAAACGTTTAGATAATTTGGTTCCTAATCTCTTGTTCTGTTTGACAAATATTTTCTGACCTTCTTGATATTCTTTTGGTTCTTCCCTAACACGATTATGATTTGCCAAATCATTTTTCTGTTTCCTCAAGAGTCTTTCGTAGTTGTTAAGGCGAGTCCTTTCGTAGTCCTCTGGTCCAAAGGTCGTCGGTCGTCCAAAAAATAGATCTACGGGTTTCTTTCCAATTGACGAATGTATTGTGTGATTGTACTTGTTAACGCTATCTTGCAATAGCTCCTCAAAAGAGTAATCGGGTCGCTCACACTTACTGCAACGCATAATTTCCGATAAGGTCGAATGGAATCTCTCTACTTGCCCATTAACCTCGCTCTTATAAGGCGGTGCCGTAAAAATTTCCATGCCAGGTTCGTCTTCCAACATAAACCGAATGGTCTGAGAATTGAAAGATCGCTCGTTATCAAATACAATTGACTTCGGGACCCCAAAGTAGAAAATTATTTCTCTCAATGGTTTCCTAATGTCTTCAATGCCTTTGCCATTTATCATTCTGGTTACTGCGAATTTTGTAAATTTGTCTATTGCGGTTAAAACTCGAAACTTGTCTGTAGAGAAGATATCTATGTGGATTGTATGCCCAGGATAAGTTGGCATAGGTGTCTTATTAAGTTTGGGAGCGTTCGGATGTCGCTCATACTTATTTTCTTTACATACTTTACAGATATTGATCACATTCTTTATTTTCCTAGTCATGGAAGGGAAGTAATAGCTCTCTAAAATTTGTCTCCTATTCTCGGCATTATTCCTATGTGCTCTGTTGTGAGTCTCAATAATGATTTGTTTTTGTCTCTCCTCATCAGTAACATCTTCAACCATTGTTCGAGCGAATCGTACTTTAATGTTTCTGAAGTGATGAGGGTACAGTGCTTGAATCATAAGCATAACTGGCTCTGAGGTCTTGATGCCGTTGACTACTGTAGGATTTAAGTATCTCTTTAATATGACTTTCAGATCTGATTCCGCTAGACTGGTTTCTTTAATGATATGTCTATGGTAGGAGGGAAATACAATGTTAAATTCATATGAGGAAGCTGATGATTCCTCAATAATGATCTGATTTTTGAAGGTATTTATTGGCACCTCAGCGGAAGGAATTAGGTCTTCCGATGAGTCCTCGGCACTGTGAACCGTGGGCGTTAGGGAGTTAACATCTGTCACTGGTGGTCTCGATAGCGTGTCCGCGACTACATTCGTGCTACCTGGTTTATAAATTAACTCGTAATTATATTCTTCTAACTGTGCCTTCCACTTCTTCATCTTCACATTTGTGTTCTTGTTGCTTAGCGCAAATGTCAAAGGTTGATGGTCGGTAAATATCTTTATGCTTCTTGCTCCATACAAGTAACAATTCAATTCCTTTAAAGCCCAAATTATCGCCAGCATTTCTTTCTCATTTGTCGCATATTCCTCTTCTGCCCTACTGAGAGTTCTAGAAAGGTATGTGATAGGTCTATTGCCTTGAGATAAAACTGCTCCTAAAGCGTATTTCGAGGCGTCAGTAGTGAGTTCAAAGGGCTTATCAAAGTCGGGATAGTTCAAAACGACTTCCTCCGATACCAAACAGTTCTTGAGCTGTTTGAAACTTTCAATCTGTTCGGAATTCAAATTGACACTGATTTTCTTTGACTGGTTTCTCGGGGTTTTCCCTATATCGCCTCTCATCATGGAAGTTAATGGTTTGGCTATTTGAGCATAGCCCCTTATGAATCTCCGATAATGTCCGGTCAAACCTAGGAACGATCGCAAGTCATGAACTGTTCTAGGTTGAGGGAAATTAACTATGGCCTTAAGTCTGTCTGGGTTTGCAGAAAAACCTCCTTCCTTTACATTGAACCCTAAGAAGTCAATTTCTTCCTTTAAGAATTCACTCTTGTCCAAATGAACTTTCAGATTAGAGTCTTCCAAAGTGCGGAATATTATCCTCAAATTTTCAATGTGTTCCTTTTTAGTCCTACCAAATATCAAAATGTCATCAATGTAGACGTAGCACCGTTTCCCTATATGCTCTCTAAGAATATCATCTAGAGCTCTTTGGAATATTGCAGACGCGTTACGTAGCCCAAATGGTAGTCTTGTGAACTCGAACTTTCCATTCTTGACGGAAAAAGCTGTTTTCTCAATATCGGATTCCCTAAGTGGAATCTGATGGAATCCGCTTTTTAAATCTATGGTGGAAAAGTATTTCTGTTCGCCTAAGTTAGCCAAGATTTCTGTAATTTCAGGTATGGGGTATCTGTCAGGTCTAGTTATCTCATTAAGTTTCCTATAGTCAATAACCATGCGGTATTTTTTCACACCTGAAGCATCTGGTTTTTTTGGTACTATCCAAACTGGAGCATTATATGCGGACCTGGAAGGGCGAATTATCCCGTCCCTTAATAGTTCTTCTATCTGTTTGTCAATTTCGGATTTCAGTGCCATTGGATACGGATAGGATTTTGAATAAACTGGACTATCACTACTCGTATTAATTTCAGCTTGTACGATTGTTGAATAAGTGAGTTTTTTATTGGGATCTGCAAAAAGGTTTGGATGGTCATCCAAAATATTCCTGACTTCTTTTTCATCTTCGGGATTTAGATGATTTAAACGTAGATTCATGTTATTAATCTCATCAATTTGCAGCTCTTTCAAAGGAAATTTCTTTCCATCCAGAATTGTGAGATAGGATCTCCAAGTGTAAATCACTGCATTCAAAGATTTCAGGGTATCATTCCCTATTATCCCATCAAAGGTCTCTAGACCAGGAAGGATGTAAAATTCTAACTTTCCGATCCCGCAATTAAAAATGTCAATAAAACTATGGGTCTCTATACTAACTATGCCGCCTACGGACTTAACATGAAAAGGTTTCTGGTTCTTTAGAGGGTTTCTAATAAATTTGCCATTAATATAATTTTTGTTCGAACCGGTGTCTATAAGAAATTTAAGTTCGTTGCCATTTTTCATTCTGAAAGGGAGGTATGGCAACGTTGAAGCTAGTCTAAAAAATTAACGTCATCTACAATTGCCAACTGATCGTCTAGATCCTCCTCGTACGCTTCGTCATAGGAAACCTCATATTCCTGTTCATCAGAACCATTCATTTCATCCGTCTCTGCATCCTCACGTATTTGGGCCTCAACATTAAACATTCTCTGCTGCTTTTGCGGCTGATGAATATTTCCTGAATTATTTCTCTTAAAGTTAGGCTGAACATTGTTAAAAGCATTACTCAACTGTGGCCTATTCTGATAGTTTACCTGCCTAGTCTGTATTGATTGATCCACGTCCATTGGTACAGCAGGTTTAGGAGGAAGTGGGGGTCTGTATCCTCCGTATTGGGGGTGTCCAAAATTATTCACTACTGGAGGTCGATTCGAAAAGTTCGCCGGCCCTCCGTATTGTTGTTCTCCACTTCGGAAATTCCGATAACGATATTGAGTAGGGCCTCTGTACCTTTGGTCACCTTGAAAATTCCTATCACCAATCGTCAGCTGTGGGTAAAAATGTCTAGGAGGGTTAGTTTGGGGGATCCTGTTTGGTCTAGATCCTTTCTCGGTAGCGTGTTGAATACGCACACCTAGATTACCTAATTTTAAACAGGCATTTAGAGCCTGAGGCAAACTTGTCGGGTTTGTAACACTCATTAAGCTTGGAAGATTACCATTAAGTCCTCGAATAAAGGTGTCCAAAGCCTTGTCCCTATATGTTTGGGTCAATACATCCAAAGCCTCGTTCCCTATATCCAGACAATCAATCTTGTCCAGAATCAAAGACAAATGGTGGTAAACCTTCTGGTAAAAATCTGTTATGGTTTGCCCACCCTGAGATAGGACGGTCATTTGATACTCTAAGGTCGAAATATCTCTCTTATCTGAAAAATGAAGCACTAAACACTTTCTTATCGCTTTCCAATTTAATGGGGTCCGATAAGACTCCAAAGCCGTGTCGGCCTCACCAACAATTTTATGCCTAACAGTGTGTAGAATTGTGAAGTATTTGGTTGTTCCCCTTTGTGACTCATAAATGTTCATGATCCTATCAACAGCTTTCCTCCACGAACTAAATTCTCCTGGCTTGCCCGAGAATTCCCTTAACGTCTTCACTATGTCTGGTATTCTCTCTCCTTCTGAGATATCCCCAGATCCTTCTATGTCGACATCTTTAGTGGCGGTAACATCCTCCCCCTGTTTGAGAAGGTTTGCCACCGTCTCACTTATTATTCGTTTCACCTCATTAGTCTGACTTTCCGTAAAGGGATTAAACCTTACGGGAGCTGCCCCAGAAGGCGAAGATGTCTGTCCTGAAACACTCATAGCTTCGACCCTTGTTATTAAGTTGTTTAAATCTTCCGGCATTGGCCGCTCGAAAAAAAGGAGAAAAAGAAACACCAAATCCTAGTTCTCGTCACAAATCTATTATCAAAATTTCTTTAAACTTATTTCAGCACGGATATGACTCTTTAAATTTGGATGCCACACTCTATTTTTTTGTTTAACTTAATCTAACATTTCATATTTCTTACATTTGTTAATTTCGCACAAATATGATTTTTTTTGTAAATTTAGATGTCACACTTTATTTTTGTTTTACCTTACTCTAACATTTCTTTCTTCTTACTTTGTTATTTTTGTTAAACGTATTCTAGCACAAATATGATTTTTTGTAAATTAGATTTCACACTTTCACTTTCTGTGTTATTCCTTATTTTGTTTAATTTTATTTTAACATTTCTTCTTTTTTACTTTTGTTAAATTTATAATAACTTACTAATAATAATTTGATCATTTTCCTTATATCCCGGTAGTCCGCTAGTTCTTACGTAACATCCTTTTCGTACTCCTACTCAGGAACGGTTCTCGTACCGGCTGTTGGGATGTTTTAATCCTTGTGGTTGTTGGGTTCTAGGATGTGTTGATCCTTGTAGTTGTTGGGCGCCAGTTAATGTTAGAAGTTAAAGTTTATTTCACACTGCTATGGTGTTTCTTTATTTTGTTACTAACATTTATGTTGCGGTGCTATGCACCTCTCTTGTTGGATTTACAATTATGAATTCCTTCAACTTAAAACTAATATTATACTGCAGCCTGGTCGTGCTCGTTATTACGCTGAGTCATCACTTGCGGTGCGCTGGTATTAGTGCGCGTGTTTGTGGCGGATGACTGCCCTGGTGTCATATTCCTGTTGATTTGTCGGACTGCTTGCGCAGCATAATGATGGGAATGTTTACTAGTTGGTTTGCATATTTAGTTTGATGTTTATTAGGGTGAGCCGTTAACTTGTATGCATGAATACATGAATATATGTAATTGTCATTTTTGAATGATTTTTGTTTTTTTTTTTTCAAAATTACAAAATACAAATAATACGCTCACCATTGATTTATAGTCTGTTTAATATTAGAAATGTTATTTTAAATGATGTGATGCATGAAATTAAATATTACAAAAACGAGAAAAAAATTACAAAAACATCGATTACATGGAAATCATCAGCAATGCTATTGCCATGCCAATGCTGTCTATTAATTTCTACTCTAAAACGCTTAATTTTTTTCCGCCCCAACAAATAATGCCTCTTTCGTCGTTTTGTCATAGAAATGCAAAAACAACAACAACACCATTGCATGTAATGCAAAAACCCATATTAGACATGGTCATATCTGAAATTACCATAAATATGTTGCCAAAGCGAAATGAAGTGAAATGTTTTTGAATTTGATTTATGATCGGTTTTAATTAAAAATGAATGAAATTATGTTGTACTGGGCGGACAGTTTATTCTTTTTGTGTTGATGATGTGCAGGCAGTGCACAATGGGGTTGAAAGGCAAAGCAAAAATCGATTTTTTGAAAATTATTTTTTTGTCACGGATCATCAAACGCGGATTTTTTTAAAAAATATTTTTTTCAAGGCTCAAAAGAGTGGACTTTTTAAGGAGATTTTTTTCAAGGATCAAACAACGGAGATTTTTTAAAAAATATGTTTTGCAAACGTGGATTTTTTAAAGAATATTTTTTTCAAGGATCAACAAACGTGGATTTTTTAAAGAATTTTTTTTTCAAGGATCAACAAACGTGGATTTTTTAAAGAATATTTTTTTCAAGGACCAACAGACGTGGATTTTTTAAAGAATTTTTTTTTCAAGGATCAACAAACGTGGATTTTTTAAAGAATATTTTTTTCAAGGACCAACAGACGTGGATTTTTTAAAGAATATTTTTTCGAGGACAATTAGACGTGGATTTTTTAAAGAATATTTTTTCAAGGACCATTAGACGTGGATTTTTTAAAAAAATACCTTTTTCAAGGACCAATAGACGTGGATTTGTTAAAGAAAATTTTTTCAAGGACAAAGAGACGTGGATTTTTTAAAAAATACCTTTTTCAAGGACCATTAGAAGTGGATTTTTTAAAGAATATTTTTTCAAGGACCAATAGACGTGGATTTTTTAAAGAATATTTTTTCAAGGACCATTAGACGTGGATTTTTTAAAGAATATTTTTTCAAGGACCATTAGACGTGGATTTTTTAAAGAATATTTTTTCAAGGACCATTAGACGTGGATTTTTTAAAGAATATTTTTTCAAGGACCATTAGACGTGGATTTTTTAAAGAATATTTTTTCAAGGACCATTAGACGTGGATTTTTAAAGAATATTTTTTCAAGGACCATTAGACGTGGATTTTTTAAAGAATATTTTTTCAAGGACCATTAGACGTGGATTTTTTAAAGAATATTTTTTCAAGGACCATTAGACGTGGATTTTTTAAAGAATATTTTTTCAAGGACCATTAGACGTGGATTTTTTAAAGAATATTTTTTCAAGGACCATTAGACGTGGATTTTTTAAAGAATATTTTTTCAAGGACCATTAGACGTGGATTTTTTAAAGAATATTTTTTCAAGGACCATTAGACGTGGATTTTTTAAAGAATATTTTTTCAAGGACCATTAGACGTGGATTTTTAAAGAATATTTTTTCAAGGACCATTAGACGTGGATTTTTTAAAGAATATTTTTTCAAGGACCATTAGACGTGGATTTTTTAAAGAATATTTTTTCAAGGACCATTAGACGTGGATTTTTTAAAGAATATTTTTTCAAGGACCATTAAACGTGGATTTTTTAAAGAATATTTTTTCAAGGACCATTAGAAGTGGATTTTTTAAAGAATATTTTTTCAAGGACCATTAAACGTGGATTTTTTAAAGAATATTTTTTCAAGGACCATTAGACGTGGATTTTTTAAAGAATATTTTTTCAAGGACCATTAGACGTGGATTTTTTAAAGAATATTTTTTCAAGGACCATTAGACGTGGATTTTTTAAAGAATATTTTTTCAAGGACCATTAGACGTGGATTTTTTAAAGAATATTTTTTCAAGGACCGACAGACCAACAAACGTGGATTTTTTAAAGAAAAGTTTTTCAAGGACCAACAAACGTGGATTTTTTAAAGAATAGTTTTTCAAATACCAACAAACGAGGATTTTTTAAAGAATATTTTTTTAAGGACCAACAGAACGTGGATTTTTTAAAGAATATTTTTTTCAAGGATCAACAGAACGTGGATTTTTTAAAGAATATTTTTTCAAGGATCAACAGAACGTGGATTTTTTAAAGAATATTTTTTCAAGGATCAACAGAACGTGGATTTTTTAAAGAATATTTTTTCAAGGACCATTAGACGTGGATTTTTTTAAGGAAATTTTTTTCAAGGATCATTAGACGTGGATTTTTTGAAGACTATTTTTTTCAAGGACCATTAGACGTGGATTTGTTAAAGAATATTTTTTCAAGGATCCAGGAACGTGGTTTTTTTAAAATAAAAAAAAATATAAAAAAGATCGACCAATGTGGATTTAAAAAAAATAATATTTTCTTCAAGGACCATTAAAACGTGGATTCTTTAAAGAATATATTTATTTTTAAGGACCATCTGACCAATAAATGGGGATTGTTAATTTTTTTTTTTTTTTTTTTTTTTTGCAAGGACCAATAAACGTTATTTTTTTCAATGAATATTTTTTCAAGGATCAGCAAACGTGGATTTTTTAAAGAATATTTTCAAGGATCAACCGGGCAGTAAAAGTGGATTTTTTAAAGAATATTTTGCAAGGACCAGTAGACCAATAAACGTAGATTTTTTAAAGAATATTTTTCAAGGACCAACAGACCAATTAAAGTTGATTTTTTAATGAATATTTTTCAAGGACCAACCGGCCAAAAAACGTGGATTTTTGAAGAATATTTTTCAAGGACCAACCGGCCAATAAACGTGTATTTTTGAAGAATATTTTTCAAGGACAAGTAGACCAATAAATGTGAATTTTTTAAAGAATATTTTTCAAGGACCAATAGACCATTAAACGTGAATTTTTTAAAGAATATTTTCAAGGACGAGTAGACCAATAAACGTGAATTTTTTAAAGAATACTTTTAAAGAACCAACCTGCCAAAAAAAACGTGGGCTTTTAAAGAATATTTCGCAAGAACCAACCGGCCAATAAACGAGGTACCAAAAAGAGTGCATATATAATGGCCCATCTCTTAACCCGTTCAAAGTTTGATAATAATATTACGATGAAACAATGACGGACTCGGTCGACTCCAAATGTCTTGAATCGGATTGGTCCAAATGGATCAAGGCTTAAAGAAGTATTATTTCGATGAGGCACGTTTTTGTCCTACCAAATGATGTATAGCCTCTGTAGCTTTATGGCCAAGGGTGTAATAATATCAAAGGACAAATAGAGCCCTTTTCATGAATTTTATTATAATTTTCAAGAAGCAATAGTACTTTATTCTCAATTTCTATTTTTGAATTTTATAAATTTTTTCTAGACTTTGGAAGATAATCGATTTTTGAAAATTTTGTTTTCCTTCCATCCCATGGTGCACATATTCTCACTTGAATACATTTCATGTTTTAATTCTAATATGACTGTTTATTGAAATGGAACTTGAATTGTGTACAGCAATAAACAAAAAAAAAAAAAATAACACTAAATAAAAATTGCCAAAAAATATTTGATTGGTCGACGGTCCTTCAAAAAGCCATAAATGATTTTGTTGCTTAATTCCAATATTATATAATAACTTCAATAGACTAGAAAATTGCTGAAATAATCGTTGCCATTTCAATGGATTTTTAAACTGATTGACAATGTCTAAATGGTACAATTGATAAAATTAGCAAAGAGTATTTGAAAAAAATCAAAATAAATTAAACACCAAATGCAGGCGAGTGGTTGAAAAATGAAATCTAAAATAAAGTTTTATTGAAAATGGAATTAAAAATCCAGATAGTGAGATTTTCGAGCAACTTCATAGGAAGAAAACGATTTCTGAGCTAGAAATCTAAAGGCGTTTTTTTTTCCATTTGAGATTATTATTTTAAAGCCAATTTTTTCAAATTTCATATCTTTAAAAAAATATTAAATAAATTCTAGATTATCCATCTGTCGATCTTTGAAAATAGGTTCCTGAAAATTAGATTATAAAATATTATAAAAAAAAATCTTATTGATCTTAGAAAAAATATTCTTCGGTTCTTGGAAAAAAATTTTTTGAACATCCACGATTCTTGCTAAGGTGGTCCCTAATGAAATGTCCTTAAACACTCCACGGTTCTAGCTATGACAGTTCTTGATAAAATATCCTTAAAAAGTCCACGATTCTAGATAAGGTTGCCAGTGGTAAAACATTCTTAAAAACGCGAATCTTGCCAAGGTAGTCATTAAAAACGATGTTATAATTCCAAACGAACTCCTGATAAAATGTGGACTTTTTTTAAATATTTTTATGTTTTCATATTCGGTTGAATATGAAAAAGTCTTTTCAATTTGGCCTGACATTACATATATGATGGGTAATAACCGTAAAATCGGATTAAGATGTATATGGAAGCTATATAAAAATCTGAACAGACCTCGATTAAATTTAGCAGAGGCATTTTCTAGCAGTATCTTATGCCCGGTAGCAAATATCATTGTTGTGGAGTGCATTTTACCCATATGAGGAATTTAAAACCCCAAATCGGATGAAACATACATATGAGAGCTATAACTATATCTGAACCGATTTTCACCAAATTTGCCAAAATTTAGTTAATTTTGCCTAATATTACCCATTTGGTGCAAAAAACGCTGAAATCGGATAGAGATATATAGGACTATGAGGACTATACCCAAATCTGAACCGATCTTGGCCATCTGATATCTGGTACCACATATCATTCTTGTGAATATGAGGAACTTAACACCCCAAATCGAATGAAACATATATGGAAGTTATAGCTATATCTGAACCGATTTTCTCCAAATTTGATGTACTTGCTTTTAGACTAAATTCAAATCGGACCAAAATTTAGTTCATTTGGACTGATATTGGCACAATTAACCCGAAATCGGTTGAAGATATGAAAGCTATATCCAAGCTTGAACCGATACTCACCAATTTCAATAGGGTTCGTCCTTGGGCCAAACCAATATTGTTTGGAAAATTTCATGTCAATCGGAAAATAACCTGAATTTTGTTCACAAAACTACATGGAGAGACGGACGGACTAACATGCATAGATCGACTCAGAAAGTGACTCTAGGAAGATCCTCAAAAGTACTAGATCTCGCTTCCTTCTTCATGTTACAAAATAATGCACAAAGACATAATACCCTTACCACTTTGTGGTGTAGGATATAAAATTATATTGCTAATATATTCCTAAAAAACTGCGATGGTAACTCTTAAGATTCCTTCAGAAATGATTGACGCAATTCCACTTTACGTGCTTTTGAAAAAAAATATTCCTGAAAAATCCTCATTCTGAGAGAAAGAAGACCTTGAATGTGGATTTTATTTCTCTTAACGACTCATGAATTATTTTGAGCCTTGAAATAATGTAGAATGAAAGACTCAAGGAGTCAGTCGACCACCAATGCTCAACATTTGTGTTTCTGTCATAGCCTTTGCAGATATTTTTCAATATTTTTGAAGACATTTCGTTTATCATGAACTTCTATTTCGAAAAAACAAAAAAAAAAAAAAAACCAACTGAAATTTTTTCGATTTGTCTTTAAAGACAATGTTGATGTTTTTCTGCAGCGAACACAACAAGACAAACAGAACCAAAGAAAAACAATAGATACAAAAATCACGCCAAAAAAAAAAAAAAAGAAAAAAAATTATTTGCTTAGAAAATAGAACACAGGAGCTTCGCAGCAACCTCCCAAAAAAAAGAAGGAGGAGAAGAAGAAGAAACCCAACAAGGAGGAGTTAAAAAGAAAACAGAACGAGTCCTTGGGGAAAAATTGTGTAAACAACACCAAGCAAGGCAACACGAATGGAATGGAACAAAAAAAAAACACTGACATAGAAAAAAACTCAAAAGAAAATATTTTTCTTTAATGGTCAAGTGAGCTACTAAGGATAACAAAAGGAAAGCTCACAAACAGCAAGCGAAGACACATGTCATGTCACATTTACCGGGCATATGGGTTAGTGGGAGAAAAAGGAGCAGAAGCCCTGAAGAAGAAAAGAAGGAGGAGGGGAAGAAGAAAAAAAATTCTGGGGCAAATATTGCTTTTTCCGAAAATTTATTATTCAAAACGAATACCATTTTGTTCAATTAAAAACAATTTGTTACAAATTTAAAAGAAGAACCAAAAAAAAAGAAAAATTGTATTAATTTTTAATGCCCAACAATTGTCACCAAGAAGGCGAGTAACAGAATTTGTATTTTCCCCCGCTGCTGGGAGAAACTTTGGATTTTTTTGCTCTTTAACACATTGAAAATTCCGAAGGCAACAGCGGGTGCCTTCTGCTCGACAACATGTGGCGTTAAACAGAAACAACAATGAAAGCTTTTCAGCACCCGTCGTCCTACTCCTCCTCCTCCTTCTCCTCGCCTATTGCTTGACGCTTGGCGCCTTGGCAAATGGAATGGAAACTCACAGTGGTAGGCCAAAAGGAAAATGCATGGAAATCTCTTTCTGTTAATAGAAGATGGTGGTGGCAATACAATTCCTCCATGCTGTTTAACAATGCTTTAAATGTTTCCTTTACAAAAAAAATGTTCTGAAACGCACAGAAAAACAAGTCGCTAAATGTTTGTTGATTGTTGTCTTACGTGTTGGTGGAGTGCGTGTTCTAGTTTTGCGGAACGCCAAAGAACGCAACATGCTGTTTTCAAATTACAATTATTATATTTGTTTGTTAGTTGTGAGAAACCTAAAAGAGAGAGAGAGAGCGAGGAAGAGAGGGAGACAGCAACAGCAAGTTTTTCCGGCCTTGTAATGCCGCCACACGAAACAAGGGGTTGGCTTGTAAAAGTGAAAAGTTTCGCTTCTGTGTTTTTTGCTTCCACAAGTTACAAGTTAATGACGTCGACGCTTACATTTGGCCACGTTCTTTTGCTTTTTAACCAAAAAAAAAAAAAAAAACTATGTGAATTATTTGTCAAAGAAAAATCCTGAATTCCTTTGTGCGTGTGTGCGTGGGCTGTGTTGTTAACAAACCCAAAACTTTAAGAAGTTTTGCTGCTTTTAATGAGGGGGACTTCTGTAACTCTGATGAGATTTGCTAAACCAAAAACCCAAGAAAACTTGCAAATGTTATGCCGCATCAAAAAAATTGGGATTAAGATATGCTTCTTTGCTTTGGCCAGGACTAATGATAAAATAATTAGTAGACCTCAAACCATGAGACAAGATAAAGCGGAGAAATTAAGAGAATTGTTAATAGTCTGGGGGGAAGGGTAGAAGTTTTGTGGTTAATAAGGAGGGGATTGTTCCTAAGGGACTAAATTTGAGGCAAGCACCATGAACACTAATATTGTTTCAAAGAAAGTCCTAGCCACAACTTTGAATATTTTGGATATTCGAATGAATTAAAAAAATATATAACATAATAAAAACCTATAACTTTGGACTTTTTCAATATTTTATAAAAAAAAAGAACTTGTTTAAATATATTATGAATAGAGTATATGTAATTTTTTGTGATATTTTTGTGCCATGATTGTAAACTTCTAATATTTATTAAAATGACGGTATTCTTTCAAGTATTTATTCAAATCACTATATTTTTAATAGTTTAATAAGATCAACGTAGCTATTTTTGAGAATTTTCTGAAATAAATTTCAAAGGACTTAAAGAGCTGTTATCTTAATTTTTATACCCTCCACCATTCTATGTCATTCCGTTTGAAACTCCTCAAAATATTTATACTAGACCCCACATAGTATATATATATATATATATATATATATATATATATATATATATATATATATATATATATATATATATATATATATATATATATATATATATATATATATATATATATATATATATATATTTATATATATATATATAAATATATATTCTGATTCAGCGTAAAATTCTAAGACGATCTAGCGATGCCGGTCTGTCCGTTGTAATCAACATATCTTTCGAACGAGTTGAGATAGGATGCTAAAATTTTGCATACATGCATAGTTTACCAGCAGGCAGGTTAACTTCGGAAATGGGCCATGTCGGTTCACGTTTTCGTATAGCCCCCATATAACGATGCCTCCCGATTTTCGGTATTTTCATGATTTTAGCGACATTACTCACCGGAATAGTTTCAAATTTAGTATTTGAAGTTCGAAATGGGTACTACATCCTTAGATAGAAAATTGTCTGTTTAGATCCAGGTCTTCGTATAGCCCCCATATAACGATAGCTCCCTATATTCGGTATTTTGATGATTTTAGCGACATTATAAACCAGAATTGTTTAAAATTTGGTATTTGAAGTTCGTAATGGATACTACATCCTAAGAGAGAAAATTGTCTATGTAGGTCCAGGTCTTCGTATAGCCCCCATATAACGATACCTCCCTATATTTGGTATTTTGATGATTTTAGCGACATTATAAACCGGAATTGTTTTAAATTTGGTATTTGAAGTTCGTAATGGATACTACAGCCTATGACAGAAAATTATCCATGCAGCTCCAGGTCTTCATATAAGCCCCATATATCAGTACCTGCCTACATTCGATATGTTGACGAGTTCAGGTACAATACCCATCGAAATTGTTTGAGATGTCGTATGAAAATGTCGTAATGGATGCTACAGCCTATGGCAGAAAATTGTCTATGCAGGTCTTCGCACGGCTCCGATTTAACGCTACTTCCCTATATACGACATTTTGATGATTTTAGCTACATTATTCACCGTTTATTTCAAGTTTCGAATTTGAATATGGCAATGATTCATGACAAACAATGCCCATGTAGGTCCACGTCGTATAGACACCAATAAAACGGCTATATTTGGCATTTCTAAAATTTTAACAGAATTTTTTAAGGATTTTATTTTTTGAAAATTTCCAAATGCGTTCCAAATGGTGAAGGGTATTCAAAGTTCGGCACGGAAGAACTTACTGCTTTTAACTTGTTTGTGTTGCATACGTTTAATTATAGCTCATTTTATGACGTTTTAAATATTTACATTTGAGTATTTTGAATGAAAAACTCGAGTGACACACCATGTCAATCACATACCTCCTCCCATACCAGACGTTTTAAATATTTAGATTTGAGTATTTTGAATGAAAAACTCGAGTGACACATCATGTCAATAACATCCCCCTCCCATACCTACCTAATATTTTATTCTTTATATATTTACCTAAAATCATATTTACATTCCAACTAATTTATTTTCTAATTTATTATTCCATATTTAATATTTTTCAACGGTAATTTGAAACCAAAAAAAAATGTTTTTAATATTGATTTCGCAAATCAATATCTCCAAGGCATTGCAATAATTATTAATAACAAAAATTTTGTAATTAAAATAATATTTATTTTGAATATTCATTTATTTTGCATGGCTTGAATTAAAAAAAAATGTTTTTCTGTTTGCCTTATAAATTTCAAACAATGCATAGAATAATTTTGCAATGTTCGGGGGCCCTAATACCTCATACACGTGACATTCAGAAGGGTATGAAGGGGAAATTCAACTAAATTTATACATTTTACATAATTCCGTTATTATTTCCTAACGCGTAGGCATTATTTCCTGTTTATTGGTGTTATCGCGAATATTGTTTGTATCGATATTTAAATATGTTTAATGCAGCAACTATTGATTTTATTCATATCTGCCAAATGGTGCATTTTCCATTAGGGAAATTACAATTTTAGGGAAATTTTGCATAAATAAATATTTTGCTTCAACACGAACGAAATAAAATATATTGGGTAGATGAAAATGTAAAATATAAATCAGCAGAAGGTAACTGCAATGAAATGGAATTTATGAGTCTATCAATGTTATACTTTTCTTACTAAAAAATAATCGGAAACAGAGGAATTCGAATCATCTCTAATCAAAATTCAGGTGATATGGATATTTTACTTATATGGAAGAAAGCTAAGATAAACGCGGACAATTGGGAGATATATAGGATAGATATATAGACTACTGTAATTTCTAAGCTACTCGTCCGAAAGCTGTTAAAATTATTCCAGTGACAGCTCATTATATTGTTTACCAGCGTACAAAAGCATTTTGGTGAGAATTTTCCAGAGAAAGTTATTCGTGATGCAATTCAAGCGTGATAGTGTGACTTATTTTTATTTGGCTGGAAAACCACAAGTGGCTATCGTTAGAGCACTCCAGCACTTAAATGTGAATAAATCCTTTGTGTCTCGAAAAATCACTCGTTACCGTGATACTGGTAGCGGAGACCGACGTTAAGGAAGTGGACGGATGAAAACAGCAACATCAGTAGAAATGGTTCCAAAAGTAAAGAAGCGGCTTGAACGAAACCCGCGCCGCTGTGGCCAAAAAATGGCTCGGGGTCTGAACGTATTGCAATATTCCATTCGGCAAAATTTTGAAAAATAAGCTCGGGGTAAAGCCATTGAAATTCCAAAATGTGCAGGAACTTACACCGCAACCGAAAGAAAACAGACTCAAAAGAGCTAAAGAGTTGCTTCGCTTGGCCGAAAGTGGTAAACAGCCGAATTTGGGTTTCTCCGATGGGAAAACATTCGTTGTCCAACATTTGCCGAAGAGGTTAGCTGAAAATGTACACCTTCGATTGGCCACCAGAACTCAAGCGCTGAACATATCGCAATATTCCATTCGGCCGAAAGAGGTGAACTGCCGAATTTGGTTTTCTCCGATGAGAAAACATTCGTTGTCCAGCAGTTGCCGAAGAGGTCAGCTGAAAATGTCCACCTTCGGTTGGCCACCAGAACTCAAGCGCCGGCCATGGTGATGGTGTGGGCCGCCATAACAACGGATGGTCGCTCTCCGCTCGCATTAAACGACCGTGGCAACAGAATAAATGCCGAATATTATCATGAAAATATTCTGGAGGGTGCATTAAACCTTGGCCACGCAAAAATTGTGATCGCAGATCTTGGACATTCCAAAAGGACTCAGCACCATCGCACTCAGCACGCGCCACCCAAGAATGTTTACAAAATAAGGTTCCTCGCTTCATTTCCAGTGCACAATGGCAACGAAAATCTCCGGATACCAATGCTCTTGTGTCTGGAGTATTTTGGAAATCAAGGTTGGCACTAAAAAATGCCAAAGTGACGATCACCTCAAGCAAGCGCTTCGCCGGGAATGGACCAAAATACCGCAGACCAACATTCGGGCAGCGTGTAATGGTTTCATTGGCCATTTGAAGGCCATAATTTGTGCCAAAGATGACCGAATTCGAACAAATCCAAACTTATTCTAAAATTTGATGCTATTTCCGACATTTTTTGACAAATCATTTGTTTGGCCCAAGGATGAACCCTATTGAAATTGGAGATAGTCGGTCAAAATTTGGATATAGTTCCCATATATATCTTCGTTCGATTTGCCTTTTATTGTGCACCAAACGTGTAATATCAGCCCGAATTTTGCACATACATCTAAATTAGACCTGAAAATAAATATGCCAAATTTGATCGAAATCGATTCAGATATAGCTATAGCTCCCATATATACTGTTCATCCGATTTGTTATATTTGTTATCCACAGCCGTAATATGCACTCCTTAACAACAACATTTGGGGAAATATATCAAATGCAGCTCAGAAGTACATTTGCTAAATTTTATGGAGATCGGTTCAGATTTGGATATAGCTCCCATATATAACTTCGTCCGATTTACCTTTTATTGTGCACCAAACGTCTAATATTTGTTCAAATGGGATGGAATTTGGCACTTAAGATCGAATTGAGTCTAGAAGCTAGTATGTCAAATTTGGTGAAGATCGGTTCAGATATAGTTATAGCTCCCATATATACTGTTCATCCGATTTGTTATATTTGTTATCCACAGCCGAAATATGCACTCCGTGACAACGATATTCAGGGAAATACATCAAGTACAGCTCAAAAATATCTTTGCCAAATTTTATCGAGATTTGTCAGATTTGGATATAGCTCCCATATATAACTTCGTCCGATTTACCTTTTATTGTGCACCAAACGTCTAATATTTGCCCAAATGGGATGGAATTTGGCACATACGACTGAGTCTAGAAGGTAGTATGTCCAATTTGGTGAAGATCGGTTCAGATGTAGCTATAGCTCCCATATATATTGTTCATCCGATTTGTTGTATTTGTTACCCACAGCAGTATTATGCACTCCGTAACAACGATATTCAGGGAAATATATCAAATACAGCAGAGATATATATTTGCCAAATTTTATCGAGATCGGTTCAGATTTGGATATAGCTCTCATATATAACTTCGTCCGATTTACCTTTTATTGTGCACCAAACGTCTAATATTTGTCCAAATTGGATGGAATTTGGCACATGCGACCGAATTGAGTCTAGAAGCTAGTATGCCAAATTTGGTGAAGATCGGTTCAGATATAGATATAACTCCCATGTATATTGTTCATCCGATTTGTGTTATTTGTTACGCACAGCCCTAATATGCACTCCGTGACAACGATATTCAGGGAAATATATCAAATACAGTTCAAAAATATCTTTGCCAAATTTTATCGAGATCGGTTCCGATTTGGATATAGCTCCTATATATATTTTTTATCCGATTTCAAATTAATTGTGCCCCAAATGGGCAATACAAATCCGAATTTAAAAGATACAAATGCTTCGGCATATTTAGTCCTTTGAACTTTAAATTATAATTATAATAATAGCGAGTATGATTGAATTCTCCCTTAAAAGTTTTTAATTGTTATGCGGAGCTCTACTAAATTAGCAAAGTGGTGTGTAGGGTATCATAAAGTCGGTCCCGCCCGAATTTTAGACTTTCTCTACTGGTTTTATCTCAACCTGTATACTAATAAATTAGAGCCAAATTTCTAAAGGTTCTATATAGAGTTTTTGAAGAAGTCACAATTTTCGCAGGTCCTTTGTCTTAAGATAAACTCGTCCTATGCTACAAAAACCCAATAAATCATCCACAAAATTTCCCAAAGAATGCAACAGTTTCAGACTGAGTCTTCCATGGAGTTAAAGCAGCAATCACGAGAAAAATGCAGTCGACTACATTTTTTTTAAACCCGCTTAAATGCCAAGATGTTGCACACCACCAACCAGCACTGAGTTGTAAAGGAGACGGTAAAAATTACACGCTCAACACCACTCAGTCAAGTGTAATTAATACAGAAATGCATCGATACACCACATGGCAACAGCCAGGACATGCAACGGCTGAT
This sequence comes from Musca domestica, assembly GCF_030504385.1. Classification (NCBI taxonomy): domain Eukaryota; kingdom Metazoa; phylum Arthropoda; class Insecta; order Diptera; family Muscidae; genus Musca; species Musca domestica. Next base: position 565,933 of record NW_026712235.1, read on the forward strand.
TAAAGGAGAGGAGATTTAATTTTTGTAACGACTGTAGCAATAACAACAATGAGAGAATATTTTTATTCAAGCGTATAACAATATCCTTGAAAAGATGTTTAAAAATACCAACTCTCAAACACACACACTCACACACCTGCAATCTTTTCATACACACATACAGGAACTTTCATATCCTTGATGTAATTCTGTGTTACTTTAATGAAATAACAACCGCTCTCTCTTTTCCCCCATCCAATGGAGAGTAAAGTACAGGTTATTGCATGCGGGTGTCCTTTAAATTGAAGTAACTGTTAACATGTTGTTATTGTTGTTGCTGTTGTAGTCGTTTTATAGCTGCACTTTAATGTTGCATTGTTTACTTGTGCAGGGTTCTTGGATGAATGGACGATGTTTGCATGATTTTCCCTTGTTATTGGACATTATTTAAAGTGGGCTGTTTAATGTCACAGTAAAATGGCATTTGTTTGTCATAGAATGTGTGTTCGAATGTTTGCCGAACCTTTAATATTCAAGGGGGTATTGGGAAAAATATTGATAAAAATGGGTGGTTTGGTTTCCAGTAAATAGTAACAATCACAAGGACCCTGGTATTGAAAATAAGGACATATAGAAGGTCTGAGCTCATGGGTGCTATGTGAGAAATTTTAGGAGTCATGGCCTGTGAATAGTGGAAAATGTTATATTAGTGGAGATTCCCACTGGGTATTACATATGAACCTAAAATATCATAGCATCAACTGGTGATGAAGGATCTTCAATATTTTACACCAGAGCCTGCAATTTTTGTAAAACCATTTTTGGAATTTTGAGGAGAAGATCCTGTTTTAATTTTTGACAACTACCAATTCTAGATATTTTGGGTCATACTCCTGAAATTTCAAAGAGGGTATATTTCATTAAACAAGGCCTAAATTTATCCCCATCGGACCCTTAGTCTCTTTAAGTGAAATGGGAATTAAGAGTGGATGTGGTCATGTTCTGTACAATAACTCTCCTCAAAGCAAGAATGAGAATTGGCCTCATTTTGTATATCCTATTATTAAAACCGGCCGGGCCGAACTTTGAATACCCTCCACCATTTGGAACGAATTTGGCAATTCTCAAAAACAATAAAATCCCTAAAAAAATTCTGTTAAAATCTTAAAAATACCGAATGTAGCTGTTATATTAAGGTCTATACGACGACTTGGACCTGCATAGGTAACTTTTGTCATAAGCCATTACAGCCTTCAAATGCGCAACTTAAAATAAAATCGGTGAATAATGTCGCTAAAATCAACAAAATACCGAATATAGGGAGGTACCGTTATATGGGTGCTATACGAAGAAGTGGCTCTGCACAGACATTTTTCTGTCTTAGGCTCTAGTATCCCTTACGAACTTCAAATACCAATTTTGAAACAATTCCGGTGAAAAATGTCGCTAAAATCATCAAAATACCGAATATCGAGAGGTACCATTATATGGGGGCTATACGAAGACGTGGACCTGCACAGACAATTTTCTGTCTTAGGCTGTAGTATCCATTTCGAACTTCAAATACCAAATTTCAAACAATTCCGATGAATATTGCTGCTAAAATCATCAAAATACCGAATATCGGGATGTATCGTTATAGGGGGGATATACTAAAAGTCCTACAGACATAATATACATTTGAGTAAAATTTTATCAATCTATTTCAATTCGTTTGGAAGCTAGAGTGATTTCCACAGACGGACAAAGGACGGACATCACTACATCGACATATGATCAAGAATATTTATACAAACTTAATATACCCTCAGTGCTATGGTGGAGGGTATAAAATCTTAAATCGGGTTCGAAGATTGGAAATATCATTCTTGTCCTTTTAATTTCCCCCTGAAAAGGGTATTATTTTCAAAAACCAAAATTCTTTCATAGAAATCGATGGATCATTAGAGTCAACTTTCTTCGGTAAGGATAAACATTTTTAATATTCCTAACCATACCTCCGAAATTATCCCTCCAATGCGAGTAATGTGTGAAACTCGCTCAATTTCAAGCGGGGCCATTCTTGGGAGTTTATTATACTCTATTTTTCGAGTATACTCTCTTTTTTGATGCAACTCGAAGAAGAGCAAGCATAATTTTCTCAATTTCGGTTGGGAGTAAAATTCACTCGAAATCGAGCAACTTCTATTCTCGCCAAGTGCTTTTTGGTTGTTATCATGTTGTTGTTGTTTTTGTACACAAAAGCCACCTGGCCGTTGATTATCCTGTTCTTCTCTTTTAGGCTGTTTTTTTTTTTTCTTCTCCTCTAGGTACCAGAAAAAGTGAACCAATATATCCCATATTCAGACCGCATCTAATGTTAATAAAAATATTGGGATGTGTGAAATTCGAGGAGAATCGAGTGCTTATTTCTCATTTCATGAAAGATAAAATTATTCAAAATTTTGACCCGTTGTCTCCCACTCAACGGATTACCAGAAGAAGTGGTCCGATATATTTCACATTCATACCAGATCTTGCGTTGGTAAAATTATTGAGATGTAGGAGACTCAAAGACAATCGGACCATTAGTTCACATCATATTTAAATTTTAATACTCAAAAATTTGAAAAATCGGGAGGTACAATTATATGGGGCCTATATCTAAATGTAGACCGATATAGAGCGAAAAATCTTATTTAGTGGTATTTATTTTACGGATGAAAAAGGGACGAGCAGGCTTGGAGTTGGAAGGACGAAATGTTCCACAAGAAAATTTCTCAGTCGATTTGAGGAGGGCATGTCCTTAAAGAAGCTGTGACTAAAATAAAAGTATGTTTTGTTACACTTTTCAAGGTTATTAGCAAAAATGTCATTATATTTTGATTCAAGAAATTTTCGACCCTCCAAAAAATGGTTCACATTTTCAAAGTATCAAAAAAGAGATTAACTCCACTTCTTATCATACAGATTAGCCTTCTTGGAGGACTTATTAAATATTTTTTTTTTTTTGGTGTTCTTTTATTCTGGCTTTGCTGAAATATGACATTCAAGCATTTTTGAGAATGTCGACTAGGAACTTTTTGCCTTTAGGAATTGAGGATACATACAGATCTAACCAAAAACCCCCTTAGCATTCAAAACAATCCCCAATCACTTAACTATTTGCAAAATCTTCTAAATTACTGAAATTTTTGAGTTTGTTTAACCCTTTTTCCGACAAGGACTTTTTCCTGTCAACCTTAACTTATCCAATTATATACCGTATATCGAATTTTTAAAACTCTTCTGATAAGAATTTAGCTACAAAACATTTTTTGTTTAAAGAAACCGTTTAAATCCTTAAATGTCCTGTGTCCTTGTCACACGTGCTATCAACATAATTTTCCCATTTTTTGTAACAACATTATTCTCTCTCTTGGAAGACTTGTAAGCCACAATACTTAACCACCGTTTCTGATGATTCTTATCCTTATTTCCAATTAAAAATGTTTAACACGTTTTCGCCAGCAGTTAGTGTCCTTGTTGAGCTGTGTTGTGTTGCCATTACAACAACAGAAGAGGGCAACACGATAATCATGAGAAACAACAACCACAACAACAAAAACATCACCTAGAACAGCACAAAGAGCAAATTTAAATTTTTCACACAATTCTACATTTGAACGAAGTGAACATTAAAAAGCTTGTAAATGTTTGTTACAAAATTATTTCCATTTAAAGGTTAAAGATAAAAGTGTGCGAGAGTATGTGTGCGAGAGAGTGTGTGCGTGCGCTCATTTACAAAACATAAGCACTGTATGAACATGGGTTTTTATGGCTAGAGCAAATGAAGAAAACACCACCACATGCTCATGATATACACCCTTAAACATTAGAATTAACAAGTAATGCTGAGCAACCTCTCGCCAGGACATTTGGCTCTTGCTGCGAATGTTTGGTTTGCCTTAATGAAGATTTGTAGATTTTTTGTATTGTATGAATTTTGCGAGAAAATTAAATTTAGAAGATATTCGGAAGATTTTGTATAGAAATACCATAGAAATCTATTAAAGTGACTTCTCTTCAGGGAAGACCTTCAAATGGAGTTCTTACGATAGAACTTAGAAAGTTATTCATTTCGAAGACCGTTTTTAGGTAGAAGACCTTTAAAAAATACCTCTTTCCATAGAAGAAGGTTCAAAGTACGACATTCTACAGGAAGATCCATAAAGGAGTTCCTTTCGTATGAATCCTTTGAAAAGTATTTAATGGTCCAGTGAAACGCTTACGGTCATTAGAAAGCGGCTAAAAGGGAGACTTTCTGTAGAGCTCCTCTGAAAGGTTTTCTGCCTACAGAAGACCTGATATCTTGTGGAAAAAATTTTGAAAAAAAATATTTTTAATGGAAGATTTTTAAATATTTTTATCTGTCAAAAATCTGTGACGCAGTTTTTTTTTGCCCAATGAAAGGCTTACTGCCATTGGAAGACCATAAAAAGGACATTTGTATGTAGAGCTCATGTGAAAGGATTTCTACCTACAGAAATCCAGATATCTTTTGGAAATAGAAGACAGTGAACGATTGCACGGTATAAATCCTTTGAGAAGTATTCTTGTTACCGACCGTTATACCTCAGAAGGCTCATTTTTGAAAAGAATTCTTTTTCTGAAAAAAATTTTCTTTAATGAAGATTATTACACCTTCTTTATCTATTAAAAATCTGTGACTTTTTTTCTTTTGTCCAATGAAAGGCTGTCATTGGAGGGCTATTAAAAGGACATTTGTATGTAGAGCTCCTGTGAAAGGTCCTATGCCTACGTAAGACCTAAAATCTTCCTGAAATAGAAGACATTGAACGATTCCCAGGCATAAAACCTTCTAGAAGAACTCTTATTATCGACCGTCATATCTCAGAGACTCTTTTTTGAAAAGAATTTTTGTCTAAAAAGGATTATTTTTAATGGAAGAGTTTTTGAACATTTTCATCTGTTGAAAATCTGTGACAGAGTTTTTTTTTTGTTGCCTAGTGAAAGGCTTACTGCCATTGGAAAAAAAGGACATTTGTATGTAGAGCTCCTGTGAAAGGTCCTATGCCTATGGAAGACCTTACATCTTCCTGAAATAGAAGACAGTGAACGATTCCCCAGTATAAATCCTTCCTCAGACTCTTTTTTAAAAATAATAATTTTTAAAGGGTTATTTTTAATGGAAGATTTTTAAACGTTTTTATCTGTGGAAAATCTGACAGATTTTTTTACTCAATGAAAGGTCATTGGAAGGCTATTAAAAGGACAGTTGCATGTAGAGTTCTTGTGAAAGGTCCTATGCCCACGAAAGACCTGAGTTTTTCTGGAAATAGAAGACAGTGAAATATCTTCCGGTCATAGGATATATTTATATGAAATATCTTCTGCCTTTATTTGAACACGTGAAAGGTCTCCTGTTTATTAAAGAACTATGAAATGATGTCCATACACAGAAGAACTGAGAACGTTTGCTGTCAGTAGAAGACTATGAAAGCTCTTCTGGCTAAGGAACATTTTTCAACGTTGAGCTGACCATAAAAACTGACTATAAAAAGCTTTTGCAATGGCTTCTATCAATAAAAAGGCTGTTAATGGTCTTCTAGATATAAAATATATACGAAAAGATCCGCCAGTCTCTATGTAAATTTTTTTTTTTTTTTTTGAAGGCCTGAGAAAGGTTTTGTAGCTACCGTAGGCCGATGAGGGACGTTTTAGCAACGAATGAACTCGAAAAGTTATTATGACAACTGAAGACCTGTACAGAAAAGAAAACTTGAGAGGTATTCTGGCCATTGAAGGTATGCAAATAAAGGGCTCTCTAAAAGAGTTCAGATTTGCTCATTTTTACTCTGGAGTGAAACTTGCTCTCGAGCGGAAGTACTCGAAAGATGGGAGTTGTGTACGAAGTTTACCAATCACACTTTTGTATGGGACCGCTCCCGAGTCACTCTTGTCGGAAAAAATTTGAGATGAAGAAGAAAACGTTTTTGGTTTTCTTTCTGCTCTGATTTGAGAAAATACCCATGCAAAGAAATGGTGTGACAAATACTAAAGGAGTGTTCGGCAAGAATAGAATCTACCCGTTTTCGAATGTATTTTGCTCCCACTCTAAAACGAGGAAATCATGCTCGACCTTATTCGAGCGAAATCGAATATAGAATTTGATCGTTATGAGTTTTCTACTCCCAGGGGTGCTCTCGGGCGAGTTTCACTCTTTACTCGAATTCGAGCGAGTTTTTCGGAGGTTTGCCCCCTGTAGAAGACAGTTAAGAAGTTTTTAGTCTATACAACGTCTGTGAAAAATTTTGTGACAATAAAAGATCTATAAAACGTAATACGGCATTTGAGAGAATTTATCTCAATAAACCACCTATCAATGGTGTCGTGGTCACTGAAACTCTATATATTTAGAGAAGACTCGAAAAATTAACATTTCTGAGAAATTCTCTCTATAGAATACCTGTGGCAGCCAGTGTTTTCTACTCCCAGGAGTGCTCTCGAGCGAGTTTTACTCTACTCAAATTCGAGCGAGTTTTTTCGGAGGTCTGCTCTCGATAGGATAAATAAAGCTCTAAGTGTATAGAGCATCTTGGAAAGATTTTCCGTCTATAAACGATAAATAAATAATAAGTCTACAGATTATGGAAGGCATGTGAAAGGTCTTCGTTTTCAGAAAGCATTACAGAGAATTTATTTCAATGAACCCCCTCTCTAAGGTGTTCTGGTCACTGAAACTTTATATATCTAGCGAAGACTCGGTAAATTAACATTTGTGGTATATTCTGCATATAGAAAACCTGTGGCAGGTTTCCTTTTATCTATAGAACACCTGTGAATTCGAGTACTAAAAGGCCTGTAAAAAAACGTTTATAAAATTTTTAATTTATTGAAGCTATCCTCCAGTATCCACCATCTAATTTATATTCGAGCCTTAAAAGTTTTTCTGGGAAAATATGGAGAAAAAATGCGTCATCTCTTTTAGGCGGAAGTGGACCAATTTGTGATAATGCGTCTGGCATATGCAACATTTGTTTCCTTCTTACCACTTTGTTTCATGAAAACTTGCAATTCTAAGTCGATAATAATAATTTCTTTCCCCAAACTCCTTAAGGTACACAAGAGAATAAGCAGAAGAATTTTCCTCCTCAAGCCAACAAAAACAAACCCCCTTTTCTCTCATCATCTTCCGCCTTTTAGTTTAGTTGCTTTTACGGGTCTTCTAAATACAATTGCTATAAAAATTGGTATTAGAAGCCGACACAACAATAAAATAACAACAATGGCAACAGAACTTCAGCAGCAGCAACAACAACAACAGGCAGCAACACAAATACAATGATCCTTTGTTGTGAGCTAGTTCTTCTGCTTTTGATATGTTATTTAATAGGCTTTCTTTATATCCTTCTTTATCCGACGGAGAGAGTCCACAAAAGAAAAGCAGAAACATTTTTGTGTCTGCAAATGGTTCTGGAGTAGAAAATGAGTTGAGAGTGTCTGGATTTTTATACATCGAGAATGTTGTTTAGATTTCAGACGAACGGAACACATGTTACCCCCACACCCACACATGCGATAGTACAAATACATCCACACAGCAGCAAAACTTTTTCAACAACAGCAACATGGTAGCTTTGGAAACAAATATTGCACTCACGTCCAAATGACTAACAGACCGACATTTGTTAGGGTAATTATATAAGCTCGCATGTATGCGAGTGCGTGTGTGTGTATGTAACATAATGTTGAGTGTGAGCCCAGCAAGCAAAATCTATCCCCCAAATCACTTAGAAGTCACGCCTAAGCGATTGAAATCATCGCGTCTGATATCGCTTTCTCACCCCGGAAGGATCATCCTTCGGGAAGAGATGAACCACACCCGCGATAGTTTTCTAAAAATCGTGGAAGTCACTTCCTCGATAGTTATTGGAAGTGAAAAAACAAAAAACAAAAAAAAAAAATTTTACTCCAGACTTAAGCATTTATTATTTTTTTATTGTTATTGTTACGTTTTCCAATGTTAATTTACATAGAACTCTTACTTATTAGATGAAACATTCAAACATTTTTTTTTTCGTTTTAAAAATGTGATGTCTGGATTGGGAATCGAACCGAGGTGTTTAGAGAGCAAAGCTGGCATGCTTACCACTGCGCCACAGTGTCTTATATTCCTCAGATAGAATAAAGTCTTATTTATGTTCAATTCGTGAATGATTGTAAACTATCACTGTTTTATCCGATGGCAGTCACTACATAGTGTCTGCACACGAGAAACCTTCTTTTAACTTTCTTGCGCCACTACGTAGTAACTACGTGACGATAGAAAGTAGACAACAGTAGATTTGTTATTGTAAATGTACATACTATCGCATTTATTACGATTAGAAGCGTCGCAGAAGTGGCATCTTAAAATGGAAGTGAGTCACTCACTTCCAAATGCTTGCTGGGAGTATGCGAGTGTATGTTATGTTATGTTATGGTAGTTTGTTTAATTATTGTAGAGAGAAAATACTTTGTAGGGAATACTTTAATGTGGGGGCATTCATTGCAAAATGATTTAATTTCGAATTTTATGGAAAATTATGGGATTTTCATAAAAAATTCAGAGTTTTGGGAACGATTACTTTGGTAGATATCAGAACCCTAGGTTTGTTTTACAAAATAAATTTGGACTGATAAATACCACCATTCATTATAAAGGGAGGCAATCATTGAAAAAAATCAATTCAAAGACAATGATAAAAATGACTTGGACTGATGGGTCTTATTAATATAGCTAAAACGGTGCAGTCTGTGGCGGAGAAAAGGAGGAAATCTTCAAAAAAAAACTACTCAAGAATTAAAACAAAGGCTTAGGCAGTATTCAGGAGCTACTAACATGAAATATAGGAGAACATCCCATTTTCTCAAACAGATGCAAACGAAATATTTCGAAATGAGACAAATGGGACTGAGGAGGTCATAGGGTATAACTATTTCTTATAATTGAAGCTACATGAAGTTTCAGGTATGGAATAGGAATTAGGCCTTAGAGACTTGGATTTTTTTTTTTTTTTGACTGAAAAGTTTGTTCTCAAGAGCAAAACAAGTTAAAAAATATCCGTCGACTTTGCCGACAGATGTATACCCTCAGCCAATGTTCGATTATTTAAATAAATTTTGACTTCTGTTATGATTATTCAAATTGTTGCCCTCAACGGAATAGGTTTTGATAGAATGGGCCAATATTGTCCATTTCATATCGGACCTAAATAAATATGATATAAATATTGGGGCGTGCCAGGTTTGGACTATATCGACTACTTCCTTCACTTTATATGAAAAATGTGATAGGTTTTAGAAAATGTTAAAATATGCGTGAGGTCCCCGATATAGTCGACCGAGGTATTCCATTTTCTTACTTCACCTAATACAGATAAAAATAGTGATATGGGCAAAATTACAAGAAAATCTAACATTTATATCCAATTGTAGTCGGAATCATAAATTCCATATTTATTTCAGGTTTCTGGTTGAGAGAAATATTTAGATATAGCAAGTTGTAAAGAATCGCTGTCTTGTTCCGCAAGTTACGACAGATAAAAGTATTGAAAATTGTGAAAATTGTTGTGTGTGTAAAATTTGAAAAGATAGTTGGATGCTTAAATCTTGAACCCTATGTGAGGGAGGTACCAGTGGAAATGGCCCGATCTCTACCATCTTTATAACAGATGCTGTGTCCTGTGGAAATATTAATATGTACCACGTCTGAATGGAATCGGATGTAAATTTCGCGATTTATTAGCTTAATGGATATTCAAAATACAAGAAGGATTCTTACATCACATTTTATTAGAGATACAATTATTCAAAATGTTTACCCTTTGTGGGGGGGGAGGACTTGATAGAGTGGACCGATATTATTGCACCGGGCCTGAAACTGACGCAAATATTATTATTTGCAAAGTTGGAGCAATATCGGATTGTTGGTTCTCTTTCTGTGCAGAAAATATATTTTTGTATTTTTTTTTTTTTTTTTTTTTTTGCAAATTCTGATCTTTTGTGGTGGAGGTACCAGAAGGAGTGGACCGATGTATTTTATCCACATGTTAATAAAATTATTGCTATGTGTGAAAGTTGAAGACAATCGGTCAAAATTTTGACCCTTTGTAGGGGAGGTACTTGATGGAGTAGACCGATATTGTCCGTTTTGCCACCTGACCTAGCACTGATGCAAATATAAGGATTTGTAAAGTTCGATCAAAATCTGATTATCCTTTGCCTTTCTGTACAGTAAAATACTTTCTTTGAAAATCTTGAACTTTTGTGGGGGAGTTAACGGAAGGAGTGGACCGATATATCCCATCTTCTCACCCGATATTAGGTTAATATAAATATTGGGATGTGTGAAATTCGAAGACAATCCGACTCTTACATCATATTTTATAACAGTTATAATTATTCAAAATTTTTACCCTTTGTGGGGGAAGTACTTGATGGCGTGGACCGATATTGTCCATTTTCGCACCTGACCTGGCACTGATGAAAATATTAGGATTTGCAAAGTTCGAGCAAAATCAGATTATACTTTCCCTTTCTGTGTAGTAATTTTTTTCTTTGAAAATTTCGACCTTTTGCTGGGAAGGTACCAGAAAGAGTGGACCGATATATTCTATCTGCACACCAGACCTTGGGTTAATTTAAATATTGAGATGTTTGAAATTTGACGACAATCCGACTCTTACATCACATTTTATAAGAGTTGTAATTATTCAAAATTTTGATCCTTTGTGGGGGAGGTACTTGATGGAGTGGATTGATATTATCTATATTCGCACCCGACCTAGATCTGGTAAAAGTATTAGGATTCGCAAAGTTGTAGCAAAATCGCATTATCCTTTCTCGTTCTGTGCAAAAAAATTATTTTCTTTAAAAATTTTGACATTTTGTGTGGGAGGTACCAGAAGGAACAGACCGATATATCCCATCTTCTCCCCCGATCTTGGTTTAATAACAACATTGTGATGTGTGTAGTTTGAAGACAATTGGGCTCTTATATCACATTTTATAAGAGTTATAATTATCCAAATTTTTTTCGACCTTTTGTGGGGGAGGTACCGGAACTAGTGAACCGATATTGTCCCTCTCTCAACTCGATCTCTTCGAAAGTTATCGTGCACCAGCTAGACAGACGGACGGACATCGCTAGATCGACTCTAAATGTCGGGAAACGGATTGGACCAAAGAGACCTAAGGTCTAAAGTCGTTATTTTGATGAGACATATTTTGGCCGTATCAAATGATGTATACTCTCTCTAGCCATATGGCTGAGGGAATAAATATCCACGGCAAACTGTTCGCAATGGTTTCACATAGTAGTTATACCAGGAATTTCTATTAACTAAATAAAATGTCACATTTCGGTGTACATATTTGTGCACAACCTTAGTAGCCATTATCTGTGTCACATGCACACGGACCTTATCTCCTCTTTTCCTCTCTCTCTCTCTCTCTCTCTCTTTCTCTCTTTATCTCTTATGACAATATCTCCCTTATAAAAATGCAATAAAATCATACTTGCTTTTATTTAACCATAAAAGGAATCTTTTTAATAAAATTGCATTTTATGGGAATTTACAGAAAATGTGAAGTACATCTAACAGTCTTCCTCTCCCATCTACTTTCTCTCTCTCTCTCTCTCTCTGTCTCTCTCACTTTGTCACTCAAACCCTCCATCTCTGTGGGCTATTGTTATTTCTAACAACAACATCTATACAAACAACTTTAACAAATACCTTTTTGTCCAAAACGTTATTTTTCCATGATAGTGTGTGTGTGCACCAAAAGGACGATGGTCGGAAGATGGAAAAAGGATTTTTAGTTATTTCATATGAACATATTTGTATAGATGTAGGTATGTATTTTTTTTTTTTTATACATTTATGTTATTAAAAACACAGGTATTGCTTTGATTTTGCTGTTGTTGTTTTAGAGATGTATGGAACGAACAATTATTGAATTGTTTGAAATCTTAAGGAGAAAATATGCAATACCTATTGGGCAATATGAAGAACATTGTTTTGTTTTATATTATATTTTTCAAGGACCTAACCAAACGAAAAACATGAATTTTCGGGAATATTTTTAAGGATAACCGTAATTAAAATAAAAAAAATCACTTTAGGGATAATTATAGATTGTTTCAGAATATTTTTTAAGGACTGAATTAGTGTTTTTTCTTTATCGGAGTAATTTTCAAGGACCTAACAAAAGAGCAATTACGACGATTTTTTAAAATACTTTTCAAAAATCGTCATGGATTTTTTAAACATATTTTTGTAAGATAAACGTGGCACTTTTAAGAATATTTTTCGACTCTCAAAGGTATTTATTTATTTTCCATTGATAATCATAGGTTTTTTATGGATTTTTTTTTTCAGGGATAAACGAGGATCTTCTGAGAATATATTTTAAGGACTGAGGCAGGCGATAAAGATCATTTTTTTTTTTTTTGAAAATATTTTTTCAAAAATCAAACCAAGCGAAGCACCTTTTTTTCAAAGATCAATGTGACTTTTTTGACATTTTTGTTCCAAGTTTTAATCTGGATTTTGAAGGAACGACGTTTTTTTTTTGAAATAACATATTTTAAGGATCAACACAGATTTTTAATGATATTTTTTGCGAATGTTTTTCTAAGGATTAAAATTTCTGACGATCAATGTGGATTATTTAAGATTCTTTTCCTAGGAGCCAAGGAAGAAAGCGTTAAAATCAATTTTTGTTTCAAGACCCAGCAAACCAACAAACGGGGATTTTTTGAGATTTTTTGTACGTTAATTTTTTTAAAATAGTTTGCAAGGCTCTAAAGGTTAGAAACAAAAAACCTTTAATATCCCGAATATAAACTTACAAACTACGATATTTAAGAAAATTTTTCAAGGATATGCCAGGACATTTGCAGTCAATTTAGGGATGTTCGTCCATCCTTATATCTTAGATCGGTCGATTAGATCCGACACCTAAATGTCGAAAATTTCATGGAAAATAACTTTTAAAAGAAAAAAGGATCACCCAATTTTGTGTAAACTCTGCAAATTCTAATAGTTGCATCAGTGTTAGGTCAGGGGCGAAAAATGAAAAATATCGGCCCACTTCATGAAGTACCTCCCCTACAAAGGGTCAAAAATTCGAGTAATCTGAACTCTTCTAAAATAAAAATTTCTAAAAATAAAATTTTGCTCATCCCAATATTTTAATCATCATAAGATCTGGTAAAAAGGATGGATAGAACGGACCGCTCTTTTTGGTACCTTCCCACAAAGGGTCAGAATTTTGAATAAACATGACACTCATAAAGGCCGAATTTAATATTCGATTATTTTCAATATTTCACATCTTAACATTTCAAACAACACAAGTTTTATGTAGGAATGGGACACATCGTTTCCTCTCCCACAAAGGGATCACAATTTAATAAAATTCGAAATTAGCTTGAAAACCTATGACTCGAAGGTCTTCTCTTGATACAACACCATTCGAAGGAATTCTACTCATTGGAGACCTATAGGAGATATTCTTCTTCGTTTTAAAGATTACCTTTCGAGGTTTTTTCTTCTGCTTATAAAATATCCCCTTCATCATAGAAGGCTTATCTTCAACGTTAGAGACCACTTAAAGGTCTCCTTCTCACAGAAGATTTTTTTGGGGTCTCCACTTCACAGCAGATGGTTGAAATCTATTCTTTTACAGAAGTTGTTTGAAAGTCTTTCCTCAATACAGGTCATTTTATGGTCTTTTCTTCAAAGTAGACCTTTTGAAATTCACTTTTCTATAGAAGACCTTTTAATGGCTTTCTCTTCCTAAGAAGGCCCTCTGAGTATATTCTTACCATTAAATGTATTTTGAAGGGTTTGTAAAGATATTGTTCCCTCAGAAAAGCTTATATCAGTAAAATATTTTTGCAGGTACTTTTAACAGTACGAGACTTATTTAAGGCCTTATGCAAAACACCTCCTAAGGATCTGCTAATTATAGAAGCTTCAAGCTATGAACGATCTTTTAAAGGAGCTTGGCTTAGGTAACCACCCTATGTCCGGGTGTGTCCGGCGAAAGCCATTAAAAACTTCATTGGCCATGAATGGCTAATGGCGGACGAAAAACTGTTAAGCCAAGGAGTTATGAAATTAATTGTAAGGTTAAATGGTAATAACCACCAAAAAGAAAAGTGCAAAAAACCCATACACCAAGCCGCAGATTTTTTTGCGCAACCCAAAACGCCGCCATAGAGTCTACGATGGAAATTTTGTCTAGCAGTTAACAAACCTGAGAAAAGGAAACTAGACGACGAAAAAAACGAAACTTTTAAATATTCCAATTTTTTCTGTAAAAAAATAGTAACCACAAAGAAGAAAAAATCCCAATAAAACTTTGGCAAAGTAAGAATTATTCTTCATTTCTTAGGAAATCCAGACGAGCTCTATGGCAAACAATGAAACTCACACATAACCGCCACAACGTTGGAAAAAGGAAAACTTTGTGAAAAAAAAACTGTTGTAACCAAACGACAAAGGAAAGCAATTGATTTAAGCGTATGGTGGTGGTGTTCTAACCACCAAACGGAAAATCAGCAGACTTTGGGTTAGCAGCCAAGCAACATCTGTGACCATAGTGACAACAATGAAAAATTGTTGAGGAACAAATAAAAAACGTAAAAAAGAAAAGGAGAGAAAAACCTTAAGCACCAGATAACGATTTTGCCATTCTTTGTGGTTTTCTTTTTGCAGGTTTAGTTGTAGAAAGGTAGGAGGACTACGATGCGGATTGGTGCCGGGAATTTGTGAAAAAACATATGTTCTTTCTCGGAGCTCAGTTACCGCCTGTTAGAATGATAGTTTTTACCTTTATTGCGGAAGTTAAAAGAAACTAATTTTTTATTACCGAGATCGTTAGGTGTCTCTTCTTTTCCTTAGTTGGACAAGGAAGTAATTGTGACGAATGACAATTGGCGATCGGAAGGAAATACAGCATTCGTACAAATATGACCAGAGCAAAGGAGCAGTAATAAAACGATAAATGACAATGAGTTAATGGTTTTTAAAAAAAAGTTTTAATGATGTGAAAATATTGAAGTCCTTTTTTGTGTTACGGAATTAGAGCATATTTTTTACGGACTATCACAACCAAAAAAAAAAAAAAAAATCCAGACACATACGAACCTTTTGAAGGATTTATCGATTTATATTTCAAGGACCATCCATGTGCATTTTTGAGGAATATATATTTTGGGACAAATATTTAATATTTTGAGAGGTTGCGACCACGTTTAAAGGCTTGTAGGTCTTTTGGTCCTTAAAAAAATATTCTTGAAAAATTTACGTTTGCAGGTCCTTTAAAAAATATTTTCTAAAAAGATCCACGTTAATCCTTTAAAAAATATTTTCTAAAAAGATCCACGTTAATCCTTTAAAAAATATTTTTTAAAAAGATCCACGTTGGTCCTTTAAAAAATATTTTTTAAAAAGATCCACGTTGATCCCTAAAAAAATATTTTTTTAAGAAAATCCACGTTGATCCTTTAAAAAATATTTTTTCCATGTTGATCCTTGAAAAATTTTTGTTTTAAAAAAATCCACGTTGATCCTTGAAAAATGTTTGTTTTAAAAAAATCCACGTTGATCCTTGAAAAATGTTTGTTTTAAAAAAATCCACGTTGATCCTTGAAAAATGTTTGTTTTAAAAAAATCCACGTTGATCCTTGAAAAATTTTTGTTTTAAAAAAATCCACGTTGATCCTTGAAAAAAATTTGTTTTAAAAAAATCCACGTTGATCCTTGAAAAGATTTTGTTTTAAAAAAATCCACGTTGATCCTTGAAAAAATTTTGTTTTAAAAAAATCCACGTTGATCCTTGAAAAAATTTTGTTTTAAAAAAATCCACGTTGATCCTTGAAAAAATTTTGTTTTAAAAAAATCCACGTTGATCCTTGAAAAGTTTTCCTCAAAATTCTCTAAAAATATTTAAAATATACTCTTTGATCCTTAAAAATAGCCTTTAAAAATCCCCGATTATTGGTCTTTTAGTCCTTAAAAATCCTATAAAAATTTGTTTAGTCCTAAAAAATATTCCTTAAAAATCCATGATAATTGGACAATTAATCCTTAAAAATCCTTTAAAATTTTATTAAAAAATATATTCAAAATATATTTTAAAAATTCGCCATTACTGGTAATCCACAAATAATATCCTTTGAAAATCCACGATTATTGGTCCTGCAGTCCTTAAAATTGATCCCTTAAAAAATCCCCGATTATTGGTATTTTAGCCCAAAAAAAACCTCTAAGAGTATTCTTTAAAAATCCACGATTATTGGTCATTTAGTCTTTAAAAATATACGTTTATTGTCCTTTATTTAGTCCTCAAAAATTTAATCCTTAAAAATATCCTTTAAAAATCCGCAATTATTATCCATTTAGTCTTTAAAAATGTCTTTCAAGATTATTTTTCCTGTAGTCCATAAAATATAACCTCGAAAATATTTAAAAATATTCTATAAAAAATCAACTAAAATTGGTCCTGTAGTCCTTAGAAAATATGATTTAAAAATCCACCATTATTTGTCTCTTAGTCCTCCTAGAAAAACTTTTTTAAAAATTCACTATTATTGGTATTTCAGTCCATACAAAAATTATTAAAAATTTACAATAATTAATTCATTATTCCTTTGAAAATATCTTTTAAAAAATTAATTTATTGGTCCTTAAAAAATATGATTAAAAATCTACAATAATTAGTTCATTATTCCTTTAAAAATATTCTTTAAAAAATCCACTATTATTGATCCCTTAAAAATGATTTAAAAATCCACGATGGTTGGTCCTGCAGTCCTTCAAAAATATCCTTAAAAAATGTCATTATTTTTGGTCCCTTAGTCCACATAAATACCGTATAAAAATGGAAGTCCTTCCAAATATTCTTTAAAAAATTCACGATTATTAATCCTTTAGTCCTTATCTTTTAAAATACCCAAGTTTATTGAACCTTCAATCCTTAAAACATATCCATTAATTTAATCCTTAAAATATATCGATTAATAATCCATTTAGTCCTTAAAAATATTCTTTAGATTTCCACAATTATTGGTCATCAAGTCCTTAAAAAATATCCTTTAAATAATATTCGATTTCTGCTTGATTTCTATTTTTAAAAAATATACTTTACAAACCCACGTTTATTGCCCGGTTTGTCCTTGAAAAAATATTCCAGCTAAAATATCCTCTTACCTTAATTAATTTTTATTCTCGACCCCAAAAATTTGCAACCAATTATAGAATATTTATTTACCTGCAAAACAGAAGAGGAAAAGGAAAAAATAAATATTAATTAAAAGTTTAAAAGGGTATTGTTAAATATTTTATGGAGAACATTTTAAAGTGTCATCCTATATTTGATGCTTGACCCAATTAAGTTTGGGCACGTACGAACAAACAAATTATTATGTATAAGATATTTTGTCCACCTAATCCTCTTTCAAGCAGACAGACAGATAGCTCGCCGGCCACTTCATTAAAGGCTTTAAAAGGGATTTTCTTGTTTGACATTTAAAATTCATACAAATGACCTCCCGTTGAAAATTACAATTAATGAGTCTAATATGGATTTTTGACAGGTTTTCAAAACTAATTTGAAAATATTCTTACTCCTCTATCACATACACACACATACATATATACACCGTTAAAATGAGAGCAATATTTACATCATGTTACCATTACCTTGTAAATCTCCAGGTTGTATAATGAAGTCTTCAACCCCATGACACAAATAATTTATGAAGAAAAAAAAAAAGATTTATCTATTCATTTTCTTGGCCATAAAGAAGAAGGAATCTACCGGAAAATGGTACTTTTCCCAAACAATACCAGATACAATTTGCATTTTTTTCTTTATGGCTATTACATGGAGCTTTCATGCTTTGAGGAAAATTGATATACCTTATTTACCTTTGCTTTAATATATGTATATATACAGGGTGAGATGAAAAAACTAAACCAACTTCAGACGGCTGTCATTTCTATGCCACTCGTCCGATAGCTGTTAAAATTATTCCAGTGACAGCTCATTATATTGTTTACAAGCGTGCACACGCATTTTGATGAGAATTTTCCAGAAAAAAGTTATTCGTGATGGAAATCAAGCGTGATAGCATGATTTCTTAATATTTGGCTGGAAAATCAAAAGTGGCTATCGTTAGAGCACTCCAGCATTTAATTGTGAATAAATCTTTTGTGTCTCGTACCATCGCTAGTTACGGTGGTAGTGTAGCGTAGCCCGACGTCAAGAAAGTGGACGGAAGAAAACAGCAACATCAGCCGAAATAGTTCGAAAATTAAAAAAAGCAACTTGATCGAAACCCGAAAAATGGCTCGTGAGCTGAACATATCGCAATATTCCATTCGGCAAATATTGAAAAATGAGCTCGGGTAGAGCCATTGAAATTCCAAAAAGTGCAAGAACTTACACCGCACCAGAAAGAAAATAGACTCAAAAGAGCTAAAGAGTTGCTTCGCTTGGCCGAAAATGGTGAACTGCCCAATTTGGGTATTCTCCGATGAGAAAACATTCTTTGCCCGGCAGTTTATAAACAAACAAAATTATCGTGTTTACTTGCCGAAGAGGACAGCTGAAAATGTGCACCTTCGATTGGCCACCAGAATTCAAGCTCCGGCCATGGTGATGGTGTGGACCGCCCATAACAGCCGTTGGTCGCTCTCCGCTCGTATTAATCGACCGTAGCATCAGAATAAATGCCGAATGTTATCGCGAAAATATTCTGGAGGACATTCCAACAGGACTCAGCACCATCTCAATTAGCACGTGCCACCCAAGAATGGTTGCAAAATGAGGTTAATAAATAATATTTTTCAATAGCTAGTAGAGCTGCAATTATGAATTTTTAAGAATATAATTTCAAGGACCCACAAATTATTTTCGTTCATTATTTTTAATATTTTTCGATTAGAAATTCTAAAGAGCAGCGGATAAAAGTCTTCCAAAAAAAAAAAATCTCAAGAACGCCTATGTATTGAAGTCCTCCGAAAGGAGTTTGGTTAATTAAAGATCTCTCCAAGACCTCGTATGTATCGAGGATGGTTACAAAACGAGGCTCATCGCTTCATCTCCAACGCACAATGGCCATCAAAATCTCCGGATACCAATCCGTTGGACTATTGTGTCTGGAGTAGGTTGGCACTAAAAAATACCAAAGTGTCGATCACCTCAAGCAAGCGCTTCGCCAGGAATGGACCAAAATAGCGCAGAGCAACATTCGGGCAGCGTGTGACGGTTTCGTTGGCCGTTTGAAGGTCATAATTCGTGCCAAAGGTGACCAATTCGAACAAATCTAAACTTATTCTTAAATTTGATGCTGTTTCCGACATTTTTTGCTTTCATTCAATAAAATTAAAAAAAAAAAAATAAAAATTATGGCGTTTGACTTTGTTGCAGTTTTTTATCTTACCCTGCGTATATGACGACTAAGGATTTTCTCTACACAATTTATTTGTTCTTTAGTCCTTCAAAAATATCCTTTAAAAATATCCTTTATCCTATATCCTTTAATATTTTGAAAATATTCTTTAGTCCTTCAAAAATATCCTTTAAAAATCTACGATTATTGGTCTTCTAGTCCTTGAAAATCCTCTAAAATCCTCCTTAAAAATCCACGATTATTGGTATTTTAGTCCTTGAAAATCCTCTAAAATCCTCCTTAAAAATATCCTTTAAAAATCCACGATTATTGGTCTTTTAGTCCTTGAAAATCCTCAAAAATCCTCCTTAAAAAACCTTTGAAAATCCACGTTTATTGGTCTTTTAGTCCTTGAAAATCCTCTAAAATCCTCCTTAAAAATATCCTTTAAAAATCCACGATTATTGGTCTTTTAGTCCTTGATAATCCTCTAAAATCCTCCTTAAAAATATCCTTTAAAAATCCACGATTATTGGTCTTTTAGTCCTTGAAAATCCTCCCTAAAATATCCTTTAAAAATCCACGATTATTGGTCGTTTAGTCCTTGAAAATCCTCTAAAATCCTCCTTAAAAAAGGATATTTAAAAAAAGGATATCTTTATTAAAAATATCCTTTAAATATCCACGCTTATTGGTCTTTTAGTCCTTGAAAATCCTCTAAAGTCCGATTTAAAAATATTCTTTAAAAATCCACGATTCTTGCTCGTTTAGTCCTTGAATATCCTCTAAAGTCCGATTTAAAAATATTCTTTAAAAATCCACGATTCTTGCTCGTTTAGTCCTTGAATATCCTCTAAAGTCCGATTTAAAAATTTTCTTTAAAAATCCACGATTATTGGTCTTTTAGTCCTTGAAAATTCTCTAAAATCCTCCTTAAAAATATCCTTTAAAAATCCACGATTATTGGTCTTTTAGTCCTAGAAAATCCTCCTTAAAAAAGGATATTTAAAAAAAGGATATTTTAAAAAAGGATATTTAAAAAAAGGATATTTAAAATAAGGATATTTTTATTAAAAATATCCTTTAAATATCCACGCTTATTGGTCTTTTAGTCCTTGAAAATCCTCTAAAAATATTTAAAAATTTTTTTTGGTCCTTAACAAATATCCTTTAAAGATCCACGATTGTCTTTTAGTCCTTAAAAATCCTCTAAAAATATTTAAAAATATTCTTTAGCTCTTAAAAAATATTCTTTGAAAACCCACGATAATTGGACTTATAGTCCTTAAAAATCCTCTAAAAATATTTGAAATATATTCTTCTTTTTCCCATAAAAAATATCCTTTAAAAGATCCTTTAAAAATTATGGCGTTTGACTTTGTTGCAGTTTTTTTTAGCTCACCCTGTATATATTACGACTAAGGATTTTCCCTGCACAATTTGTTATTATTTTTCCCCACCTCCCTCCTTATATCTACCGTGCCACACATTTTAAGGTAAATGTGTTGCAGATAATTTGTTATAAAAAGATAATAAACATAACAAATGACAGGAGAGAGAAAAAAAGAGCGGAAAAAAGTAAACTAAAGTAAAGCACACAATGGAATTGTTACAGCGGAACACCTTTTATCGGTCGTATATACGCACACACAAACACACGCACACATATTTTCCCAACAACCATGGAAAATGGCAACGCCAAATGAAACGGCCGTGGAAAAAACAAAACGAGAAGATATTCTGTAATCATTTATGCCCGATGATGAAACGTCCCAGGGTAAGGAATTCCTTGAATGCCAAGTGAACTTGTTTTGCTGTTCGCCGTCTTCCACTGCGTCAGCACAAATGGGCCAAAGTAAATAGCTCATAGCTGTTTCCATCTTCGACTCCTCGCCTCAGTTGCATGGTAACAGTTTTCCTGCTTTTTTTTCTCCTCCCCGCTACCCTTAACAACAAGGAGCAAAAATTGTACATGAGAAGAAAGCATTCAAGGAAAATGTTTAGAAATTTGCATAAATTATCATTTGTTTGGCAATCTTACAAAAATAAAAACAACAACCGTGTGGAACTAAAAATAAAGAAATTTTCTAGGAAAACAAAGCAAAACCAGGGGCATTCAGTCAGTCGTCAGTCAGTCAGTTAAATGTAAGGGAACGAGATGAGTATTACATGAATGCTAAAAAGGTTCTATTGTCTTTTACTGCCAATAAAACAACAAACAGCAAGTAATAAGGAAGCAGGAAAAAAATTGAAACAATGCAGGCAAATAAAGCAAACGAGCGGAAAAATGTAGGTTTCATATGGAGGTCCTTGGAGGTACTCTACACATGGAAAACGTTTTGGCGGCCAACCTATGGGAGAACTTAAAAAATATTTAAAGGTCTTCGACATACAAAAGGTCTTGGGGAACTCCTTCTAGAAGACCGAACTCCTTCTAGAAGACTTTAAAATATAGGTGCTCTTCAGATTTTTTTGGAGGAATTTTAACCACTACTCCTTGAATGTTAATATCAACGATTACAGTTATATTAATATTTAAAAATATTAAAATAAAATAACCATAGTAATTCAGTTGGTCCTTGAAATGATATTCTTAAAAATTCAGAATTGCAGCTCTACTAGTTATTGGAAAAAAATATAAGAACATGAATATAAATATGATGGAACTAACAAAAAATAAAAAAATTAATCCACTTCTCGCCCTTTGAAAATATATTCTTAAAATCACATCCGTCGGGGTTTGAATTTTTTTTTAAATGTCCTATTGCAGGACCTTTTCTTGAAAAATTTACTTTCTTGTATTCTTCAAAAATTTTTTTGAAACATAAACGATCTTAGATCCTTGAAAAACTTAGAAGAATACACGTTTGCAAGAATTTGGATCATTGAGAAAATATTAGTAAAAACAAATAAAAAAGAACCTGTGTACTGTCGGGCCAAACTTTTATTACCCTGCACAAGTTGGAAGGAACTTGAAAAATTAAAAATAAATCTTTGAAAATACCGCTTTAATGAAAATCGTTACAGGGGGCCTATATGAAGACGTAGACCTGTCATAGGCTGTAGTACCCATTAAGATTCTCAAATACGAAATCTGAAACAATTCCGCTAATAATGTGATGTCATAAAAAAAATATTGGGAGGTACCGTTATATGAGGGCCTTATGAAAACGTTGACCGGCATGGCCAATTTACGAACTTAAACTGCCTACATATGTGTGCAAAATTATTAGCATTCTATCCCAATTCCTTCGAAAGATTGCAATAGACGGAGTGACAGACAGACACGCACACACACAGACAGGTATACTTAAATCGACTATAATCGCAAATTGTGGGTCAGACATAAGTATTTCAACGAGTTAAAAACGAAATGACAAAGTTAATATACCCTCCATAGTATGGTGGACGTATTATGACCTTCAAATGGCCAATGAAACCGTCACACGCTGTCCAAATGTTGATCTGCGGTATTTTAGCCCATTCCTGGCGAAGTGCTTGCTTGAGGTGATCGACACTTTGGTATTTTTTAGTGCCGATCTTGCTTTCCAAAATACTCCAGACACAATAGTTCAAAGGATTTGTATCAAGAGACTTTGGTGGCCATTGTGCCCTGGAAATGAAGCGAGGAACCTCATTTTGTAACCATTCTTGAGTGGCGCGTGCTGAGTGGGATGGTGCTGAATCCTGTTGGAATGTTCAAGGTCTGCGGCCAAAATGTTTGCGTGCCCAAGGATTTAAATAGACCCTCCAGAATATTTTCGCGATAATATTCGGCATTTATTCTGATGCCACGGTCGATTAATACGAGCGGAGAGGGAACATCGACTGTCATGGCGGCCCATACCATCACCATGGCCGGCGCTTGAGTTCTGGTGGCCAACCGACGCTGCACATTTTCAGTAGACCTTCAAATCCGATAAACACGATCATTTTGTTTACAAACTGCTGGACAACGAATGTTTTCTAATCGGAGAAAACCAAATTCGGCAGTTCACCACTTTCGGCCAAGCGAAGCAACTCTTTAGCTCTTTTGAGTCTATTTTCTTTCTGTTGCGGTGTAAGTTCTTACAATTTTTGAAATTTCAATGGCTTTACCCTCAACTCATTTGTCAATAATTGCCGAATGGAATATTGCGATATATTCAACTCTCGAGCCACTGCGACGCAGAAAGAGTGCGTCGATATATCCCACTTTCACAGGAGATCTTGTATTAGGAAAGACAATGGATTTTATGATCTTTTGGTGATTCAAAACTTTGACCCTTTGTGGGAGAGGTACCAGAAGAAATGTTCCCATCTCTACCATCTTTATAATTGATCTTGTGTTAATGGAAATATTGACATGTGCCACGTCTGAATGGAATCGGATGTTAATTTCGCGTTTTCATGGATATTCAAAATTTTAACCTTTGGGGGGGAGGTACCAGAAGGACTAGACTGATATATTCCACATTCACACCTCGGGTAAATAAAAATATTATGATGTGTGGAATTTGAAGACATTTTATTAGAGATATAATTATTCAAAATTTTGAATCTCTGTGGGGGAGGTACTTCATGGAGTGGAGCGATATTGTCTATTTTCTCATCTGACTTTGCCCCGACGCAAATATTAGGATTTGCAAAGTTGGAGCAAAATTGGATTATCCTTCCTCTTCCTGTGCAGTTCTGTGCAGTATATATTTTTTTAAAATTTTCGACCTTTCTGTGGGGGAGGTAACAGAAAGAGTGGACCGATAATGCCCATCTCCGAACTCGATCTAAGTTAGATAATAGTATTACGATGTACAAAGTTTTGACCAAATCGGATACAGTCTTCTAGAATTATCGTGCGTACCGGCCAACCAGATAGACAGACGGGCGAACGGACATCGCTAGATTGACTCCAAATGTCCTGAAACGGATTTAGTCCAAGGAGACCTAAAGTCTAAAATCGTTATTTCGATGAGGTACGTTTTGACCGTATCTAATGATGTATACCCCATATGGCAGAGGGTTGAAAGTTGACCCCATGTGTGGGAGGTACCAGAAGAAGTGGTCCGATACATTCCATCTCCACACCTGATCCTGTATTGATAAAAATATTCAGATGTTTGAATTTTTTCTATAGAAAAAAGTTTATCCATAGATCCTAATGATTTTTTTTTGAAAATAATTGATCCTCAGTATCTGTGGATTTTTTCCATAGAAAAAAATGCAGCCTCAGTTTACTAAGTATTTTTCCATTGAAAAATTCCTGTCTCAGTTTATTGAATGGTATTTTTCATAGTTAAAAGTTTAGGGCTTAGTTTACTGAGAATTACTTTTCTCCTTACACAAACAAAACAGCCCAGCTGCAGAGGATTTTTTTTCACAGAAGAAAAAATCCTGTTCCGAAGTCTAATTATTTTTGTCAATTACAAAAAACTGAAGTCTATTTTTTCTATAGAAAAAAATTGATCTTCACTTCCAAATTTTTTTTTTTTCATTGGAAAAAAAAAATTGTCATCAGTTTGTGGGACGTTTTTTCATAGATAAAATGATCCTCAGTTGCTGAGGATCTTTTTTTAAGAAAAAGTTGGTCTATTGTCTTCGAAAAATTTTCATGAGAAAAAACTTGGTTCACAAATTCTTTAGGAAAAAAAATGGACCTCCGTTGTCGATTTTTTTTTTCGATAAAAAATTTCTATAAACAAGAGGCTTTTAACAGATTTTTTATGTGGCAGAAGACTTGTGACGGTCCTTTTTTAAATAAAAGACCTATTGCAGGTCTCTGCCTAGAAGGAAGATCTGGTATAGGTATTCTCTATATACAGAAGACGTTCTATATGTCATTCTATATGTCTTCTGTGATGAGAATGCCTTCTATAGGCAGATCCGGTGAAGGTTATCTATGGATAAAATAAAACTTCCACAGATCTTCTTTGGCTTAGGCACGTTTTATAGATCTTCTCACCGTAGAACAGTCTTAACACGACACTGCGGATGAAATACTTTCTTTGAACGTTTTTTTTCCAAGTCTCGTGGAGTCACAGAAGAACATTTTATTTAAAGTCCTTTGAATAGCATTTTTTAGACTAGGGGTTCTACTTATAACTCTTCAATATTTAATAGTTATCTATGATCTTTTAAGGATTTCTCATTTATTTCAAACCACCCCAATATTGTTAAGTTATTACCCTTCTGGAGTAAAGTGTAATCAACTGTCCAATAACTCCATTACGAGATGACATTTCCATTTTTTTGTTATGAGCAGCACAGTACAAATCTAATGGAAAAGTGTCTTATAAATCAATAACAATTTAAACAATTCCAGGCTTTTAAAACAATGAATTAAATACGCATCAGGGCTATGCCATAGGCGTACCACAACATTTTTCTGAGGAGGGCCCAGGAAAAATTCAAGTCAAGGCAAATAAAGTTCTCTCTAAAGAAAATGAAATTAAACCCCGAGAGAGGGTTTTGTAAAGACCCCCCCCCCCCCCCCCCAAAGAATATTTTTGCTACGCCTCTTCTCGATATCCTCAACTTTCTTCGACGTCATAGTCATTGTCGTCACAACACATTTTCCTGCTGTTGTTATTTTCCTCACTTTTTTGTATTGTAACAAAATTACTAAAGAAAACTAAATCAAAAGCTTTTAATAGCCTATCAAATGCTGGTGATTTATTTTGCTTATCCTCCACTTCCCCACGATCCTCCTCCGCTCCTAACTACCATTCCACATGTTTAGCTCAAATCAAATTCAAATTCAATTTCATTTACTTACATTACTCATGTGTTACGAAGAGGAGTGTAACGTAACGTAACGAGCAAATAGTTTTGCATAGGACTACAAACGAACGAGCGAGTATGTGTCTGTGTGTGTGTGTGATGTGTGCGTGTGTTGGTGTTCAACACTTTCCCAGTAAACAATTTTTGCCGAATTCGGTCCGATTTCTGTCAGAATCTCTGAAAAAATGTCCGATTCTGATTCCGAATTCCTTCCGATTTCGGTACGAAAGTTGTATGGACGTGGTCACCGAATTCGGAAAGATTTTCTGAAAAAAATCTGAAAAAATATTAGATTTTCTGGACGAATTCGGTCCGAATTCGGTGAAAATTCTTGAAAAAATAGGAGAAAAAATTAGGTTTTCGGAAAAGATTCGGAGGACAACTCCGAATTTCTGAAAGAAATCGGGCAGAATTCGTCTGGAAATTCGGCGGAATATTCAGATTTTCTGAAAGAAATCGGTCAGAATTCGAAAGAAAATTCGGAATAAAATTCAGATTTTCGGAAAAAAAAAAAAAAAACGCTCAGAATTCGGGAGAAAGTTCCGATTTTCTGAAAGAAATCGTTCAGAATTCGGAAGAAATATCGAAAAAATCGTCACACCACTTAAAAATGAAAAAAAAAAAAAAACACATATTTATTTAAAAAACAAACAATTTATTTCGGGTTTCGTAAAAATGTAGTTTAAATATTACATCTATAATACATTTACATTATAAATATTATTGTTATTAGGAACATAACATACAGTAGCACGTTTCTGTTTCAACTGCTAAACAAGAACTAAAAATAAAAAGCAGTGCACACAGAAAACCGGTATGTAGTTGTTTTTGCAATTTTTTTCCATCATATTTTTTTGGGAACGAAAGAGAAAGAGGCTGATTCACAACAACAACAAAACGCACATTTTTAGAACGGAAAATCTAACAGTTCACAATAAAAATAACAAATAGCATTTTTGCTTTGCGCTTTGTTGTTGTTGAGATCTTGAAATGAATGATCACAACAACATCTACTATGGGAGAGAATGTGTCAAACCACCACCATCCGTTTACATGTGGGAGAGAATATGCCAGAGCAATAGACAATCTACTCTCTCCGTTTGTACATTTTTCGAGTTTTTTTCGCTTAAAAACACAGGAAAATGTGCAGAAATTCTAAAAAAAAACGTTTAGAAAATCGGACCAATTTCTATCAGAAATTTCTGAAAAAAACGTCAGAAATTTCGGAAAAAAATCTAAAATCAGAGCAGTCGGAAAAAATTGTTTACTGGGTTGCCATAAAATTCAATTAAAATTCAATTCAGAGCAATTGCTCTGATGCGTAAGTCCCACTCGCTCTATCTTTCCCTTGGCTTTTTTCCGCACTTTTTTCACAGTTTCTTCTTTGCCGCTCGTTTGTAGTGCAAATGGCGAAAGGATGTGTCTAGGTGTAGCTGTATCTGTGTGTGTGCTTGTGGGTGTAATGGAATTTAGTTTTCCAAGCCATCATTTAGTTTCCTTTCTTCATCTACTATTTCAAGGCAATATATCCTCTTGGCATAGAATTTTCTCCACCTTTTACTGCGTTGGTGGGACATCCCACACAAAAGTGAGTGAACGTAGCAAAAAAGAAAGACAAAAATAAGAGAAACAAAAAACACTAACCAACCTTAGTTAATATTTGCCTAAGCCATGAATTCAGGGTGGAGGGGAGTTTGGCTGTTATTCTAACATTCAGTACAACCGCCCGCCGCCTACTGCTGCTGCTGCTAGACTATGCAAAACTTGTGAAACAATCCTCATAAATTAGAAAAAGGATGCCAAGAAGAAGAACCTACAAAAGAAGTCCTTGGTGGGGTTATGAATAAATTCATTTAATTTTCAAATTGCATTGAAGAGAATATAATGTGACGTGTATGCACGGCGGTAGGGTATGTCATGCTTAGGGCTAAACTTTGTTCTTTAATCATGTCAATTTTCCAAGAAAAATATTATGCTTTTGTATAACCTTGTTTAATAAATTATATTATGTGTGTGCGGTTTAGCTGAGATATTTCGAAATTAAAGTTGAATTAATAATAATCATGCGTCATTGGGGAGAAATGTAAAGAACTATTAGTAATTTTGTGAACAAAGAAACTACAACCCGGGGAGGGCAGGTAGGGTATAAGGGAGAATATCTGGAAAGATTTTTTTTATGCTATAGAGAAAAAATCCTCAGGTTGTAGAGGCTGAATTTTTTATAGAGAAAAAATCCTCAGCGAGCGGAGGCTATTTTTTTCTAAAAATATTTCCTCAGTGAACTGAGGCCGAATTTTTTTCTATAGAAAAAAATGTCCTCAGTGAACTGAGGCCGATTTTTTTTCTATAGAAAAAAATGTCCTCAGTGAACTGAGGCCGATTTTTTTTCTATAGAAAAAAATGTCCTCATTGAACTGAGGCCGATTTTTTTTCTATAGAAAAAAATGTCCTCAGTGAACTGAGGCCGATTTTTTTTCTATAAAAAAAAAATGTCCTCAGTGAACTGAGGCCGAATTTTTTTCTATAGAAAAAAATGTCCTCAGTGAACTGAGGCCGATTTTTTTTCTATAGAAAAAAAAATGTCCTCAGTGAACTGAGGCTGAATTTTTTTCTATAGAGAGAAATGTCCTCAGTGAACTAAGGCTGAATTTTTTTTCTGTAGAGAAAAATGTCCTCAGTGAACTAAGGCTGAATTTTTTTCTGTAGTCCTCAGTGACGAACTGAGGCTGAATTTTTTTCTATGGAAAAGAATGTCTGAGTCTGAATTTTTTTCTATGGAAAAAAATGTCTGAGGCTGAATTTTTTTTCTATAGAAAAAAATATGTCCTCAGTGAACTGAGGCTGAATTTTTTTCTATAGAAAAAAATGTCCTCAGTGACGAACTGAGGCTGAATTTTTTTCTATAGAAAAAAATGTCCTCAGTGACGAACTGAGGCTGATTTTTTTTCTATAGAAAAAAATGTCCTCAGTGACGAACTGAGGCTGAATTTTTTCTATAGAAAAAAATGTCCTCAGTGACGAACTGAGGCTGAATTTTTTTCTATAGAAAAAAATGTCCTCAGTGACGAACTGAGGCTGAATTTTTTTCTATAGAAAAAAATGTCCTCAGTGACGAACTGAGGCTGAATTTTTTTCTATAGAAAAAAATGTCCTCAGTGACAAACTGAGGCTGAATTTTTTTCTATAGAAAAAAATGTCCTCAGTGACGAACTGAGGCTGATTTTTTTTCTATAGAAAAAAATGTCCTCAGTGACGAACTGAGGCTGAATTTTTTTCTATAGAAAAAAATGTCCTCAGTGACGAACTGAGGCTGAATTTTTTTCTATAGAAAAAAATAGCACTCAGTGAACTGAGGCTGAATTTTTTTCTATAGAAAAAAATAGCACTCAGTGAACTGAGGCTGAATTTTTTTCTATAGAAAAAAATAGCACTCAGTGAACTGAGGCTGAATTTTTTTCTATAGAAAAAAATAGCACTCAGTGAACTGAGGCTGAATTTTTTTCTATAGAAAAAAATAGCACTCAGTGAACTGAGGCTGAATTTTTTTCTATAGAAAAAAATAGCACTCAGTGAACTGAGGCTGAATTTTTTTCTATAGAAAAAAATAGCACTCAGTGAACTGAGGCTGAATTTTTTTCTATAGAAAAAAATAGCACTCAGTGAACTGAGGCTGAATTTTTTTCTATAGAAAAAATAGCACTCAGTGAACTGAGGCTGAATTTTTTTCTATAGAAAAAATAGCACTCAGTGAACTGAGGCTGAATTTTTTTCTATAGAAAAAAATAGCACTCAGTGAACTGAGGCTGAATTTTTTTCTATAGAAAAAAATAGCACTCAGTGAACTGAGGCTGAATTTTTTTCTATAGAGAAAAAAATGTCCTCAGTGAACTGAGGCTGAATTTTTTTCTATAGAGAAAAAAATGTCCTCAGTGAACTGAGGCTGAATTTTTTTCTATAGAAAAAAATGTTCTCAGTGACGAACTGAGGCTGATTTTTTTTCTATAGAAAAAATGTCCTCAGTGAACTGAGGCTGAATTTTTTTCTATGGGAAAAAAATGTTCTCAGTGAGCTGAGGCTGAATTTTTTTCTATGGGAAAAAAATGTTCTCAGTGAGCTGAGGCTGAATTTTTTTCTATAG
Organism: Musca domestica; assembly: GCF_030504385.1. Classification (NCBI taxonomy): domain Eukaryota; kingdom Metazoa; phylum Arthropoda; class Insecta; order Diptera; family Muscidae; genus Musca; species Musca domestica. The sequence continues at coordinate 596,238 of NW_026712235.1, forward strand.
AAAAAATAGTCCTCAGTGAGCTGAGGCTGAATTTTTTTCTATAGAAAAAAATAGTCCTCAGTGTGCTGAGGCTGAATTTTTTTCTATAGAGAAAAATAGTCCTCAGTGTGCTGAGGCTGAATTTTTTTCTATAGAGAAAAATGTCCTCGGGGAACTGAGGCTGAATTTTTTTCTATAGAGAAAAATGTCCTCTGGGAACTGAGGCTGAATTTTTTTCTATGGAAAAAAATGTCTGAGGCTGAATTTTTTTCTATGGAAAAAATGTCCGAGGCTGAATTTTTTTCTATTGAAAAAATGTCCAAGGCTGAATTTTTTTCTATTTTTTTTTTTTTTTTTTTTTTTTTTTTTTTTTTTTTTTTGAAAATGATTTATCCTCGAATGATAACCATTTTTTCTCTAGTCAAATCTTGTCCTATTCTGAAGACTTTTCCAATTGAATAAAATTTTCCCCCAGAAAAAAATCCTGAGAGTCTGAGGACTATTTTCGTTTTTGGGAAGAGTCTCTGATGAGACTCTGGGCGAGAGAAAACTTGCAGAAAAAATTGTTCCTAAATTTTACAATATACACCCCATTGATTTTAGATTTCCTCCCATCGTCGATCAAATCAAAAGCCACATGTCACCCGTATTCACGCCTCCATAATTCTTACAACTTCAGTTTATGAACTGGCGGCAGTTATTCTTGATGGGGGTAATAAACATATCATCATCACCACAATCGATGAAGTGCAATGATTAAAGATAGACATCATCAGTCTTTGCTAATTTTTACGAGCAAATTATTAGACTCAAGTGCTGAGGCATTTGACGATGATGGGCGACGAAGATCGTAACTGTTATGATGTCATCACACCGATGATGGCTTATGTGTGAGTGCGATGGTGTGTTAATTATTGCCAAAGCTGGAAATGACATTCAGTGGCACACTCTCACACACATACACTCCCATCCTAACTACTTCTGACACAAATTACATTATGGATCCTGGGAGCCATAATCATATTCTCGGCAAGAGAAGCTACTGAGCCAGCCACAATGTTAAGTGACGGAACGACAAGCAACATAACATGATATTAATTTATAACTACAAAAATCTATCAAACGCCATAAAAGTTAACACCACCAACCAACAGCAGCCACTAGCTATGTGGCATGTGAAATCAAATAAAAATTGGGTGAGGAGGGGAGATGTTCTTCCCCCACAAATTTTGGCTACACATCCTCTGCAGAATATGACATGAATAATATGTAAATGTACTCCACAAAACAGGAATTATGGCGAAAGAATAGATGAGTGAGAGAGAGAGTGACTAGCATAAAACAAATTATACTTTCCAACACAAAGTCCCCTCTTCAAATTTTAATAATCAGAGACAATGGCAAGCAACGGAAATTGGTTAACTGGTCTGGTATTGGGGGGTTGGACGATTGGCGTTAATGGCAAATCGTTTCTGCTCCACCAGAATTGTGAATTTTGTAACGAACAACTTTTTATGAATCTACATAAATTTGACAGGGCTTATCGTCTGGCTGGGCTGGCCGGGCTGGCTGGACAAAAAGCTTAGCAATGCCTTCTCCCCCCAACCATACACCATTAATATTTTTTTTCTTCCTTCCTTTCATTCATTCATTGGTTTTTCTTCTTTCAACTATGAACTATGGTAGAGCTATTTACCAGGCGGCCATACATTTAATGAATGAAAAGAAAATGGAAATTGCTTGTGTCAGTATGGGAATGAAAAATCTAATTAGCAATATTTATGAATATTATTAGCAAGTACAACAACAGCAACAAAAACAAGAAGTACAAGCTCTTCTTTTTTCCTATTTTTCAAATCAACATATTTTCCACACCGTCTGTAGGGAGAGACATGGAGACGAAGTCCTCCTCACACTTGAATACCGTTTTACATTCATGCCAGTCTCTACAAGATAATAACAATACCAAAAATGGTAATTATGAATATCCTTAATGTCCTTGTTAGATGCTCTAGCCGCCATTCTCTCATTTATTCCGCTGAAATGTTATTATCGTGGATTTAAATGTTTCCTTGCAGTAGTCTGCTGTTGCTGCTGCTGAACATGAAGGATCATAAATAAACAATAATTCTTTAATTAATATTCATGTAATTAATAAACATAAAATTTAATGATTAGCAAGAAAATAATACATATAATTACCAGTGTTTTTTTTTTTTTTTTTTTTTTTTTTTTTTTTTTTTTTTTTTGGTGGGGATAGGAAATCTTCAAGCCAATAAGAAAACAACTTAGGCGCTTGTAATTATTGAAACGGAGCTTCCATAGAGGATTGGTTGGAAGAAAAAAATGGTGCTCAGATATTAAGTATCGGTTACTATTAAAAAAATTGTTTTACTTTTTCTAATTTTTTTTTCAAGGAATAAAATTGGTAAGGTGTATTTGAGGAAATTTTCGATAAAAAAAAACTTTGTTCCCAAATCTATCTATAGAAAAGCTAATCAGTGCGTGTCTGAAAATAAGAAAAAATTCCACTTAAGTGTATCTGAGAATTTTTCTGTAAGACAAATAATTGTTCCTAAATTTCTGAGCATGTTTTTTTTTTTTTTTGCAGGAAAAAAACTCTCCCTACCTAGAACTATATTTTTATAGAAATCCTCATTCTTTGTTTATATAAAAAAATAAATTAAAACAAAAATTGTTTCCATGGAAGGAATTGCTTAACAACGCCTGAGAATTGTTTTAAATGGCTCCTCAATTTCAAAATAATTTTTCATAGAAAAAATGTCAGAATGTCAAAAAATATCTGAGAAAATTTATTGTTATTAAAAGTTAAAATTATTGAAAAATTATTCCTTAATATTTGAAGTTTTTTCTCTGAAAACAAGAAAAAAATTGCACTTAAGTGTATCTGAGAATTTTCCTGTTAGACAAAAATTTGTTCCTAAATTTTTGAGGATTTTTTTTTTTTGCAGGAAAAATGTTCTCCCTACAGACCTCGGACTATAATTTTAATAGAAATCCTCATTCTTATCAAGGAATTATTTTATAAAAAATAAATAGGGACAACAACGTCCAAAAATTAGTTTTTATAGATAGAATTGCTTAACAGCGGCTGAGAATTGTTTTAAATGCCTCCTCAATTTCAAAATATTTTTTCATAGAAAAAATGTCAAAAAACATCTGAGGAAATTTATTGTTTTGGAAGATTAAAATTGTTGAAAAATTGTTCCTTAATAATTAAGGTTTTTTCTCTGAAAAGAAGAAAAAAAAATTGCACTTAAGTGCATCTGACAATTTTTCTTTAAATTGTTCCTAAATTTCTGAGGATGTTTTTTTTAGTTGAAGGAAAAATGTTATCCCTACAGACCTCGGACTACATTTTTAATAGAAATTTTCATTCTTATCCAGGAATTATTTTATAAAAAATAAATAGGGACAACAACGTCCAAAAATTTGTTTTTATAGATAGAATAGCTTAACAGCGGCTGAGAATTGTTTTAAATGCCTCCTCAATTTCAAAATATTTTTTCATAGAAAAAACGTCAAAATGTCAAAAAATATCTGGGAAATTTTATTGTTATTGAAAGTTAAAATTATTAAAAAATTGTTCTTTAATATTTGGGGATTTTTCTCTACACAAAAAAAACGGTTCATGGTATCTGAGGATATTTTTCTATCGCAAGAAATTACTACTCTGTCTTGCTTTAGAATAAAATGGCTCCACAGTTTCTGAGGATGTTTTTTCTATAGAAACAGTTATCCTTTATCGATTTTTTAATAAAAAAAACATGAATACAATGTTTAAAAAGTTGTTTCTATAGAAATAATTGCTTAATAGCGCCAAAGAATTTTTTTTTTAAAAATGGCTTCTCTATTTCTGAGTATTTATTCATAGAAAAAATATCTCATTATTTTCTGAGGATATTTATTTAAAAAAAAAAAAACTTTAATGTCTGAGACATTTTTATATGACACCTCCGTTTCTGAGTATTTTTAATAGGTAATTGTCTGAGAAAATTTTTTAAAAAAAGTCTTCCTAAATATTTTAGGGTTTTTTCTCTATACAAAAAAAAAAAAAAACAAAAAACGCTTCATGGTATCTCAGGATAATTTTCTATAGCAGAAAATTTCTAATCTGTGTTTCTTTAGAAAAAAAATACTCCACAGTTTCTGGAGATTTCTCTTGTAGGGACTAATATTTCCCTTTAGCCCTCAGACTATATTTTCTATAGAAAAAATTATCCTTATCAAGGATTTTTTCCTATGGAATACCATTTAAAAAGTTGTTTCTATAAAAAGAATTGCTTAACGCCTCAGAGATTTTTTTTATAAAAAAGGCTCTTCCGTTTCAGAGTATTTTTTCATCGAAAATATGTCAGATGAATGCTTGCTTCTATAGAAAACGCCACACATCCATGGTATCTGAGGATATTTTTCTATCGCAAAAAATTGCTGTTCTGTGTTTCTTTAGAAAAAACTCGTTCCAAAGTTTCGCCGAACTATAATTTCTATAGGAAAAAATATCCTTCTCTAGAATTTTTTTTTAAATAAAAAAAGCACCCAACCGCTCCTAAAAATTTGCTCTGTATAAAGAATTGCTTAACAGCCCCTGAATTTTTTTATAAAAAAGAATCTTCCATTTCTGAGTATTTTTTATGAAAAAACCTTCTAATGGCCTAAAGATAATTATCGAAAAAATCGCCCAAATATCTGAGAATTTTCCTCTATAGAAAAAATGCTCCGGGGTGTGTGAGGATATTTTTCAATCACAAGAAATTGCTACTCTGTGGAAAATTGTCCAGGTTCACAGAACCATATCTCTGGGACCTTTTCGACTTTTGGGGGATTTTTTAAAAACCTGTTCATGTGACCAATTGTTGGATAGGAATTCTCAATAAGCTTTCTAACCCGAATTTTGAAGTCGAATATCCAGTATTCGGGTCCGTCCCCCAAGACAAAAAATACTTTCGCTTTCAAAAAATAAAAAAACGAAAGTTTTTAATAATCTAGAGTTAAGTCGATTTTTATTTATAAAAAAACGCGTTCTTGATTCTTAAAACTTTTTTCAGAAATAATTGGTATTCAGCTTGGGACTTGGGAAATATCCGGGATTTTCCTCCAATAAAGTCTGATAATGTTTTAATACAACATTGGCTCCCCAAGAGGAATTAGCTCCTAAATTTCGAAAGGAATTTACGCTGAACAAGTATATATATAACTTGTTGGTTCTGAAATGAGTATTTCGAGAAGTAACTAACGGAATGGCAAATGTTAATATACCGTCCATAGTATGGTGGAGGGTATAAAAATAATGGCTCTCCAGTGTTTGAGTACTTTTTAATAGACAAAAAATGTGAGGGACTAATAATTCCAAGAGAAAAATCTTTAGATTTTCAAGATCTTTTCACAAAAAAGAAAACGGTCCTAATTTTTTTCTATAGAAAAAATAAAAAACTCATACAATAACGTCAAGTTCTTATATGAAAAAAATATTCAGACGATGTTTCCCAGAAATATTTTTAAGGACCTCTACTCGTAGATTTTTTATTTATTAAAATTTAAACATTGACATTTAAATAAAATATATCAAGGTCCAGGAAACCTACACCCGTTGTTTTATTTTTAAGGACTTGTATCTGAAGAAGAACTTCAATACAAAATCAGATGAAACATATATACGGAACTCATATTTATATCTTAAGCTATTTTGATCAAATTTGGCACACTTTCTTCCACAGACTTGGAATGTGTACAAATATTTATGGAGGTAAACCCAAGCAATAAAATAGGACTATTTCTATCAATAACCAATTATCTTGAAATAAATTGATTAATTCAAAACACCCAGAAACTTTTCTTTTAAAATTTTATATGTTATTATTTTTTTTTTTAGGTATCTGACATCAATCAATTAATAAAAATATTTTATTTTTGAAGATATTTTTTTTTATTTTTGCTGCAAAGATTTTCGAAGCTATTTTTGATAATATTTTTTTAAAAGATTTTTACCCAAATGGCTTCATTATTTAAATCCACTTTGGAGTATAAGTCATATACATTTATATGGATCGATGGCGTATACTTGTTGGTAATACGTATACGCCTGGGTAATATTATTGAAAAATTAACTTCCATTTAACACAATCGCAATAATATTATTTCCTCAACTTATTTACCCTTGACTTATTTCTACTGTGCGAAAAAAAAGACATTATTCTCCTCTGATGATTATTTATGATATTCACCTTTTTCGGTTGAGGTCACAGACTTGCCGTTTATTTTCGATTCACATCATTGTTTTTTTCAAACGTTTTATCCTTTTTTATACAACATATTTTATTATCCATATCCTCAACTACGGAACATCATTTTAACGTTGAGTTTAATAAACTAACGTAGACACGACACATCATTCACAAACATTAACATCAAAAACTTGAGAGGATTCATCTCTTACCACTTGGTTTTAAGTTTCCCAACGAGCTACTGCTGTGGCTATGATGATGTTGAGGATGCCACATGAATCTCCTTCTCACATCAGCCACCACATGGTGGTTTAAGGTAACTGGCTTTTGTTAGGTTCGAGTGATAATCACAGAGCCTGCTACTGATGGCGATGATAATGTTGATGTTTTTGGCCTCACCACCTGCAGCAGGAGTCTTCATGATGTTTTCCCATTTATGTTTAAATTTTTTTTCTCTTTCTGGCTTGGCTTTATTTTAACTCTCATCCGAGCTACATACATACATTTTCTGCTGCTACCGTTTTTTGTTATTGTGCCCAAGTATATATCTGTCTACATAAATATTCATTATTGTTTTCTGTATAATGTTTATGCTAAAACAAGTAAATGGTTTTTGCATATAGGTTGGGTGCGCTCTGTTGCTCTCCTTACATTCATGGTCCTCTTCTCTTTTTGTTGTGAAGTATACCATCGGGTATTCATGAGAACAATGGGCCTGGGTTTTTGTTGTTTGGCATACAAAAAGAAGGAGGATGGTTGGTCGGGCCGGGGTTATAAAGGTTAAAATGTCAAACGGAGCAGTTTATTATAACACATTTGCAAGAACACCGGTGGTTAGAGGGCTATCTTGCTCTGGCAAGGAAATATATTCAATGGAAGTTAATACTTGGTGTACAAATACTTTTAAACAAAAATATAATAAAAAAATTAAATATATCTAATGAGAAGACACATACATAAGCCTTTAAGAAAGTGTGGGCGTATGCTTTATGACAACACGTATACGCTCCGATTTATAACTTAATTAAGATATACCTATTTCGAATTTTCTTAAAAACTAATACATCTAAATATAGGGCTTATTCCGAGACCTATAGTGAAATTTTATGTAGAATATTTCCTTCTCCCACACTTTTTGTCTAAAACGAAGTTTTATATTATTTTTACGCATCAACTCAAAAGTCGCATCAAAGAAAAGTCCATTAAAATAATAGAAAATATTTTCGATTCGATTTTTTGGGAACATTGATACATAATTTTTTTTGAAATAACTTTGAAATAAAGATTCCTTTTCTATGGTAACATATATCTCAATTTGAATGACGACATCATCCTTCTATAGTGGTGTTCTTTAGGAATATTTTAAACATTTATAAATTCATGGTCTTAGGATAGTATTTAGAGCATTAATGTTTTCTTGGGCTCAAAGTAGAGTTTTGTGGCAAATACATTTGTAGAATAATTTGACTTGCTTCGATCGCGTTATAATTTAGTTTTAAACATTTTATAAAAAGGACAAAAAAGACTTACTTTAGCTTGATTTTTTTTGGCATATAGTGTCTAAATTATAAGGAATCTGAAATTTCCAAAATATGTGGAAATGGAATGGACTTGCTCTTTCTAGTTAGCTGGTAATCTGCAAAGTGCTTCTTGTTATTTTGGAAAAATTTGAATAGTTTTGCGGAATTATTTTTCAATAAAGACCTACTAAATATTGCGTATGAGTTATATTAATTTTTGCTCGCGTGAGCGTATACTTAATGACAACATGTATACGCCCTGTTGAACCATGGGGTCTCCAGAAAGAGATTTTATGTTCTATTACTAAGCCATTACCAACAAGTAAAAAACACCTAAGTTTGGCCGTCCGAACTTTTAACACCCTCCACCATTTAAAAAAGTTTAAGGACATTTTGTAGAAATAAAAAAACCTTTTAAATAAAAACCGTTTCATGGGGGCCATACGAAAACGAGGACTTGCATGCACATTTTTTATCACAGGCTGCGGTACCCATTAGGACCTTCAAATACGAAATTTAAAACAATTCCGTTGAATAATATCGCTTATGTCATCAAAATGCAGAAAAAAGAGAGGTACTGTTATATGTGAGGTATTCGAAATTTAAAACTATTCCGGTGAATAATATATCTAAAACCATGAAAATAATGAATTTCGGGAGGTATCGTTATATGGTGGCTATACGAAGGCGTCCACGCAAATTTTTGTCGTAAACTGTTGCACACATTACGAACTATAAATACGAAATTTGAAACAAAATGTCTAAGATGTCTAATACCATAAAAACACGGAATGTTGGTAGGTACCGTTATATCGAGGCTACACGAAGGCGCGGACCTGCTTAATCATTATTATTATTATTATTTTTTTGTCATCGTTTGTATTATCCATTATGATCTTCCAATACGAAATTTGAAACAATTCCCGTCCATAATGGCGCCGTTATATGTAGGCTATACGAAAACGTCGACTGTCGTGACCCATTTTCAAACTTATCCTGAACACTGACTAAATACACACTGGTGCAAAATTTTAACCTTCAACAGACGGATATCGCTAGATCGACTTAGAATTTTACGCTGTTGGGTCTGACATGAGTATTTCGAAGAGGCACTAACGCAGACACTCCACCTCCAGATTGTGGTGGAGGGCATCCCAAGGGCATACTTAGGTTCACAAATGGTGAACATCTTCCAGTTACAAATTGGATTTTTTTTTTAACTCCTCGTCGAATTGTGGAACAGAAATACGTGGCCTTAACTCCACGACTAAAAATTGTTTATTCACATAAAATAATGAGTTATGGGTGGTAAAGTTGGTCCAAAGACCTGAGCTTCTAGCATTTTCATTTCTGGATTCTAATTTGGGCCAATAAAATCAAATTATGATATGGGATTATTGAACCCCATGGCCCAAAGGGGTTTTATGAGAATTTTTTTCTTTTTTATTTGCATTAAAAACCATTAAACTTGTTCAGAATACATCAAGATCCCAACTAATATAAATATTAGGGTATGAGTTATATTAATTATTTTTAGAGGTTGGGTATACTTGTTTCATGTTGAAACAGAAGAGATTTCTTCCTAATGAAGAAATATGTCGTACCCAGGATCTAATATTTTTTTCTCTGTCTTCTTATTATAAAACTTTAAATTAATTAATATTGGATTTTAATAGAAAAATTTAAAAAGAAGAAAAAGTCTTTGGTACCTCAGCAATAATCTCACAATATATCTTTTATTAAATCCTTTTGAATACATTCCTATTTTTCCAATATTCTCAGTAATTTTAGTACACTTTTTACTTTGGCATTTCTGCCTTTCTCCTTAACTTTTCCAAGAATCTGTTAAAGCTTTTTTCTTCACTTAACATTTACTTAAAGGAAAATATTTACTCCTTTATTGAATTATTTACAAGTTTTATTGTGCTCACACCCCTCCCAAAAGTAACTACCTGACAAGCTAAGTAGCTGAGGAGTAGCTTACCAAGTAAAGTTATTTATTGGAAAATACATATTTTACTTTTATTCTCAAGGGAAGTGGGGGCGATGCTGCTTACACAATATCCGGTGCTTTACTTAAGTTTATAATGTCGAAGACATTCGACAAACAACAATAGGGGCTTATGGGTAGCAGGATGTTGCTTTAAAAAAAAATGTTAAGGAATCTAGACATTATCGAATGAGGGAAAAGGAGTGTGAACTATTCTTTTATAATATGAGAGCTTATAAGAAATTATACATAGGGTAAGGAAGTCAATTCTGTATGAGAAAAGCCTTCATATTCACAGTGGTTCTTGAAGAATATTTCAGCAAAATTCCTAGTCATTGACAAAATAATTTAAATCTTGAAAATATATCTATGCCATTTTCACTTTGAAAATAAAATTTTCAAAAATTCACGTTTCTTTGTAGTCCCGAAAAAGGGTTTTTAAGGAATTCACACTTAATGATCTATTGGCCTTCAAAAAAAAAATCTTAAAAAAAACATTTTGAAATTTGAAAAATATTTCTTTCAAAAATACAAGTTTAGGTGGTATTTAAAAATATTCTCTGAAAAGTTATGATAATCTACCTCCTTGTTCAGTGAAAAAAAAAAACGTTCTCAGAAAGTATTTGAAAACATATCTTTTCCAAATATCCACATGCTTGAAAAATATTTATTAAAAATAAATCCTCGTTTATTGGTCCTTAAAAAAATATTTTGTTTAAACGATTAAAGTGTCATTGCTACTTGAAAAAAATCTTTAAAAATCAACGTGCTCTTGCTGCATATTTTTTTTTAATTCACGTTTATTGTTGGTCTTGAAAAACCCAAATGGTTTTGGTGTTTTTAGTCCCTGAAAAAATATATTTCAAAAATTCCGTGTGTGTCCTTGCTCCAGGAGAATATATACTTTAAAAATCCCAGTTTGTCTTGGCCCTTGAAAAAAAATCTTCAAACAATCCACGTGTGTCTTTGGTCCTTGAAAAAATATGCATAACAAAATCCACGTTTTTTCTAGGTCCTTGAAAAAATATGCTTTAAAAATAATTCATGTTTGTAATTGATCCTTTAAAGATTCACGTTTTTCCTTAAAAAATATGATTTTAAAAATCCACTTTGCCCTTGGTCTTTTAAAAAAAAAATTATTTCAAAAAATTTGTGTTTGTTCTTGGTCCTTGGCAAAATGGGCTTTAGAAATCCATTTTTGTCCTTAGTCCTTAAAAAGGTGGTTTACAGATACACGTTTGTCCTTAGACCTTAGCAAAAATTATTTACAGATCCACGTTTGTCCTAAGACCTTAGTAAATATTATTTACAGATCCACGTTTATCCTTGGTCTTGATCCTTGAAAAAAAAATTCTTCAAAAAATCCACTTTTGTCCTTGGACCTTGAAAGAATGGGCTTTAAAAATCCATGTTTGTAATTGGTCCTTAAAAATAAAAATGGGCTTTAGAAATCTATGTTTGTCTTTAATCCTTAAAAAATGATTTACAGATCCATGTTTCTCCTTAGCCCTTGAACAAATTTGCTTTGAAAATCAACTTTTGTCATGATCCTTGAAAAAAAAACTTTCAAACAATTCACGTTTGTCCTTGGTGCTTGATAAAAAAGGGCTTTAAAAATCCATGATTATAATTGGTCCTTAAAAAATATTAAAGATCCACGTTTGTCCTTAAAAAATATGATATAGAAAATTCGCGTTTGCCCTTGATCCTTGAAAAAACATATTTCAAAAAATTCGAGTTTGTCCTTGGTCCTTAAAAAAGTGATTTACAGATCCATGTTTGTCCTTAGTCATTAAAAAAAATATTTACAGATACACGTTTGTCCTTACACCTTAGTAAAAGTGATTTACAGATCCACATTTATCCTTGATCTTGACTCTTCAAACAAAAAATATTTCAAAACATCCGCGTTTGTCCTTGGTTTTTGAAAAAATATGCTTTAAGAATCCACTTTTATTCATGGTCTTTGAAAAAATATATTTTAAAAATCCACGTAGATTGATCTGAAAGTCCTTGGAAACTTATTCCTAAAAAATCCAAGTCTACTGCTCCTAGCAAAAACATACTCGGTAAAAATCCACGTTTGTCTGTCATCTTTAAAATATATTTTTAAAAAATCTAATATCTCCAAAAAAAAAAAAAAATGGGTCCAAGTTTGTATATCCTTTTGGTCTTTACAGGAAAAAATTAATGCAACACACGTTTATTGTTTGCTTGGTACTTGATGATTTTTTGGACAAACCGATTTTTCATATTTTTTCCATATTTCACTTGATCTCGAAAACAAGTTCTTCCATGACTTTATGTCATCTAAAAGCTTTGCTAATTGAATCCTGTGTCAGTCATTATATTAAGAATCATAATCTCCATTTATAATTACCATAATTTCCATTACTTTGTTTTTTTTTTTTTTTTGTGATTCTCTTGTTTTTGCTATGGTACATTTCAGTCAAAACAAGAAAAATGTTATAATGGTTGTCATCCTGGATGGAACACAGCCAACCCTCCACCATATCATCAACTACTTTACGTTCTAGGAAAATTGGGTCAATGTGATATTTCCATCATTGAAAATAGTAGACTTGAGTGGTTAGAAAAATTTCCAGGCATGATGGTAATGAGCAGAACACAAAAGGACAAAGCAAAAAAAAAAAATAATATCCCAGAAAGGAATCCAGTACGAGTAGGGAGAAAAGGGATGAGGATGATGATAATGACGACGATGTTATTGAGATAATGAAGAACAAACAACTCAAATAGAATTTGTAATGATTTAGCTTATCTTAATAATTTCAATTACAATGAATGACAACCTTTTGACATTTCCACTTCGGGAGACGACGAAGAAGATGAAGAATGAAAAGAAGAAAATATTTTCCAATTGTCTGGATCCGAGTAGTGTGGGAAATGGAAGTTATCTTGATATTATGGTGAGATTCTTGCAATGGTCTTGAAGGATCCTTAGTATTAGGTACTGGCAAAGGATTATCAGGTTATGGTGATTCTCGCAATGGTCTTGAAGGATCCTTAGTGTTGGGTCCTGGCAAAGGATTATCTGGTCCTTGAAATCTATCCCTGTGCTGGATTCTGGTGCGGTATTTTAAAACCTATCCGAAATAATTTTGGTCGTTTTGTGCATCTTTGAAGTTAGGTCCTGTTAGGGACTAACTAGTCCTTGATATTTGTAACTTTGACAATGCATACCTTGAGAATAATCCTCTTCAAGGCTCTCTAAGTCCTCCTATCCTATCAGAAATTTTTTGACAAACTCAATTTGTTTTTTATGACGTGGCTCCCAAGGGAACCCCATGATGACATGGCAACCCTGTTTATTTAACAGGATCAGGAACACTTTCACTTTAATCTAACTAATTTAGCGCTGATTAGTTTGTGTAAACAAAAGGAATGCTAAGGCACCAACGAAGCCTTAAAGTGCAAGAAAAAAAGTCCTGGTGTCTGCTGGCCTTAATGGTAATGAGAACAATTAACGAAATTCCACAAACAAAGACGACATTCAAATGGTGGAGGGTGGCTGGATGGATGTCAGGAAACACTTGAAATTAGGTCGCGCTCATTCCAAGGATACAAAATATAATTCAATTAAAAATAACAGGCATTGTCTGTTGGACCCCGCCACCCCTACTGCCCTCTGGGCCACATCATTTGTGAAAGCCAAATTTCATCATTATATGCTGATGTGTAGCAGGGAGGGGGTCCGACAGCCGGCCAGCCAGCCATCATTATTACATCAGTCTCAACCACAAAAGCAAGTTAGGAAATTACCAATTGTTATCATCTCTGGAGGACAATAGCGGCAACAAACAACAAACGTTTAGAGGAAAACGAAAAAAAATGGACACAAGGCAAGGACGATTTTCTTTGCCTCCTCCCAACACTTGGCGATAACAAGCAAAACGTGTCCTCAATTCTCATTACGTTGGACATGGCGCATCACTTTCTTCAGACGAATTTTGATGGCTCATATTTGGCTGAATTTTTATGAATCTTTGACCTCCTCCTTTTTGTCATCCTCCCTCCCATGCCACTCGTTATCTTTTCAGGCTTTTTCACGTTGATCTTTAATTGAATGAAATATACGCAGTTTTTTTCTTCTTTTCCTCCGTCTTTCTTTCTCTCCATCCTCCATGGGATATATATTTTTCCTCATTTTATGTTATAATTAGTTCGCTTTGAAAACCAAAACCGGATATAAAAATAACCTTAAGTATAACTAGCCATTAACTTGTATTGTTATCCTGCTCTGTGTGATACTTTAAGGACAGGATGTCGATATGACGATTTTATGACACTTAATGTTATGGAAACACATTTTAGCCAAAAAAATATACTCCAGAGATTATGGGGAGAGGGGGAGCGCTGGAGAGAGTGGTGGGAGGGGGTGTCTACAGCATGACGTCATATATGGCCATAATGGTCATTTGTTTGTTGCTGACCTAAATTTGATAAGAAATCAAATTAAAAGTTAAGTATTGCCATAATTATTATAGAAAGCAGAATTGTTATTCCGCGGCGCCGCAACAAAAGCCCTAGGTGTCATAAACACGCACATTAGGGAGGAAATGGAAATAAATAGCTCGCAGTTGCAGGGGGTTGCAGAGGGCGAGAATTTCAAATGTTTGAGATATCCCTTAAAATTGTTATTCTAAAGGACCTTTGGAGCAGGAGTAGTAGATCTCTTCAAGGACCAAAAGGACTTTTTATTGAAATTCGAATAAATTCTGGAATTTAAGAAAAGTTGGACTTTTTAAAAATAATTTTTAGGATTTAAAAAAATTGTACTTTTTTTGACAAATATTTTTGCAGAAAACAGTAAACGTAGATTTTCAGAAGAAGAATGTTTTTAAGGACCAAAAACGTGGAATTTTTGAGAATGTGTTTCAAGGACCAAAACCCCAAACAATGGAAGATTTTCTAAAGAAATTTTTTAAGGACAAGAAGACAAATTACCGTGAATTTTTTAAAAAATACATTTTTAAGGATTTTTGAAGAAGATTTTTTTCAAAGACCAAAATACAAAAACAACTTTGATTTTCAAATAAATTTTTTAAGGACCCAGAGACCAATAAACGTGGAATTTTAAAGAAAATTTTTAAAAGTGGATTTTCAAAGAAAAATATGCAAGGATCAACAGACCAGAAAATTTGAATTTTTAGAGAAAAGTATTCAAGGATCAACAGACCAGATAACGTGCATTTAAAAAAAATATTCAAAGATCAACAGGCCAGAAAACGTGAATTTTTAAAGAAAAATATTCAAGGATCAACAGACCAGAAAACATGAATTGTTAAGGAATATTTATTCAAGGACCAACGAGGATTTAAAAAAAAGTTTTTCAAGGACCAACGTGTATTTTTAAAGGAGATTTTTTCAAGGACCAAAAGATCAAAAAACATTAATTTTTTAAGGATTTTTTCAACGACCAACAGAACGTAAACAATCGGATTTTCAACAAATATTTTCTCACGGACCAACACACAAAAAAATCTGGATTATTTTAAAATATTTTTTCAAGACCAACGTGTATATTGAAAAATTTTATCAAGGACCAAAAGACCAAAAAAAACATTAATTTTTAAAGAAGATTTTTTTCAAGGACTAACGAACGTCGATTTTTTAAAAGATATTTTCCCAAGAACCAACGGACCAGCAAACGTTAATTGTTAAATAAGATTTTTTCAAGAACTAGCAGACCAAAAAATCATTAATTTTAAAGGATTTTTTCCGACCAATAGACCGAAAGCACTCGGTTTTTGCAATGAATATTTTCTCACGAAACAACACACAACAAAACCTGGATTCTTTTAGAATATTTTTCAAGGACCAAGGTGGATTTTAAAATAAGTTTTTTTCAAGTACCAAAAGAATAGAAAATGTGGATTTTTAATGAATATTTTTTCAAAGACCAGAAAACTTGGATTTTTAATAAAAAAGTTGTCAATGACCGAAAGACCAACAAACTTGGATTTTCCAAAATTTTTTTTCAATGAACAAAAGACCAATGAACGTGGATTTTTAAAAAAATATTTTTCAATGAACAAAAGACCAATAAACGTGGATTTTTAAAAAAATATTTTTTCAAGGACCTTAAGTCCTATAAACGGGGATTTTTTAAAGAATACTTTTTCAAGGACCTTAAGTCCTATAAACGGGGATTTTTTAAAGAATACTTTTTCAAGGACCTTAATTCCTATAAACGTGGATTTTTTAAAGAATACTTTTCAAGGACCTTAAGTCCTAAAAACATGGATTTTTTTAAAGAATACTTTTCAAGGACCTTAAGTCCTATAAACATCGATTTTTAAAAGAATGCTTTTTAAGGACCAAAATATCAAGAAACTTGGATTTTTTAAAAAATTCTCTTTAAGGACCAAAATATCAAGAAACGTGGATTTTTTAAAGAATTCTCTTTAAGGACCAAAATATCAGAAAACATGGATTTTTAGATAACATTTTTTCCGGCCAGGAGCCTAAAAACTTCAATTTTTAAGGAATATATTTTCAAGGACCAAAAGACCAATAAACGTGGATTTTTAAATGAATATGTTTTTCAAGGACCAGGCGTCTAAAACCTTAGATTTTTGAGGAATGTTTCTTCAAGGATCAACAATCCAGGGTTTATAATAGGCAATTTTCAAGGACCAGAAAGACGAAGGCTTTTAAAGATTATTTTTTAATAAAAAACTAGAATTTTAAAAGATTCTTTCTTTTTAATTTTATTTAAACAGTGGTATGAAAGAATGGGATGAAAATGAAGGATTTTTTTTCAAATGAAAAAGCTGTTAAACTCGACTTTTTGTTGAAAATCTCGATTTGTTTTCCTACATATACAAATTGGTCGAATTCGCCATTTTTGCTGCGGAATTGGTCGAATTCGTAATTTGTATATTAAGAAGAATTGGAAGTATACGATATGTATAGAACAATGCTCAAAGGCGACATTTCAGTTGTCGAAAATGAGTGTTTTTTTTCTAGAAAATGTGGCCGAGCATAAGTTTTTCTACAGAAAAAATTACTACAAATGATTTTTTATATAAAAAATTGTCGAAAATAACTTCTTCTTTAGAAAATTAAAAAAAAAAAATATTATAGAAAAACAATTTATTTGTCGATAGAAAAAATCGTTGAAAAGTGCTTCTTCCTCATAAAAAGTGTTCGAAAATGAGTTTTTCTATCTAGGAAATGAGGTCGGTTCAATAGAAAACTACTTTTTAGAAAACTATTTTGATTTTTCTCAAAAATAAGTTATTTCGACTTCTTCTGATTGATTTTCGTGATTTTCTACCGAAAAAAATTGTTTTCGATCACTTTTTCACTTAAACTTATTTTCGACCAATTTTTCAAAAAAAAAAAAATTATAGAAAACCAATTTTCAAAATGAGGAGTTAAAGAAGTACTTTTTCTATAGAAAAAAGTGGGAAAGTGGACGAAATTTTTTTCTAGAACTTCCACACTCTAAAGTAGTTGGGAAAAAATTCGAGAACTCTGTGAACAACATTACTGTAATTTTTTATAATTTGTAAAAGACTTTCAAAATAGACCTTTGTGCATATTTAACAGAAGCAACCAGCATTGATTTTTAAGAATGTTTTTTCGTGGACTCGCAGGTTAGTATTCATGGACATTGGACATTTTCCTAGCTTGTCAAAGCATTAATTTTGAAACGAGATTTGTTGATGTTTGTTTAATTGGTTTTTTTTTTTTTGAAGGACTTACAAAACAACTATCGAGAATTATTTTAACAAATAATTGTACAGCTTTATTTATTTCTTGCAATAATATAATTTTCCAAGGCTTCAGAAAAAAGTAAAAAATATCCTTCCCTTTAATTCCCTGCAACGACATTTTCAAAATCCTTCCTTTGACACAAGGACACATGGAAATGTACAGTTAAATCTCTCTTGGATTAGAGTTAAATAAACTTGTTTACCTTTAGTTACCATAAAAATACTTTTACATCTACAGCAAAAATGTATATCTAACATATCATTGACCCCCTCTCGACCCACCGCCCATGCTTGGCATTTCAAAGCCAACAATTGTATCTATCACTCACTCACTCACCCATTCTATCTCATGACTCCGTGAACATTGAGCGACACTTTTATATCTCTGAGGTCATGTCAAAGTATACAGTATTTGTTACAACAATCATTTGCTGCGCCCTCCCACTTTATACCCTCTCTCTCCGATTGAGCAGTAGCAGCAGCAGCACACTCTATGAAGATGCTGCGAACAATTTGTTTAATTTTCCAACATTTTATCTGCATTTCGTTACGTTATTCATGTGAATTCCATGTTTCATGTTTGCATTTCTGTTGTTTTTTTGTGTTTTTTTTTGGCTCCTGTTCTTCTCACACCGTATCCTTGTACCGTGAAAGGGGTCCTTATGGCTGATTGTAACATGCATGCATGCATGTATGTGGTTCATGTGTGGGTATTTGTGTTTTCGTTTTTTTTCCTTTCGAAATGCACTTCTGAATGGTGTAAAAGAGAAATTATTGTCATTCCTTTTGCATTTCCATGTCGTTCCATGTCCCGTCAATGTGACTTTAAAGTGTTTGTGGCCCAGAGGCGGTAATATGGGTTTGTTGGATTGCATTTCCATGTTGAGCGCCCGCTGTCGGTGGCTTGAGGACACGTTCTCCATCATCGTGTGTCCCCGACGAGCTGTGTACCTGTGTGTACGCTGCTCCCTGCACACCATCATCGTTTGTGGCTTCAAAGATATCGCAATGACATTTGCAGACATATGTATGCAATGGAATTGGTAACACGAACAAAAAACCCTTCAACGCACACACACACACATTCAAAATTCCCATAGCCACACACATTCACACTCGTACCCACACACAGCCTCACACAATACCCCATTGATGTAGAGGAATTGTTTTGCCTAGAATACTTGATTCCTGCATTTGAAAGTGCATAAAAACAGAAGAAGTAGAAGAAGATGACAATGAACAACGCAAAAGACAAGAGACATTCCAACATCGTCGTCCTCGTCATCATCTTGTTCTTCCTCTTCTATTTGGTCGTTTGCTTTCTGTTGTCATTGTGGCTGCTGCTGCTGCTATTCTTCACTTAGCCATGGTTGAAAGCTCGAACATGCCATAGCCACCACAAAAGCATGATCGAGATGTTAAACCACCTTCACAAGTGGTTAAGTTAAGCAATTTTCAACCCTCGTTCTCGTTGTTTGGTTGTTTTTTGCCGCTTGGTTCTTAAGGCAAGAGTTATCTGGTTAAGATGCCGCTTGATGTCAAGGAATTCGGTAAGCGTGACATAACGGATGATGCTGGAAATTCTAAGTGGAAAAAAGGGGTGGGAGAAGAAAAAGGAAGGAGAATGAAGGGACAGAATAGAGGGCTCATGATATAGTATCTGGTCGAATACTCGACTTCTTCTATAGAAAACTGGTAGAATTTTCTATAGAAAAAATAAAAATATAAAAAGGAAAGTTGTCAAAAATGACTTTCCATGGAAAAACTGGTCGAAATCGAGTTTTTCCATAGAAAAACTACATTTTCTGCAGAAAAACTCGATTTTTTCTATAGCAAACCTTGTCGAACTCGAGATTTTCTATGGAAAACCTCGTCAAACTCGAGTTTTTCTATGGAAAACCTCGTCGAACTCGAGTTTTTCTATGGAAAACCTCGTCGAACTCGAGTTTTTCTATGGAAAACCTCGTCGAACCCGAGATTTTCTATAGAAAACCTCGTCGAACTCGAGATTTTCTATAGAAATCTTCGTCGAACTCGAGTTTTTTATAGAAAAGCTCGTCGAACTGTTATTCTATAGAAAACCTCGTCGAACTCAAGTTTTTCTACCGAAAACCTCGTCGAATTCGATTTTTCTATAGAAAATCCCGTCGAACTCGAGTTTTTCTATAGAAAACCTTGTCGATCTCGAGTTTTTTTTTATAGAAAACCTCGCCGAGCTCGAGTGTTTCTATAGAAAACCTCGTCGAACTCGAGTTTTTCTATAAAAAATCTCGTCGAACTCGAGTTTTTCTATAGAAAACCTCGTCGAACTCGAGTTTTTCTATAGAAAAAATGGTCGACCTTGAGTTTTTCTATAGAAAAAATGGTCGACCTTGAGTTTTTCTATAGAAAAAGTGGTCGAACTAGAGTTTTTCTATAGAAAAAGTGGTCGAACTAGAGTTTTTCTATAGAAAAAGTGGTCGAACTAGAGTTTTTCTGCAGCAAAAATGGTCGAACTCGACTTGTTTCTATAGAAAAACTCGTCAAACTCGGGTTTTCTATAATTTTTTCTTATAAATTTAAATTTTTCTTGTAGACATTGAAACTGACGCTCTGGTCCTAGCGAAAAATGTTGTGTTTTTCCTGAAAAGGCAACCCTTAAACGAGCTGTCAGATGTGATAGATGTTGAGGTTGGTGTAACTACCCCTAACACAAAACAACAAGCTAAATCATTAATTTTCCCCAGCCTAAAACAAAAATTAACAAATTCATTAAGTTTTGACTTCCGACTTTTATAAATTAGATATTCTTTTTCGGATAACAACCCCCCTCCAACTATGCCTTAAAAAAATAGATAAATTAATTTCCACAAAAAATATTTCCATGGTCAGTCAGAGAGACAGTATACAAATGGCACCGTTTCAGGAAAAAAACTCAAAATGTTTTAGAAAAACTAATTAACTAGACAAAATTAGTAGAGATGGCCAGCAATGAAGGCAGCCGCAGCGACGACAGAGACGGGGCGAAAAAGTCACAAAGAAAAATCGTTTTCCTACACTCATTGCTTAACACTTGGCCTTGCCTCGTTTCGCCTTGCTCCACCGCTCGCTCGTGCAATCCTTAAACCAGAAATTGAAATTTATTCACTTCGGGTCATTTAATAAATTTTCATCATCAAGTTGAACCTTTAACACCGAAGAGCTTCATCGCCAGCATCATCCGTCCGGTGAAACGTTTGGTTATATAGATGGAAACTTATTTCTCTTCTTTTCCCCTTCCACTTCCCCCTTTTTCCCCGACAAACTCCTCGTGCTGGCCAATCAGTTTAACCAAACGCAAAATTACAATAAAGAAAATGAAACTTTTAAAGATCATAAATTTATTTTATATTATTGTGTTGCTTTTGTTGTTGTTTCTTCCTTCCTTTGGTTTATCTTCTTTGTTGGTTGGTCCCATGGGTGTGTGTATCTGTGCGTGTGTGCGGAAAGGTGTGCTTTGTCATCATCTTGATTCATTTTTTCTTCTTCCTCTCGTCGTTGTCATCTTCATTGCTCATTTGTAATCATTTCTAGTCCACAATCCAACAAAGAGGCTATTCTGGTGGACCAAGGTATCCCTCTTGCCATTCATTGGAGGGTTGTTTCACTTTATTAAAGTGTGAATTATAATTTACGGCACGATTGTCCCCTCACCTCCCTTCCCCCACCCACCTCAATGCTTAAGTTAATGTCTTGTTTTCTGCTGCTGTTGATGGATAAAAATGTTTTTTAATCTCCTGCATGTCGGCCAAAAATTGTCCCAAAACAGGAGAAATGATTTAGAAACTGTTTTTCAGGGGCTTTTGGGAGAATCATTGGGATTAAAGAAAACAATGAAGGGAATTGTGTGAATATGGGGATACCACCATGTTGAATGTGTGTCAGAAATGTGATAAAAGTTTGTTTTTTGTGTATTAAATATCCAGGTGTTATACATTGCTTTTTGTGGTTAGAACTAAGGATGGAGGTGGGAATGACATAACTCACAAGAGTTGCGTAAAAATGTGTGTATCGAAGGAAAGCTTGAAAATGGTGTACATAAATGCAATAGAAGTAACACTTCTTATAATTTCTATAATAAAACATATTTTACAAAAACCCATTTTTTAAATTTAAAATAAATATTCTTTAGACATGACATGAGTTCGACATGATTTTCTATAGAAAAAATAGAGTTCGACCAGTTTTTCCTTAGAAAAACCCAAGTTCGACCAGCTTTTCTATAGAAAACACAAGTTGAGCAAGTTTTTTTTTGAAAACTCGAGTTCGATCACTTTTTCTATAAAAAAAATTTATAATTCCACCAGTCTTTTCTAGTCTAGTCGAATTCCGCAGACTGAATCAATCCCAAAGCCTCCTGTATATAGACCTTCGAGAAGACTCCATTTCTAAAGGATATATAAAACGGCTTTTAATAAAAGAAAACTTATGAGATGTCTTCTGTATTCAGAATACATCTCAGAGGTCTTCAACATACATAAACCTGGCCAATATTTTAGGAAGGCCACTCTCGAGGGTCTTATATCAATAGGAGATATCTCAAAGTTATTTTAGCTTAAGAACATACCTCAAGGGACGCCTTAAGGTTTTCCTCATAGAAAAGACCCACAAAAATATTTTTGGTTACAAAAAACCTATGAAATGTCTCTTATCTACAGAATACCTCACAAAAGTTATCTCTTTGTAGAAGAACAAATAAATTTTTTGTACTTATATATCACCCCTTAAAGGTTCCTGTTTATTAGAGAATTCCCGAAAATTTTCGATTTTCGAAGTCCTTTTAGATATCTTCTTACCATACAAGACACCTCAATTCTATAGAATCTCGTTTAATGTCTTCTAATTCCATCACGTTCTATAGAAGACGTATTCAATGCTCTCAACCAATGGTAGTACTGACGAATTTGTTTTTACATGACCAACAAAGCCTCCTCTGCAATAGCTGTAATCCAGCTAGGTAAATAAGCTACTTACTTAATTTTATGGCCCATTATGGTTCCAGAATTTTAAATATCACATACCTGCAAGTAAACCAGAAGATAATACGAAATTAATAACAGAACGTACAAAATATATCAATTAAATTAAATAAAACAAAAATTCTCGGTAATCCAATTAACAATTCTTCAAACATTATCTATAATTTATTGACTAATTAAAAATCAATTAAAACAAATCTAACACTTGTCATTGTCAATCGATGATGTCGTTGTCGATGATGGTCATGCATAGATTATCAATACATCAAACATTGAATCGAACATCAACGCCTCTGCCCAACTTTCTAACCACAAACAACACAAATTGAAATGGTTCTAAAGCAACCAAAAAGAGTTAATTTTATTAGCAGCTAACAACACAGACAACATTAAATATTCAAAAGACTTTGTAGAGAATTATGTGATTCAAGGCATGAACGACGACAACAACACCCCCACTCCACCACCCTCACATCATTCCATCCCCACCCCACCCACAACTACCGGCAACAACTTGTAAACAACTTGGAAGTCAATCAATTGTTTACCTATGGCAAGTGACAGCAATAACAATTACAAGAATGTCTTATTTACAACAGGAGCAGAACCACACTACCAACTCCAGCAACAACAACGACAACCCTATAAACCGCGACAATGTCAATACTTCACGCAGGCCACATAAAGAACAGGAACCAATTCCAGGGAATTGACACAATGATTGACGGTTTGACAGTTAAATGTCATGACATACACTCGGGGGAATGGGGTGAATAAGCAGGAATATATATGTGTGTGTGGATGTATGTAAATGTGTGTAAAATTTTAGTTAGCCCGGTTAAACTAGGGCCGCCTGAAGACTCGCAACATATATGGCCATAAAGTAAAACATTCTTCAATTTGGGCGAATATATATTTTATTGCCTCAACATATTTCATGTTTCCTCTTCCCCTCTCTCTCTCTCACACACACTCTCACCCAATTTATTTCCCCCTTCTCACAAGCAATGAGGGGAAAATTTATACAAATTGAGGTGTTCATGTGAAATATTTTCTTGGAAATCGTTGTATTTTTTTTTTTTTCTTAGTTATTTATTTATTTTTTTTTTTTTTTTTTGGGAAAAGGCATAAACCGTAAAAGTGGGTTACTGCCAGCCAAGACATTTTCCAATAGCGTGTGAGCATTAAATTTAGGGAAAATGAAACGGTTCATTGGCATTGTTTTTTTTTCTCTCTCTCTCTCCCTCTCTCTCTCTCTTTCAAATTACTTATTTCTATGTATGGCCAAAAAGTTAAATGGTTTTAACGAGTTGATTGAGGAAGAAAAGGTAAATTTCCTTTCGATATTTAATCAAAATAAGAGAAAATAAAAAAAAATAAATTGAAAAATGATTTTTTACAGTTGGATTTCGTTATTTGGACCAAGTTGCCAAATAAATTAC
The DNA here is from genome assembly GCF_030504385.1 of Musca domestica. Classification (NCBI taxonomy): domain Eukaryota; kingdom Metazoa; phylum Arthropoda; class Insecta; order Diptera; family Muscidae; genus Musca; species Musca domestica. Next base: position 620,156 of record NW_026712235.1, read on the forward strand.
AAAGTGGCGCCCAAATAAAAATTTATAAAATGGCCGGAAGATATTAAACAATTAATTCAATCTTAGGGTAGATTTATTGTGGGGAAGGGGACTGGGTTTGAAAGCCCAAATACCAAGGCAACATGATTTTGACAGCCGAAACCCGAAGGCTTTGACGACAAAAAATCAGGAAAGTAAAATCTGAAATCAACTTTCTCTGACTAAAGAGGGGCGTCATCCAAGACGTAAGAGACTTCAAAACGTCAACGTCAGCAAAACCAGGCAAGCCTTTTTTTAGATACAGGAGGCATCTTCAGAAGAGGCCTTTGTCTATATCGGTAATTCCCTTGACAGGATGTAACGGGTTAGAACAATCCATTATTTATATCTGTGTCGGCCTTTCCATGATGGATGCGAAATAGGCCTTGGACAGAATGCAAACTTCGACATCGAGCCCTAGAGCAGTATTTAAAGACGAAGATGGAATCACTTAAAACCGACAATGTCTTGTTTTTAATACAGAAGACGCTTGCGAAAGAGGCGATCCAAAAGGCACTTCCAATGAAGGCAGGGCCTTAGCTGTATCGGCAGTTCCCTAAATAGGATGAAATGGGGTAGAACAAGAACGAAGAATAATATTTATATCCATATTGGTCTTTCGCGTACGAATAAGGAAGAAGTCTTGAGCACTATTCCTACCTTGGCATCTAGTCCTAGAGTGTCATTAGGATGTTGATGGAGGAATTAACATATCTTTGACTAGAGACTAAAGCTCAACGACCGGATTTTCTTTCCGAGGTTCCAACTCTTAAAAGTGTCGAATCGTGAGAATGCTCGCCCCTAGCGGGACTTGGAGGAAGGTTTGGGTTTCTAATATCTGAAACTGTTTTTATCTTTGTCAATACCTGTAAAAAGAAGACGATATAGCGCATCTCTCGTGGTCCTTGTCAAAGGTGGCTGTAAAGACGTCGAAATCGAAGAAATGATTTCTTAGGACCTATAAAGAACATAGGCTGATTCAGATGGACGACAGGCAGAATGTAGAAAGTAAGGTGTATTGGCTGTTTGGGTTGACGTAAGGTAAGGTAAGGTAGGTGCTCTTAAGGACTGTCTGCAGAATCCTTGTACTTCCTCGGAAGCCACACAATGGATCAAATTTTCAGAAGATCAATGCATCCTTCGAAGAATCCTTAGGCACCGGATCTTTTAAGACTTGGACACAACAAACAACATTGATTGACCAAATCCTAGGCTGTGGCTTTATTTCCCTGTAATCAAAGGCGGATGCCCTCAGAAGATTGTTTGTAGGTAGGAAATTTCTTGAGAAGCCGACATACTTAAGGTAGTGACAAATATTAACGATACTAACTTAACTAAAGAGATGAGAGAAGATGTAGTTCAGAGGTAACAGGAAGCTCAAAGTAGTTCGTCTTCCTCTCTCTATCTTTCTCTCACTTCGTTTTGGGAAAATCATAGACTGGCGCTGAGAAATGGTAGCATGAAAGATATGAAAAGTCGTAAAGGAATGAGCATTTTTCAACAGGAGACCCTATGTGGTAGACCTGGATGGTCGGTCTCTCTGCCTCGAATGAAAGTGGAGAAGACGAGTACTGACGCCCGGGAAGGAACATCGATTATTAACCGTCTTGTTTAGAAGAACCCAAACCTTCCAGATCTTCAGAAGAAGAAGCCGTCAAGCTTAAGGTGGTGACGAAAAATCAGGTTTTTCAGGTGATGAATCAAGTTCTTGGGTCGAAGAAAGTTCTTATTCGTTGGTCTTCAAAAAGTCTTCGAATTAGATGAGACGACAACCAGACAATCTTTCGCCCTCTCCCCCACCCCTCTCTCTCTCTCTCTCTCTCTCTCTCTCTCTCTCTCTCACACACACAATCTCTTTTTACTTTTACCGAAATTACGTATCCATGGACTAAGCGGATAAAAATTGAAGCATTGAAGATGTGTGAAGTGGAAAAGGATGAACCACTTTATATATTAAGGCCGTCTTTATACGGTCGGATTTTTATATTCTTTCAAATTCAATTTGGTTACTTTGGAAAATCACCTTTGGAAAATCACCCACTGTAGATATAACCTTCCACTCAAAGATAGCCTTTAGAAGGTTTTCAAGAAGTTTTTTTCCTCAGAAGGTTTTCAGAAGCTTTTCTTTTCTTTGGATGACCTTTAGTAGACCTTCTTTCTGCAGAAGATCCACAAAGGTCCAGTAAAATGTCATTTTATCCATAGAAGACCCTTATTTCATAGAAGAACTTGAGAAACTCTTTTATCAGCAGAATATATTAAGAAGGTATTTTATATATTTAACCCCTTTAATTCGACCGTTAAATGTTTATCTACGCGGTAGACCTATTAAGGTCTTTTTTCATGAAAAAATCATCAAAATTATCAAGTTCTATCGATATCCCGCAATAGGGAGACCTTATATCATATTTATAGATAAACTCTCACAGATTGTCTGTGGGATAAAAATTCTTCAAAAGTTCTCTATGAAAGGAAAAACTATTGAAGGACCTTCTTAAGACATGACAAAAAACCTTCTTTCTAAAGAAGAAGTTTAGAAGGCGTTTAAAAGTTTCTTATATATAGAAGGTATTTAAAGGTTCCTTCCATGGGTAGAATACATTTAAAAGGTCCTTCACAGGTTCTTCCTAGAGGTCTACTGAAGATTTTTACGCCACAGACAACCCGTGTAGGTTTATTTGTAAATAGAGGAACTTTAGAATATATTTTGTCTATAGAAGTAGAAGGGGTTTTATATGCAGAAAAATTATAAAAATCGTTCGGTGAATAAAGTAATCGTAAAATGCCTTCTATATCGTGGCTTTAGAAGATCTTCTAATCTAAAAATACCATTTCTGAACCCAATTTTTGAATTTCAGCGTATTTAGTTTCCCCTCCCTAAATGACTGTATATTGCGTTTCCAAAGCAGGTTGGAGTGATTAACATTTTCCACACGGTTGCCGTTTTTAATAAACTCTATGATTGCAAACAAAAAAAGGTATTACTATCTCAACTATTTATTTAAAATAATACCCATAGACCACTTAATTCGAAGAACAAATAGAAATGCAGGCCCCACCACACCACCAAAATGCAAAAAATATAAATCATTTCAAATGTCAATACAAAAACAAAAGAAAAAAAATAAATAAAAATTACATTTTTGCCAATGATGTTGAACTAAATAAATAACAACAATCAGTGAACGACTGAATAAAGATGAAACAACACTAACAACAAAAAAAAGCAGTAATAAAAATAATTAAAATTAACTGCAACAGACAAAATTAAAAGCCAATCACGTCTGATGATGACAGCAATGGCAACAGCAACAAAAGCAGCAAAGCAAACATTTGGCAAGTGCCAATAGAGAGAGAGAGAGAGAGAGGAGACTAGTCTAGAATGCAATTGCATTTATTTTCCCAGGACCGATTTGGGAGCTGGCAGTTATTGCCAGTGTTGTTCTTGTTGTTGTTGTGGCAACATGTGGATTATTTTGCCCCCAAAAGATGCAGTTGCAGTCCACAGTAGCAAAAAAAGAAGGATTTAATTAAATTTTATGGCAATGCTAAATTGAAAACAACATAAACACACACACCGATACACTTACTCACACATTGCCACATATTCCAACTGTACTCCTACAAAAGGCTGCACATACAGTCTTTCTAACTCATCTACATGTTTGGTGGGGTATTGAAGTTGTTGTTGTTGTTAGAAAATGCAATTGCAAATTCAATTGCAATTGTCACGGGATTATATTACCACTCACCAACTAATCTAAATGCCATAAATGGATTTTTTTCGCCAATTGGCTGAGGAGAGCGAATTGGAGGGATGTGGCGGAATGGTGTATAATGAACATAAATTGAAAAAAAAAAAAAACTATTTGAAAATAAATAGAATTAAAAACCACAAATTAAGCGAAACAAATAATTTATATTGAATAAATATTTTCATAAATCAAAATAAAGCTATTGAATTTTTGTCTTTGCCGGCGAGGGGAGATGTTTCTGGGGGAGAGGATTAGTCATGGAGGAATTTGTTGGATATTGAGGACTTTCATAGAGATTAATAAATAAATACATAGATAAATAAAAAATAAACATGAAATAAAAAATAAAATTATTAAGTATAAATTATATAAAAAAATTATTAAAAAATATTTTTTAATAAACATTATAAAATAATATATAAATAATAAACCATTAAAGAAAGCCTTAAAGTCGGGCGGTGCCGACTTTATGATACCCTACACCACTTTGCTAATTTACTCGAGCTCCACATAACAATTAAACGTGTTTATGGGAGAATTCAATCATAGACGCTATGATTATAAATATATTTTAAAGTTCAAAAGACTAAATATGCGGATGCATTTGTATCTTTTAAATTCGGACTTGTATTGCCAATTTGGTGCACAATTAATTTTAAATCGGATAAAGATATATATGGGAGCTATATCCAAATCGGAAACGATCTCGATAAAATTTGGCAAAGGTATTTCTGAGCTGTATTTTATATATTTCCCTGAATATCGTTGTTACGGAGTGCATATTACGGTTGTGGGTAACAAATATAATAAATCGAATGAACAATATATAAGGGAGATATAGCTATATCTGAACCGATCTCGATAAAATTTGGCAAAGGTATTTCTGAGCTGCATTTGATATATTTCCCCAAATATTGTTGTTACAGAGTGCATATTACGGCTGCGGAGGACAAAAATAACAAATCGGATGAACAATATATATGGGAGCCATAGCTATATCTGAACCGATTTCGATCAAATTTGGCGTACTTATTTTCAGGTCCAATCTGATCGTACGTGCAAAATTCCATACTATTCGGACCGATATTACACGTTTGGGGCACAATAAAAGGCAAATCGGACAAAGATATATATGAGAGCTATATCTAAATTTTTATCGATCATCTCCAATTTCAATGGGGTTCGTCCTTAGGCCAAACAAATGATTTGTGCAAAATTTCATCGCAATAAATGCGAACTGTACTTTGTTTACAAAAATACATGGACAGACGGACGGAAGGCGGACGGACATGCATAAATCGACCCAAAATGTGATTCTATGCAGATCATCAAAAGGAACTATGGGTCTATCTTGTTTCCTTTTGCCTGTTACAAACAAATGCACAAAGACATAATACCCTGACCACCTTGTGGTGTAGGGTATAATAAACGAAACGGCTGAAGCTAGAAATTTGTTTTTTTTTTTTTTTTTGAATTTTGGCTGCTGGCCGCTCTTGGTCCGAAGGGGTCAGATAAGACTGGGTTTTTTAAAACCGTACCATAACGGTGCAAAAATATTAAAAGGTACTAAATATGGTACCCTTTGTAGTTGAGGAAGCAGTAGAGCGATAGCTCTTAAATTTACAATGAGGGTCACTGATGGAGCATACGATAGATGTACTGAAAGGTTTTAGGAAATTAGCACTGCAAGTGTACGAAAAGTACTAATATGTACTGTAGTTGTTCCCATTTCGTATCATGTGAGCGGTTAGAGCTAAAACCATGACATTTGTAATGTGAATCAGGTTGGGGAGTAGAGTCGTTGTAAGGATGCAGTTTTGGAATTGTGTACACATGTATACGAAAAGTACTAAACGGTACTAAATTTGGTACACTTCGAAATTGAAAGAACGGATGGAGCTGGAATACAGAAATTTGAAATTAACATTACAGGCGGAGTGTAGGATTGGGATATGTAGGAAGTTTTCGAAATGTGTACGTATGTGCACAAAAAGTAATAAATGGTACTAAATTTGATAAAATCTCGATGTGGGTGAACCGATAGATGTGGAATTCTGAAATTTAGAATCGGTAGAGTTGAAATTTTGGCAATTTGAAAATAAGATTTCTATTTCTTATGAAAATTTGTACAAATGGTACAAAACTTGGTACAATTTGAATTTGGGTAAACCATTAGAGCTGGTATCCTGAAAATTGTAAAGAAGATAACTGTCGTAGTGCAGGATTGAGGTATGTAAGTAGTTTGGGAAATTTGTACTTATATGCACTAAATTTGGTACAATTAGGATTTAGGTGAACATATAAAATGGGAATCTCGAAAGGTGATATTGAGGTCTGTATTGGTATTTGGAATTAAAATTTGGAAATTGTTTTGAAAATGTGTGCTATATTTGTACGAAAAGTATTAAATGCTTGTATATTTGGAATCCCGATATTTGATACTGAAGTGTCTCTCGTGGTATCTGGTGTTGAGATATGGAGGTGGTGTTGGAAATATGTACTATAATTGGACTAAATTGGGCAACGGGGGAAATTACAGAGCTGAAATCCTGAAAATAATATTAATTAATTTTAAGATCACTGGTGTTACCTGAGGTCGAAATATGGAGATTTTTTTTTTGAAATGCGTACTATAATTGTGCGAAAAGTACTAAAGTTGGTATTGAATGATTGGATAGGGTTGTGTACTAGATTTTTATACGAAAAGTACTAAGTGGTACAAAATTGGGTATTGGGGCAAGGTATAGAGCTGAAATCCGGGAATTTGTTATAAATATCAGTATTGGGGTCTGTGGTTCAAATATATGGTTGCAAAAAAATTTTTAAAATATGAAAAAAAAAACATTTTTTTTAGTTATTCCAAAAATCAAAAACTGGGATATTTTTTTGTTGTCGATTTTTTTTGTCTCTTCTCCGAATTGGTATGAGTAATACTCAGAAAAGTTTTCGAATCATTTCTTTTCCGGCCAAAAACAGATTAAAAAACGATTTTTATTTATTTTTTATTGCTCATTATACCCTACAACACTATGTGTTGAGGGTATTATAAGTTTGATTGGGCCAAAAATTATGTAACACCACGAAATATTGGTTTCCCACATAGGAAAGTATATATGGATCTTCCTAGCTCGCCGAGCTGAGTCGATCTAGCTATGTATGTCCGTCCGTCCGTCTGTCCGTCTGTCCATGTTAATTTGTAATCACTCTACAGGTCGCAATTATGGCCCGATCTTCACGAAATTTAGAATGGAGGTGGGGCTAGGGTCAGAATAGAACCCTATTTCTTTTGGAGATGATCGCATAATATTTAGGGGTCGAAATGGACCAAAAACTGAAAAAATGTCGGATTTTGCAGGAGCTATACAGGTCGCAATTATAGACCAATCGACGCGGAACTTCGCATGTAGCTAGAGTTTAGGGCGGGGAAGAAGCCTACCAATTTGGGTGGTCATCGGATAATATTTAGCGGGTAAAATAGACCATATCTTTTGGGTTGAAAAAATTCAAAATTTTTCATTAAACCGCGAATTTTTTAAATCCCGGCGGAATCACAAAGCCATGACAAGATTACTTCTGGTCTTTACATTGATGTTAACATCCATCAAATCGGATATATAGCAAAATATGTGCGATATATATGTCTATCAAAGAAGATATGCTTGAAAGATCTCTTATATGTCGAGAACGGCTGAACTGATTTCGACAGTTCTCATTAATTCAAAATGGCCTCTTGGCAGGAATAAAAAAACGTCTAAAAAATCGCATAAAAATATCTCTCTAAAGATGAAAATATTGATTTTGTAATATTTTCTCATATTTTTTCAATTTTGTCATATTTTTGGCATATTTTCATTTTGAATTAAACATTTGGTAATATTTCTACAGCTAACAAAACTAAGTAGTTAGGATATCAGGATATCATATACAGATCGCATTTATGGCCCGATCCTTATGAAATTTTGCATGGGGATAATATGAGGGTCAGAATAAAAGCCTACTCTTTTTGGAGATAATCGCCATATATTTAGAGGTTGAAATGGACCAAAAAGTGCAAAATTGTCAGCAGGTCGTAATTATCGCCCGATCCTCACGTGCATTTGAATGGAGGTTACCGCACATTGCAAAAGCCAAGCAGTTTTAGATGGCCATCCAAAAATATTCAATGTGTGAAATAGTTTGCCAACTTTTGTAGACAAAATACAAAAATGTCCATTCCAGTGTCTTTTTGGAGAATTCACAAATACGCACTTCTGACTATTTCGTTAAGGCTGATTTCGTTAAAGAATATAGTCAAATGTCTGTATCTCATATAGATGGGTTTCAGTCAAAAACCAATAATAAACGTTAATATTTTGCCACTTCTGAGAGATTATAGGTCCTTGGGAAATATTGGTTCCAGATCTAGGAAGACCATTTAAGTGCAACATCTACCAATAAATTGGAAATGAGCAAATTAGTTTAAGTTGCTATTATTCGAAAATTAGAGAACGAAACCTGATGGTTTTCTTTTATAATTTGTCACAATATCTTGTTGAATTCTTTCGAGTATCTCGCCTATATAAACTGTATCATTTATTATAGTGTTGTAGGGTATTCAACGGTCGGCCCCGCTCGACTGTAGCCTTTGCTTACTTGTTTTATCAATAAATTTGGTGTGGGGACTGACTTGTCTGGCTGGATGGCTTATTTATTTATTTTCGGTTTTAGTTTCTGATATTTAAATTCTTTTGAAAATCAAATTTAAAAGATTTTAAGATATGTGAGGAGAAAGTCACCGAATTTTGGAGGGTGAAATGGGGAGCAATTAAATTTACTTCCAAACGTTTTTTTTTTTTTTGTAATTTATGTTACGCTAATGGCTGATGAAGATACTTTTTAAGCGTTTTGAACTCTTTTTTGACCTACAATTGAGTGCGTGTGTATTTATTACTCCGCAGAATGTTGGCTAAGCAAGGCGTGAAATTGAAATGAGTGAATGGGGAGAATTTTGATTTTAAATTAAAATCTTATCTTCAGTTATTTAAATGCGGGTTTTTCTTCTTCCCATTGAAAACTGTGAAAAGTAATTAGTTTTTACGATAACTTCTAATTGAAAGATTTATTGCACATTTGCCACAACCCGTTTGCGGGGTGAATGGGTAGCAATAAACCCTTATTTTTCCTCTATGAAATTTCTTTGGAACTAAATATTTCCATATATTTTTTAGAAGGAGCCCTATATTGTCAATTTCCTATGGGAGAACTTCACAAGACCTATCCCTTCTAAATCCCTCATATATGTAGATGTCCTTAGATAAGTTTTTTTTCCTTACAGAAAATCACTGGCGGATGAAAAATTTTCTCATTCCTCAACTCTCTCCTCGCCATCAGGAGTGAGAAGGCAATCCTCCGGGGTGATTGTAAAGCTTTTTTTCCTCTATGAAATATTTCTATATTTTTATACCCTCAACCCCCCCCCCCCCCCCCCCCCCCCTCCTTTGTATGGAGGGAACATTAAGTTTGTCATTCTCTTTGTAACACCTCGAAACATTCATTTTAGACCCCACAAAGTATATATATTCTTGATCAGCATAAAATTCTATGTCGATTTAGTGATGTCCGCCCGCCTGTCACTCTAGCTTCCGAATGAAATGATGTAGGTTGATAAAACTTTACTTAAATGTATATAATGTCTTCAGGACTTTTGGTATTGAAAATGGTAGGTCCACGTTTTGGTAGAGCCACCATATAACGGTACCTCCCTGTTTTCGGTATTTTGGTGATTTAAGCGTTATTATTCACCAGAGATGTTTCAAACTTGGTATTTGAAGTTCGTAATGGATACTACAGCCTATGACAGAAAATTGTCCTTGGAGGTCCACCCCATCGTGTAGTCCCCATATAACGGTACCTCCCTATATTCGGTATTTTGATAATTTAAACGATCTTATTTACCGGAATTTTTTCAAATTTGGTATTTGAAGTTCGTAATAGATACTACAACATAAGACAGAAAATGGGCCATGTAGGTTCACGTCTTCGTATAGCCCCCATATAACGGTACCTCCCGATATTCGGTATTTTGATGATTTTAGCGACATTATTTGCCGGAATTGTTTCAAATTTGGTATTTGAAGTTCCTTATGGATACTACAGCCTAAGACAGAAAATGGGCCATGTGGGTTCACGTCTTCGTATAGCCCCCATATAACGGTACCTCCCGATATTCAGTATTTTGATGATTTTAACGATCTTATTTACCGGAACTATTTCAAATTTGGTATTTGAAGTTCGTAATAAATACTACAGCCTATGACAGACCCTAATATAAGGACTATTTTCAGTACTTTTAAGATTTTAACTGAATTTTTAACGGATTTTTTTTTGTGAAAATTGCCAAATTTGTTCCAATGGTAGAGGGTATTCAAAGTTCGGCCCGGGGAAATTATAGCTTTTCTTTGGGAGATCTTCAGATTCAGACCGCTGACAAATGACTTCCAAACCTCATATATTTAAATATCCTCAGACAAAATTTCTACTTACAGAAAATCTCCAGTTAGGCGAAATTTTTATCTTCCCCACTATCATTTCTCAACTCCTTCCTCATCCCTTCCCTGATTTCTTAATGAAGAGCAGAAGATAACAAAAAAAAAGGAAAACAAAACCAAAACACATTGAATACGAAAGTATTGGAGAATGATTGAATTTACGAGTACTATTTACTTTTTTAGTAGTGGTGGTCTTTTGCAAACGAATCGAACGGCTCGTCGTATGGATGGATGACTGAATAAGTGAATGTTGTATGGACAAAATACACCGGCCGAAACACCGACAGACATGGATAGGCAGACAGCAGAGCAAACAATTCCAGGCCAGTTAAAATTGTAAATGGAATGTTTGTTCCGTTTTAAACTTTGCCGAAAATCCACAGCCATCTTCAATGAAGTGTCATTGGAAAAAAAGAAAAAAACAATTTTAGTTTGCCCCTCATCCACTTGATAGCAGAGGGGTAGAGAGATAACATTCAATCAATATTTTATTTAATTTTCCTATCCCTCTTCTCGCCAAAGAATGTGTCTCCAGTAAATGCATTTTAAAGACAAGCTAAAGTAAATGAATTGAATGGATGGATGGGTGGATGGACGGTTGGGTGATTGAATGGATGAATGACTGATTTTGCTTAGCCGCTTGTCCCCACTAATACTAGGAACATGTTTCTGTGGCATGTTTTTCTTTTATCGTCAGTTTTTATTGACTTTCAAAGATTGATTACACATATCAATAATGAATGATCGAAGTTTAGTGACCTTTTTTTCCTTCTCCTCTGCTCTGTTACTTGGTGTGTGCGGGTTTAAATTACGATTTGTTGTAATTTCGTTTTTTTTTTAAAGACAGAGACATTTAATGGAATTTATATAAATCCCATTAAATCTATTTTTGAAATAGTAAATTTAAGTAGGCAGCTACTGCTGCTGGTCATCATGGCTGGTGTCAATGGATTTTTTTTTTGTGGTCACCAAACACTTTGGAGTTTTTATTTAATGATTTTCAATAGTTTTCACTAATTATATAATTTTGATTAGTTGTGGTGGTTGAATTGACTTTATTAGTTCTAAATTGCATGGGAAATTAATTAATTTTAATGAATTGTTTTAATGAATTGTCCAGGTCTTCGTATAGGCCTCGTGTAAGGGTACCTTCCGATATTCGGTTTTTTTGATGATTTTAACGATACTATTTACCGGAATTGTTACAAATTTGGTATTTGAAGTTCGCACTGGATACTTCACTCTGTCACAGAAAATTTTCTGTGCAGGTCCACGTCTTCGTATAGCCCCCATATAACGGTACCTACCGATATTCGGTATTTTGATGATTTTAGCTCCATTATTCACCAGAATTTTTCAAATTTGGCATTTGAAGTTCGTAATGTATCCTACAACCTAAGACAGAAAATTGTCTGTACAGGTCCACGTCCTCGTATAGCCCCCATATAGCGGTACCTCCCGATACTTGGTATTTTAATGATTTTAGCGACGTTATTCGCCGGAATTGTTTGAAATTTGGTATTTGAAGTTCGTAATGGATACTACAGCCTGTGACAGAAAATTGTTTGTGCAGGACCACGCCTTCGTATAGCCCCCAGATAATGGTACCTTCCGATATTCGGTATTTTAATGATTTTAGCGACGTTACTCAACAGAATTGTTTCAAATTTGGTATTTGAAGTTCCTAAGTGATACTACCGCCTGAGGCAGAAAATTTTCTGTGCAGGTCCACGCCTTCTATAGCTGCCATATAGCGGTACCTACCGACATTCGGTATTTTGATGATTTTAGCTGCATTATTCACCAGAATTATTTCATATTTGGCATTTGAAGTTCGTAATGTATCCTACAACCTAAGACAGAAAATTATCTGTGCAGGTTCACGTCTTCGTATAGCCCCCATATAACGGTATCTCACGATATTCGATATTCTGATGATTTTAGCGACATTATTCATCGGAATTGTTTCAAATTTGGTATTTGAAGTTCGTAACGGATACTGCAACCTATGACAGAAAACTGTCTGTACAGGTCCACGTCCTCGTATAGCCCCCATATAGCGGTACCTCCCGATACTCGGTATTTTAATGATTTTAGCGACGTTATTCACCGGAATTGTTTGAAATTTGGTATTTGAAGTTCGTAATGGATACTACAGCCTGTGACAGAAAATTGTTTGTGCAGGTCCACGTTTACCTATAGACCCCATATAGCGGTACCTCCCGATATTCGGTATTTTAATGATTTTAGCGACGTTATTCGCCGGAATTGTTTCAAATTTGGTATTTGAAGTTCGAAATGGTTACTACAGCCTATGACAGATATCGGCACCTCCCGATATTCGGTATTTTGATGATTTTAGCGACATTGTTCACCGATGTAATGGCTTATGAAAAAAGTCCACTTCGTCGTATAGACCCTATTATAACGGCTAACGAAAAACTTTTTGAATTCTGTCACCTGAACATAGAAGACGTTCTGAATATTTTTCGTTTGTATAAAAAAATGTCCCCTATTGGCATCTAAGAGTACTCTAACCCTTCCCCTAAATTCACCCCCAAACAATTCCATTGAACACATGTCACACATCGCCTTCTTAATCGGCCAATAATTGTTTTTTCCCAGCTAAATTACAAAACAATATTTTGTTTTGTGGTTTATGTTCGACATGTGTTTTCGGTGAAAAGCCATAACATTTATTTGTGGAAAAAAATCAACCGTTTTTTTCCTATAAAAATATTTTACGCTACCCCCATATGTCACACCTCCATAAGGCGTCCCTATAATGTTACTTTAATGAAACCATAAAAAACATTATTTTTTTTTAATATTTTTATGGGATTTTTAACACACCATATTTTTTGTGAAATAGTCTGGCAGGCTCTTCACCATCCCTCCCCAATTTTTTAAGAGTAGGCTATGGCATTAAAAAAATATTTTAAAATTACCATTAAAGAGATGCCTATCGAACACTACAAAAAAAAATGGATAAATTTGTCACCATCAGCCGTGACACATGTATGTGACAGAGGGTAAAAACAAATAAACAAACCAACAACAAAAACAACAAATTCCGCTACACCAAAAATATCCTTAAATGAGTTGTAGTTTTTTTCTCTGGTGTTCTGCTGCTGCTGGTGTTGGCTTGTGGCACACGCGTACCCATATGTTCAGCAAAGCAGAAGTACCGGCAGTTTTTTCAGCTTCTTTTTTATTACAACAAAAATATAGAGGGTCCCTATGCCTGAAAACTACTTTTTCAACACTTCTTGTCTTCGCTGACTTCAGAGTGTGAGTGTTTTCTTTTTTTTTTTTGTTTTTTTTTTTTTTTTGGAAAAAAAAGGTATAATAAATTTTCACACTTGAAATTTTTATGGTTCTTTAATGTTTCAACGACAAAATGCTGACAATTCGAAATTTAGAAAAATAAAAAAACAATTTTGTCTTTCTTTGTGCCACCATTAACACCGCAAGCCAAACGTGAGGGCAGCAGGCACCATTTAAACTGTCAACACCACTTCATACATGGCCGTGAAATCAATTAAACAAAATGATTAATTTCTTGTACTATTGAGGAGGTACAGTGAAGCCCCTATACTAGGTACATAAGTATTTTGTGGAGACACCAAAAATTCCCCTAGGAATTATCGCTGCAATCAATGACCATTTTCGACCTTAGCAATGACTTTTTACATTTTTTTATCACAAATTCTTTGAATATTTCCGTATTTTTTTTTAATTCTATTTTAGTTTGCTTAAATCTGGAGTATTCCCTCCTTAGCTTCACTTCATGTTACTCTCCATTACGAAGGACAATGTTTTTTTTTTTTTTGAACACATGTTCCACATGACATTTCCTGAAAGAATTCCATTGATATGCTTCGGCAAAACACAAAACGCAATGTTTTCCCCCTCCTCCCTTACCCCAAAAAATTAAGTGCAATATTTATTTTTTTATTAATAGCAAACACAACGAAGTAAAGCGAGATAAGAGTCTTTTGTTATCTCACTATATGAGGTATCAATAAATCGAAATATATCAATTCATATCAGACGGTCATACCTTCATATAGAAAAATGTACCCTTGACTAAAAATAAAACATTGGAATTTGTGTACCTATCAAACAAAAAAATTGACGACAAGAACAAAGGGTACCTAGTGGGTGGGAAACAAAATAACAAGTAAAAATGCAGCTAAGGCCGAACTTTTAATACCCTCCAGCATTTTGAAGGAACTTGAAATTTTTCCAAAAATTCCGTCGAAAATACGGCTCCATTATATGGAAATTGCAGTACCCATGACGAGCTTCAAATAAAAAATTTGAAAAAATTTCGGTAAAAAATGTCGCTAAAATCATTAAAAACCCGAATATCGGGAAATATCTTTATATGGGGCTATACGAAGACGTGGACCTGCACAGGCAATTTTCTGCCATATGCTGTAGTATCCATTACGAACTTCAAAATACCAAATTTGAAATATTTCCGGTGAATAATGTCGCTTAAATAACCAAAAAATAGGAAGGTACCATCTCCGGGGGCTATACCATAACGTGGACCTGCACATACAATTTTCTGTCATAGGCTGTAGTATCCATTACGAACTTCAAAATACCAAATTTGAAACATTACCGGTGAATAAAGTTCGTAAAATCATCCAAATACCAAATATCGAGAGGTGCCGTTTTAAGGGGGCTATACGAAGGCGTGAACCTACACGGACAATTTTCTGTCATAGGCTGTAGTATCCACTATGAACTTCAAATGCCATATTTGAAACAATTCCGGTGAAAAATGTCGCTAAAATCATCAAAATACCGATTATCGGGAGGTACCGCTATATGGGGCTATAAGAAGACCAGGTCCACGTCCTCTAAATTTTATAATAACTTTAGATTTGTTCGAATTGGTCACCTTTGGCACGAATTATAACCTTCAAACGGCCAATGAAACCGTCATACGTCATACGCGCTTGCTTGAGGTGATCGTCACTTTGGTATGTTTCAGGTGCCAACCTTGCTTTCCAAAATACTCCAGACACACTAGTCCAAGGGATTGGTATCCGAAAATTTTGGTGGCCATCGTCTGCTGGAAATGAAGCCAAGAACCCAATTTTATAACTATTCTTGGGTGGCGCGTGCTGAGTGCGATGGTGCTGAGTCCTGTTGGAATGTCCAAGGTCTGCGGCCAAAATGTTTGTGTGCCCAAAGCTTTAATACACCCTCCAGAATATTTTCGCGATAATATTCGGCATTTATTCTGATGCCACGGTCGATTAATACGAGCGGAGAGCGAACATCGGTTGTTATGGCTGCCCACACCATCACCATGGCCGGTGCTTGAGTTCTGGTGGCCAACCGAAGGTGCATATTTTCAGCTGACCTCTTTGGCAAGTAACCGACGATCATTTTGTTTGTTTACAATCTGCTGGACAACGAATGTTATCTCTCATCGGAGAAAACCAAATTCGGCATATCACCACGTTCGGCAAAGCGAAGCAACTCTTTAGCTCGATTGAGTCTATTTCCTTTCTGTTGTCGTGTAAGTTCTTCCACTTGTTGGAACTTCAATGGCTTTACCCCGAGCTCATATTTTGCCGAATATTTGCCGAATGGAATATTGCGATATGTTCAGCTTACGAGCCATTTTTCGGCCTCTGTGACGCGGGTTTCGATCAATTCGCTTCTTTACTTTTTGAACCATTTCTGCTGATGTTGCTGGTGTTTTCATCCGTCCACTTCCTTGACGTCCTGCTACGCTACCAGTATCACGGTAACGAGCTATGGTACGAGACACAAAAGATTTATTCACATTTAAATGCTGGAATGCTCTAACGATAACCACTTGTGGTTTTCCAGCCGAATATAAAGAAATCACACTATCACGCTTGAATTCCCTCACGAATAGCTCTTTTTTCTGGAAAATTCTCACCAAAATGCTTTTGTGCGCTTATAAACAATATAATGAGCTGTCACTGGAATAATTTTAACAGCTGTCGGACGAGTCGCTTGGAAATGACAGCAGTCTGAAGTTGGTTGCAGTTTTTCCATCCCACCCTGTAATTATTTTCTTGATCAGCGTAAAATTCTAAGTCGATTTAGCCTTGTCGGTCCGTCTGTTGTAATCACGCTAGCATCAAAACGAACTAAGATAGGAAGCTAAAATTTTGCACAAATCAGTCTTTTGTGTGCGGGCAGGTCAAGTTCGAAGATGGGTTATATCGGTTAATTCAAAATGTTTGTTTTTGAAATATTTCTCAAGGCAATATCGAAGTCAAAGCCTGGATTAAAAAATATATGGGATCATAGAAAGTCCTTAAAAAACCTAGGTTTTTTATATAAAAACATCTTAGAGAAAAATTAAAGAGTATTAGTCGGTTTTTTCGACAAAAGCATACCCTGAGCAAAACTATTGACCCTTTATGGCGGAGGTTCCGAAGATCTGGACCAGTATTGTCCCATACGTATCTGCCACAAGTCTTATATAAATATTTCAATGTTGGCCTGTGCAGAATTTAAAGAAAATCGAAAATCAGAGTCTATATTGCCCATCTCCGAACTCGATTTAATTTTAAACAATTATGTTACGATGTACCAAGTTTGGACCAAATGGGAAACTACCTTCGAGACTTAATTATGGGCATCAGGCAGCAAATTTAAAAAATTATATTTCTCCTTTGAAAAATTATCATAAAATTACAAAATGTTACCCTCTGGTATGTTATTCCTAGGAAAAAATACTCTTAAAAATCCACCATGATCCTTGAGATCCTTGACGAAATTAAACGAAATTTGTCCCTACCGAGTTCATAGGAAAATTATTTGTATTTATAACTTTCTGTTTATTTTGTCCCAAAAATCTCCATTTCCACTTAATGCCTAAAAATAATAATTGACTTTTTATTTGCCACCCTAACCTCCCTACCACATCCTCCATCAGTAAATTCTAATTTTAAAAATATTTCGCTCAAGTCCACATTGCCATTTTAAATGTCATTTACTTCTCGGAAATACTCATAAAGCTACTGAGGCGAGGGTACTGCAAAATTTCTAAAATTCAAATTAATGTGAGTTTACATTTGTGTGCGCCTGTGTGTGTGTTTACACATAAAATACCTAGAGGGTCGAACAATTTTCGAGGTTGTTTTTCACGTTTTCCTGATAATAATACCAACTTAATTTGTATGTGTTGTAATTTATGCTTATTTTGCATGTCTCCCTGCAATTGTCAAGGTTCGGTTTTTTTGTTGTGCTCCACACAATCACAGTCACAGCAACAACGTGTAGGCTGACGTCGCTCTAAGGACTTAATATTCACCTTTTACCACCGCGCTCCGTCATATCTAATATAGAAAATACCTCTCCCCCCCCTCTCCCATAAATTTTATCAGCAGATTGAAAAAAAATGCCAACAAAGCACAAGCTGTGCATGGATACCTATCGTAAATGCGGCCATAAGTTTGACGTGTCTGTGTGTGAGCGTGTGTTAGACTTTTTTTGGTCTACTGCATAGACTATGGCTTGTAAATGTTTTACGAGATAATTATAACTTTTGCCAGGACATACATAATTTTACGCGGATGGAAGAGGGTAGGAGAGGGGAGCGAGTGGTGTTGGAAGTGGGTGGGTGGTTTCGTATTTTAGATTTATGATTTTTCATTGCTACGATCTAAAGGACTAATAATAAGTCTCACAGGATTTTCTGTTCAAGGATTAATTGACAAGCAATAGGATATATATTCGAATTTGGCTAACATCGGAGGACTATGCTGATGTCGAAAGACTATGATAATGTCGGAATACTATCAAGATGTCCTAAGGGAATTTTTTACTTATAGACGAATGGGAAAGGATTTGGAAATATAGTTGATGAGTTGAACATAAGAAAGTGTATCGTAGAACTTGGTCCTCATTTATAAAGTCTAAAGATGCCGCACAGGTTTTTCAGTTAAAGTATTAATTGACGAGTAATAGGACATAATATAATTCGAATAATAATATTCGAATTTGGTTAGTATCGGAAGGCTATGCTGATGTCGAAATTATGATGATATCGGATTACTATCAAGATGTCCAAAAGGAATTTTAACCTAAGGACGAATGGGCAAGGATTTGGCGAGTCGAACGTAAGCATATGAGTTAAACCTAGAGCTTGAACCTCATTCATAAAGTCTAAAGATAAAATTAGAAATTAGTAACTAGGACTTCATAAGTCTTTGCGAATTCACCAACATCTGAAAATAAGCCGTGATCTGCAGTAATTTCTTAAAAAAAAAAAAAAAACAACTATAAAATTGAGAAAAGAAAATTTTGGAAGCCAAAATCAAGTCTTTAACTTTTTTAATTATCTCCCTTTTTGTCTGAATAACTTGAAAGATCTGGATAAGAAAGGGTCTTTTCTATAAAAAACTTAATCTTTAAATAAGAATTTGATTTTAAAAAATTGGGAGCCGGAATCATGTTATGAACTTTTTTGAAAATTGAAAAATTTGCAATTTATTTTTAGCTGCCCAAAAATTTCATCTCAGCCACTGTTCTTCTTATATTCTTATATTATATGGCTTTGTCTTCCAATTTTTATGAATTTTATGTTCTTAGACCAATTAACTTGGATTTTCTTAGGACCTTTAAATGAAGAAACTTGCATTTTTTAAGAATATTTGTTACGTAAGTCTTTTAAAAATATTATTTCAAGGACCAAAACAACGTGGATTTTTTAAGGAATTTTATTTCAACAACTTATCCTGTTTTTAGGAATATTTTTTCAAGGACCATCTCAGCCACTATTTTGAATGCTAATTTCCGTTCTATTTATGTTGAATATTCATATTTATTTATTTTACTTTTTATTTATTTATTTTATTAATTAATTTATTTTTTTTCTTTTCCCTTTAATTCCAAAACTCAGGTTTTCCACTAATGGCATAATTTCAACGGTGCCTGACGACCATCATTAATTTCATGTGAAAATTGAACACCAAAAAAACTACAAAAGCTCAATGGTAATTTTTTCGAGCAGAAATATGGTGTGAAACTGTTGACAAGACTCTGTCATTAAAAATAGATTAGGTTTGGAGTTGTTTTAGTTGTGGAAAAATAATAGGAACTTTAATAACGCGGAAGGAACCATGACGAATTTTATATCTCACTTTTCCCCACAGAATGCAAGAGGGTATTTTTTAAAAAATGTAATTTTTGGGCCTAGAAAGATAATAATTAAAAGTCCACAAACAAAAATAAATAAATAACCAAAATGTTATCTAAATAAAACAATACTTCCAAAAATCCTGACTTTTATGTTCCTGGCTGTCCTTAAAAATTATTCTTAAACATTTTTTATTACTCTGA
This sequence comes from Musca domestica, assembly GCF_030504385.1. Taxonomy (NCBI): domain Eukaryota; kingdom Metazoa; phylum Arthropoda; class Insecta; order Diptera; family Muscidae; genus Musca; species Musca domestica. Next base: position 639,804 of record NW_026712235.1, read on the forward strand.
TAGTCTTTAAAAAAATAGCCATAAAAATTCTCGATTTTTTTGTCTAGTAATCCTTGAAAAATTTATTAAGAAAAAACATTCAAAGACCCCCATTTTCAATCCAATTGTAATTCCAAGATTCCTCGAAAAAAGTATTCTTTAAATAATCCATGTTTAAGCTTCTGGTAGTCCTTGAATTAATATTCCTAGAATACACACAATTCTTCTAATAAATTTTGGTTATAAAAATGCGTGAAAAATATCTTTTTGGTCTAAAGGTCCATTTTCGTAACAAATTCATGTTGTAACTCAGTTGATTCTTGAAAAAATATTCACAAATAAAAAAATTATTAATCCACGACTATTGGTCTTCTGGGCCATAAAAAAGACACTGATTGATAAATTATTCCTAAAAATCCTTCATTTTTAACATAGATATCCATTGAGAACAACTTACCTAAAAATTTTATTGGTCTTTTAAGCCTCATGAAAATTATGTTTTATCTTATGTTTATCCTTGAAAATATTCCTAAATACTCAAGATTTATTTGCGTTTTGGGAGTTGCAAAAATATTAAAAAAAAAACATTAATTGCTCCTTAAAAAAATTTCTTAAAAAATCCAAGTTTATTGGTCTATTGGATATTATAAAAAAAATATTCTTCAAATATATACGAATTTTGACCCCATTTGCCCTAGGAAGTCCGTTAAAAATATTATTAAAAATTCAATTTTTATCCTAGAAAAGTATTCTAAAAAATTTTTATTTGTTTTTTCGTCTTGAAATTTTTTTTAAATATAACAACGGTGATTGGTCTTCTACTCCTTGACAAAAATATTTTTAAAAGTTAAAAAAATTGATACTTGTAGTCCTTGAAAAAAGTAAGAAAAAAGTATAAAAATAAAATATAAAAATCTAAGATATTCGGTCGGTTGGTCCTTGAAAAAATATATTTAAAAATTTAAGTTTATTAGACTTTTGGTCCTTAAAAAATATTTTTTGAAAGTTTATTTGACCATTGGTCCAGGAAAAAATTGTCATAAAATATCTAGGCTGGTTCTTAAAAGAAAGGATTTTTGATTCGTTTATCCTTAAATTAAAAATAGCGTTCATTGTCCTGTTGATCCTTGCATAATATTCTTAAAAATCCAATAATCTGTTAGTCCTCGAAAATTATTCCTAAAAAGAACTCAATTTTTTGGTTATGTTAGTCCTTTAAAAAATAATCGAAGATAATACATTTTGACCCTCGAAGTCCTTAAAAAAATTCCTGAAAATCCATCCCTGAAGAAATATTCATAAAAAACCGAGTTTATTGACCCTGATTTTTGAAATTGATCGTTTTTGGCTAAGAAAGTCCTTTAAAATATCCTCAAAGATTCAAGTTATCGCCTCTTTAGGAATGAGTGGTTTTAGCGACTACCGAAAACGTGAATATTTCAAACCTCGGATTCTAAGGATTTGCCGGGACAAAAGGTCATAATCTGGGCCTTTTCAGAATATTTTAAAAGAATACTGGTGGACTTTTAAAAATATTGTTTCACAGACAAATGGGATATTTTTGACGACTAGCAGAGCTATAATCTTGGCTTGTGGTTTAGTCGACTTAAATCAGGCTCCCTTCTGTAGGGTGACTCAATATTTACACCTATTTTTTCTCTTTCTGAAGGCTGTGAGAGACTTCCTGCAGTAGCATAATCAAGGATTTTTTCAGAATATATTTTCAAAGTCCAAAATCTTGAACTATATACGAGTATTATATAAAAATAATTTTTGACCATCAACGGATCCATTACCTTGGGTTGCTTTAAATTTATTTCCATTAATTCCTTCAGCACATACATATCATACCCATGCTTTAAGGATAACGTGATTAAGGTGTTCATATAAAAATTTCCCCAAAAATTACAATTTAATTTATCGCGACTTTCATCGCTTTTATCCATTGCCGTTGTTCATTTCGGATTTTTTTTGTTTTAAGCAATTTAGCTCACGTTAGCAAAGCTGTTAATTTTGGGTGGGCCGTTCGTCATCATTCCCATTCCCATTCTCATCATCATCATCATTATTGACTCATACAATGCGATTTCATTTCATGGAATCATTAGCACACATCAAATGGATCTCTTTATGACGTGTTTTTATGATATTTTTGTGGCAATCAGTTTCTTTTCCTGGGTCATAAACTTTTTCGTCCTTTTGCGAAGGTGATGTGCCACCACCGGCCTACGAGGGGGCGATGCGTGAGTTTTATTATTATTTCACATTTTTTTTTTTTGAGTTCATGTGCAATTTTTATTATAAGGCTTTTAAAACATCGAAATACAAAATAATAATAAAACGAAATTTTTATTTTTCTCAGCCAGCCAGATGTAGGTGTGGTTGTTGGGCACTTAAATTTTATAAAATACGAAAAAACTTTAGGCTTTATACATTTTTATTTTTAATGGAATATTAAAGTGAATGTTAAAAGTAACTTTAAAGACATTGTTCTTTTTACGGACTCATTTAAAAATAAATTTCCGATTTTAAATCCCATTTTCAATTAATAATTTTTTAACCTCATCGTCCTTCGTCAATTTTTGTCCTTTGAATTACCATTTTTCCAACCAACGAACAAAAACAAAAACACAACAATGACCACCAACAATGAAGTAATTGCACAATTTGAATGTGGTAAAAATCAATTGTGAATTCAATTAAACAACATAAATTAATTAAATTTTTGCAATTTATGTATTTACAACGAATTGCATGAGAATGACCAGCAGCAGCTTTGTGCAGAAATCCCCACACATTAATTGTGTTGTCGTCGCTGGGCATCCATTCCTCTACAAAATTTACATATTTTGCCATAAATTGATTGATCATTACCACATGAAGGACAATTTTGAGAAGAGGATAAAAAAATGTGTGGAAAAATCAGGTTTTGAGAAGGAAAAAAAACTAATTTTTAAAAATGGAATATAATAATGTGGAGATTTTTTAAGTATAATATTCCAAGGATTTGAAAAGAATATTTTCAAGGACCAAGAGAAAACGTGGGTTTTTAAAGAATATTTTTTGAAGGACCAATAAAAACGTGGATTTGTAAAGAATATATTTTCCAAGCACAAACAGACCAATAAACGTGGACTTTTAAAAGAAAAATTTTTCAAGGACCAACAGAAAAGCGGATTTTTTAAAGAATATTTTTTTAAGACCAACGGACCAATAAACGAGGTTTTTTTAAAGAATAATTTTTCTAGGACCAACAGGAAAAGAATATATTTTAAAGGACCAACAGAAACGCGGATTTTTAAAGAATATTTGTTCAAGGATCAACAAACCAATAAATGTGGATTTTTAAATAATATTTTTTCAAGGACCAACAGACTAGAAAACATTGATTTTTAAAGAATATTTTTTCAAGGACCAACAGACCAGAAAACATGTATTTTCAAAGTGTATTTTTTCAAGGACTAAAGGAAGAAACGTGGATTTTTAAAGAATATTTTTTCAAGGACCAACAGACCAGAAAACATGGATTTTCAAAGAATATTTTTTCAAGGACCAACAGACCAGAAAACATGGATTTTCAAAGAATATTTTTTCAAGGACTAAAGGAAGAAACGTGGACTTTTAAAGAATATTTTTTCAAGGACCAACAGACCAGAAAACATGGATTTTCAAAGTATATTTTTTCAAGGACTAAAGGAAGAAACGTGGACTTTTAAAGAATATTTTTTCAAGGACCAACAGACCAGAAAACATGGATTTTCAAAGAATATTTTTTTTCAGGACTAAAGGAAGTAACGTGGATTTTTAAAGAATACTTTTTCACGGACTAAAGGAAAGAATGTGGATTTTTAAAGAATATTTTTTTCCAGGACTAAAGGAAGTAACGTGGATTTTTAAAGAATATTTTTTCTAGGATCAAAAGAATAAGAATTCTTTAAAGTATATTTTTCACGGACCTAAAGAATTTTAATTCTTTAAAGAATATTTTTTCAAGGACCTAAAGAATGTGAATTCTCTTAAGACTAAAAGAAAGGACTTCAAGGTCTAAAGGAAAAAAAGTGATTTTTTTTAAGAATATTTGTAAAGGACTAAACTTTTCCAAGTCTGAAAAAACGTGTATTTTAAAGAATACTTTTGAATGGTCAAATGAAGGACAAAAGAAAAACGTGAATTTTTAAAGAATATATTTTCAAGGACCAAAGCAACGTCGATTTTTTAAAGAATATTTTTCAAGGATCAACAGACCAATAAACGTGGATTTTTTAAAGAATATTTTTTCAAGGACCAAAACAATGTGGATTTTATAAAGAATTTTTTTTCAAGGACCAACAGACCAGAAAACATGGATTTTCAAAGAATATTTTTTTAAGGACTAAAGTAAAGAACGTGGATTTTTTAAGAATATTTTTTAAGGGCTAACTGAAACTGAATTTTTTGCAATATTTTTTGGGGACCAATCCAGTTTTTAGGAATACATTTTTAATGACTAATTCTGTTTTTAGAAATATTTCTTTAAGGAGCAATCCTAATTTTAGGACCAAGTGAGCAATTATCTTTGATGTTTTTGGAATTTTTATTGAGGACCACTTGAGAGCCTATTAGGAATTTTTCACGAATATCCTTTCAAGAATAAATTAGTGTTCTGTGATCATTTTTGGAAGACCACTAGAGTTATGTACGTAAATTTCTTAATAATACTTCTTTGAAGTATTTGAACTGAACTTTAGAAATTTTTCCATGAACTACCAGAGAAGCGAACGTGAAATTTTAAAATATATTTTTTTTAACAAGAACTTTAAACTTCAAAAACGGTGATGTTGAAAAATATTTTTTTAAGTAGGCGCAAATAAAAACTATTTTTCAAAAATGTGTCAACGTCAAAAAACGTGGATTCTTATAAATATTTTCAGAGAGTATCTGAAGAACAATCTGGGGGTTTAATTTTTTTGTTCAAGGACAAAAATGTGGATTTTTTAAGAATTTTTTCCAGGACCTTTAAATACCAAATCTTGGATTTTTAAAATATATTTAATATAGAGGACTATCAAAGACAAATACTTCGATTTAGTAAAATATCAGTTTCATAATCGATTAGATAATGGATTTATGACTTATGAAAGAATTTATTTCTAGAATTTTAAGGTGTGAAAAAGTATGGGTAAACAGAAGTCAAGCACTACTATGGGTACAAAACTGAATTTGATTTTTTTTCTTTTTGAAGGACATAAAAAGGCAGGAACGCGGATTTTTAAATTATTTTTGTAAGGCACAAACTTGGTTTTCATAAATATTTTCAGAAGACTATCGCAACGATACAAATGTGATTTTTTTTAATATTCTTCTTTTTTTAAATTAAAATTATTTTTTTTAGTTTTCAAGGACGAAATACGTTAATTTTTAAAAGAATATTTTTAAAGAACTATGATGGACATAAAGCTCGTATTTTTAAAAATAACTTTTTTAAGTAGTATCTGAGGAATTATCGTGGGGTTCAAAAATGTTGTTTTAAAAACTATCTGGGCCAAAAATGTGGATTTTTAAATGTGGAACCCTTTAAAAGACAAAATCTTAAATTTTTTCATCAAAGACAAATAATTAAATTTTGTAATATATTTGTCTCAAAATTATTTAGAAACACAAAGTGTTTTTTTAACATATTTTTTCTTAAGACTAGCGGTGCCAAAATTGAATATTTATTTTAATTATTATTTTAAAGAAAGTAGATTAATATTTTATTATTATTATTATTATTATTATTATTATTATTATTATTATTATTATTATTATTATTATTATTATTATTATTATTATTATTATTATATTATTATTATTATTATTATTATTATTATTATTATTATTATTATATTATTATTATTATTATTATTATTATTATTATTATTATATATTATTATTATTATTATTATTATTATTATTATATATTATTATTATTATTATTATTATTATTATTATTATTATTATTATTATTATTATTATATTATTATTATTATTATTATTATTATTATTATTATTTTATTATTATTATTATTATTATTATTATTATTATTATTATTATTATATTATTATTATTATTATTATTATTATTATTATATTATTATTATTATTATTATATTATTATTATTATTATTATTATTATTATTATTATTATTATTATTTTATTATTGTTATTATTATTATTATTATTTTATTTATTTATTTATATATATATTTTTTTTTTTTTTGAGGAGCTATTACGGATTTATAAAATTATTTATTTCAAGAATACAAAAAACGTGAATTAAAAAAAAGGCATTATTATGGGTAAAAAGGTGGATTTGATTTTTTCTTTTTGAAGGACTTAAGGAGGGACAAACGTGGATTTTTAAAATATTTCTGTAAGGACTATCAGGGGGCAGAAATATGCATTTTTAGAATTTATTTCCGAGAGGACCTTTAAGAAATATTTTTTTAGAAAAAATAAAATCAAGAGTTAATTTTTATGAATATTTTTTTTTCTGGGACATCCTTAGGCCTTTAAATGTTTTTGTTTTAGTTTATAAATATTTTTTTTTAAATTTTATTTAAATTATAATAATTTTTTTAAATCTACTGAGCCATGCTTCCACCTTTTTTCCCCAGTTATTTATCCTCATAAACTATTCACTCAGTGTCATGAGGAATATTTATTCATTAAAAATAACATCCTCTGGATCATTTTACGTTGTTTCTAGTTTATTTTATTCAACTCAGACTGCAACAGCAGCAGCAGTCATTCCCTGCTGCAAAAACAAAAAAAAAAAAAAAAACTGAAGCAAAAGTAAACCTGGGGTGAGAATAAAATTTGTTTGCTTGCTGTTGTTGTTCCGGCTTTTGCCAAATAGCATACAATGTCTAATAATATTAGTCTGCAAACGGAGCGAAAGAGCGAGGAGCAGCAGCAGAAGGATAGGGGATTTCGGGGGGAGACAAATAAAAAATGCAATAACAAAAGGAACGATTTTTTGCAAACAAGAAGAAGACCCCCTTCAGCTTTGGAATAAAGGGAGAAAGCGCAAAAATAAACGTAACGACAAAAATATTCAAAACCAGGATATGTTGAAAAGAAGGCACATATCCTGCAAGGGAATGAAGAGTCGCGCATAAAGGAATTCTATGGGGATTTGGGGGGTGGATTGGCAGGGTGGAGAAAAAACAAACAAACCAAGAGAAACGCCAGCAAGCAAAGTATACTCATGTTGACGTAACATTTTACAGTTACTGCTCTTCCGATTGTTGTTATTGCTCTGTTATATGCATTTTATTTTGAAAATATAATTTACGAAGAGAAACATACGAAACCAAATTGTTTCACTGGCTGGCTGGCTGTCTGTCTAGCATTGGCGACGAAACAAGAATGACATAAATAAATTTTACAATTTGTTTCAATGGGGAATACTTATTTCGTTTCGTTTTTGGATTTTTTCCTTTTTCGTGGTGAATATTTGGAAAAGGGGTGTATGTGTGTGTGTTTGTGTTTGTGTCTAATGTTATGGCATATGCGTCTACATCTATAAATCTTATGTGTGGTGTTAGAGAGACTATAAAAATTTATAGACAAAATACTTGTACAAAATGCCAAAAAGGACTCAATAAGACTTAGCTTTAATATGGAGAGAGGGAGGGGAGGGGAGGTAACAGAGATGAAAAGGAAATAACATTAAAGCAGTGTTTGTAAACCAAAGGGCAAATCTTTAAAATAATACTGATAGAATCTTGTTGGTATATGGACTTTAAGGTACCCTATAAGGAACCGCAGAGGAAAATTTTTAAGAATTATTTTCGTCGACAAAAAAAAATTAAATATATTTTATAAAAATGTCAATGTCAAGGGTTAATGTAACCATTGCGATAGTTTGCCAAAGAAAAATATTAAGCCTGGCAGAATTTTCTAAGCCTGGCAGAATTTAACATTTACGAATTTTTAACTTTGTCTAATAAAAAAACATTTATTTCTGAAGTAGCTTCCTTGAGATTTGGGCGTGCCTCGCAAAAAAATGTATAGCTACTTAACGACAACTCCAACTTTCTGCATTACAACGAGGCACACATATACTGACATTGTTGCCATTTCAGCGAAATTATTGTTCCAAAAAACAAAAAAAAAAAACAGTTTTCATTCAATTTTTTCAAGGACTATCGGACGCATAAACCTGAATTTTTAAAAATATTTTTCCAAGAACTTTGGAAATGTGGATTTTAAAAATTATTTATCTCTAGAAATATCAGAGGCACAAAGTGGATATTTTAAATTATTTTTCTCTAGGACTATCAGAGGCATTTTTAAGATTATTTTTTTTTAATTGCCTATCAGAGGCAAAAACCTGAATTAAAAAAAGAAAAACTCAAGGACTTCCACAGGAAAAAAGTAGATTTAAAAAAATCTCAAGGATTTCGACAGGCGATACGTGGATTTAAGAAAAAATCTCAAGGACTTCCACAGGCAAAACGTGGATTTATAGAAAATCTCAAGGACTTCCACAGGCAAAACGTGGATTTTAAAAAAAATCTGAAGCACTTCCACAAGCAAAAAGTGAATTTAAAAAAATCTCAAGGACCTCCGCAGGTAGAACGTGGGTTTAAAAAAATCTCAAGGAGGCAAAACGTGGATTTAAAAAAATCTCAAGGAGGCAAAACGTGGATTTAAAAAAAACCTCAAGGACTTCCACAGGCTAAACGTGGACTTTAAAAAAAGCAAAGGACTTCCGCAGGCAAAACGTCCATTTTAAAAAAAAAATCTCAAGGATTTCCACAGGCTAAACGAAGATTTAAAAAAATCACAAGGACTTCCACAGGCAAAACGTGGATTTTTTTTAAATAAATCTCAAGGACCTCCACAAGCGAAACGTGGATTAAACAAATCTCAAGGACTTCCATAGGCAAAACTTGGATTAAAAAAAAAAAAAACATCTCAAGGACTTCCACAGGAAAAACGTGGATTTAAAAAAAAAATCTCATGGACTTTCACATGGATTTAAGAAAAATCTGAAGGACTTCCAGAGGCAAAACCTGGATTTAAAAAAATATATGAAGGACTTCCAAAGGCAAAACGTGGATTTTAAAAAAAAAACATATCAAGGACTTTCACAGGCAAAATGTGAATTTTTAAAATTATTTTTCTCAAGCGCTATCAGAGACACAAAAGCGGATATTTTTTTGAAGACTTGAATCTTTGTAGAAAGAATTTTTAAGGACACAAATGTGAGTTTCCCCGAAACATTTTCAAATTTTGCAAACTGACTCAACGCCAGACCTCTAAATGTGGTGGCACTGATTTCGACACCGACGCCACTCAAGTTCCCACTCAGAGTAAAGGACTTCCTATGATATCCCCATATTGAAATAAAGGGTAAGTAGTGGTCAAATGAGTTCATAGGAGTCGAGATTAATTTCTTACGCAGCAAAAATTTTAAGCTATGGCTAAAATCCGAGTCGAGAGGTTCCGATGGTCAGCATGGCTTAAATTTTCCAGCTTGACATACAAACTATGGTCTTTACTCCGTTCACTACAAAGCCATGCTTTCAACTCCTAAGAATGGTTATAAATCCTTTATTTGGACTTTTTTGTGGTTGAAAACAGGTTTGGGAGAGAAGCGGCTTAATAACGTCGAACATAACTCAGGTGAGATACTCACTAATGTCCATTCGAAGGCAAACCTCAAAGTTTTTGCGGGAAATACTAAAAGGGGATACTAAAATTTGGTGGAGAGAGACCCCTTCAGCACACCCATTGTTTTCAAAAGTGTGAACACCAAGGATGAGGAATAGTTCGGTAAAATTTTATTCCGATATTTTGAGCCGTATCCTTCTACAATAATGCAAAGGATTTAAATTTATTGGGGAGAGTCCCCTTCAGCACACCTCTTGTTTCCAAAACGTGAACACCAAGGATGAAAAATGAGTCGGTAATTTTATACCGATAGTTTGACCCCTATCCCTCTACAATAATGCAGAGGATTCTTTCAAAGGTGCATTTCCAGACATTCCAGGAAACATGGGCTGGTTGTGTGGCTGCCTCAACGGCAATGGAAACTAAGAAGTCATACCCTCTCTCAAATTTTAAGGGAGCTTTTCCCGAAAAAAATCTAGGATGTGGAAGGCGAGTAAAAATAAATTTAGGAAGTCATATATTACCACAACAGTGCGGACTCGAAGTCCTCCCTTTGCCAAGTTCCTAAGATTTAAACTTCAATGTTCTTTGAAGCAAAATTGCTCCGCAGCAACATCAAAGATTCCGTAGTTGTGATTATCCTAACTCCCAGCTGCCTAAAAATTCCTGCCAATGTATGGGTCTTTTCTTGATTGTTGTATACTTCTCGGATGGACTCTCAAAAACACGTTTGTAGGTGAAGTTACAACTTCAATGGTAGGTAAAACCTACTATGGAGTCAGGCTCCGATCATAATGAGAAAGCCACAACCTAGGTGGAAGGATAGAAAAAACACACGGTGTCAATTTCGACTTCTAAATCTGTGGAACCGAAAAACCGTGAAATCTTCAGCATTAGAGTAAAAGAGTCAAGATGAGTTAGAAAGCTACTTGGCGTTTATTGAGCCAAGTGACTCTTTGGGAGAGATCAGCAACAGTCAGGAAATTCCCATTGGTCATCGTTGACGAAACATTGTCTCCATGGGAAAGATATAAACCTCTAGAGTAGATATTGTAATATTATTATAAGGGCTGCAAACCGGTTCCGAACCGAATCGTTATTTCTACAAAAGAACCGAACCGTGAACCATACCATTGTCTAAAAAAAGATTTCTGAACTAAGAATTAAAAAGAATGGTTCGGTTCACCAAGTAGTGCCTCCATAGTGTCGGAACGTAAACAACGAAAACCACCGAACCGCCCCTGCTATATCCAAGCTGAGTTTTCAATGGATCGAATTAAATTTTACCAAAAAGAATTTGGTAGAACGAGTTAGTCCTTGCACTATTAAAGTAACGTTACATCTATGGACCTCTGGATCAAATCTCTCGATCCAGTATTCAATTCAACTTCATTGTAACTAGAATGTTTTGTAAAAACCAAAACAACAAGTCTAATGATTTCAAAGCGCCACACAGGGTCATGCGGCACAATGAGTCAGACAAGTACCATTAACAACAGCAATAACAACAAAAATATAAATATCCCTCTTTTCAAACATCATGAATGGCATTTACCGAGAACAACATTTTCAAATACTCTTCAGTTTTATTAGAAAGAAGCAGCAGCAGAAGAAGAGGCAAAATAAGTACCCAAATTACGCAGATGTACAGACACATTTGAAAATATTACAGCATTTACGTTTTGTTGTTGTTTTTGTTATGATTCCTGTCTACCTGAGTTGAGCCGGACACCACACTTGGTACCCTTCAGCTGTGAGTGTTCACTTTTTTCATTGGTAATCCAAATCTATCCAACTGTTTTATGTAGGTTCTTCTATTCTCGTCGCTTTTTGCTATTTAGGGGTGTTGACAGGATTATAAACATGTTAAGGTTGATTACCGATGGTGATGTGTTGAATAACCTTTTCTGGCAGACAGACGAAAATTTTCCACAGCAAGGTGTTTGAGGTTCGGACAATTTTTGTTTTCTAGTTTTAAAAATCGTAATGTTTATTTCTCCTTTACTTTGGAGATACGAGGTTAATGTGTTTTGGCATTTTGTTAAAAATTATTACTTGTACTTCCGGTAAAAAAATTGGAAATTTTTATTGATTTTAAATTATCTTCATTGGAATATCTCAGGGGACACTTGAAGGGGCATTGAGGGCTATTAACATTTCCCTTACAAATGCAGGGCAATTAAATCGAGTTTCGAGGGAAAATTGATTTCGGTCTTCAGGAGAAAATGCATTATTTTTTTTATTATTTTTCTTTAGAATTATTTAAAGTGAGCTTCAAAAATTAAAAATTCTATTTGGGTGACATGTCATAAAAGAAGAATCACGTTCAGTCAGTCACTCACTCTCTCTCTCTCTCTCTCTCTCTCTTTTCAAAAAATTCCTACTTTCACAAAATTCCTAGTTTCATCGAAGTACATTTTTGATAAACTTCCTCCAATGAATTATTATTTCAGGAAGACAGAAATCAGATATCCAAGCAAGAGCCCAGATTTGACCATTTTCACTCGGGAGTGAAACTTGCTCGCGAGAGAAAAATTACTCGAAGAGTAAAAGTTTTTTACGAAGTCTACTCTTCACTCTTTTGTCTTGTATGGGAGTAGTCCCGAGTGTTGAAAAGAGGGGATGATCGTGTACAGAAAAAAAGACACACAGGCATAGAAATACACCAACAAAAAGTAAGATAGTGCTCGAAAAGAGTAGAATCTGCTCGATATTCCAAAACGAGGAAAATAAACTCGCTCCCATTCAAGTGATGTCGAATAAATTGGTTTGCTCGATTTTTTCACATTCCACGAGCGCTCCCGCTCGAATTTGTACAAAGAGTGAAACTCGCTCGAGTAGAATCTGCTCGATTTTCCAAAATGAAGAAAATATACTAGCTCCTATTCAAGCGACGTCGAATAATATAATCTCTCCTATTCAAGCGACGTCGAAAAATTTGATTTACTCGATATTTTCAGCTGCCAGGAACGCTCCCGATCGAATTTGAACAAAGAGTGAAACTCACTCGAACAAGACTAGAATAGAATCTGCTAGATTTTCAAAAACTAAAAGAGCGCTCGACAAGAGGAGAATCTGCTCGACTTCCAAAAATGAGGGAAATATACTCGCTACTATTCAGTCGTCGAATCATTTGGTTTGCTCGATCTTTTCAGCTCCCGGGAGCTTTCGCGCTCGAATTTGTACCAAGAGTAAAATTCACTCGAGTAGAATATGCTCGATATTCCAAAACGAGGAAAATAAACTCGCCCCCATTCAAGCGACGTCGAATAATTTGGTTTGCCCGATTTTTCAGTTCCCGGGATCGCTCGCGCTCGAATTTGTACCAAGAGTGAAACTCACTCGATTAGAATCTGTTCGATTTTCAAAAATGAGGAAAATATATTCTCTCCTAATCAAGCGACGTCGAATAAGGGCTCGTGCTCCAATTTGTACAAAGAGTGAAACTCACTCTAGTAAAATCTGCTCGACTTCCACAAATGAGGAAACTATACTCGCCCTCATTCAAGCAATGTCGAACAATTTGATTTGCTAGATTATTTCAGCTCTGAGGAGCGCTCCCGCTCGAATTTGTACAAAGAGTGAAACTCACTCGAACAAGACTAGATTAGAATCTGCTCGATTTTCCAAAACGAGGAATTTTCGACGTCGCTTGAATAGGAACGAGTACTATTCAAGCGACGTCGAAAAATTTAATTTGCTAGATTTTTTAAGCTTTCAGAAGCGCTCGCGCTCGAACAAACACTGTCACTCGAGTAAAATCAGCTCGACTTCCAAAAATGAGGGAAATTTACTCGCTCCTATTGACATCGACTATATTCAGGCGACATCGTATAATATGCTCGATTTTTTCAGCTTCCAGGGGCGCTTATATTCTCCAAAAATAACACCCACCTTTTGATTACCTGTCTCTTTCAAAATTCTCCTCCTCTCTTTCAAATATTTTTATATATCGCTAAAATTTCCCCTCCCCTCCAAATAATATTAAATTTTAAAATTTCCCAAAATTAAATTCCAAACATTTCACAACATAAAAAGACTTTCTAAACTGCAAAGAAAAACAAAACAGAAAAAAACACAACAGCACCATAGTCACATACTCAAGACCGACAAAACAACACTTTGAAATTCCTGTCAAGAAAAAAAAAAGTTGTCAAAAAAAGTTTCTTCGAGGAGGGAGGGTATTTCCTTTCCAAGATCCTTGAAAATCTAGCTTCCCATTAAAAAACGACTTTTCTCTACATAAAATATTCATTGAAGCTGTTACTTCCGTTACTGTTTTCACCAAAAACAACAAGAGAAGCAGCAGCAAAAAACCACCCTACCTTCATCATATTAACTTAACGTATGAAATGCTTCCTGAAGAGATTTTTCTTTTGCCAGCAAATTTCCATGAAAAATGCCGTCCAGCAGCATCAACTCTGACAGTTTGATGGTAATAAATTTTACTTAAACAAATAGACAGTCATATACAAAAGGGCACATATACACATGCATCAAACTACACATTCATACGTACACATACAATCACAAGGAAATCAGCAAAATATGCGAAAATATGTGCACGTGTGTCTGTGAGTGGAACCCAAACCTTGTTGTCTGCAAGGATATTGTATTACCAAAACACAAGCTGTAGCTGAATGCGGCTAAAACACATATTCGGTTCAGTTTTTGTCTTGACTAACAAACTCTTTGGCATAATCACCTTCAAACGCACACTCAAACATCACACACACACACACTCTATAAAGGAGAGTCATTTGTTACACCCAAAGAAAATATGAAATATCCTCGTTTTTCGATTTAGTGCAATTTATGATGGCAATTAATGAAACCGGGTCGCAGAGGGATTTTTTGTGGAGTCCCGTCAGGGATTGGATTTGCGGAAGAGAAGGAGTAACAAAAAAAAAATTTCCAAGGGAAAGGAAACGGATAATTTCTAAATTGGAGGCCAGTATATTTTCAATGAAATTACTACATTTTTATACCCTTCACCATAGTATGGAGGGTATATTGATTTAACAATGCCCGTCCGTCTATCCGTCTGTGGAAATCATTCTAGCTTCCGAACGAAATGAAGTAAGTTGATAAATATTTACTAAAACGTGTATTATGTCTGCAGGACTTTTGGTATTGAAAATAGGCCGTGTAGGTCCACGTTTCCATATAGCCCCCAATTAAAGGTACCTCCCGATATTCGATATTTTGATGATTTTAGGGACATTATTTAAGGGAATTGTTTCAAATTTGGTATTTGATGTTCGCAATGGATACTACAGCCTAAGACAGAAAATTGTCTGTGAAGGTCCACGTCTTCGTATAGCCCCCATATAACGGTACCTCCCAATATTCGGTATTTTGATGATTTTAGCGTCATTATTCACCAGAATTGTTTCAAATTACGTATTTAGAGTTCGTAATGGGAACTACTGTCAGTGACAGAAAATTGTCTATACAGGTCCAGGTCTTCGTATAGACCCTATACATCAGTACCTACCTATATTCGGCATTTTCACGATTTTAGGTACAATACCCACCGAAATTGTTTGAGATGTCGTATTTGAAGTTCGTAATGGATGTTACAGCCTGTGACAGAAAATTGCCTATGCTGGTCCAGGTCTTCGCACAGCTCCGATATAACGGAACCTCCCTATATACGATATTTTGATGATTTTAGCTACATTATTCACCGTTTATTCCAAGTTTCGAATTTAAATATGGTAATGGCTTATGACAAAAAATGTCTATGTAGGTCCACGTCGTATAGACCCCTATATAACGGCTATATTCGGTATTTTTAAAATTTTAACAAAATTTTTTAAGAATTTTATTTTTTGCAAATTTCCAAATTTGTTCCAATTGGTGGACGGTATTCAAATTTCGGCCCGGCCGAACATAATGCTATTTAACTTGTTCTTCAATAAAAAGTCGTTACCTGAAGGTTTTATATACAGGGAGGGTGAGATGAAAAAAACTACAACCAACTTCAGACTGCTGTCAATACTAAGCCACTCGTCCGACAGCTGTTAAAATTATTCCAGTGACAGCTCATTAGATTGCTTACAAGTGTACAAAGGCGTTTTGGTGAGAATTTTCCAGAAAAAAAGTTATTCGTGATGGAATTCAAGCCGGCTAGTGGGATTTCTTTCTATTTGGCTGGAAAACCACTAGTGGCTATCGTTAGAGCACTCCAGCATTTAAATGTGAATAAATCTTTGTGTCTCGTACTATCGCTTGTTACCATGATACTGGTACCGTAGCCCGACGTCAAGGAAGGGGATGTAAGAAAACAGCAACATTAGCAAAAATGGTTCGAAAAGTACAGAAGCGACTTGATCGAAACCCGCGTCGAAGTGGCCGAAAAATGGCTAGTGAGCTGAACATATCGCAATATTCCATTCGTCAAATAATAAAAAATTAGCTCGGGGTAAAGCCATTGAAATTCCAAAAAGTGGAAGAACTTACACCGCAGCAGAAAGAAAATAGACTCAAAAGAGCTAAAGAGTTACTTTGCTTGGCCGAATGTGGTGAACTGCCGAATTTGGTATTCTCCGATGAGAAAACATTCGTTGTCCAGCAGTTTGTAAACAAACAAAATTATCGTGTTTACTTGCCAAAGAGGTCAGCCACCAGAACGCAAGCGCAGGCCATGGTGATGGTGTGGGCCGCCATATCAGCCGATGGTCGGTCTCCGCTCGTTATTAGCGATCATGGCATCAGAATAAATGCCTAATATTTTCGCGAAAATATCCAGGAGGGTGTATTAAAGTCTTGGGCACTCAAACATTTTGGCCGCAGACCGTGGACATTCCAAGATGGCCTCAGCATTGCACTCAACACGCACCACCCAGGAATGGTTACAAAATGAGGTCCCTCGCTTCATTTCCAGCGCACAATGGCCACCAATATCTCCCGATACCAATCCGTTGGAGTATTGTGTCTGGAGTATTTTGGAAAGTAAGGTTGGCACTAAAAAAATACCAAAGTGTCGATCACCTCAAGCAAGCGCTTCGCCGGGAATGGCCCAAAATACCGCAGAGCAACATTCGGGCAGCGTGTGACGATGTGGTTTCATTGACCGTTTGAAGGCCATAATTCGTGCCAAAGGTGACCAATTCGAACAAATCTAAACTTATACTAAAATTTGATGCTATTTCCGACATTTTTTTTTCGCTTTCATTCAATAAAATTAAAAAAAAGAGTAGAAATTATGGCGTTTGAATTTGTTGCAGTTTTTTGTTATTTCATCCTGTATTTTTCTATAAAATATCAGAGTTAGGCCTTTTTTTTAAACAAAAAGGTTCAGACTACCTCATTTCATTTCCTAAAAAAAATAGAATAGAATCACATTCCGACTCGATTTATGCATGTCCGTCCGTCTGTCCATGTATTTTTGTAAAAAAAATACAGTTCGCATTTATTGCCCTATCCAGATGAAATTTTGCACAAATCATTTGTTTGGCCCAAGGACGAACCCTATTGAAATTGGAGATAATCGGTCAAAATTTAGATATAGCTCCCATATATGCCTTTTATTGTGCACCAAACGTGTAATATCAGTCCGAATAGCATGGAATTTTGCACGTACGATCAGATTGGACCTGAAAATAAGTATGCCAAATTTGATCGAAATCGGTTCAGATATAGCTTTAGCTTCCATATATATTGTTCATCCGATTTATTATTTTTGTCCTCCGGAGTCGTAATATGCACTTCGTAACAACGATATTCAGGGAAATATATCAAATACAGCTCAGAAATATCTTTGAAAATTTTATCGAGATCGGTTCTGATTTGGATATAGCTCCCATATATAACTTCGTCCGATTTACCTTTTATTGTGCACCAAACGTCTAATATTTGTCCAAATTTGGCACTTACGACAGAATTGAGTCTAGAAGCTAGTATGTCAAATTTGGTGAAGATCGGTTCAGATATAGCTATAGCACCCACATATATATTGTTCATCCGATTTATTATATTTGTTACCCACAACCGTAATATGCAAATACATATATCAAATACAGCTCAGAAATATCTTTGCCAAATTTTATCGAAATCGGTTCGGATTTGGATTAGCTCCATATATTTCTTTATCTGATTTCAAATTAATTTTGGACCAAATGGGCAATACAAGTCCGAATTTAAAAGATACAAATGCTTCAGCATATTTAGTCCTTTGAACTTTAAATTATAATTATAATCATAGCGTGTATGATTGAATTCTCCCAAAAAACTTTTAATTGTTATGCGGAGCTCTTCTAAATTAGCAAACTGGGGTAGGGTATCATAAAGTCGGCCCCGCCCCACTTTAAAACTTTCTTCACTGTTTTTTTTTTCAAATTTTAAGGATTTTTGTTCATAGGAACCATTCTTTAAATGTCATTCTTAAACAAAAATTATACATAATTTAAACATTGTCGAAAAATTCAGATTTAAAAAATCAATATTTTAGGATGTTTCCTTCTCCTTGTTAAAATATACAATTTTTATCCTTTGGAAGGAAAATCCCTTTCAGATTTTCCCCTGAGTGTAATTTTGTAATTCAATATAAGAATCATTAACCAAATCATGCTCCTACTTCATTATTTTCTGTCAACGATTGTTGCCGCTGTTGCTGCTACAGCAGAGAACTGCTGTTCACACAGCAGCAGCTGTCATGTGGAGTGCGAGTGTGTATGTGTGCAGGAAGATGGAGGTAATTTTCCAACATTTTCTCATTTTTTTTTCGGTGATGGGTTGTTGATATTATTTTTCTTTCCCATGCAAAACTACCTCCCTATCATTGCTAAGCAGGCAACTCCCACCAACATTTACTCCTTAAAACTCAAATTTTCAAATATCTTGTTCCGCTTTTTCATTATGGTTTGAGGTATTTAACATTTTGATACAGGCGTTTTCAGTTCATGCTTTATTTTTTTATTTTTTTCTGCTCAGCAGAAACACAATTCTTTGATGAGCGTGTGTGAGTGAGTGCACACACGGAAGGATAGGAAGGAACAAGAAACACCGCACCATGAATGATGAAAACCGAACCCAGCATTAGATTTGATTTCATTTTCTCCCATCGTTTCCATGGGTGTTAATTTTTCCTGTTTCCTCTCGCTCTCTCTCGCTCCCGTGTGATGTATGGAAAATTTGCGTGTGTTTTGTGGTTCTCTTTTATTTCGTCTTCTTTGGCTTTGTAGTTGGTTGGTTGGTTCTACCTTGTTAACAACCTTTTTTTTTGGTATTGTACATGTTTCAGCTGGTACTTTGATGTTGGGGTATAATATTGTTTCGGTTTTTTCGTTTCTTAATTTCATCCAGGGTCCTGGATTCTGTTTGTTTTCGTTGTTGTTTATTTTACGGTATAAGTGTTTCAAGCTTCGGGGGAAAGAATTTTTAAAATTTAATTGAAGCACGAAAATTTGAAAATTTTTTAAACTTAAAGCAATACCGGCTCTTCTTCATAGATGAGCAGAAATAGCTGCTCTTCTTCATAGATGAGCAGCCATAGCTGCTCTTCTTCATAGATGAGCAGCCATAGCTGCTTTTCCTCAGATATGAGCAGCAATAGCTGCTCCTCTCCACAGATTAGCAGCAATAGCTGCTCCTCTCCACAGATTAGCAGCAATAGCTGCTCCTCTCCATACATTAGCAGCAATAGCTGCTCCCCTCCATAGATGAGTAACGATAGCTGCTCCCCTCCATAGATGAGTAACGATAGCTGCTCCTCTCCATAGATGAGCAGCAGCTGTAGCTGCTTCTCTCCTATAGATGAGCAGCAGCTGTAGCTGCTCTTCTCCCATAGATGAGCAGCAGCTGTAGCTGCTTCTCTCCTATAGATGAGCAGCAGCTGTAGCTGCTCTTCTCCCATAGATGAGCAGCAGCTGTAGCTGCTCTTCTCCCATAGATGAGCAGCAGCTGTAGCTGCTCTTCTCCCATAGATGAGCAGCAGCTGTAGCTGCTCTTCTCCCATAGATGAGCAGCAGCTGTAGCTTCTCTTCTCCCATAGATGAGCAGCAGCTGTAGCTTCTCTTCTCCCATAGATGAGCAGCAGCTGTAGCTTCTCTTCTCCCATAGATGAGCAGCAGCTGTAGCTGCTCTTCTCCCATAGATGAGCAGCAGCTGTAGCTGCTCTTCTCCCATAGATGAGCAGCAGCTGTAGCTGCTCTTCTCCCATAGATGAGCAGCAGCTGTAGCTGCTCTTCTCCCATAGATGAGCAGCAGCTGTAGCTGCTCTTCTCCCATAGATGAGCAGCAGCTGTAGCTGCTCTTCTCCCATAGATGAGCAGCAGCTGTAGCTGCTCTTCTCCCATAGATGAGCAGCAGCTGTAGCTGCTCTTCTCCCATAGATGAGCAGCAGCTGTAGCTGCTCTTCTCCCATAGATGAGCAGCAGCTGTAGCTGCTCTTCTCCCATAGATGAGCAGCAGCTGTAGCTGCTCTTCTCCCATAGATGAGCAGCAGCTGTAGCTGCTCTTCTCCCATAGATGAGCAGCAGCTGTAGCTGCTCTTCTCCCATAGATGAGCAGCAGCTGTAGCTGCTCTTCTCCCATAGATGAGCAGCAGCTGTAGCTGCTCTTCTCCCATAGATGAGCAGCAGCTGTAGCTGCTCTTCTCCCATAGATGAGCAGCAGCTGTAGCTGCTCTTCTCCCATAGATGAGCAGCAGCTGTAGCTGCTCTTCTCCCATAGATGAGCAGCAGCTGTAGCTGCTCTTCTCCCATAGATGAGCAGCAGCTGTAGCTGCTCTTCTCCTATAGATGAGCAGCAGCTGTAGCTGCTCTTCTCCTATAGATGAGCAGCAGCTGTAGCTGCTCTTCTCCTATAGATGAGCAGCAGCTGTAGCTGCTCTTCTCCTACAGATGAGCAGCAACAGTAACTGCTCTTATCATAGATAATTTTTTGAGAGGTCCTCACACGCTACTTTAAATAAAATATATTGTTTACAGGTCTTTCTTTGCTCACATACACTATGGCCAATAGCCCCACACACACACACACACTCATACCTTCCGACCAACAGAAATCACAACCAAATATTTATTTTATGTTCTGTGGTGATCGATTTTTATGATATCCTATTTGCTTGCATAAACACACTAACAAAACATTGGGCAAGGATTTACAATGTTATTTATTTTTATTTCCCTCAAAAGAAAAACAAAACCGAAAACCAGAAACCAAAAGCAATTCAAAATCTAAATATGACCGACCCCCCTTCCCTCAAACACACACACTCTAACCATGCTTCAGAAAAACGATAACAGTAGCAGTAGTTTTAGATACAAATCCAGAAATCCGCATTTTTATTGTCCATTTCAGAAAAGCGCAGCACTCAGAGCGTGTGAGAGGTTCGAGTCGAGTAAAAAAATGTTAGAGATTTTCTGTTGCTTTAGCATGGGTCAGTAGTAGTAGTAGTAGCAGTAAAAATAATGAAGATAACTAAAGTTCTTCCCATCCAACTACTGGTTGTGTGTGTATGGAGTAACGTGGTAATGTTGTAACCTCGTCGTATCGTTTGTCATCGTTTTTTGTATTGGATTTCTATGGTAATAACTATAAAATTTATGATTTTCATTACGATTCCAAGGTGTTCATCCGTTTTTACCACACAGCGAAAGGATCAGAGCAGAGAGGGAGAGATAGTTGTGGAAATCCCCAATAAACATACACATGTGTATGTAGATGGTTTGTTGGAATGTGTGTGTATTTTGTGGAGATTTATTGGCGATAAGAAATTACTGAATAAATACATATAAAATACACAACAACGTATATAAATGTTTGTATTTGTATATATGTTTCTTCGAGAGAGAGAGAGAAATAAATATTTGGAATAAATATATATCCCCCAAATGGGGTCATAAATTGTCCAAGAAATATCCAAAGGAAAACAAACAAATAACCAGAAGGGCATGATAAAACTGACCACAATGTGAAAGTGAGTGAGAGAGAGGGAGGTGAAGATTGGAGAAAGGTGTTCTGTTGACCATTTGAGAAAAAGGGGAGAACATTTAAAGACAGTATCTATTTTAAAGGAAAAATGGGATAAATAAAGCTGTTACATTAACATGGTCTGTAGATAAAAAATAGTGACCTTTAAATATGTTAACCCATCTTTATTTTGTTAGATTTTCTCCTAAAGTCGATATGGATTTTTAATGCAGAAATACTTTTCATGTAAATTCGTATTCTTTCAGTTAAAAATTTTACTCCAAGTAAGTGCTCTTTTATTGTAGATTTTAGGTGATGGGTCTTCCAAATTTTCATAAACTATTTTCCGGTTTCGTGTATAAAGATCTTGAAAATGATAGATTTATTAAATAACAAGTTAAAAAGTATCAGTCGGTATTGCCGCCAGAGATATACCCTCAGCTTATGTTCGATTATCTAAATATATTTTGACTAGTGTTAAGGTTATTCAAACGTTTGACCCTCTATGGAGCAGATCCCGAAGGAATGGGCCAATATTGCCCATTTCCTATCGGACCCAAAATACGATATAAATATTTCGACAGATCTGCCAAGTCTAAATGGAATCGGATGTTAATTTGGCGATTTATGAGCTTCATGGGTACTCAAAATTTCAATATTTTGTGGGGGAGGTACTTGATGGAGTGGACCGATATTGTCCATTTTCACACCTGTCCTAGCACTGACGCAAATATTAGGATTCGCAAAGTCGGAGCAAACAGGGATTAGCCTTTCTCTTTCTGTGCAAAAAATTGTTTTTTTTTTTTTTTTTTTTTTGAAAATTTCGACCTTTTGTGGGGGAGGTACCAGAAGGAGTGGGCCGATATTGTTCATCTTAACACAAGACCTTGGGTTAATATAAATATTGGGATGTGTAAAATTTGAAGACAGTCGGACTCTTACATCACACTTTATGAGAGTTGTAATTATTTAAAATTTTGACCCATTGTGGGGGAGGTACCAGAAGGAGTGGGCCGATGTTGTCCATTTTCACACCAGACATAGCACTGACGCAAATATTAGGATTTGCAAAGTTGGAGCAAAATCGGATTATCCTTTCTCTTCCTGTGCAAAAAATATATATTTTGAAAATTTCGACCTTTTGTGGGGGAGGTACCAGAAGGAGTGGACCGATATTGCCCATCTCCGAACTCGATCTAAGTTTGACAAAAATATTACGTTGTAGCCAATTTGGACCAAATCGGATGCTCCCTTCGAGAGTTATCGTGCGCACCAGCCAGCCAGACAGACAGACAGACAGACAGACGGACGGACGGACGGACGGACGGACATCGCTAGATCAACTCCAAATGTTCTGAAACGGATTTGGTCCAAAGAGACCTAGGGTCTAAAACCGTTATTTCGACTAGGCACGTTTTGGCCGTATCAAATGATATATACCCTCTGTAGCCATATGGCTGAGGGTATAAAAACAATTATTAAAAATTTCTGGGCATTTCCTTAAAAATAAATTTTGTATTATTCCAAAAATGGCTCCTTTTATCAAAAGCAAAAAAAGAAGATAACTAAGAGAACCTTTTTTTAATGGGAAAAATTAGCAAATAATAAGAACACTTGATAGAAAGAAAATATAAACAAGTAAAAAAGTATCGGTCGGCTTTGCCGACAGATGTATACCCTCAGCCCTCTTCACCCTCTATGGAGTGGGTTTTTAAAGAATGGGTCAATATTGTCAATTTCGTATCGGACCTACATAAATATGATATAAATATTATTATAGCAGATGGATATAGCAATTGTAAAGAATCACTGAGTTGTTTCGCAATTTATGACAGATAAAAATATTGAAAAATGTGTCTCTTTGTGGGTGAGGTACCAGAAGGTGTTCGCAGATATATAGGATCATCTTCAAAACAGATCTGGTGTTAGCAAAAATAATTTGTATGTGTGAAATTTGAAAAGAGTTGAATCCTTATTTCGCTTTCTTTGAGCGTTATGTTTTTCAAAATTAGATTATTGCTTCCTTTCTGTGCAGAAAATATATATCTCAAATTTTCGACCATTTGTGGGGGAGGTACCATAAGATGTGGACCGATATACTTCATCTTAACACCAGAGCTTGGGTTAATATAAATATTGGGATGTGCGCCATTCGAAGACAATCGGACTCATACATCACATTTTATGAGAGTTGTAATTATTCAAAATTTTGACCATTTGTGGGGGAGGTACTTGAAGGAGTGAACCGATATTGTCCATTTTTACACCTAACGTAGAACTGATGCAAATATTAGGAGAGCAAAATCGGATTATCCTTTCTCTTTTTGTGCAAAAAATATATTTTTTGCAAATTTCGACCTTTTGTGGGGGAGGTACCAGAAGGAGTGGACCGATATATTCCATCTTAACATCAGATCTTGGGTTAATATAAATATTGGGATGTGTGAAATTTCAAGACAATCAGACTCTTACATCACATTTTATGAGAGTTGTGATTATTTAAAGTTTTGACCCTTTGTGGGGGAGGTACCAGAAGGAGTGGACCGATATTCTCCATTTTCGCACCAGACCTAGCAATGATGCAAATATTAGGATTTGCAAAGTAGCAGAATAATCGAATTATTCTTTCTCTTTCTGTGCAAAAAAAAAATATTTTTTTTTTGAAAATTTCGACCTTTTGTGGGGGAGGTACCAGAAGGAGTGGACCGAGATATTCCATCTTAACACCAGACCTTAGGTTAATATAAATATTGGGATGTGTAAAATTTTAAGACAATCGGACACTTACATCACATTTTATGAGAGTTGTAATTATTCAAAATTTTTACCATTTGTGGGGGAGGTACTTGATGGAGTGGGCCAATATTTTCCATTTTCACACCCGACCTCACACTGACGCAAATATTAAGATTTGCAAAGTTGGAGCAAAATCGGACTATAATTTCTCTTTCTGTGCAAAAATTAAATTTTTTGAAAATTTTGAACTTTTGTGGGGGAGGTACCAGAAGGAGTGGACCGATATTGCCCATCTCCGAACTCGATCTAAGTTTGACAAAAATATTACGATGTACCAAGTTTGGACCAAATTGGATACTCCCTTCGAGAGTTATCGTGCGCACCAGCCAGCCAGACAGACAGACAGACAGACGGACGGACGGACGGACGGACGGACGGACATCTCTAGATCGACTCCAAATGTTCTGAAACGGATTTGGTCCAAAGAGACCTAGGGTCTAAAACCGTTATTTCGACTAGGCACGTTTTGGCCGTATCAAATGATATATACCCTCTGTAGCCATATGGCTGAGGGTATAAAAATGGTACAAAAGTATAAAACAATTTTATAAATTAAGCGTAGCTATATTTTTTTATTGTATTCTAAGTGATATTTAGGTATAATTCAGATAAATAGTGTTCTATAGTTCTATTAGATTTTTATTTTATTTTTATTTTTTTATATTTTTTCCAATTGTTGCCAATAAAAGTTAAATGTAAAGAAAAAAATTTATGGAGTATTATAATATTATCAAGAAATATTTTCCCTCAAGATGAAAATATTTCTTGAGTAAAATATTTCGTCAAGTGTTAATGAGGTCACAGTTGTGATGTTTAGGAAATAATCAAAATTCATCATATGTGATGTTATAAATATTTACGAGATCGAGGATAGGCTATATATGTTCTCCACAAGATTTGACTGAAAATTCTCACAAAGTAATATGGATGGGGATGAAAATGGAAGATATTCTCTCGTATTAAGTTCTTGTGGTATTCTCCCCTATTAAAAATCATTTCCGAAGGATTTTAGGGCATAATTTGCAGGGGTTATATTTTTTAATATTCAAGGAAATTTGTTATATTTTATTTTAATTATTGATAAATCACAGTATTTATTTGACTATTGGGCTTCAAGGAAATATGTAAACGTTGATTTACAAAAAAAAAATCAAGGACATTTTGGCTATGCATATAAGTTTTGAATTAAGGCGTTCTTGCGAAAAATTCTGCATATTAAATTGGGAATTTTTTCAATAAAAATTGTAAGTTGTTTTTAGGAAAAATGATGCATTTTAAGGAAAAAATAACCAATTTTTTAAGGATATCCGAACAAAATTCGTGGATTTTTAAAGAATCATTTTACAAGGTATTTCTGAACTTGAATCATTATTAGAATATTTTCAGCTGTCAAATAAACTTATGAATTTTAAAATATATTTTTTTACAAGGACTACCAGGAGAAAAATCAAAAATCTGGTAGGACATCGAGACCAATTGGCGTGTATATTTTTTTAAAGTTTCCACAGGACAGAGATTATGAATTAAAAAAAAAGACCGTTCCGACCAAATATCTTTAATTTTTCAAAATATTCCTTACAAGGACAAACACCATACATTTTTTAAGTTCATATTTTTTTTCCGAAAATTCTTCAAGGAGGTTTTTAGGTAACCTAAAAATCTTGTTTTTTTCAAACTGTAGGTTCTTAAGATTTTTTTTACAAAGTAGTCCCATATTAAAATTTAAACTTTTCAAGGATGATCTTATATCCCGACCAAAAGTTGTAGATTTCTAAAATTTCCTGGTTAGAAATTTAGGAATATTTTTCGAGATTCCCTCGTAACAAATCGTGAATACTGGATTTTTAGGAACATTTTTAAAATTTCTGAATTTTTCAAAAAATGCTGGATTTTTCAACGACCATTAAAAAATTATCAAATGCAATTTTTGTAGATAAAATTTAGATTTTTTTTCTTGTTTAGAACTATTTTTGCCTTTACCCACCGATTATTTCCCCTAAAAATTTCAGAAATGTTACCGAACAAACATCCCAGAACTGTTTTAAACATTTTGATACTAAATCCATAATTTCTAAGAATATATACTTTAATAGAAATACATGAAAACATTTTTTTTATTATTTTATTATAACCTACACCACATGGTGGTAAGGGTTTGTGCATTTGTTTGTAACAGGCAAAATAAAACGTTAAAGACCCATAGTTCCTTTTGATGATCTGCATAGAATCACTATTGAAATTGGAGATTATTGGTCTAAATTTAGATATGTCTCCCATATGTCTACCTATCGGAGCCGTAATATGAACTCTGTAACAAAGATATTTGGAAAAATATATCAAATAGAGCTCAGAAATACCCATGCCAAATTTTATCGAAATCGGTTCAGATTAGGACATAGCTCCCATATATATATGTTCGTCTGATTTGTTTTTTATTTTGCATCAAATGTGTAATATTAGCCCAAATGGGATGTAATGTGGCACTTACGCCCCCAGTGAGCCAAGAACAAGAGTTTGTCAAATTTGGTGAAAATCGGTTCAGACGTAGCATTAGTCTGTCCCGCCTGACTTTAAGAGTTTCTTAACTGGTTTTATTATTTTTTATTTTATTTATTTATTTTTTTTTTATTTATTTATTTTATTTTTTTTTTTTTTTTTTTTTTTTTGTAGAACATCCATTGAAGTAGAATTTAGTAGACTTTGAGAATAGCAGCCCTCGGGTCTATATTTAGAGAAAAATATTCCAAAGGTTATTATTCTCTTTAAATAAAAACACCTTAACCATTTTACCAAAAATATCATTCTTTGTTGGAACATACATTTACAAAAATTCACAACTCACTTTTTTATAAAAAATGCATTTCTTACAAATTTTGGATCAGAAATTCAATATAAAGAAATTTCTGATCAACAATGTTTATGAATATATATTTTATATTCTTAGGTGAAATTAATGTTTATTGATTGTTTTCTTTTATCCAAATTGACACAACTTTTTTTTAATATTAGAAATCACAGACCAAAAATTTTTATATTTTAAATTTTTTAAATTAGTGCTTTTATAAATAAGAACAAATTGTGTAGAAAAAAATTAATTTTCAAATCAGAATTTTATGGAAAAACTAACCAGCATTGGAGACGATTTTTAAATTTTAAAAAATTTTTGATGGCTAATGTGAAAAACATTTTAAATCCTTTAGAATGTGTATTTAATATGTTCACAATATGTATCTCCATAAACCCTGAACAATATCCCTTATAAAACTTTGTATAAACAAATGTTTATTAAAAAATTCTCAAATTTTTCATATAAAAATTTTCTCCAATAGTTTGGTTTTTTCTTCAAGAGAATATAAATTTTTTTATAAAAAAAACTTCTGGGACTGAGGATACAAAAATATGCCACGAAGGCCACGATAATCTTAAAAAAGAACACACCATTATACTATATGTAAATAAAAAAATAAATATATTTATAAAAATATGGTAAGAATTACAAAACTGAGAGACCCTTAAAGGTACTGAAGCGGAGCATATATTTCAGGAGAAATTCTTCAAATGTTCTAAGTCTATTAATAAAAAATATTCAGATTTTAAAAGGACATTTTTTTCAATATAAAACATTATTTAATTCTATTTTTATTGAAAACATTGCTCAACCCTTTAGAATTAAATGATATTTTCATATATTTGAACAGATTCCGAAATTCACCTCTTTTTATAGAAATAAACAAATTAGACACAAACGAAGAAATTTTCAAATAATTCTTTAAAGTCGATTTTTTTAATCCCAGAGACATTTTTTTCTTACGTAATGGATTAGCTTTTAGAGGAATATCCTTATAATAAACACTATGCCTCTTTAAAAATTGCCCTTAATAGCCTTTCCATGTCTTCCCATCTTTTATAAGGACCTTATTAAATCCCTTTTCTACTGATTTTTATTTAACCCTAAATATGACTTCCAAGACCGATTCACTTTCTTTATTATAAAATAGATTTCATTCAAACTTACCTTTTGTGCCTTGCATGTCGTGGTGATCGGCTGGACTTCATGTTGTGGATGACGCTGATCGTTGATGCACTCAGCACAGGCTGGGATCTTACAGGTGAGACAATACATTGACAGGACCTCCTCATGTTCGCCGCACACTGATTCGCGTTGTTGGGCCGCTCCCTTGGGTTTGACCAAATTATGTTTGGCCAATGGGCCACGAGCCGGATGACATAGCTCCCGGCAGGCATCGCAATAACGTATTTCACACTGTTCACACACCAACGAAGCGACCTTGGGATCTGTTTCACACATTTGACAACGCAACGCCTCACGGGCACAGAAACGATCCACAATGGATTCCATGGCCCGGTAGGGTGGTAAATTGCGAACACCACCCTCGTCAAAGAAAACAATTTTACGGCAAAGTGGACAGGTGAGACTGAAGGCAGCACCTGGTGGAGCTGAGGCAGCACCCTGTAGAAGATTGGTAATGTGTCCAGTACCGGCATACGACACGGGTCGTGAGGTGTTCGAACAGCAGACAACACCCGAATCGGCTTCACTGAGGATGCTGACTTTATCGGACTGATCTTGATCTGAGGTTACGGATTCGGTGCCGGTGGCTGAACTGGCCGTACTGGCAGCTGAACTGTTGGACGAGTGTCGGGTCGTCGAGGGATGTGTGTGATTGTGGGGATGTGAATGATGTCCTCCACCGGCAGCCAGACCAGATGGATGGGGATGTACTGTGGCGGCAACACTGTGTAGGGTACCACCATTCAGGGACGATGAACCACCACCGCCTCCCGTAACCGAGGCCAAAATGGCACCAGGTGTATAGGGTGTCTGTATATCCAAAGCACAGCCCAGGCACAGGGCATGGAAGCAGGGCAACAAAACAGGATTAGCAAAAAGCTGTTTGCATGTGGGACAACGTAGTTCGTCCTCCATAATAAGATTTTGTGGTTACTTGGGGGGTTGCCGGGGTATATTTGGGTGGGGGATTCCTTGATGTTCGTCGATGATATTGAAAATTCAAAATTCCAATCCAACTGCTTATTTTTCTTTATTTATTTCGAGTTATTTAAACATTTTCCTTGAGGAAATTATTTTTTTTTTATTTTTATGGCACTTTTTTCAATATTCACTCAAAAATAATTGACATTCAAAATTATTTTCAATTTTTTGATTATTAAAATGTAAAGTGGATATATTTTCCAATTGGAGCTTATTTTCAAAAAATTAGTTTTGAAATTTTTCTTGAAGGGGATTTCCGCTTTTAATCAGCCGGTAGGTAGCTTCTGGTTTTTTTTTTTTCTTACAATTTATCACTCATTTCACTGATAAGATAGTCGTCGTCAGCTGTAATTCTCATTTACTTCAGCATAATCAAACACCAATATAACTGTTGTGGTATTATTTCAATATTTTACTTAGATATTTTTTTTTTCAATATTTTATTCACTACGTAGGTATTTCCGATACTTTTACTACACTGCATCCATATGTTTTATTTTTTTGCACATTAACTCCTTATCTTATCGATTTCAAAACATTCCAATTTCGATTAGGTTAATTTGCACTTGCTTCAATATTTTATTTTCAATTTCCGTTTTAGATTTTCTTTTCATTCAAAATTTTCAGATTTTCACAAATTTTTTGCACACTTGAATATCTTATGTTATTTGTTATAGCTCCTCAATGAACTTCATCACTGTAAACGAACCGTTGTTGTGACTCTTCTTATTCCCGTTGACAACGCGCGTAGATTCCGCTCGCTCAACCACTTTCCACGAATTCTCAAGCTAAACTAAATGTTCGTTGCGACATCCATTGTTCGGCAATGTCTAAAGCGGGCTGTTTTGTTGTCTCTGACATCGAACATGTTGCGTGAAGTGGTTGTTGGTTGCAGTGTGTTTTATCGATGATTGTTGAACGGGAATCCAGCGAAACAGCCAAAGAAAAATGTTGGTTGAAATCTGGAAAAAGGAATGGCGAGATTTTTTACTTGAAAACTAAAAAAATAAATTATATTTTATTTATAAAGAGAAAAATGATAAAACACTATTATATTCTACATTAAATTATTATTGTTCATCTAAATTAAAATTTGTCATTCACTGGGTATCCAATGAAATAATAAATATGGAATATTTTGTTCTTGCAAAATGGTCAGACTTAATCCCATTATTGTTAATAAACAAACGTTGTTTTTATAAAAACAACAATGATGGAATTAAGCCTGACCATTTTGCAAAAACAAAATACTATAATATCGCGAATAAACATGGCAACTCTGTTTAAATATGAAATGCGGGTGAGATAAAAAAACTGCAACCAACTTCAGACTGCTGTCATTTCCAAGCCCCTCGTCCGACAGCTGTTAAAATTATTCCAGTGACAGCTCATTATATAGTTTACAAGCGTACAAAAGCATTTTTCAGAATTTTCCAGAAAAAAAGTTATTCGTAACGGAATTCAAGCGTGACAGTGTGATTTCTTTATATTTGGCTGGAAAACCACAAGTTGCTATCTTTAGAGCCCTCCAGCATTTAAATGTGAATAACTCTTTTGTGTCTCGTACCATCGCTCGTTACCGTGATACTGGTAGCGTAGCCCGACGCCAAGGAAGTGGACGAAAGTGAAGATCGAAACCCGCGTCGCATTGGGTCGTGAGCTGAACATATCGCATTATTCCATTCGGCAAATATTGAAAAATGAGCACGGGGTAAAGCCATTGAAATTCAAAAAAGTGCAAGAAGTTACACTGCCTAGGAAAGAAAATAGGCTCAAAAGAGCTGAAGAGTGGCTTCGCTTGGCCGAAAGTGGTAAACTGCGGAATTTTGTTTTCTCCGATGAGAAACATTCGTTGTCCAGCAGTTTGAAAACAAACAAAATTATCGTGTTTGCTTGCAAAAGAGGTCAGTTGAAAATGTGCACCTTCGGTTGGCCAACAGAACTCAAGCGCCGGCCACGGTGATGGTGTGGGCCACCATAACAGCCTATTGTAGCTCTTCGCTCTTATTATTCGAATAAATGACGAATATTATCGCGAAAATATTCTGGAGAGTATTGAAGCCATGGGCACGCAAACATTTTGGCCGCAGACCTTAGACATTCCAACAGGACTCAGCACAATCGCACTAGTCACGCGCCACCCAAGAATGGTTACAAAATGAGGTTCCTCGCTTCATTTTCACCACACAATGGCCACCAAAATCTGCGGATACCAATCCGTTGGACTATTGTGTCTGAAGTATTTTGGGAAAGCAAAGTTGGCACTAAAAAATACCAAAGTCTCGATCACCTTAAGCAAGCGTTTCGCCGGGAATGGACCAAAATACCGCAGAGCAACATTCGGGCAGCGTGTGACGGTTTCATTGGCCGTTTGAAGGCCATAATTCGTGCTAAAGGTGATCAATTCGATAAATAATAAATTATGACGTTTGACTTTGTTACAGTTGTTTTTATCTCACCCTGTAGATGCCACTATTGGTGTCATCGGTTTAAGGAAGGTGGTTTTATAAATGTGTACTATAATCGTTCGAAAAGTACAAAGTGGTACTAAAATTGGTATTGGTTGAAGGGATAGAGCTTGAATACCGAAATTTCATAATAAGGTCTCTTTCTGTCCCTGTGTTTGAGATATGGAGGTGGTTTCTAAAATTTGTACTATAATTGTAGGAAAAGTGGTGAATAGTGCTAAATTTGGTATTGAGTGAATGCATAGAGCTGGAATCCCGAAAATTAATATAAAGGTCTCTTTTGGTATCTGCAACTGAGATATAGATGTGGTTTGTAAAATGTATACTAAAATTATATGACAAGTACTAAATGGTAGTAGTTTTGGACCACTGTTGGTGTTTAGGGCGATGAGATGTAGATTGTTTTGGG
This sequence comes from Musca domestica, assembly GCF_030504385.1. Taxonomy (NCBI): domain Eukaryota; kingdom Metazoa; phylum Arthropoda; class Insecta; order Diptera; family Muscidae; genus Musca; species Musca domestica. The sequence continues at coordinate 672,032 of NW_026712235.1, forward strand.
TATGCGTAGTTAATGTTACTTAATTTGGTATTGGATGAAGGGATAGATCTGAAATTCTAAAATTTTATATTGAGGTCACCGATTGTTTCTATGGTTAACATAGAGTTTAATATTGTTGAACAGAAAAAGTTGGATGGGTCCATTGAGCAGTGGTCTTACTAAATTTCTTTCGGTAAACATCAGATTGAAAGATTTTGAAGAGCTTTCAGAAAAAAGGAAAAAATATGAATGATGTATGGAACCTTGAAAGCCTGGAAATTTAATACCAAGTAAGAGGTTTTGATTAAACATTTTAGTCAAACTGAACAAATTGCGAACGTTACGTACTGTGACGACGAAAATCACAAGGAGTTCATTTTCGCCCATACTCTGATGTTATTTTTTGTACCAAGGATGTTTTTTTATATAAATAAAGTATGAAACAGTAGAGCGCGTTTTGTTCTGTGGGGTTTTCGTACAGAGAGCAAGGGCGAGAGAGGGAGATGTCCCGTTATAATGTTCTCTGATTATGTTTTTGGGACATTCAAATGAAGTAAACAAGGTCCCGTTAATCTACCACAAGACAGGTGTTTAGACTCCCATATAAAGGGCGACCAAACTTAAAATGGGGACAGTCAGTGCCAGACCACGAAAGCAGCAACATCCAAGCGGTAGGTTAACCATCATCAATTCTATTCGGGACATCCTGGGATCGAATCCTTATATCCTTACCCAACCTTGTGTGAGTCCTAACACATCCTTGGTGAGTCATTTATTATCCTTGAATATCCTTGTAGTGCTTGAGTACTTATTAAGGTCTCTCGCAATCATATCCTGTAGTGCTTGAATACTTATTAAGGTCTCTTGCAATCATATCCTTGAATATCCTGTAGTGCTTGAGTACTTATTAAGGTCTCTCGCAACTATATCCTTGAACAACCTGTAGTGCTTGAGTGCTTATTAAGGTCTCTTGCAACCGTATCCTAGATCCTTGTAGTGCTTGAGTACTTGTTAAGGTCTCTTGCAAACGTATCCTAGATCCTTGTAATGCTTGAGTACTTATTAAGGTCTCTTGCAATCATATCCTTGAATATCCTGTAGTGCTTGAGTACTTATTAAGGTCTCTTGCAAACGTATCCTAGATCCTTGTAGTGCTTGAGTACTTATTAAGGTATCTTGCAATCATATCCTTGAATATCCTGTAGTGCTTGAGTACTTATTAAGGTCTCTTGCAGTCATATCCTTGAATATCCTGTAGTGCTTGAGTAATTTTTAAGGTCTCTTGCAATCATATCCTTGAATATCCTGTAGTGCTTGAGTAGTTATTAAGGTCTCTTGCAAACGTATCCTTTATCCTTGTAGCGGAAGATCTCCTGCAGCCGTATCCTTGAATATCCCGTAGCCTGCTTGAGTACTTATCCAGGTCTCTCGCAGAGAATCCATCCCGAATCCTGAACACCCTGTTCATGTATCCTTGTCCCGTTCCTTGAGTACTTATCCAGGTCTCGAGTGGAAGAACCCCCAATCCCGGACGGAAGACGAGTAGGATAGTTATTTTAATCTATAGTTATATATAGTTCAAATTTCATTTATAATAAAAACATAGTAATATGAAAACGTAAACCACTGTCTTTCTCTTCCTGTCTCAAAAATGAAATATCTGTACGAACCCAAGGGGAGAAATCCTGTCGTTACAGTACTAAAAATGTCTAACACGAAATTTTGTAGTTAATCTAAATTTTTAAAGTGGACTTTTGCTGGTAATCCTAAAAATGCCAATATAGCCTAAATTCGTATAAACGTCGGGTCAAGCAATTAGTTATTTCTCAAAAGGTTTCTGAAATACTGGCAACTCTGTTTAATCTAATTGCAGTTTTCAAATTATTGCCATAGGTCCGTAACCTCGGTAAGGATATTTTTAAAACTGCAGTTATTTTGATAGTTTTTTTTTTTTATTTCTAAAAAGTGTTCTTATCACGTTTCTGAACACAGAACTAGTCTTTATTTGCAAAAAGCCAGACGATAAAATTTTCATCATATAAAATATATTTTTGGGAGAGAAGCAGACTTGTAGTCCTGTCGGAGGTTTTTTGAATAATTTTTATAGCTCTTAAAAAATGTGTATCGTATTGTCGAACTTTTAAATGCTAAATCAAGCCTAAGAAGTAATATCTTAGTAATTCAGGGAGAGAGAGAGAGAGCTATTTCAGCCATAAAGAAATCTTGGAATAATTACAAAAATGAATTTAATTTCTTGAAAATTAGTCAAATCCTTCGTACTTTAGCTATAATGCTACCATTTTTATATTCGATGAAATTTATATTTTTAAGAGAACAAAATGTTTGTTAAATTCAAATTAACATTTTTTCACCATGGAGTGAATGTGTTTCCCTTACATACAAGTACATGACTTCACCCCCATGTTATTCCCAAAAACAAGTATTTCGACAAATTTTTTAGACAATACGAAATTAGTTTTTTTTTTTTTGAAAAATTAAATTTTATATGAATTTCCACTTATCCACCTCTGGCAACTATGCTCTCCAACATAATCCAAACAATTGTACCGTAAATTTTCTCTTCCAGTCGCAACCAAACAAATATTCCAATCGGTATACCCGGCAAAATGAATACAACAACAACAACACAGGCACAACAAAATTTCACGACAACCAACCAACATGTTCGACTGGCTGGAAAAACAAACAAGGGTGGTGGTTCGATGTTGCGTGGGGTTATGTTGTCAATCTACAAAATATACTCTTGCTGTCGGGTTGCAATGGAACAAAATAAAACCGTAAATTAGAAACGAACAACAAACAGAGGAAAACATCGGCAATGCAAGGGAATTCAATCAAACACGACCGGCGAAATATAAACAAAATACTTTAGTCAGAATTTCATAATAACAACAATAACGAAATTGCAATTGCATAGAAATGCATTTCGGGAGAAATTTTGGCGAGATCAACCGGTGTCAGTGGAGATTAATTTATATCTAGTAAATGTTAAAAAAAAAAAAAAAACAAGTAAAAAGTATCAGTCCGTTTTGCCGACAGACCCTCAGCCAATGTTCGATTATTTAAATATATTTTAACTTCTGTTATGATTATTCAAATTGTTGACCCTCTATTGAGCAGGTTTCGAAGAAATGGGTCACTATTGTCCATTTCGTATCGGACATAAATAAATATGATATATATATTGCGACGTGCCAGATTAGGATTACATTGGTTACTTCCTTCGCTTTATATGTGATAATTTTTCGAAAATGTTAAAATGTGCGTGAGGTATCAAATATAGTCGACCGAAGTATTCCATTTTCATACTCCACCTAATCCAGATAAAAATATTGGTGTGGGAAAAATTACAAGAATATCGAACATTTATATCCATTTTTATGCGAAATCATAAAGTCCATATTCATCTCAGGTATCTGGTTGATAGATATGTATATAGATATAGCAAGCTGTAAAGAATCACTGACTTGTTTCGCAAGTTATGACAGAAAAAAGTTGAAAATTGTGACCCTTTGTGGGTAAGGTACCAGAAGGGGTTCGCAAATATATATCATCTTCACAACAGATCGTGTGTTTACAAAAAATTTTGTGTGTATGAAATTTGAGGAGAGTTGGATGCTTATTTCGGTTTCTTTAAGCGTATTGTTTTTTTTTTAAATCTTGAACGCTATGTGTAGGTGGGTACCAGGAAAAATGGTCCGATCTCTGTCATCTTTATAAAAGATTTTGTGTTGATGGAAATATTAAGATGTTCCAAGCCAGAATGGAATCGGATGTTAATTTCGCATTTCAGGAACTTCATGGATATTCAAAATTTTGACCATTTGTGGAGTAGGTATCAGAAGGAATGGTTCGATTACTACCATTTTTATAACAGATCTTGCGTTGATGGAAATATTGAGATATACTAAGCCTGAATGGAGTCGTGATGTTAACTCACGTTTTATGATCATCATGGATATTCAAAATTTTTACACTTTGTGAGGGAGGTACCTGATGGAGTGGACCGATATATGCAGCTGATATTACAGCAGATCCTGTGTTAGTAGAAATATTTGAATGTGTGAAATATGAAGAGAACCGGATGTTTATTTCGGATTTTATGATAGTTTTGGTTATTCAAATACTTGACCCTTTGTGGGTGAGGTACCAGAAGAAATGGTCCGATTTCTACCATTTTTGTAACAAATCTTGTGTTGTTGGTAATATTGAAATGTACTTAGTCGGAATAGAGTCAGATGTTAATATCGCGTTTCATGAGATTCATGGATATTCAAATTTTTGACCAGAAGGAGTCGAATCTCTACCATCTTTATAGCAGATCTTTTGTTTATAGAAATCTTGAGATGTGCCAAGGCCGAATGACGCGGATTTTTTTCTTTATGTGCAGCAAAATATTTTTGAAAATGTCGGTACCACAAGGATTAGACCGATATTGCCCATCTCCGAACTCGATCGACGGACAGTCATCACTAGATCGACTTCAAATTACCTGAAAAGGATTTGGTTCAAAGAGATCCAGGTTTTAAAACCCTTATTTTGATGAGGCCTTTTAGGCCGTGCCAAATTATGTATGAATACGCTTCCTTATGAATAAGGCTTTTAAAGGTCTGCTATGTATGGAACATCATTTACGGAAATCCTTTATTTAGAAGATTTTCTTGGGAGATCCTCCAGGGGACCTTTATAGTAAAAATATATCTTAGAGATCTTTTTTAAAGGTCATAAACAATAAAATGGAAGGTATTTCGAAGGCTCTCTATGTAGATAGAAGGCCATCTGAAGTCCCTTTATAGATCTTCCATAGACAGACGACTTTTAAGAGTGGTTTCATAGACGAAACACTTTCTATAGTTGGTATTTATTTAGAAAAGAATTTCTGGAGAACTTTCATGTACAGGACCCATTAAAAGGCAGACCCATTACATATCATCTATAGACGAGTCCTTCTGGGACCTATGGATGGAGATTTAAGAGGATTTCTATAGATATAATACCGTTTAGAGTATTCTTTGGACAGAAGAGCTTCATATAGTAGAAAATCCCTTTGAAATCTATAACCCGAGGACTTTTCGAGATGGAAGGCCAGTTGGAGCTCTTCAATAGACATAAAATCTTTAAAAAAAAAATTCTTATTGCCAAAAGACCTACTAATGGTCTTCTAAAGCTCGAACGCCTTTTTTAGGCCTTCTGAATACAGACAGACTACACCTTAGAGGTCTTCTATGGACAAGACACCTTTCACCCGAGGACTTCTCGCTAAGAGGTCTTCTATAGACAAAATACCTTTTACTTTTATAACCCAAGGACTTCTCGAGAAAAAAAGCTAGTTGCAGCTCTTCAATAGACCGAAGATCATTCAAAGGGTTTTTATGGCCAGAAGACCTATTTTAGTGGTCCTCTGTAGCTCCAACGCCTTTTTTAGCCTAGTGAATACAGACAGAATATCGCTTAGAGTTCTTCTATAGACAAGACACCTTCTACTTCTATAACCCGAGGACTTCTCGAGATGGAAGGCCAGTTGGAACTCTTCAATAGACATAAGATCTTTCAAAAAAGACCTATTGGTGGTCTTCTAAAGCTCGATTGCCTTTTTAGGCCTGCTGAATACAGACAGAGTATCTCTTAGAGCTCTCAATAGACAATATATAATTTTTGTACACTAAGGTCTACTTTGCTGACCTGTTAATAAGAGCTCTTCTTTTAGAAAATAAGTAAAAAAAAAACATTAAGTTCGGCCGGGTCGAACATTTAATACCCTCCACCCACAAATACCAATTTTTAGACATATACGTGGGAAAATGTGGCAAAAATCACTAAAATACCGAATATTGGGAGGTACCGCTACATAGGGCTATACAAAAACGTGGACCTATACATACAATGTTTCGTCACACGAACTAGGACCCATTATGACCAACAAATACCAATTTTTAGACAAATCCATGAAAAAATGAGGCAAAAATCATCAAAATACCGAATATCGGAAGGTACCGTTATATGGGTGCTATACCAAAACGTGGACATATACATACAATGTTTCGCCAACGGAGCTAGAACCTATTATGACCAACTAATTCCAATTTTTAGACAAATCCGTGAAAAAAATTTGACAAAAACCATCAAAATACAGAATATCGGGAGATACCGTTATATTGGGGCTATACCAAAGCGTGGACTTTTACACGCAATGTTTCTCCACCGGAGCTAGAACCCAATACGACCAACAAATACCAATTCTCAGACAAACCCGTGAAAAAATGTGACAAAAATCCTCAAAATACCGAATATCGAGAGCTACCGTTATATTGGGGCTATACCAAAGCGTGGACCTATACATGCAATGTTTCGCCACCAGAGCGAGAACCCGCTATGGCCAACAAATAACAATTTTTAGACAAATCCATGAAAAAAATGCGGCAAAAATTAACAAAATACCCAATATCGGGAGGTACCGTTATATGGGGGCTATACCAAAGCGTGGACTTTTACACGCGATGTTTCGCCACCGGAGATAGAACTCATTATGACCAACAAATATCAATTTTTAGACAAATCCATGAGGAAATGCGCCAAAAATTATCAAAATACCGAATATCGGAAGGTACCGTTATATGGGTGCTATACCAAAACGTGGACCTATAATTACAATGTTTCGCCACACAAACTAGGACCCATTTTGACCCACAAATACCAATTTTTAGACAAATCAGTGAAAAAATGTGACAAAAATCATCAAAATACCGAATATCGGCAGGTACCGTTATATGGGGACTATACCAAAACATGGATCGATATATCTCATTTTCAATACCAACCATCCTAGACACAATGCAAATTATTCTGCTAAATTTTGACGCTCTACGTCAAATAATGGGGCATGTATCGTGATTTCAACAGACAGACAGACAGACGGGCATTGTTAAATCGACTTAGAATTTTATGCTGATTATGAAAATATATACATTATGGGGTCTACGACGAATATTTAGACATGTTACAAACGGAATGACAAAATTAATATACCCTCCTTCCCAAGGTGGAGGGTATAAAAATGTAGCCTCGAACCACCCCAATATCCAAAGTTTATCATATGATTGTCTTTTCGTACTAGTCTTTGATTGACTATCATTAAGTCATCATAAAAATGTTGACGAGTTAATGGTAATGTTGATATTGCAAGATAAATAGACGACAAAACAAACAAAAATGAGGTGAGATCAAGAGATGGGCCCAAGGGGTTGCCATCGAATGGGGAGGGGTAGACCAACAACAAAGGTGGTAACAGGTAACAACCAGAAACAATTCAATAGATATTTAAAACAAATAAACGACAAAAATTTGATATCTTCAACACAAACATACATACAAACACACACATGCCTCTATGCCTGTATCACTGTCTGTCCGGACCGTCCATTTGTCTCGTAAATTACTGAACAGCAACAAATTGGAGTACATCATAAACCAAACCCATCAAAAAAAAAAAAAAAAACCAATCGTGTTATCAATAATTTTTCTTCCACAAAGCACAGCTCGCACATGATCTTGAAACGTTCGTTCCGAGTCCGCGCTTTCGTTCAATGAATTACAACACCAGTCAGTGCCATAAACATCGTTTCAAACATAAATAAATATGAATGAGCGAACGAGCGAACGGACGATTGTTTGTGGTTATAATTTCAAGTGTCAACCTGTGGTTTGTACAACAACAAGCAAGGGCCGGGCCACAGAGCAAACGAGTGGTCTAATGGAAAAATAGTTACCTTTCTTTTCTATCGAGAGCACTGCGCGACCACAGTTTTTGCCGTTGTTGTTATCGTTGTTGCTGGCGACTCTTATGAGGCAAACGAGGTGCGATAAAAATGCTCACACGCACTACAATGCGCTCGAAAAATAACAGTGCACTTGAAACGCTGATGCGTGTGTTCTGCGTCGAGTGCGTGTCAATGATCTGTCCATTTTGTGAAAACATACAGATATACCTATACCATACAATAGCAGCATTCTGCTATGTCCAATATTGAACGATATGCGTATTTGAGTGATAAGTGAACAGCAGCAGCAGCAATATCAATAGAGGGCACTTGTAAATTACCCAGTGCACTTAGAAATTACAAACACCTTTCAGAGGAGGTTAATTTTTTTTTGTCTCGGATGGAGACACTTTTAGTAGAGCCCCGCATAACAATTAACAGCTTTTATGGGAGAATTCAATCATACACGCTATGATTATAATTATAATTTAAAGTTCAAAGGATTAAATATGACGAAGCATTTGTATATTTTAAATTCGGACTTGTATTGCCCATTTGGTGCACAATTTATTTGAAATCGGATAAAGATATATGTGGGAGCTATACCCAAATCGGAGCCGATCTCGATAAAAACTGGCAAAGATATTTCTGAGCTGTATTTTATATATTTCCCTGAATATCGTTGTTACGGAGTGCATATTACGGCTGTGGGTAACAAATATAACAAATCCGATGAAGAGTATATATGGGAGCTATAGCTATATCTGAACCGATCTTCACCAAATTTGACATACTAGCTTCTAGACTCAATTCGGTCGTAAGTGCCAAATTCCATCCTATTTGGACAAATATTAGACGTTTGGTGCACAATAAAAGGTAAATCGGACGAAGTTATATATGGGAGCTATATCCAAATCTGAAAGGATCTCGATAAAATTTAGAAAATGTATTTCTGAGTTATATTTGATATATTTCCCCAAATATTGTTGTTACAGAGTGCATATTATGGCTGCGGAGGACAAAAATAACAAATCGGGTGAACCATATATAAGGGAGCTATAGCTATATCTGAACCGATTTCGATCAAATTTGGCATGCTTATTTTCAGGCCTAATTTGGTTGTATGTGCAAAATTCCATACTATTCGGGCTGATATTACACGTTTGGTGCACAAATCGGACGAAGATATATATGGGATCTTTTGTTGTTGCAAAATGGTCAGGCTTTATCCCTTTATTGTTGTTTTTATAAAAACAACGTTTGTTTATTAGTGGAGAACGATGGTAATGTTTACCAGGGGGTAAGGCAGACAAAAAACAAGGGAACTGTTGAGGATTGGTGGCTCTTTCCAAAACCTAGGTATTCCCTGCTTTACCCCCTGGTAAATATTACCATCGTTCTCCACTAATAAACAAACGTTGTTTTTATAAAAACAACAATTAAGGGATAAAGCCTGACCATTTTGCAACAACAAAATACTACGGTATTCCGAACAAACAAGCCACACTGTTATATATGGGATCTATATCTAAATTGTGACCGATTATCCCCAATTTCAATAGGGATCGTCCTTGGGCCAAACAAATGATCTGGTCAAAATTTTATCTGGATAGGCCAATAAATGCGAACTGTACTTTGTTTATAAAAATACATGGACAGACGGACGGACAAACGGACGTACATGCATAAATCGACTCAGAATGTGATTCTATGCAGACCATCAAAAGGAACTATGGGTCTATCTCGTTTCCTTTTGCCTGTTACAAACAAATGCACAAAGACATAATACCCTGACCACCTTGTGGTGTAGGGTATAATGATATAAATATTGTGATGTGCCAGGTTTGGACTATATCGACCGCTTGCTTCAATTTAAATGATGTATGTGATAAATTTTAGAAAATGTTAAAAGTGTGCGCGAGGTACCACATATAGTAGACAGAAGTATTCAATTTTCATACCTTATCAAATACAGATAAAAATATTGGTATGGGCAAAACTACAAGAAAATCGGAGATTTATCTCCAATTTTATGCGAAATTGTAAATTCTGATAAATTCCATATTAATCCCAGGTTTCTGGTAAAGAGAAATATTTAGATATAGAAAGTTGTAAAGAATCGTTGACTTGTTTCTCAAGTTTTGGCAGATTAAAGTATTGAAAATTGTGATCCTTCGTGGGTGTGGTACCAGAAGGGGTTCGTAGATCCACATGATCTTCACAACAAATTCTGTGGTAGCAAAAATGTGTGTATGTGTATAATTTGAAGAGAGTTGGATGCTCATTACGCTCTCTTTGAGCGTTTGGTATTTCAAAATCTTAAACCCTTTTTGTGGGTGAGGTACCAAAAGGAATGATCCGATCTCTACCAACTTTACAACAGATATTGAGTTGATGGAAATATTGCGATATACTATATCTAAATGGAATTGGATGTTAATTTCGCGTTTCATGAGCTACATGGATATTTAAAATATTGACCCCTTGTGGGGATGTACCAGAATTATTGGACTGATATATTGGATCTTCACACCAGACCTTGGGCTAATAAAAATATGGTGTTGTGTGTAATTTGAAGGCAATCGGACTCTTACATCACATTTTATAAGAGTAATAATTATTTAAAATGTTGACCCTTTGTGGTGGAGCTACTTGATGAAGTGGACCGATTTTGTTCATTTGCGCACGTGACCTAGAACTGAAGAAAATTTATGGGGATTTGCAAAAATGGATCAAAATCGGATTGTCCTTTCTTTCTCTGGGCAGTAAAATAACTTCGAGCTTTTGTGGGGGATGTACCAGAAGGACTGGACCGATATTGTCCATTTTCGAACTCGATCTAAGTATGACAATAATTTTACAATGTACCAAGTATGGATCAAATCGGATGCGCCCTTCGAATGTTACCGTGCGCACCAGCCAGATCGACTCCAAATGTTCTAAACGGACTTGGCCCAAAGATACCTAAGGGCTAAAACCGTTATTTCAATAAGGCAAGATTTGGCCGTATCAAATGATATATACCCTCTCCACCTTATTTGGCCATCACCATATCTAAAGCCTAGAAACCCACAGTCACATCAATGTCGAATTTCAGGATTCAAGCACTATCCATTTACTCAACGGCAACTTAGGTACCATTTCTTACATTTCGAGCAATCATAGTAATTAATCCGGAATCCACCCCCTTCTCTCAAAACTATATATCAACAGTGGCTTCCATATCAAATTACAGAATTTCAGTTCTAGTCTGAGACCCAATCTCAAATCTATTACCATACTTTTCGTACAGTTATACTACGCATGCTCAAAATCACCTCCTTTTCCCCACCCCAGACACCAACATTGATCTCTTTACCAAATTTCAGAATTTCATGTCTATCTCTTCACCCATTAGCAAATTTCAGAATGTCATGTCTATTTCAGGATTCCAGCTCTATACCTTCACCCAATACCGAATTTAGTAGCATTTAGTGTTGTTTTCGTACGGTTATAGTATGTCTTTTCAAAACAATCTCCATATCTCAACCTAAGATAGCAACAGTGAGCTTGCATCAAATTCCAGGACTGCATCTCTTTAATTTCCCACTTTACCAAATTTAGTACCATTAAGTACAATCTCATAGCACACATATCCAAAACGAGCATCTTCTCTCAGCCACGTACCAATACATCTCCTAAGCCACCTTCATATCTCAATGCCAGATACAAACATATCTCAATGCCAGATCCATACCAAATTTGAGGATTCCAGCCCAATACCAAATTTAATATCATTTAGTACTTTTCGTACAAATATAGGAGGCATTTCCAAACTACCGCCAAATCTTAAACACAGATGTCATCAGTAATCTTAATATAAAATTTCAGAATTTTATCTTTATTCCTACACCCAATACCAAATATAGTATCATTCAGTTCTTTTCGTTCATTTATAGTACACATTATTGAAACCATCTATGAAATGAGCCATATTTGTCCATTTCTTCAGAACCTACTAACAATTTGAATAATCACAACAGAAGTCAAAATATATTTCAATAATCGCACATCGGCTGAGGGTATACATATGTCGGCAGAACCGACTGACACTTTTTAACTCGTTTATAGAAATTTTTTTATAGAAAATTTGTTTAATGTCAGACAAAAATTTTCATGAGCACGAGTAGCGCTATGTGATGCGATTGTTTACTCCCATCGATATTTAATTCGGCTTGTTTTATTTGATTTCGATTCGGGTTACTTACCAACATTGAAGTTATATTGACTTTTTAATTTTGTTGTAAACTTTCCCACTTTTATTTATGAGAGTGAGCACCTAAACATGATATCAAGCGGCATTTGAGTAACTGATCCAAGTGAATCACCGCCAAATGGACGGCCGGTCGGCCGATAAGGTCATCATAGCAATGTTTGCTCATTTTCAGGCATGTTTTTATGTTCAAACATACAAATGTATGTAAGCGGGTATGTATAATGATATCCATCACGATGATGATGATGGCCTGACACAATACCACATGAATCTATGAATACCAGCGCAGAATGACCAAAGCGACAACAAAAAATACGATGAAAAATCAATAATGAATGATAAAATTACCAAAGTACGTCAGAATTCATTGGATATCGTCAGTGTTTACTAGGCCACTGGATATCATTTGGGGTGCTATGCGAGGATATTCATTCACAATACGTTGCCACAATTCCTGGCATCGTGTATCGGTCACAATTGTTGGAGTGTAGTTTTCCAAAAAAAATCTACCTAATGTGGTTGTCGATTCATATTTGGGAAAATGCTTCAGTGCAGGATGGAGTTTCTTACACAGGAAATTAAATCAATGAATATGGCACAGTTGTGGAGGGAATGTACATGTATATCGACAATATACAATAAGCATAAATTGATATATATAAATATTATCTGGATTTTTTAAATAATTTTTTTAAGGACCAACAGACCAATGAACTTGGAAATTTTAAAGAATATTTTTTCAAGGACCAACAATAAACGTGGATTTTTTAAAGATTATTTTTTTAAAGGACCAATAAATGTGGATTTCTTAAAGAATATTTTTTCAAGGACTAACAATTAACATGGGCTTTTTTAAAGATTATTTTTTTTAAAGGACCAATAAATGTGGATTTTAAAGAATATTTTTCAAGGGCCGAGGAACGTGGATTTATTTAAAGAATATTTTTTCAAGGACCAATAAACGTGGATTTTTTAAAGAATATTTTTTCAAAGACCAATAAACGTGGATTTTTTAAAGAATATTTTTTCAAAGACCAACAATTAACGTGGATTTCTTAAAGAATATTTTTTCAAGGACCAACAATAAACGTGGATTTTTTAAAGAATATTTTTTCAAGGACCAACAATAAACGTGGATTTTTTAAAGAATATTTTTTCAAGGACCAACAATAAACGTGGATTTTTTAAAGAAAATTTTTTTCAAGGACCAAAAATAAACGTGGATTTTTTAAAGACTATTTTTTCAAGGACAAATAAACGTGGATTTTTTAAAGAATATTTTTTCAAGGACCAAAAATAAACGTGGATTTTTTAAAGACTATTTTTTCAAGGACCAATAAACGTGGATTTTTTAAAGAATATTTTTTCAAGGACCAATAAACGTGGATTTTTCAAAATAATATTTTTTCAAGGACTAATAAACGTGGATTTTTCAAAATAATATTTTTTCAAGGACCAATAAACGTGGATTTTTCAAAATAATATTTTTTCAAGGACTAATAAACGTGGATTTTTCAAAATAATATTTTTTCAAGGACCAATAAACGTGGATTTTTTAAAATAATATTTTTTCAAGGACCAATAAACGTGGATTTTTTAAAATAATATTTTTTCAAGGACCAATAAACGTGGATTTTTTAAAATAATATTTTTTCAAGGACCAATAAACGTGGATTTTTTAAAATAATATTTTTTCAAGGACCAATAAACGTGGATTTTTTAAAATAATATTTTTTCAAGGACCAATAAACGTGGTTTTTTAAAGAATATTTTTTCAAGGACCAATAAACGTGGTTTTTTTAAAGAATATTTTTTCAAGGACCAATAAACGTGGTTTTTTTAAAGAATATTTTTTCAAGGACCAATAAACGTGGTTTTTTTAAAGAATATTTTTTCAAGGACCAATAAACGTGGTTTTTTTAAAGAATATTTTTTCAAGGACCAATAAACGTGGTTTTTTTAAAGAATATTTTTTCAAGGACCAATAAACGTGGTTTTTTTTAAAGAATATTTTTTTCAAGGACCAATAAACGTGGATTTTTTATAGAATATTTTTTCAAGGACCAATAAACGTGGATTTTAAATAATATTTTTTCAAGGACCAAAAACGTGAATTTTAAAGAATATTTTTTCAAGGACCAAAAAACTTGAATTTTAAAGAATATTTTTTCAAGGACTAACTGACCAATAAACGTGGATTTTTTAAAGAGTATTTTTTCAAGGACAAAAAACGTGAATTTTAAAGAATATTTTTTCAAGGACCAAAAAACGTGAATTTTAAAGAATATTTTTTCAAGGACCATTAGACGAATGAACATTTCTTATTGACCAATACAAGGGGATTTTTGAAAAATATTTCTTATGAACCAATAGACAAGTAAAAGCTTTTTTTGTTAAGGAATATTTTTTAAGGACTAGCAGACAAGTAAATATCAATTTTTAAGAATATTTTCTAAGGATTTTCTGAGTGTCCTTACAAGGGCTAACAGAACTTTAAAGGTGGAATTTTTAACATTTTTTAAAGGTTATTCGCATAAGAGCAAATAACTAATCAAGGACAAACAAACAAATCGACCAATTGACATGAATTTCGAAGAGTATTTGCTCTAGGATTTTTACGATTTTAAGGCTGGGTCTTATAAACTTGAGTGCCCAGTAATACATTGACATAAAAACATCGGGCTCCTTGTCCCAAAGTAAATCTCGATTAGAAACGTAGAAGTAGTCGTAGACCTTAATATAGCCCCACTAACTAACCTCGGAGTACCGATATGAATTCCCAATCCTTGTACACGACTCGAACCCAATTATCCTCGGATCCTCTGTAGCCCGAACACCGTGACCCCTACGACCATCCATAAGATACAAAGATCATCTTCGTAATGCCCAGACACCCTATGTCCATCTATCAGAGTTTTCGATTGTTACCCAATCGTCTACAACCCGAAGATTATAATCGTAATCTCCTGACACAGTTTCCGGTTTTCATTAAATCGTATTGAATCCGTACATTATCCCCGAGTACTTACCCTTCGCCTATAACCCGAATATCATTATCGTAATTTCCGGATATCTGAAGTCACCACATCATTATTCTCTATCTATAAATCCGATTCAAGGAACCGAATCGCAACACTAGCATTCCCGGCTGTCCTAAACATTAAATTCCAGATAATCAATTGCACCTGAACAGCTATATATTGAATTCTCGAGTATCTCTGAAAATCTATAAAAACTATATTATCGCATTTAAACACGAATGGATTGTAATTCAAAATGCCAATCAATAATACACCTGATTTATACTGCCAGGAAAGGAAAAATTCGACGCCTTTAATTTCATTAGATTTTGTGGATCCTTATGAAGACTCTGGCAGCGACTAAACTTACACCAGCCGGTGAGAAAACCACGTTACACTATGAGTCCGGCGTTTTAAGACTATTTTCCCAAGATTTTCAACAATATCTTGTAAAGGATAAACAGAGCTATAAATGTGGATATTTAAGGACAATTTTTGAAAGGTCATTCATGGATTTTTTTAAAAATACATATATTTTTCACTGGCTTATCGTGATTTTTTTAAATATTTAGTAAGGACAACAGAAGAAGAAGCATTATTTTTCAATATTTTTTCAAAGGACCATACCAAGTTGATCATTTCAAAAAAAAACTTTTAAGATTTTTAAAAAAAAAATTTCAAGTTCAGCAAATTAAAGATTAAAAAATATAAGGCTCAACAATTTTGGATTTTTAAATAATATTTAAAATAATAAATAAAATCGTAGATTTATAATAAAAAGCAAAAATGGAAATTAAAACATATTTTTTCCAACGGTCAAAAGATTGTAAATTTTTAAAAAACATTTTATCAATGTCTAATTTTTCTTAAATTTTTGAATAATAATATTTTTTCAAGGACCAGCTATAGTTCATAAATATTTTAAAAATATTTTTTCAAACGGAGCCATAAGCGTGGAATTTGAAAAATGTTTTTTTTTGCGAGCCAACCGATTTTTTTTAAAAAAGCCATCAAATCGAGGAATTTTTAATGGGTTTTTAAGATACTTTTTTCAGTCAGAAGAAATGTGATAATCGACTAAGTTTCAATGGTGTTCACTTGTGGCCATGATTTGTAAGATTTTTTGGCTCCCATCGTCGATGAAGGTTATGATGACTTCATTTGTTTTTTGATGTAGCGATGACGACCTTTGTCATTGATAAAGTGAAGGTAATTTTTCTTTAGCGGTCAAAAATGTTTGGTGGTGAAAATGTGTCTTCATCATCTTCGTTGGGAAGAGCTTTGCCAAGTTGGCATGTATGTGCGTCTGCGTGTGATTTATGTAAATAATATTTGTAAAATATATTATATGGTTTTTGTTAATGTTTGCCTTTATTATTTATTCGATTACGTTGGCCATTTCATTGAGAAGGTCATTTTACGGTTAATGTACTAATTTTTTTCAGTTGGCAGCCATTATTAATGATAATTGAAAATTTATACAATTACGATTTGGTTGTGCTGAATTGAGTTTATTTGATTAAAAAATTTTGTAGGAATTAGAAATTCAAATTGGACGAAATTTTAAGTACAGTTATGATTGGCATGGGGGTATACGGGAGAAGTTGTATAAAAAAGCCACGTTTCTGTTAGTCATTGAAAAAATTCATGAAGAAACCATCGTTTATTGATTTGCTGGTTCTTGCAAAAAAGGATATAAAAATCCAGGTTGGTCCTTGAAAAAATATTCTTTAAAAAATCCAGGTTTATTGTTGAGATGGTCCTTGAAAAAAAATATTCTTTAAAAAATCCACGTTTATTGCTCTGTTGGTCCTTGAAAAAATATTCTTTAAAAAATCCACGTTTATTGCTCTGTTGGTCCTTGAAAAAATATTCTTTAAAAAATCCACGTTTATTGCTCTGTTGGTCCTTGAAAAAATATTCTTTAAAAAATCCACGTTTATTGCTCTGTTGGTCCTTGAAAACATATTCTTTAAAAAATTCACGTTTATTGGTCTGTTGGTCCTTGGAAAAAATCTATTTAAAAATCCACGTTTAAAGGTCCTTTGGTCCTTGAAAAAAATCTATTTAAAAATCCACGTTTATAGGTCCTTTGGTCCTTGGAAAGAATCTATTTAAAAATCCAAGTTTATTTTAAAAAAATTAAAATCAACGTTTAGAGGCCCTTTGGTCCTTGAAAAAAAATTATTTAAAAATCCACGTATATAGGACCTTTAGTCCTTGAAAAAAATTTATTTAAAAATACACGTATGTAGGTCCTTTGGTCCTTGGAAAAAATCTATACAAAAATACACGTTTAAAGTTTCTTTGATCCTTGATTTTTTTTTAAAAAATCCACTTTTGTTGGTCTATTGGTCCTTGGAAAAAATCTATTTAAAAATCCACGTTTAGAGGTCCTTTGGTTCTTGGAAAAAATCCATTTAAAAATCCACTTTTGTTGGTCTATTGGTCCTTGGAAAAAATCTATTTAAAAATCCACGTTTAGAGGTCCTTTGGTTCTTGGAAAAAATCCATTTAAAAATCCACGTTTATAGGTCTTTTGGTCCTTGAAAAAAATCTATTTAAAACTCCACGTTTATAGGTCCTTTGGTCCTTGGAAAAAATCTATTTAAAAATTTACTTTTATTGGTCCTTTGGTCCTTGGAAAAAATCTATTTAAAATCCACGTTAATTGGTCCGTGAAAAAATCTATTTAAAATCCACGTTAATTGGTCCGTGAAAAAAATCTATTTAAAATCCACGTTAATTGGTCCGTGAAAAAATCTATTTAAAATCCACGTTAATTGGTCCGTGAAAAAAATCTATTTAAAAATCCACGTTTATAAGTCCTTGAAAAAAATTATTTAAAAATCCACGTTTAAAGGTTCTTTGGTCCTTGGAAAAAATCTATTTAAAAATCCACGTTTATAGGTCCTTGGAAAAAATCTATTTAAAAATCCACGTTTATAGGTCCTTGGAAAAAATCTATTTAAAAATAAACTTTTATAGGTTTTTGGAAAAAATCTATTTAAAAATCTACATTTATAGGTCTGTTGGTCCTTGAAAAAAAAATTCTTTAAAAAATCCATGTTTATTGATCTGTCGGTCCCTGTTTTCGTTTATTGGTATGTGGCCCCCTGACATGTTCGTCCTTGAAAATTTCTTCAGAAAAATTATGTATTATTATTTAGCAGTCCTTTTACCCTTTTTCTTACTTCAAGAAGCTAATTGCGCCATGTCTGTTTATACCATAAGCCCCTTGGAGTTTATTTGCCAAATTAACAAATGTCTACAAAAAAACCTTAAGCCCTTCTTAGAAATTATCATTAATTATGCAACAAACAAACCCTTCATCCATTCATTCGGTAAAGGCTTAAGTCAAATTTATTGACACATCACGCTTATGCAAATATCAACCCGCCATTCGGACTTTTAAGTTAATTAATTTTATGAGTAAAAGCGCAAATACTCAGCCAGCCAGCCAGCTACTCAACTGCTACTGGATGGCAGGCAATTGTTTAATTAATGACTGGCTGTCTCTATTGCTGGCTGACAAGTTGGCTGGCTGGCTACCTGTCAGCCAACACCCCCCATGGAAAAGTCTGTTATCCATTTTCCAAGAGGACATTGCTGGTGGTGATGGCACATGATGACATTGGAGTGATAGACAAGGTGGGAAGTGATGGGGGTGGGGGAGGGCTTTTGCATAGAAAGCAATTATAACGCCCTAAACAAATGCAAACAAAAATGTTTGACAAGAGCAGATATGAATGAAATGTTGCATTGTTTTGGCGGAGGTAACATACACACATACTCGCATACACACACACATAGATATATACATGCCAGGGTCATGGCAATGACCATGGTAAAGTCAAGCTATGCCAAAAAAAGAAAACCAAACAAAAAATTATGAATTTCCTAATGGAAATGCTTCATTTGTCCCCACAAGGAAAGTTAGAAGAGAGTGAGAGAGAACGGGAAGAGATGAACTAATAAATGTATGTAAATAGTGCAAAATGGCCATATAACTTCATATTTCCGCCGAATGTAAATAAACGGAGAATTGTTTTTTTTTTTTTTGCCAGTCCCCGCGCCAAACGGAACCATTAGCCAGATGAGTGACTGCTGCCTGGCTGCCAGCCTGGTTATTTGTCTGGCATAAGGAAAACATCATAACACATCCTGCGGAGCCAACGAATAAATATAAAACACAGCATGAAGTCCTTCTATTCGGTCCTTTTTTCTTCGGAGTCCAAAATGGAAAAAATCCCGAAAACTTTTCCTGTTTTTTTTTTGGAGGCAGCAAATAGACAAACAAACGGTCAAATGAAATGGTCAGTGAAATGAACAACAACAACAAAAATAATAGCGACAGCGGCAAGCAAAGTTGCAACATCATTCAAGGATATCCTGTATAGGAAACATCAGAACAACAGAAGTCGTCCATTGCCAGTGTCTCACATTCATGGTCACCCGGCCAGTTATGTGATGAGCAAGGCAAGGAGTTTCGATGACGCGTGGGTGAGTCCGCCAATGTGTTGTAGTCCCAGTGCTTAGTTGTCATCTATGCTGTCAATATCCTTCATGGCTGCATGAGAGTGTGTGTGTGTGCCCTTGTGTGGTGGTTAGCTTTTTTTCCTCCTCTTGACCATGAATGCAACAGAGTGCAAAGCATTTATGCCTCAAATTTACATGGATATGCTTCCTAAACACATTATGAATACCGAGCGACCGGCAGACAGACGAAAGGACGCACTGACCAACCATCATCACCATCCGGCTGTCAAATGCCACCACGAAGCGCCGCTTATATCTCTGATCCATTTGGGGTGTTAAAGGATTTGATGCTGCTGCCACATGGGAGATATGTGGCCATTGAATTGTGCAAAGCTGAGGGTTGGGGGTGCTAAGGAAACCCTAAACAGATGTTGAATGTCAGATAATTGGTGGATGGGTGGTCAATGTCAGGACAGTGGGAGATCATAGGAAAAAAATAAAAGCTAGCTATAACAAAGCTTCAGAAGGTCTTCTAGCTATAGAATAGCTTCGGAGGATTTTGTAGCTATAGAAGAGCTTCAGAGGGTCTTCTAGCCATAGAAGAGCTTTTGAAGGTCTTCTAGCCACAGAAGAGGTAGACAGAGAAAAGCTGCAGAAGCACATTCAGACAAAGAACAGATAGTAAAGGTCTTACAGCCATAGAAGAGTTTCAGAATGTCTTCTATCCGTGGAAGAGCTTCAGAGGGTCTTCTAGCCATAGAAGAGCTTTAGAAGGTCTTCTAGCCATAGAAGAGCTTTAGAAGGTCTTCTAGCCACAGAAGAGCTTCAGAAGGTCTTCTAGCCACAGAAGAGCTTCAGAAGGTCTTCTAGCCATAGAGGAGCTTCAGAAGGTCTTCTAGCCATAGAGGAGCTTCAGAAGGTCTTCTAGCCATAGAAGAGCTTTAGAAGGTCTTCTGGCTATAGAAAGCCTTAAAAAAATATTCTAGCCATAGAAGGTCTTGAGAAGAGATTCAATAGGTCTTCCATTCCATAGAAGAGCTTCAGAAAGTCTTCAATTCCATAGAAGAGCTTAAGATGGTTTCCAGCCATGGAAAAGTTTTAGAAGGCATTCTGTCTATAGAAGAAGTGCAGAAGGTCTTTTGAGCTTGAGATGCTCTTCTGGCCATAAAAGAGCTTGAGAAGCTCTTATAGCTTGAGAAGCTTTTTTAGAAGAGCTTGATAAGCTTTTTAAGCTCTTCTAGCTATATAAGAGTTTGAGAAGCTCTTCTAGCTATAGAAGAGCTTGAGAAGCTCTTCTAGCTATAGAAGAGCTTGAGAAGCTCTTCTAGTTGTAGAAGACCTTCAGAAGGTCTTCTAGCTATAGAAGAGCTTGAGAAGCTCTTCTAGCTGTAGAAGACCTTCAGAAGGTCTTCTAGCTATAGAAGAGCTTGAGAAGCTCTTCTAGCTGTAGAAGACCTTCAGAAGGTCTTCTAGCTATAGAAGAGCTTGAGAAGCTCTTCTAGCTGTAGAAGACCTTCAGAAGGTCTTCTAGCTATAGAAGAGCTTGAGAAGCTCTTCTAGCTGTAGAAGACCTTCAGAAGGTCTTCTAGCTATAGAAGAGCTTGAGAAGCTCTTCTAGCTATAAAAAAGCTTCAGAAGCTCGTCCAGTTATAGAAGAGTTTCAGAAGTCTTTCCAGCTATAAAAAAAGTTTCAGAAGCTATTCTAGCCTTAAAAGAACTTAGCTTACATACTTTTGTCAGTCTTCAATAATTGAATATGTGGATCCCACTGTAAAATGTAATCCTTTATATTATGAGGATTTCGTGAGCATTGTTCAAGAGAACAAAAATTATATCGCTACTCCCCAAGCGTTGAAGCGTTACTTCACATCCTTTAACTGCAGGATATACGGTATGTATGCAAAAAGTAATAACATAAACAAGCCTCCAGAAAAATAATAGAAAGTGAATGTAAATGTAAATAAAAAGAGCGAAGAATGGACAGAATCATAGAATCAGGCAAAAGTGAATGTTGAAATCTGAAGACCGAGGACCACCACGGGCCTGAAATATAAATATGTAAACCTAATTGCATAAAACGAATATTTTCTTGATGCAAGTCATTGCTCCATAATTAAATTTAAACGGAGATTTTGCTTAGAAAAAATAGTCATTTTTTATCAACAAAATCTTAATAATTTTAATACAAAAAAAAACTAAAACTTAATCCTGAAATCTGTTTTTTTTTTTTTTTTTTTGGTAAAAAAAATAAATAAAAAAGTAAATGTATTTTCCTGGTTAGTGAAGTCATCAGCTTGGAATTAGACACTGCAACTTCGTGGAGTGATACGGAAACATGCTTTCTATAGCCCCATGTGAAGTGAAAACCGCTTACAGAATAGCAATTCCCATAGTTAAACGTAGGGGCAGAGAGAGAAGATATATCGACTGAAAGAGATGATTTGAGAGCGAAATTCGTATATCTCATTTTTATCCAACCAATCGACGACGAAATTAAAATTTTATTTCATTGACAGACTGCTGGTTTTTTTATAAATGAAAACGAACGACGACGCTGAGATTTGAACCGGCATCGCTTCAACATACGCTTAAGTTGAACACAACGTACGCCACCGCTTAGCTCGTTCGGCCATCCAGCACTGTCGTTAACAGTGGCGAGAAAAACACCAACTAACATTGGTCGCGTATGGAAGGGAAGAGAAGAAGACATAGCATGGCTGATTGTTTGGGCATTTAACAGCAATGCGGTTGGTAATTCTAAAAATAGATTGTGAGACTGTTAGGCAACAGTATAGAGTGGACTGTACAAACAATATCAACGCAAATACTTATCTACACGTGTTTTATGGATGATTCATCCATCTATCCATCCATCACATTTCCTCATTGATTTCAACAATTTTTTTCGGCAGACGCCGCTTAGCATGCTTTGAATTTCTAATGAAATATTTGGCCATCGTGTGTGGGGGGTTTATTTTCTATCCGTCTGGTTTTGGTTAAAAAAAATATATATCAATCACCTCAATAAATTATTAATTTATTTTTTGATAATTTATGTGAGTAGATACTTTTGGGAATACTTGAAATGTTTTGTTTTTTTTTTTAGATTTTATTTAATTCCTATTCTTGTCGAGTTTTTACTTTCTTATTAATAAATATTTAAATGTCAATTTAAATTTGAAATTTGCTTTTGTATGGAAGATGTAAGTATTTCTGGTAATATAAATAGATATTTCGTGTATTTATTTCGATTTTATTGATAGCTAGCCATTTCTGATTTTATTAGCTTTGTAGGTTTGGTAAACATTAAAAATATATTACGTGATTCAAACAATTATTTCATTGAAGCTATTTAATTTTTAGACAAAACTGTGATGTTCCAGTGGTTGGTTTTTGTTTTTTATAACCTTAGTCATATGGCTACAGAGGGTCAAAACGTGCCTAGTCGAAATAACGGTTTTAGACCCTTGGTCTCTTTGGACCAAATCCGTTTCAGAACGTTTGGAGTCGATCTAGCGATGTCCGTCCGTCCGTCTGTTGTCTAACAGTCCGTCTATCCGATTTGGTCCAAACTTGGTACATCGTAATATTTTTATCAAACTTAGATCGAGTTCGGAGATGGGTCCACTCCATAAAGTACCTACCCCACAAATGGTCAAAATTTTGAGTAATTACAACTGTTACAAAATGTGATGTAACAGTCCGATAGTCTTAAAATTTCACACATCCCAATATTTTTATTAGCCCAATGTCTGGTGTTAAGATGGAATATATCGGTCAGTTTCTTGTGGTATCTCCCCACAAAAGGTCGAAATTTAAAAAAAAATATTTTTTGCAACGAAACGATAATTCGATTTTGCTCCAACTTTGTAAAGCCTAATATTTCTATCAGTGCTACGTCAGGTGCGAAAATGGACAATATCGGTATACTCCATCAAGTACCTCCCACACAAATGGTCAAATTTTTTTAATAATTACAACTCTTATAAAATTTGATTTAAGAGTCCGATTGTCTTCAATTTTTACACATCACAATAATTTTATTAACCCAAGTTCTGGTGTTAAGATGGAATATATCGGCCAGTTCCTTGTAGTACCTCCCCCACAAAAGATCGAAATTTTCAAAAAGAACAACAAAATATTTTCTGCACAGAAAGAGAAGCAATAATCCTATTTTGCTACAACTTAGCAAATCCGAATATTTGCGTCAGTTCTAGGTCAGGTGCAAAAATGAATAATATCGGACTACTCCATCAAGTCATTCTGGTACCTCCCCTTTTTAAAAAAATATTTTTTAAAGGACCAATAAACGCGATTTTTAGAAAATTATTTTTTAAAGGACCAATAAACGTGGTTTTTAAAAAAATATTTTTTAAAGGACCAATAAACGTGGTTTTTAAAAAAGTATTTTTAAAGGACCAATAAACGTGGCTTTTAAAAAAATATTTTTTAAATGACCAATAAACGTGGTTTTTTAAAAAATAATTTTTAAAGGACCAATAAACGTGGTTTTTAAAAAAATATTTTTTAAAGGACCAATAAAAGTGGTTTTTTAAAAAATAATTTTTAAAGGACCAATAAACGTGGTTTTAAAAAAAATATTTTTTAAAGGACCAATAAACGAGGTTTTTAAAAAAAATATTTTTTAAAGGACCAATAAACGTGGGTTTTAAAAAAAATATTTTTTAAAGGACCAATAAACGTGTTTTTTAAAAAATATTTTTTAAAGGACCAATAAACGTGGTTTTTAAAAAAAATATTTTTTAAAGGACCAATAAACGTGGTTTTTAAAAAAGTATTTTTAAAGGACCAATAAACGTGTTTTTTAAAAAAAATATTTTTTAAATGACCAATAAACGTGGTTTTTAAAAAAATAATTTTTAAAGGACCAATAAACGTGGTTTTTAAAAAAATATTTTTTAAAGGACCAATAAACGTGGTTTTAAAAAAAATATTTTTTAAAGGACCAATAAACGTGGTTTTAAAAAAAAATATTTTTTAAAGGACCAATAAACGTGGTTTTTAAAAAATATTTTTTAAAGGCCCAATAAACGTGGTTTTTAAAAAAATATTTTTTAAAGGACCAATAAACGTGGTTTTTAAAAAAGTATTTTTAAAGGACCAATAAACGTGGTTTTTAAAAAATTATTTTTAAAGGACCAATAAACGTGGCTTTTAAAAAAATATTTTTTAAATGACTAATAAACGTGGTTTTTTAAAAAATAATTTTTAAAGGACCAATAAACGAGGTTTTTAAAAAAATATTTTTTAAAGGACCAATAAACGTGGTTTTTTAAAAAATAATTTTTAAAGGACCAATAAACATGGTTTTAAAAAAAATATTTTTTAAAGGACCAATAAACGTGGTTTTTAAAAAAAATATTTTTTAAAGGACCAATAAACGAGGTTTTTAAAAAATATATTTTTTAAAGGACCAATAAACGTGGTTTTTAAAAAATATTTTTTAAAGGACCAATAAACGTGGTTTTTAAAAAAATATTTTTTAAAGGACCAATAAACGTGGTTTTTAAAAAATATTTTTTAAAGGACCAATAAACGTGGTTTTTAAAAAAATATGTTTTGAAGGACCAATAAACGTGATTTTTAAAAAAATATTTTTTAAAGGACCAATAAACGTGATTTTTAAAAAAATATTTTTTAAAGGACCAATAAACGTGGTTTTTAAAAAAAAATATTTTTTAAAGGACCAATAAACGTGGTTTTTAAAAAAAAATATTTTTTAAAGGACCAATAAACGTGGTTTTTAAAAAAAAATATTTTTTAAAGGACCAATAAACGTGGTTTTTAAAAAAAAATATTAAAAAATAATATTGCAACATCAAGGAACGTATTTTCTTGATATATAATGAAGATATAAATATCTTTTTTTGGTGGCTTATAGTGAAATTTTATGTAAAATAATTTTGCCTTTGAAGTTATCCTCTAAAAACAAGTCAACCTACGTCCGCTTATTAAAATATACAACGTTCCACATTTGGACTATGCCGACTACTTCCTTCACCTTATATAAGATATGTGGTAATCTATGGAAAATGTTGAAATATACATGAGGTACCAGATATAGTGGACTGAAGTGTTCCACTTCATTAAAATACTGAAATAAAAGGACAAGTTATTTCCATTTTTATGCGAACATTAATCAAAATTTTAACCGTTTGTGAGGCAGACACCAGAAAAAGTGGCCCGACAAATTCATTATATACCTCAGGACTTTGGTTGAATGAAATATTAAGATATAACAAGAATCGTTGACTTGCTTAGCAAGTTATGAGAGATATGCGCATTGAAATTGTGACCCCTTGTGGAGGAGGTACCAGAAAAGGTGGGCCGATATCTATCGTCTTCACACCAAATCTTGTGTTGGAAAAAATATTGAAAATTTAAAGATAATCGGGCTCTTATTCAGATATACATTTTATAAGAATTTTATTTATTCAAAATTTGTGGGGTAGTTACATCATGGAGTGGGCCGATATTGTCTAGTCTGGCACTTGATAAAAATTAAGGTTTTGCACATAATTGGATGATTTTGTAGTACATTATTCTTTGTTAAAATGTTGAAATTTTGTAGGAGAGGTACCAGATATTACCCATCTCCGAATTGAATTTAGGTTTGATAATAATATTACGATTTACCAAGTTTGGACAAAATCAGATATTCCTTTCGAGCGGTATCGCAAGTTACAGCCAGACAAACAGACATTCGGACAAACGGAGACCTTTAGATAGGGGCGCCTCTGCCTTCGAGATACGAACGACAAACGTCTACGATTATCAAATAGGAGGACCTTTAATTTTTGTGAAGATGGAAATATACGATTTTCAAAGAGTGGTCTTCGAAAATATTATAAAAATCCCCAATAAGAAGTCCCTTAATATATTTTTAAAAAATACACGATTTTTGGTAGAAGTAGGCCGTGATTTCGAATCTCGATATTGATCAAATTTTAAAAAAAAAATCACGATTTCTGAAAAAGATTCTCTTTTATAAGAAGCGCCAGAAAGTCCTTAATAATATTAAAAAATGCAACAAGAGGTATTGGTATTAACAAACCGATGATTCTTGATACAGAGGACCTTTAAAATGGGGTTTCTATAATCCTCGATTTTCAAACGGGACGTCCTTTAAAAATATTTTTTAAAAGTCGACGATTCGTGACCTAGAACTTCTTGCGAAAAAAAAAAAAAACATTTTTTAATGTCATAATTCAAGACCAGGAAGTGTTTCAGAAATATACAGTTGGCCTTTGGTTTCATGTGGATATTTCCTTGCTTCATAGATTTTTGTGAAATTTCTTGCCGACCAAATCCTTCGTTTTAACACATTGCAACAAAATATTTTGTTTGGTCATTCAAAACATGTTTTTCTCGACCACTTCCTTTCCGCATTGATTATGAACGAAATCGAAGAGAAATGCAAGGCGAACCTTAGAACTGGATGCTGAAAAATATACATTTCAATTAAACTAATTGCAATTATTTGTTCGGTGCTTGTAGCTTATGTCTGGATTTTGTAGAAAAATTCAAAACAGAAGAAGAAGAACTTTTCTTCCAGCCAGCATTATTGCTGTTCATAGCAAGCAGAACCAATTACAATGCCATCGAGCAAAATTGTTGGATACTTTTTTATCCAGGGAAGGTGTAAAATTTCCGTTTCCTTTTTTTTTGTCTGAAATTTACTGATACTCACCGGGAGAAAAAGAGTTGGCTAAGAATTTTTATTTTTCATTAGAGTATTGTTTTTCAAAAAGTTATTTTCCAAAAAAAAAAAAAAAAAAACTGTAAAGAGCTGGGCTATCACAGATCGGGTGGCAGGGAATGGAAGTTTTAATGAAAACCATAATCAACTGTGAAACATTAGTTCTATCTGAGTTTATTTATTTATTTATTTATTTTTTTTTTTTGAAATCTCAGGTCTCTTGGGAGAGTAAATGGATGAAAGGGGTGTGAAAGGTGTTTGTATGGTCGAATATCAATGTTGATGATTATTTGTAATGATATGGTCATAAGTGAACTTGACGTTTAAGGTTTCCAGCGCCTCAAACATGAGCCTGGTGAAAAAATCAAAACAAAACTGAAACTGACCAATAGTGGTAGTATTTCTTTTCCATGGAATCTCGTTTTCGTTTTTTTGTTTTCTTGTGGGCTGCTGTGATATTTGGGTTCATGTCCATGTTGATGATGTCATGGACGACAAAGTTTTCTCAACATTGGCATCGAATTACATTCGCCTTCTCAAAAAAAAAAAGTTAAAAAAAAACTTAATTTTCATTTGATTTCATAATGTTGTTGTTATTGTTCTGTGTTTTTCACACAGTTCACAACAGTTTTAATTTTCCCGTTTTCAGTTTCGTGGGGGGGTGTTGAAATTTCAAACTTTTACATTTCACATGAAAGTTTTTTGGTTGCGTTTTTTTTTTTTTTTTTTTTTTTGGTGGTTTCATTATTTCTACTTTTTCGCCGAAAATCAGCTGTGAAATATAATTAAAGTTTAAAATGTTGTTAGACAACAAGAAGCAAAAAAAAAGTAAAAAAGCTGTAAGTTCGGCCGGCCCGAACTTTGAATACCCTCCGTCATTTGAAACGAATTTGACAATTCTCAAAAACAATAAAATCCGTTAAAAATTCTGTTAAAATCTTAAAAATACCGAATGTAGCTATTATATTAGGATCTATACGACGACATGAACCTGCGTCGGTAACATTTATCATAAGCCATTACAATATTCAAATGCGAAACTTAAAAAAAAATCGGTTATAATGTCGATAAAATCAAAATACCGAATATCGGGAGGTACCGTTATATGGGGCTATACGAAGAAGTGGACCTGCACAGAAAATTTTCTGTCTTAGGCTGTAGTATCCATTATGAACTTCAAATACCAAATTTGAAACTATTCCAGGGAATAATGTCGCTAAAATCATCAAAATACCGAATATTGGGAGGTACCGTTATATGGGGGCTATAACAAAACGTGGACCTACATGGCCCATTTTCAATATCAAAAGTCCTGCAGATATAACATACATTTGAGCAAAATTTTATCAATCTACTTTAATTCGTTCGGAAGCTAGAGTGATTTCCACAGACGGATAGACGGACAGACGGACGGACATCGCTAAATCGACATAGAATTTTATGCTGATCAAGAATATATGTATATATTTTGTGGGTCCGAAAATGTGTATTTCGAGGTGTTACAAACGAAATAACAAATTTAATATACCCTCCATACTATGGTGGAGGGTATAAAAACTATAATTATGTGAATGATATGAGGAGGGTCAGATTCAAGTGAAGTACCAAAAAATACGGCAAACATGCAGAGCGAGTGCTAAAAAAAGCATACTAATGGGGACTTTTTAAATATTTTTTTAGCACAATTATCAATGTTTATAGAGCCAGTAACCTATATAGAGGGTGGAAGTTCCCCCCTAATCCTCTAAATCCGTGCTTTATAGGTGTATGGTGTTTTCGGCAATATTGCAGATAAAAATAAGAGAAATATTTTGGTTGACAAATCAACTCAAGGTCTGTCATAAAGATAGTAGAGATCGTACCATTTTTTCTGGTACCTCCCCCAAAAGGGTTCAAAAATTTGAATAACCGAAACGATCATAAAATTCGAAATAAGCATCGTGTTCTCTTTAGATTTCACAAACCCCATTATTTATACTAACACAAGATCTGCTGTGAAGATGGGATATATCAGTCCACTCCTTCTGGTATCTCCCCCACAAAGGGTCAAAGTTTTGAATATCTGTGAAGCTCATAAAACGTGAAATTAACATCCGATTCCATTTAGACTCGGCATATCTCAACCTTTTTTTAACACAAGATCTGTTATGAAAATAGTCAAAATCGGACAATTCCTTCTGGTAACACCCCCACATAGGTTTAAAGTTTTGAATAACCAAAACTATTATAAAATCCGAAATAAGCATACGGTTCTCTTCAAATTTCACACATCCCATTATTTACACTAACACAAGATCTGCTTTGAAGATGGGATATATCATTCCAATTCTTTTGGTACCTCCCCCACAAAGGGTCAACATTTAGAATATACACGAAGCTCGTAAAACGCGAAATTAACATATCAACACAAGATCTGTTATACAGATGGTAGAGATCGGACCATTTCTTCTGATAACTTTCCTCAGCATAGGGTTCAAAATTTTAAATAACTAAAACGATCATACAATTCGAAATAAGCATCCCATTCTCTTCATATTTCACACATCCCATTATTTCTACTAACACAAGATCTGCTGTGAAGTTGGGATATATCGGCGTACTCCTTCCGGTATCTCCCCCATAAAGGGTCAAAATTTTGAATATCTGTGAAGCTCATAAAACGGGAAATCAATATTCGATTTCATCAGACTTGGTACATCTCAATATTTTCTTAAACAGAAGATCTGTTATTAAGATGGTAGAGATCGGTCCATAGCTTCTGGAACCACCCCTACAAGAGGTCAAATTTTTAAATAACCAAACTTATTATAAAACCGAAATAAGCATTCGATTCTCTTCAAATTTCACTCATCCTAACACACATCCAACACTAACACAAGATCTGCTGTGAAGATAGAATATATCGACGCAAACATTTCTGCTCCTTAAAAAATATTTCCGAAAATCTCCGATATCTTCTCTCAGTGTAACAATTACCCAGCTCCAGAAAAAATACAATTTTCAAAACTTTTGCCAACTGTTTATGATTTTTCCTCCTAGCTGCTGCTGCATTGAAAGTTGCCAAGGGAAGTCCTTTTTATTCACAGGGATGTTGATCCTTTTTTATGCCGCTCTTGTTGGATGTAATATTCGCTTCTGGGTTGTGCATAATTTTGTATTCGTTTTTTTTTTTGTTCTTTGCGAAAATAGCAACTTTTTTCCAATATTGAATTCCACTCCTGTTGCTGGCTGAGTGGCTGGCATCAGGCAGTCAAGTCAGGCAGCCTGCATCAATTTGCTTACAAGGACGACCCTGCTTCTACAGCCTCCTAATTGATATTGGATGATGGCTTTTGTTTTCTCAAATATTAAATTTCATAATATTTTATAATTGTTTACAATTTTTGAGAGCCGAGAGTGAACATTATCGACAAGCAGCAACATTAGGAGAAGGAAAGCAAAAAAATCAAAAGAAAGGTTTGCCAATTGCCTTTGGGGCTGCTGAATGGCCAAAAGGCAACCAGTCGACCAAGCCAGCCAAGCAACAATAAAAATAAAGGACATATTTGTTGCCTTTGTTGTATTTAATGCAATATGACACTTTTGCAAAGTGGATATTTTGTTGTTGTTGTTGCTCCTGTTGTTCGATGAGAATATAATTATTGTTGTTTCTGAGAAGGTTTTCCCCCCTCATTCTCCATTTGATAATTTCTGCCAAGGGATGAAATCGGACTTTTCAAAGGGCAATTTGCCACAAGTGGCTGTTCTGCAGCAGCAGCAACCAGAATGTTGCCTTTTTTAATGAGATTTGCCAACAATATTATTTTATGTTATTGATTTTTATTGTTTCAGAAGGATATAAAAAAAGGGGACATTTTGTTGATGGATCATTAAAGTGATTTGCATACAGATTTATTCGTAACAATAATAATAAGGGTCTCATTATGTGATTTAATGAACTTTGCGGAGATTGAATAAATTTTCGATTTCCGATGGAGACTTTTTCTAGAGAAAATATCATTTGGGGGTTTCGGAAGTGATTTTTGTATATGAGGTTTTTACTCGATGGTAGACAATCTTGAACAAATAGGATTTATGATAGGGTTTGTATAATTTTTGAAAAAAAATTTTTAATGCTTTTTTAAGGGAAAATATATTTTTTTGTCCGAAGACGCCAGGCATACATAAAAATTTCCATCATAAAATAATTATAATATGTGACAAAAATTATTTTGTTTTCGAATTAAGGGAAAACCCCAGTACAGGTAAAAGACACAGTTTTGATACCCTCTGCCATATAGCTACAGAGGGTATATATCATTTGATAGGGCCAAAACGTGTTTATAGAATAATGGTATTAGACCGTAGGTCTCTTTGGACCATTTCAAGAGGGGTATTCGTCCGTCTGTCTGACTAGTGCGCACAATACGTACCCAATTTGTCCAAACTTGGTAAATCGTAAAATTATTGTCAAACTTAGATCGGGTTCGGAGGTGGGCAATATCGGTCCATTCCTTCACATACATCAGCCGGAAAAAACGACTGATACTATTTAACTTGTTACAAAATATCTTCTGTTGGAAGGTATTCTTCCCCCGAATATCCCAAAATTCAAATTTGTGGCAATATCGATTGGAAATATGGCTATGACCCTCGGAATAACTATAGTAGATATCTATGCAGGGTGAGATGAAAAAACTGCAACCAACTTCAGATTGCTGTAATTTCTAAGCCACTCGTCCGACAGCTGTTATTCCAAGGACAGCTAATTATATCGTTTACAAGCGTACTAAAGTATTTCGGTGAGAATTTTCCAGAAAACATTTATTCGTGATAGAATTCAAGCGTGATGGTGTGATTTCTTTTTTATATTTGGCTATCGTAAGAGCACTCCAGCATTTAAATGTGAATAAATCTTTTTTGTCTCGTACCGTCACTCGTTACCGTGATACTGGTAGCGTAGCCCGACGTCAAGAAAGTGGACGGAAGAAAACAGCAACATCAGTAGAAATGGTTCGAAAAGTAAAGAAGCGACTGATCGAAACCCGCGTCCTAGTGACCGAAAAATAGCTCGTGAGCTGAATATCGCAATATTCCATATGGCGAATATTAAAAAATGAGCTAGGGGTAAAGCCATTGAAATTCCAAAAATTGCAAGAACTTACATCGCGACAGAAAGAAAATAAACTCAAAAGAGCTAAAGAGTTGCTTCGCTTGGCCGAAAGTGGTGAACTGCTGAATTTGGTTTTCTCCGATGAGAAAACATTCGTTGTCCTGCAGTTTGTAAAGAAGCAAAATGATCGTGTTTACTTGCCAAAGAGGTCTGCTGAAAATCATGTGTCCGGTTGGCCACCAGAACTCAAGCACCGACCATGGTGATGGTGTGGGGCGCCATAACAGCCGATGATCGCTCTCCGCTCGTATTAATCCATCAGAATAAACGCCGAATATAACCGCGAAAATATTCTGGAGGGTGTATTTAACCCTTGGTCACGCAAACACTTTGGCCACAGTCCTTTGACATTCCAACAGGACTCAGCACCATCGTACTCAGCACGCGCCGCCCAAGCAAGGATTGGAAAGCAAGGTTGGCACTAAAAAATACCAAAGTGTCGATCACCTCAAGCAAGCGCTTCGCCGAGAATGGGCCAAAATACCGAAGAGCAACATTCAGGCAGCGTGAGACGGTTTTATTGGCTGTTTGAAGGCCATAATTCGTGCCAAAGATGACCAATTCGAACAAATCTAAACTTATTCTAAAATTTGATGCTATTTCCGACATTTTTTTCTTTAATTCAATAAAAATTAAAAAAAAATGTAAAAATTATGGCGTTTGAAAAATGTAAAAATTTTGCAGTTTTTTATCTCACCCTGAATATCAATTGATACGGCCAAAACGTGCCTTAGACCCTAGGTCTCTTTGGAACAAATCCTTTTCAGGACATTTAGAGTCGATCTATGGGTGTCCGTCCGCATGTCTGGCTAGTGCGCACGATAACTCTCGAAGGGAGTATCCAACTTGGTGTAAACTTGGTACATCGTAAGACTACTGTCAAACTTAGATCGAGTTCGGATATGCGCAATATCGGTTCACTCATTCTGGTACATTCCCACAAAGGGTCAACATTTTCAAAGAAAATATTTTACTGCACGGAAAGAGGAAGATTTATCCAATTTTGCTCCAACTTTGCAAATCCTAATATTTGCATCAGTGCTAGGTCAGGTATTAAAATAGACCATATCGGACCTCTCCATCAAGTACCTCCCCCACAAAGGATCTAAATTTTGAATAATTATAACTTGCATTCGGTACGACTGTCTTCAAATTTTACAAATTCTTATATTTTTATAAATACAAGATCCGGCATGAAAGTGGTTCGATAGAACCACTCCTTCTCGTACATCCCCCACAAAGGGTCAAAATTTTGAATAACCAAAACGTTAATAAAATGCGATATAGGCATCAAATTCCTTTCAGGCTCAACACTTTTCAATATTTCTGTTATATAGCTGTTATTACAGCTTTTATAAAATGTGGAATAAGAGTCCGATTGTCTACAAATTTTACACATCCCAATATTTTTATTAACGCAAGATCTGTTATGAAAATGGGATATATTGCTATACTCCTTCTGGAACCTCCCACACAACTGGTCAATATTTTAAATGACCATGAAGCTCGTAAAACGGAATGAACAGCCGATTCCTTTTAAACTCGTCACACCCCAATATTTCCCCAAACACAAGATCTGATGTAAGACGGAATATATCGGTTCTCTCCTTCTGTATGCGCAAGAAGTCATCAAAATCCTTTTCAAACTTGCATTATCTAAATATTTCTCTCAACCAGATTTCTGATGTTTATCGACACTCTCCCTCTCCTTCTTGTACCACAAGGGTTTAACCTTATAAATAATTATTGATCTGTTCCAGAATTGCAAGAATGTTAAAATTTTTACTGCGATAACCGAGAAAAAATAATATTGTTTTTGACGCTATCCTCCTAAAAGTATGCTTTGTACAAGTATTTTGCATAAACTCACATAAAGTACGGTTCTTACCCTAAAAATCAGCAAAGTTCGGCCGGATCGACTTTTAATACCTTTCACCATTTGAAATGAATTTAAAAAAAATTCAAAACAATTCTGTCGAAATATGCCGCTTAAATGAAAAGCGTCACTTATGAAGATGTGGACCTGCATAAGTAATTTTGGCTGTAGCCCCTATTCCAAACTTCAAAAACGAAATTTGAAATAATCTCGGTACGAAACTTGAAACAGTTTCGGTGAGTAGTGTCGCTAAAATCATCAAAATACCAAATATTGGAAGTTACCGTTAAATGCAGGCTGTACGAAAACGTGAACCGACATGTCCTGTTAACGAACTTAAATACACATGTGTGCAAAACTTTAGCTTTCCATCTCAATTTGTTCGAAAGATAATGTGATTACAACAGACAGACGGACAGAATGGTGGATGGTCCAATATTTCTACCAAGGCAGGATAAAATGTGAAATTATACGATTTTCGGTCCACACCCTTGGTACCTCTCCGCAAAGGGTCAACATTTTGAATATATATAATTGTTAAAACTTCGTATATGTTAATATGTTAATCGACCAAGATAAGGCTTTTGCAAGACTAAAGGGTCTGATATCTATAGAAACTTTTGTGTAAGAAACTTTTGGCAGACTATAGTCTTTGCTTTTTTAGACGCATTTTTTTGAGGAACTCCAGGTAAAATATTATTAAGACTTCATTTTTTTCAAGGAATTCATATATTAAGGTAAAGTTCACAATTTTTAAGAATATTTTTCAGGGACATATTTGTATAAAATATTGAATTTTTAAAGCCATTTTTAGGACTGCATGCTCAAAAATCGGACCTCAGAATAAAAAATCATGGTCTTCAAACAATACTGTGCGAACAAACTGTAAATCTTTTTGAAGAACCTTTTGGCCAAAAATTCTGAAATTTGTATAATTTTTTTTTCTGTTTCTGGAAAAATTGACTAAATTTATTATGCGGATATTTGTAACTCATTCTGTCAGTTTTTATACCCTCAGTCATATGGCTAGAGAGAGTATTTATCATTTTATACGGCCAAAACGCTTTTAGACCATGGGTATCTTTGAACCAAATCAGTTTCAGGAAATTTGGAGTCGATCTAGCGATTTCCGTCCGTCCGTCAGTCTGTCTGGCTGTGCGCACGATAACTCTCGAAGGAAGTATCCGATTTGCTCCAAACTTGGTACATCGTAATATTATTGTCAAACTTAGATCGAGTTAGCAGATGGGCCTTGTCGTACCTCCCCCACAAATGGTCGAAATTTAAAAATATATTTTTTTTTTTTGCACAGAAAGAGAAACGATAATCCTCTTTTGCTCCAACTTTGCAAATCCTAATATTTGCATCAGTGCTAGATCTGGTGCGAAAATGGACAATATCGATCCACTCCTTCTGGTACCTCCCCCACAAAGGGTCAACATTTTAAATAATTACAACAAAATGTGATGTAAGAGTCCGATTTATATTAACCCAAGGTCTGGTGTTGAGATGGAATATTATATATCCTTAAGGATCAAAGTTTTAAATAACCAATACGTTTATAAAATCCGAAAAAAAGCATCAAATTCTCTTTATTTCACACATCCCATTATTTCCACTAACAAAATTTCCGTCGTGAGGATTTTTAAAATCCATGAATCTCATTAAAAGCGAAATTGACATCTGATTTCATTCAAGACTTGGTACATCCCAATATTTCCATCAACACAACACAGCCCAACTTAGCACGTCGCAATATTTATATCATATTTATTTAGGTCCGATACGAAATGGCCAAAATTGGCTCATTCCTTCGGAATCTATCGCAAAAGCGATTAAACATTTGAATAATCATAACAGAAGTCAAAATATTTGTAAATAATCGAACATTGGCTGATTGTATACATCTGTCGCAAAAACCGGCCGAACCATTTTACTCGTTTTAACTCATTTTGCCTAAAGTTGATAGTTTTTTCAAGCACTTCCAATGTAAAAAAATAATATAAAGTATGAACATTTTTTCAAGGGTTTCCTAGCCCTTGAGAGACCTCCTGATAAAAACCTTGTATTTTCGAACATTTTATACAAACTCTTTTCCATTTAAGCGTCCTAGCAATAATCGTGATACTGAAAGGAAACCTTTCTGGAAATTTTGGAAATGTTTTATTATAATTTTTTTTTTCAAAACCCTACTCCAAATTTTATTTTCCTTTGATTTCTCCCACCAATGTCAATATTTTTAAAAATACTGAATTAAATATTATTGGAATGTCAAACTTTGAAGATATTTTTTTTCAAAGTTAAGTCTCCATAAAAATTTCAGCAATATTTTTATAGATGCCGATTTTGCTATTGCTATCAAATTTAACTCATTTATCAACTGTTTATTTTAGATAATAGACTTAACTCACATGTGAGGTATTATATCCCCCACGTCGTTCCTTTCCAAATATTCCTTCCGAATATCCATCATCATTATCACCATATAAAATCTACATATCTCTGAGATGACCAACAACAAGGACACCTATTGCAACAAGGATAAAGACTCCCAAACCACAATAGATCTAACCTATGACCATGCCGCCTTATGACCTCATCTTTATTTCCCAAAATACCTTATTTTGTTGTTTTTAATCAACTTCGAACATGTTGGCCCGAAACGCACACACACACACACACATGTATTCAAAACAAACCTCAGGGAGAGAAAGAAAAAATTGAAATATGTAAATTAGACCAATATCAACAGCTTTCTCTTAACACCTGCAAACAGCATCACCAACCCCCTTTCTTCATAGATTGTCTTTTCCAATCCAATTGGTTTTGTTGCTGTTTTTGTGGCATGTCAAACTATGGCCAAAAGAATTCCAACTTGGACTCCGTTGTCCTGGCTGGCTAGTCGATTTGTTGATGGTATTGAATTAATGAAAGCAAAACAAAGTTAAAGGCTACCAGACGGTAGCTGACCTATGCTAGGAGGGAGGGGGGCTTATGCATGCTGAGGTTTAGACACAATCGCCCATAACAAGTCCAACCGACCTCATCATCCCTTCACCCACACGTCACATAGATAGGTGTCAGAATATATTTGAAACTAAGCTTTTGCATGAAACACCTTCGGAAAGTGTTAAAAACATCTGATTATGAATCCGAAACTTAGTTGACAAAGTTTACAAACCAAACAATATCCAACACAAAAAAGTACTACAACAACAGCAGTATAACGCAAACTTATCAAAGTGAAATTTGCTCAAGAATTCAATATTTCTTATTCAGTTGTTCGAAATTGAAAACAGAATAATGATGAAAGAATAATACCCAATCACCATTGAAACCTCTCGGAAATATTGAAATAAGTGATGCCAACTGGTAATTCTGGGAGATACTGACAAACTATAGAAGAGCTTCAGAAGGTCTTTTGGATATAGAAGAGCTGCAGAATGTCTTTTAGCCATAGAAGAAGGTCTTCCAGTCATAGCAGAGCTGCAGAAGGTCTTCTACCCATAGAAGATCTGCAGAAGGTCTTCTATCCATAGAAGAGCTTCAAAAGGTCTTCTATCCATAGAAGAGCTTCAGAAGGTCTTCTATCCATAGAAGAGCTTCAGAAGGTCTTCTATCCATAGAAGAGCTTCAGAAGGTCTTCTATCCATAGAAGAGCTTCAAAATACCTCCTCTTCATAGAATAGCTTCAAAATACCTCCTCTTCATAGAAGAGCTTCAGAAGATTTCCTCTTCATAGAAGAGCTTCGGAAGATTTCCTCTTCATAGAAGAGCTTCGGAAGGTCTTCTCTTCATAGAACAGCTTCAGAAGTTCTTCAGAAGGTCGTCTCTTCATAGAACAGCTCAGAAGGTCTTCTAGCCATAGAGATCATCCCAAGGTCTTCCATCCATAGAAGAGCTTCAAAAACTCTTATATTCATTAAAGCGCTGCAGGTAGCTTCGGAAGGTCTTCTGTAATAGAAGAGCTTTAGAAGGTCTTCTGATCATTGAAGAGCCTCAGAAAGACTTCATGTCATAGAAGAACTTCAGGTTTTCTAGTCATAGACACACACAACTTCTAGTCATAGAAAAGCTTCAGAAGGTATTCTAGTCATAGGAGGGCTTCAAAAGGCCTTTTAGTCACAGAAGAGCTTCAGAAGTTCTTTCTGTCATAGAAGAGCTTATATCCATGGAAGAGCTTCAGAAAGTCTTTTTGTCATAGAAAGGCTTTCGAAGATCTTCTTCCATATCAGAGCTTTAGGTCTTATATCCATAGAAGAGCTTTAGGTCTTCTATCCATAGAAGAGCTTTAGGTCATCTATCCATAGAAGAGCTTTAGGTCTTCTATCCATAGAAGAGCTTTAGGTCTTCTATCCATAGAAGAGCTTTAGGTCTTCTATCCATAGAAGAGCTTTAGGTCTTCTATCCATAGAAGAGCTTTAGGTCTTCTATCCATAGAAGAGCTTTAGGTCTTCTATCCATAGAAGAGCTTTAGGTCTTCTATCCATGGAAGAGCTTTAGGTCTTCTATCCATAGAAGAGCTTTAGGTCTTCTATCCATAGAAGAGCTTTAGGTCTTCTATCCATAGAAGAGCTTTAGGTCTTCTATCCATAGAAGAGCTTTAGGTATTCTATCCATAGAAGAGCTTTAGGTCTTCTATCCATAGAAGAGCTTTAGGTCTTCTATCCATAGAAGAGCTTTATGTCTCCTATCCATAGAAGAGCTTTAAGTCTTCTATCCATAGAAGAGCTTGAGATACCTTTTGTTGACAGAAGGTCTTCTAGTCAGAGAATAGCTTCCAAAGGTCTTCTAGTCATAGATGAACTTCCAAAGGCCTTCTAGTCATAGAAGAGCTTCCAAAGGTTTTGTAGTCATAGAAGAGCTTCAGAAGGTATTCAAGTCATATAAGAGGCTCAGATGGTCTTCTAGTCGTGGAAAAACTTTCGTATTTCTCTTTGTCATAGTAAAGCTTGCAAAGGTCTTCTAGTCATAGAAGAGCTTTGGAGGGTCTTTCAGACCTATAGCAGAGCTCCCGAAGGTCTTCTAATCGTAGAAGAGCTTTGAAGGGTCTTCTAGCCCTAGAAGAGTCAGAAGGTCTTCTAACCGCAGGAAAGCTGCCGAGGTTCTTCTATCCACATAAGAGCAGCGAGCTTTAAAGGGGGTAATCAGAGCTTTTGATTTTTTTATAGCCCTAAAAGAGCTATTATCATTGAGAGTTATTCTCATAAATGAGGTGTCAACATCGGAAAGCTGAAAAATTGTCTATTTAAAGTTCTTCTTCTTATCACCGGCTTAGGTTCTACTCTCTTCACAAACGGCACAAAGTTTGGCGTTTTTTGAAGAAATCACAAATGTGGGCAATACTTTTCTGATAAAATAGAATTCTTGCATTAAATTACTCCGGTCTAGGGTTTGATTTTACCAATTTTCTGGTTACCATCAAACGCCAATATAATCGTGCAGGCATCAATACAATCCTAAGTGGAGCCAGGTTTTAAAAAAGGAGTAGATGTCTGGTCGGATGTATGGACAATTAAAACATTTTAATACCACCGTTTCTATGTATTCTAGGCCTATTGTTTACTCCCCATCCATTTCTCCACACCACCGTTTCTCAAACCTCCTACCCCTCATATCTCCAATAGCAGATTCATGCGGCTGTGTGTGTATTTGTTGTTGGTGGTATGGTATGAAATGTATTTTCCACATGAATGCAGACAAATTGAATTTATTTCCGTTGCAGATATTTGGTAGCATCTTTAAATGGCTTTGTTTGTGTATTAGAGGGAGTGGGCGGAGCGAAACGTATGTACGAATGTGTTTGTAGACAAGTGAGTGTGTACAAAACACAAGTCGCACTGTTTACCATATATATCCTGTCGAATTTCGTTCTGTACTAAAAGTCCAATTGTATATCCGTCAATTGGTTTTTCAACAGTTTACATGAACAACGACATAACGCTGCTGAGCCTATTTTAACAGGATTTACTGGGGGTGGAAGATTGGATTAGAGGGGTCTGAGGAGAACATAGATTTAGCTGAACCTAAAGCATATTGTTAACACTATGGTGTTTGAGTTGTCTAAACAATATTCTAAAATGCCAACAATGTCGCCCAAACATTGTGTGACAAGAAAACAAAAACAAACTAGACCAAGGTAATGGTTTTTGGGCGAGGACAGTGATTTTGAAAGGGTCAAGTCTTTTATTGTCCGTGAATCAAATATTAATTGGAGATTGGTCCTTGAAAAAATATTTTTTTTTTTAAATAAATCCACGGTTCTTGGTCCTTGAAAAAATATTTTTTTTAAATAAATCCACGGTTCTTGGTCCTTGAAAAAATATTTTTTTAAATAAATCCACGTTTCTTGGTCCCTGAAAAAATATTCTTTAAATATATCCACGTTTCTTGGTCCCTGAAAAAATATTCTTTAAATATATCCACGTTTCTTGGTCCCTGAAAAAATATTCTTTACATATATCCACGTTTCTTGGTCCCTGAAAAAATATTCTTTAAATATATCCACGTTTCTTGGTCCCTGAAAAAATATTCTTTACATATATCCACGTTTCTTGGTCCTTGAAAAAATATTCTTCAAATAAATCCACGTTTCTTGGTCCTTGAAAAAATATACTTTAAATATATCCACGTTTCTTGGTCCCTGAAAAAATATTCTTTACATATATCCACGTTTCTTGGTCCTTGAAAAAATATTCTTCAAATAAATCCACGTTTCTTGGTCCTTGAAAAAATATTCTTCAAATAAATCCACGTTTCTTGGTCTTTGAAAAAATATTCTTTAAATAAATCCACGTTTCTTGGTCTTTGAAAAAATATTCTTCAAATAAATCCACGTTTCTTGGTCCTTGAAAAAATATTCTTTAAATAAATCCACGTTTCTTGGTCCTTGAAAAAATATTCTTTAAAAAAATCCACGTTTCTTGGTCCTTGAAAAAATATTCTTTAAATAAATTCGCGTTTCTTGGTCCTTGAAAAAATATTCTTTAAATAAATCCACGTTTCTTGGTCCTAGAAAAAATATTCTTTAATTAAATCCACGTTTCGTGGTCCTTGAAAAAATATTCTTTAATTAAATCCACGTTTCTTGGTCCTTGAAAAAATATTTTTTAAATAAATCCACGTTTCTTGGTCCTTGAAAAAATAGTTTTTTTATAAATACACGTTTCTTGGTCCATGAAAAAATATTTTTTAAATAAATCCACGTTTCTTGGTCCCTGAAAAAATATTCTTTAAATAAATCCACGTTTCTTGGTCCTTGAAAAAATATTATTTAATTAAATCCACGTTTCTTGGTCCTTGAAAAAATGCTGTTGGTCCTTCCTTTGCCTCCTAAACTACAGTGCCACATTGTCGACATCCAATCATCCTTGTTTCAAAACAAGCATCGAAGCAAGAAATAAACTCACAAGAAATTGGGAACAGTTCTCTTTTTTTTTTTTGGATATTTCGTTTTGCTTTCCTAGTTAGTTTTGGTGGCTTTAGGAGTTACTTAACGAAGGAGGCTTTTTCAAATCAAAATTCAAATTTCGTTTTCGCTCAAGTTCTCGGTTGTGAATAAAGAAATAAATATTCATCAGCTGTGATCCATTGTCAATACACCATTCAATTATACACGGAATTTGATAAGGGTCATAAAGAAAGGAATTGACATTTTGCAGGTTAAGAAGCGGAATGAAACTGAATTTAAAAGAAAAATACTGAAAATTGGCGACCTTTGTCAGACTTTTTAAGATGCGGTTTAAAATTTCGGTTTTAATTTTTGTGACCACCAACAAAATCGAAATAAAAATATTTCCACTACAATTGCATATTATTCTTATAATTCTTCTACCTACAATAATTCCCTTTCCCTCTTTTTCCCTATGGAATTTTATTTCCCCCAATTCAATTGTCCAAAGAGTCTTTTGTTAAAATATCTATGGCAAATTTGCAGCCAGAATGAATGCTCGAAATAATTCAATTTGTTGGAAAATATAATGGTGCAAAGATGTTGCACTTCAAAGAAGGCAAAAACAACAATAGCAGCAACAACAATAACAACAACAACGAGATAAATTTGCATCACAAAAGTGTGGTCCGAATATAAAGACATTCGAAAGATGGCCAAAGCCAAACAAACCGGAAGGAAATATGAAATGTTAAGCAAACATTTGTTCGAATTCACAAAACCCCATTCAGGGTTCTTTGGCATTCGATGTTGATAATGGAGATAATGATGATGCAATTTTCTTCAACAGAAATGCATTCATTATTACGACGTGAAGTGCAAAATGAAACAGGGAATTGAATTTTCAAAAAAAAAAAAAAAACTGAAAATAGAAAATATAATAAAATAAAAATTCTAAAATTTCTAATTTAAAATTTTTAGGCAAAAGCTCTGGAGTTATCAAACAACAAAAAATGTGATATGTACTAAATACACTTAAATAAATTCTGCATACTGAACCGGGATTCTAAAAAGTATTCTCAAACAAACTGCAAGTTTTAAATCTGTTTTAAATCCATAAAAAATCTGTTTTGACAAATATTTTGGAAATTAAAGATTCTTGGCCAGGAAGTCCTTAAAAATATTTTTAAAACTCCTCGATTCTTGACCTGAAAGTACGTTGATTGCTCGGTTGGTCCTTGACCAAATATTGTTAAAAACCCTACGTTTAACAGGTTGTTCGCCCTTGAAAAATTAAGTAAAAAATTTCCTCGGCTATCAGTCGTGGGTCCATACAAATATTGTCAAAAACGCTACGTTTATTGATCTTATTGAACAGGAGTGCCCTGAAAAATATTGTACAAAAATGCATGTTTTATGGTCAAGAAGTCCTTGATAAATATGTTTTAAAATATTCACGTTTATTGGCCCAGAAGTCCTTAAAATATTCTTAAAAAATATCCACGTTTATTGTCCAAAGGGTTCTTAAAAATATTTTCTCCTGTATTGCGTAACTGTTGTTGATCAGAACGACCTTTTAAAATATTTTATAACAATCCATGCTATTGACCAGGAAGCCCCTGAAAATTTTGTTAAAAAATCT
Source organism: Musca domestica (assembly GCF_030504385.1). Classification (NCBI taxonomy): domain Eukaryota; kingdom Metazoa; phylum Arthropoda; class Insecta; order Diptera; family Muscidae; genus Musca; species Musca domestica. The sequence goes on from NW_026712235.1 coordinate 715,323, forward strand.
ACTTTTGACCAAAAAACAATTAATTAAAAACAAGTAGAAAAGCAGGTAAATTCGGCCGGGCCGAACTTTTTATATTGGAAAGGAACTTGAAATATTTAAAAAAAAAAAATCTGTCGAAAAATACCGCTCAAATGAAAACCGTTATATGTGGGGTATATAAAGACGTGGACCTGTGTAGAAAATTTTCCATCATAGATTGAAGTACGCATTACAAACCTTAAATACGAAAAAATCCGGTGAATACTGTCGCTAAAATCATCAAAATACTGAATATCGGGGGATACCGTAGCAGGGTGGTATGCGATATCGTGAACCTATACCGACAATTCTATTTCAGGGGGTAAAGTACTCAGAAAGAACCCCTGTAGCGAATTTTCAGACAATTCCACTGAAAAATTTGGCAGCAATCATCACCGAATATCGAATATGGGGCTATTAGAAGGCATGGTCCTGCATGAGAAATTTTCACTTATAGATGGGAACATTAAATACGAATTTTGAAACAATTCCTATTAAAAATGTCGCTAAAATAATCAAAATACCGAATATTGGGAGGTATCGTTACATGGGGGCTATACAAAGACGTGGACCAGCATAGACAATTTTCCATCATAGGTTGAACTGCCCATTACAAAAACGAAATTTGAAAAAAAAATCCTGTGAATACTGTCGCTAAAATCATCAAAATAACGAATATCGGGGGATACCGTAGCATGAGGGGTATGCGATATCGTGAACCTATACCCACAATTTTGTTCCAGGGGGTAAAGTACATAGAAGGAATCCCTTGTGAGGATTTTCAGAAAATTCCATTGAAAATTTTGGATAATCATCAAAATACCGAATATCGGGAGGTACCGTTATATACGATATCGTGGACCTATGTAGACAAATCTCTTCCCAGATGAAACGGTTAAAGCTAGAATCTTGAATTTGGTACGAGGGTCAGTCTAAGGATGTTTTTTTGGAAATCCGGTACGAAATGTACTAAAATGTACTAAAAATTTGAAACTTTGTATTGGCCAAACTAAATGAGCCAGAATTCTTAAATTTGGAATGGAACTCTCATGATGGCTGGCGTGCAGGAAGGATGTATCAAAGGATTTTTTTTTGGAATTTTGAACTTTAAAGATACGAAAAATTTTAAAACGGTACTAAACTTCTAAAAGGGTACCATTTGGTATTATGTGAACTGATAGAGCTAAAGGTATTTTGTTTCGTTTGAGGATCATGGTTGAAATGTAAGTTGGAATATGTGAAGGTGATTCTGAAAATGTGTACTAAGTGTACGAACTGTACTAAATGGTAGTAAATTTGAAACAGATTGGTTTATGGGGAAAGGAAGAAGCTGAAATTTAGAAAAGTTCAAAAATGGTACTAAATTTCTAAATTGGTACCATTTGGAATTATCTGAACGGATAGAGCTAAAAACTTCAAATTTGGTATCAGGATCAAGTTTGGAAAGTAAGTTTGATATGTGAAGGTGGTTTTGGAAATGTGTACCAAGTGTGCGAACTGTACTAAATGGTACTAAAGTTAGAACAGTTTGGTTTATGGTGAACGGAAGACGCTGAAATTTAGTATTGGGTTCCCGTTGGAGGTTGATTTGCGATAAAGAAGAGTTTTTTTCAATGGGTACTACAAGTGAATGAAATGTACTAAATAGTACTATATTTGGTACAATTTGGTATTAGGTGAAGAGATAGTGCTGGATATCAGAAATTTGGATAGAGCTGCAATTCTGAAATTTGATATGAATGTCATTGTTGGTGTTTAAGGTTGAGAGAAGAAACTGGTTGTGGATATGGGTACTATAATTGTACTGAGTGGTTCTACATTTGATAATAAGGAAATTTACAAAGCTAACATCCTGAAATTTGATATTAAGGCCGCTGTTGGTATCTGGTGTTAAGATCTGGTGGTCGTGAAGGGATAGAGATTAAATTCTGAAGTTTGATATTTATATTACCGATTGTATCTGTGTTTGAGATTTGGCGGTAGGTTGGAAATGCGTCCTACATTTGTACAAAAAGTACTAAATGATACTAAATTTGGTATTGGGTCAAGAGATATAGCTAAAATCAAAAGTTCAATATTGAGGTCTCTGTTGGTATCTGGAATTGAGATATAGAGGTGATTTTGGATAATTGTACGAAAAGTACTAAATAGTACTAAATTACATGTATGTGGTACAATTTGGTATTGGGTGAACAGATAGTGCTTGAAATCAGAAATTTGTTATTAGGGTCGCTGTTCATGAGTAAGCCTCTTGACATATGGAGGTGGTATCAGCAATGTGTACTGTTACTGTACGAAAAGTGTGGAATGGTATTGGGTGAAGGGATATAAATAGAATTTTGAAATTTAATATTCAGATTTCTTATGGTATCTGTCTATGAGATCCGGCGGTGGTTCGAAAATGCGTCCTATATTTGTACGAAAAGAAATAAATGGTAATATATTTCGTATTGGGTGAAGGGATAGGCTGTAATTCTAAAATTTGATATTGGTATCTGGATTTGGAATGTGGAGTTAGTTTTGGAAATGTGCACTATGATCGTACGAAAAGAACTAAATAGTACTAAATTTGATACTGGGTGAAGGAATAGAGGAATAGAAATCATTAAATTTGATGTACATGTCACTGTTGATGTCTGTGGTTGAGAGAAGGAGCTGGTTTTGGATAAGCGTGGGGCAATGACAGGTCTAAAATGCTGAAATTTGATATTAAGGTAACTGTTGCTATCTGAGGTTGAGATATGAAGATTGTTTCGAAAATGATTCCTTCAACTGTAAGAAGAGAACTAAATGCCACTAAATTTGATATTGGGTCTTAGGATAGATCTGGAATTCTGAAAGTTGTTATGGAAGCCACAGTTGGCATATAAATTTGAGAAACAAAGGTAGATTTGGGAATGCGTACTATGACTGTTCGAAATGTACTAAATGGTAAGAAATTTTCTGTTGAGGCAATGAATGGAGCTTGAATCCTGAAGTTTAATATTGACGTCACTTTTGGTTTCAAGGTTTTACATATGGAGATGTTGTATTAGTTTTGGACAGAAAAATTGGATGTGGGTCCATTGTGCAATGGTTTTACTAATATCCTCCTGGGTAAACTTCACAATTAAACATTTAAAGGCTTTTTGGAGTAAGAGCTAAATATTGCCCTATTACTCTTTTCGAAAAAGGAAAAACATGAAGAATATATAAAACCTGAATATTTAGTACGATGTATGGAAATTTGATTAAAAATGTTAGTCAAACTGAACAAATTGTGCTTTTTGAGTACTACCAAGGCCTAACACGAACACGAAAATTGATTTGATAATTTGGACAAGACTCTCGAAATAATTAAAAAGGTTGGCACTAAAAAATACCAACGTGTAGATCACCTCAAACAAGCGCTTCGCCGGGAATGGACCACAAAATCCGCAGAGCAACATTCGGTCAGCGTGTGATGGTTCCATTGGCCGTTTGAAGGCCATAATTTGTGCCACAGATGACCAATTCGAACAAATCTTAACTTATTCTAAATTTTGAAGCTATTTCCGACATTTTTTGCTTTCACTAATAAAATTTAAAAAACAAATGTAAAAATTATGGCGTTTGACTTTGTTGCAGTTTTTTATCTCACCCTGTATTATGAGTACTGTAAGAAAACGTGAGTCCATATTGATAACTTCTGAATGTGGAGCTTTTGCATTTAAATATTTGTGGAATTTTTCAGGTTTGATGCAGGACCCTAATGACATAATTTGGAGTTTTAGCACGATTTGCATTCTGAATGAATATTAAATATTTATATATTTAAAACTTTTACAAGTAAGCAAAATAATTCTATTATTATAAAAAATAATGCAATTGAAATTATGCTTCACTTTTTTCTGTAAAGTTGGCCTCGTACATTTATGATTTCAAAAATAACACCACTTCAATTTCGTTTTGAATTGTGGCTTTTAAGCCAAAATAAAATACAAACCTATGTAGATGTACTTCATTTTCAACTCTATTTAATCTTCATATATTGTTTTTCTTTTTATTTTTTTGTTAAAAACTTAAATATATATAAACTTTTATTATGAATCCTTTCACATAATAAATGTATGAATCTCAATCACTCTCTCGTCGGATAGATGAGTAAACGATTGTGTGGTTGTGTTTGTGTTTTTGTTTTTTAGAATATACCATTGAAACAATTATCAGAATGAATGATTGAAATTTATATTGTATTTATATAAATAAATACTACAATTATTTTGCATTCATGTATAAAGATTACAATAATAGCAAGACCGTATACGAAAAAACTACTCAGGTTTTTCAAAAAGTGGGGAAAATGTAACAGAGGTGCCTCGTAAAATATGGAAAATTAGAAGAAAATTATTCGAATTTCTCAACGTCAAATGAACATTTAAAATCAGATCCCTTAAAAAAACATGTCAGTGGTCTACAAAGCTTGATACAAAAACAAGATTCTGAAGAAACATCAATCTGAAAAAATACAGGATGACATAAAAAACTACAACAAAGTCAAACGCCATAATTTATTATACATCTTTTTTAAATATTATTGAGTAAAAGAAAAAAATGTCGAAAATAGCATCAAATTTTAGAATAAGTTTAGATTTGTTCGAATTGGTCACCTTTAGCACGAATTATGGCCTTCAAACGGCCAATGAAACCGTCACATGCTTCCCGAATGTTGCTCTGCGGTATTTTGGTCCATTCCCGGCGAAGCGCTTGCTTGAGGTGATCGACATTTTGGAATTTTTTTTAGCGCCAACCTTGCTTTCCAAAATACTCAAGACACAATAGTCCAACGTATAGGTGTCCGGAGATTTTGGTGGCCATTGTGCGCTGAAAATGAAGCGAAGAACATCATTTTGTAACCATTTTTGGGTAGCGCATGCTGAGTGCGATGGAATGTGCAAGGTCTACGGCCAAACTGTTTGCGTGTCCGAGGCTTCAATACACCCTCCAGAATATTTTCGCGATAATATTCGGTATTTATTCTGATGCCACGGTCCATTAATACGAGCGAAGAGCGACCATCGGCTGTTACGGAGGCCCACACCATCACCATGGCCGGCGCTTTAGATCTGGTGGAATGTGCAAGGTCTACGGCCAAACTGTTTGCGTGTCCGAGGCTTCAATACACCCTCCAGAATATTTTCGCGATAATATTCGGTATTTATTCTGATGCCACGGTCCATTAATACGAGCGAAGAGCGACCATCGGCTGTTACGGAGGCCCACACCATCACCATGGTCGGCGCTTGAGTTCTGGTGGCCAACAGAAGGTGCACATTTTCAGCTGATCTATTTGCCAAGTAAACACGATAATTTTGTTTATTTACAAACTGCTGGACAACGAATATTTTCTCATCGGAGAAAATCAAATTCGGCAGTTCACCACTTTCGACAAAGCGAAGCAACTCTTAAGGTCTTTTGAATCTATTTTCTTTCTGTTGCGGTGTAAGTTCTTGCATTTTTTGGAATTTCAATGGCTTTACCCCGAGCTCATTTCTTAATATTTGCTGAATGGAATATTGTGATATGTTCAGATCACAAGCCATTTTTCGGCCACTGCGACGCGGGTTTCGATCGGGTCGCTTATTTACTTTTCGAACCATTTCTGCTGATGTTGCTGTTTTCTTCCCTTCTGTCACTTCCTTGACGTCGAGCTACGCTACCTGTATCACGGTAACGAGCGATGGTACGATGAATGGACACAAAAGATTTATTTACATTTAAATGCTGGAGTGCTCTAACGATAGCCACTTGTGGTTTTCCAGCCAAACATAAAGAAATCAAAGGATCACGCTTTGAATTCCATCAGGAATAACTTTTTTTCTGGAAAACTCTCACCAAAGTGCTTTTGTTCGCTTGTAAACAATATAATGAGCTGTCACTGGAATAACTTAAACAGCTGTCGGACGACTTGCTTAGAAATGACAGAAGTCTGAAGTTGTCTGCAGTTTTTCATCTCACGCTGCATATTCTTCACCAGCATAAAAATCTATGTCGATTTAGCAATGTCCGTCCGTCTGTGGAAATAACTCTAGCATCCGAACGAAATGTAGTAGGTTGATATAATTCTACTCAAATGTATATCTTGCATGCAGAACTTTTGGTATTGAAAATGAGCCATGTAGGTCCACGTTTTGATATAGCTCTCATATAATGGTACCTCTCTATATTCGGTATTTTGGTGATTTGAGCGATATTATCCACCGGAAATGTTTTGAATTTGTTATTTGAAGTTCGTAATGGATACTTCAGCATAAGACAAAAAATTGTCTATGCAGGTCCACGTCTTCGTATAGCCCCCATATAACGACATCCCCCGATATTCGGTATTTTGGTGATTTTAGCGACATTGTTTCAAATTTAGTATTAGAAGTTGGTAATGGATACTTTGGCCTAAGACAGAAAATTGTCTGTGCAGGTCCACGTCTTCGTATAGACCCAATATATCAGTACCTCCGTATATTCGGTATTTTGACGAGTTTAGGTACAAAACCCACAGAAATTGTTTGAGATGTCGTATTTGAAGTTCGTAATGGATGCTACAGCCTGTGACAGAAAATTGTCTATGCTGGTCCAGGTCTTCGCACAGCTCCAATATAACGGTACCTACCTATATACGATATTTTGATGATTTTAGCTACATTATTCACCGACTTTTTTTCAAGTTTCGCATTTGAATATTGTAACGCCTTATGACAAAAGTTGCCTATGCAGGTCCACGTCGTCGTATATACCCCAACATAACGGCTATTTTCGGTGTTTTTAAAATTTTAACACAATTGTTTATGGATTTTATTTTTTGAAAATTTTCAAATTCATTTCAAGTGGTGGAGGGTATTCAAAGTTCGGCCCTGCCGAATTGACTGTTTTTGAACTTGTTCTTTTTTAATTTGTTATTCTTTACAGAATTAATTTTTATCAATGACATGTTCTCAGAGCCAACCTGTTCCTCTATTTATTATTCTCTTGGATGTTTTTAAACCTTTTGATTTTAACATAACATGGTATTTGATTAAATTATAGGATTTACTGAACTTTCATACAACAAAAGGCTTACTTGGTTTTGTATTCCATTCAGGACTTAATTGCTGCTCTCAAGTGTTGGGAATTTTTAAATATTTCATAAAACAAATGTCTAGCTTGAATGTATGGTCCTTTTTTCTTGCAGATATTTACACAATTCGTTTTTTTTTTATATTTATACTTTTTATTAAAGACAAAGCTAACAATTCAATAATAAAGGAGTTATGGCCAAAATATAGGACTGAAGTGTTTAAAATTAAAAAAAAAAAAAAAAAAAAAAAACGAAGATTTAAAACACCCTTAAAACGCGACAAACTCAATATTAAAGGAGTTATGGGCGAAATTAAAAAAGGAAATGTTCATTATTAAAAACGAAAATAATAAAGGAGTTATGGCCAAAATAAGAAACTGAAATGTTTTACATTAAAAAAGAAAGGTTTCAAACATCGCGAATAAAAACTCAATAATTAATGAGTTATGGCCAAAATAAGAAAACGAAATGCTAAACATTAAAAAACGAAGATTAAAAACACCCCAAAGGGGTATTGAAGAATTAAGATTTAAAACACCCTAAAAACGCGAAAAACTCAATGCTGAAGGATTTATGGCCAAAATATGAAAATATTTTTTTTAATTAAAAATTCGCAATTATATTTATGGCCTGTATGTATTTATGGATAATAACAACTAAATAGACTTACCTATCGCAAGTTCTTTGAATTGCTTGATTATTTTCAAATCTGCAGCCTAACTTCAGGCGTTGATCAGCATCTTTATCTCCTCTTTTAGAATGGACAGATTCAGACCCTCTCAGGTTGACAATATACCTTTCGAATTCAAGAGTTATCTATAAATGGATAAAGTTAGGTCAGAGATTTATTTCAGAAGAATGGAAGATTATAGCTGCTTATTTAGGAACCTGAAAGAGTAAACCGACATATTCGATATTTTCATTGAATCTATGGTTTTAAGAGATACGCGAAGTTTGAAGAAAATAGCTGACCTGTTTCGAATGTAATGAAACATAGAATTATTAAAAATGCTAATCCCTTATAGCGGAAATATCAGAAGCCGTGGGCCTCCCATTTTAACATCACATAATATGCTGGTAAATATATTGGGGTATGCCAACGAACCCTTTACCCTTTGTTTGGGAGGTACCAGAAGGAGTGGTCCGATATATATCATCTCCAAATCATACCTCGAGTTGTTAAATATATTGAGATATACGAAATTTGACGGCAATCGGACTCTTCTTTCACATTTTATTTGTGATTATTAAAGAAGTTCGTTTATTTAAAAATATTTTGACTTCTGACATGATTATTCAAATTTTTGACGGATAAAAGTTTTTAAAATTGTGTTCTTTTTTGGGTGAGGTACCAGAAGCGGTTCGCAAATATATATCATCTTAACAATAAGTTCTGTGTAACCAAAAATGCTTGTATGTGTGAAATTTTCCAAATATTAAACCCTATGTGGGGGAGGTACAGGAGAAATGGTCCGATATCTACCATCTTTATAACCAATCTTGTGTTGATGGAAATACTGAGATGTACCAAGTTTAGAATGGAATCGGATGTTAATTTCGCGTTTTATGAACTTCATGGATATTCAACATTTTGACCCTTTGTAGGGGAGATACCAACAGATCTTTTGATAGTGGAAATAATGGGATGTGTGAAATATAAAAAGAACCTGATGCTTATTTCGGACTTTATAAACATTTTGGTTATTCAAAACATTAACCCTTTGTGGGGGAGGTAACAGAAGGAATGGCCCGATCTCTACCGTTTTTATAGCAGATCCTGTGTTGATAGAAATATTAAGATGTGTCAAGTCAAAATATAATCTGATGTTAATTTCGCATTTTATGGGCTTCGTGGGTATTCAAAATTTCGACCTTTTGTGGGGGAGGTACCAGAAAGAGTGGACCGATAATTTTTGCACCTGACCTAGAACAGACGCAAATATTAGGATTTGCAAAGTTGGAACAAAATCGGATTATTGCTTCTCTTTCTATGCAGAAAATATATTTTTATATATTTTTTTTTATATATATATTTTTTTGAAAATGTCGACCTTTTGTGGGGTAGGTACCAGAAGGAGTGGACGATGTATTCCATCTTGGCACCAGACCTTGGTTTAATAAAATTATTGGGATGTGTGAAATTTGAAAACAACCGGACTTTTACATCACATTTTATAAGAGTCGTAATTATTCAAAATTTTGACCCATTGTGGAGGAGGTACTTGATGGACCGATATTGTCCATTTTCACACCTGGCCTAGCACTGACGCAAATATTGGGATTTGCAAAGTTAAAGCAAAATCGTATTATCGTTTTTCTTTCTGTGCAAAAAAAATATATATTTTTGAAAATTTCAACCTTTTGTGGGTGAGGTACCAGAAGGAACGGACCGATAGGTCAAAACGTGCCTCAACGAAATATAAATTTTTGATCCTAGGTCTCTTTGAACCAAATCCGTTTCAGGAAATTTGGTGTCGATTTCGGAGTATCTCCCCGTCCTTCTGTCTGGCTGGTGCGCACGATAAGGGATGGGGTCCGATTTGGTCTAGACTTGGTACCTCGTAATAGAATTATAAAACATAGATCGAGTTCGGACAAAAAATTTCATCATTTTCAAAGCAAATAATTTACTACACAGACAGAGAAAGGATAATCCGATTTTGCTCCAACTTAGCAAATCTTAATATTTGTATCAGAGCTATATATAAGGTGCTAAAATAGACAATATCGGGCCACTCCATCAAGTACCTCCCCCCACAAAGTGCCAAAATGTGATATAAAAGCTCGATTGTCTCCAAATTACACAAATCACAATATTTTTCTTTAATCCAAGGTCTGGTGTTAAGGTGGAATATATCGGTCCGCTCATTCTGATTCTTTTCCCCACAAAAGGTCAAAAAAATATTTTTTTTCACAGAAAGAGAAATGATATATACCCTCTGTAGCCATATGTCTGAGGGTATACAAAAATATGGGAGCGGGGGGAATTTGGAGCTCTAATTAGGTTGGCTAAGACGCTATACACCTACAATGCATGGAATCCAAGGAATCTTAGTCCGAATAGTTCAACAAATATGGGAGGGGAACTTGCCTACTCCATTAGGGTTATATTTCGATGTAAATTTTCAAAACGCCGATATAATTGACTTCTATAACGCCGATATACTTACTTACTTCTTTAAGACGCTTTTTTAAGGACCACCACAGATATACAACATGCGATATAAGTAGCGGCAATTCTAATCCCACAATTTCTTGGAATAAAGGATATGGCTCATAAAAGTAATGAAATAGGTATAATGTTTCTCCTCACTCGGAAACTTTCGCTAATCACTCACAAAGTGGAGAAGCACGTCATTAAAACAAAGAAAACAAATCCGCACAGCTCAATTTGTCAATTCAGCGGACCACACAGTCATTCATTGCCGAAAATTGCAATGTCTCGTAGATGCGGTGGCGATAACAAGTCTGGTTTTCAGTGCTCGCATACTCGGCAGCTTCATCGCTTCACAAAGCAAACTAACTGAGAGATCTTGCTTCTTTTTTTTTTTTGAATTTTTTAATCGATCAATTAATGTGGTATATATGATGGGAAGGGAAGAGGGAGTGGGGGGGATAGCGCCCAACTTACCAACCCACCTGATGAATTCATGAAAATAAGTATGATAAAAATAATAATAATAATATATAAATAAAAATAATAATCCACAATAAAACGGAGACGACAACACAACCGGCAACGACTACAACGCCAACGGTTCATTGAGAACCCTGGGAGGAATTGCTTGAGAATTTTGCGATCAGTTAACTTAAAGACTTGCTACAATAAAGAATACGTGCGCGCGACTATGACAATAACGAGAAATTATATAGCTCTGCTACTGCTACTCGGTGCAAATTATTGCTGGGCAGATGACCTGCTGACCCCATCAGCGACATGGTCCTTTTCGTTGGGAAACATTAATTTATTTGACATTCCCAAATTCCCCAGCTTGGTTTTCAATGAGGGCAGTGCGAAGATTCAAAGACAAGTTCATAGTTCCGTGAAATCGTTGCTGGGCGATGTTACTATTGATCCGAATATTATTGAAGATTCAATATTGAAAACGGTTGGTTGACAACGACGTGAATGTGTTTGTGTGTGTGTGTGAATAGAGTGTTGGTAAATATTCTAAAGTGAATATTTTTTGCTCTTAATTTAGCCTGATCTGATAAGAAAATATGGTTATCCTTCGGAAGTGCATCATGCCATCACCGACGATGGCTATATTTTGGAATTACATCGCATTGCCAATCACGGAGCAATGCCGGTGCTTTTAACCCATGGCCTTTTGGATTCCTCGGCCACATGGGTTATGATGGGCCCGAATAAGGGATTGGGTGAGTAATCATCAGATAGAGTGTGGTACGAAAAACAAAAATAAAAAAAAACAAGCGAAAAAAGCAAGTGTCATTTAAAAAAGGACACAAAGGACTGAATCCAAAAAATTATTCCAAAAAAAAAAAAAACTACTTCCGGAGAGATGTTAAAATTTCTTTTTTTATTCCTCTGATTTATTACACAATATCGAATTCAAGAATATTTTGTTAAGAATTTCCTTTTTGAGTGAGATCAGACCTATGTGTGGTACATAAAACGAAAGAAATCCAAACAACTTCCAAAAAGATTTCGAAATTATTTTCTTACTCCTCTGATTCATTACCCAATGTCCAATCCACAGAAGTTCTGGATTCTTCGGCCAGAAGTTGTTGAAGCCCTTATATAGTTTTGACCATATACAAAAGGACCTCTATAGTTTCGAAACATTTAGGATAGAGCCTTAACATTTTGATAGAGATCATTAAATTACATCCAGAATCATTGGAATAGAAATGGGTCATATTGGGCCACTTTTGGAACAGCTTTCTTGTAAGGATATCTGATTTCTAGTATTTTTTACATTTTGGCCATGCTTTCCATCTCTCAGCAAACACTGAAAGAGCTACGCCTTATCTATCACCAGATAAGAATATTATACTATTATGTACCTTCTATCTATACAATCTCGGATAAAAGCAAAGTTTCAGCTCTTTTCGACATCGTTCGATAACAATCACGTACATTTTAGAAATGTTTCCTGCCCTTTTTTGATCCTATTGAAAAATGTTTATGGTTGAAGCAGTTACTCATTATTTTGGTATTTTTTAGTACTCTGAAATTACGAACTCCCAGCTAATTCCTTAATACCCTCCACCATTTGGGAGAAATTTAAAAAATTAAAAAAAAAATCATAAAAAAATATCGTTTAAATGAAAAACGAATACGAAAACGAGGATCTGCATAAATTTAAAATTAAAATACCGAATATCGGGAGGTATCGTTATATGGGGGCAATACGAAGACTGGTACCTGAATGGGCAATTTTCTGTCATAGGCTGTAATATCTATTACGAACTCCAAATACCAAATTTAAAACAATTCCGGTAAATAATATCGTTAAAATCATCAAAATACCGAATATCGGGAGGTTTTGTTATATGGGGGCTATACGAAGTCGTGGAACTGTAAAGACAATTTTCTGTCATGCATTGAGTATCCATCACGAACTTCAAATACGAAATTTGAAACGATTCCGGTGAATAATGTCGCTAAAATCATCAAAATGCCGACTATCGGGAGGTGGTGTTATATGGGGGCTATACGAAGGCGTTGACCTGCATACACAATTTTTTGTCATAGGCTGTAGTACCCATTACGAACTTTAAATATGAAATTTATAATAATTCCGGCAAATAATATCGCTAAAATCATGAAAATACCGAATATAGGGAGGTACCGCTATATGGGGGCTATACGAAGACATGGACCTCCACAGACAATTTTCTGTCTTAGGCTGTAGTGTCCATTACGAACCTCAAATACCAAAATTAAAACAATTCCGGTTAATAATGTCGCTAAAATCATGAAAACGCCGAATATCGGGAGGTACCATTATATGGGGGCTATACGAAGACGTGGACCTGCACAGACAATTTTTTGTCTTAGGCTGTAGTATCCATTACGAACTTCAAATACCAATTTTGAAACAATTCCGGTGAATAATGACGCTAAATTAATCAAAATATCGAAGGTAGGTGGTGTTATATGGGGGCCATACGAAGACGTGGACCTGCTGCATACACAATTTTCTGTCTTGGTTTGAAGTATCCATTACGAACTTCAAATTTGAAGCAATTCCGGAGAATAATGTTGCTAAAATCATCAAAATACCGAATATCCGGAGGTATCGTTATATGGGGGCTATACGAAGGCATGGACCTGCATACGCAATTTTTTGGCAGTGGTTGTAGTAGCCATTAGCATCCTCAAATAAATCAAAATTTGATACAATTCCGGTGAGTAATGTCGCTAAAATCATCAAAATACCGAATATCGGGAGGTACTGTTATATGGGGGCTATACGAAGACGTGGACCTGCATACGCAATTTTTTGTCAAAGGTTGTAGTACCCATTGCAAGCTTTAAATACGAAATTTAAGACAATTCCGGTTTAAAAATGTCTTTAAAAGCGTCAAAATACCGAATATTCGATACATGTTACGAACTTAACCTGTCAAAATACACATGTGTGCAAAATTTTAGCGTTCTATCCCAATTTGTTCGAAATATAGCTTGATTACAACAGACAGACGGACATACACACAGACAGACGGATATCGCTAGATCTACTTGGATTTTTTCGGTGATCATGTCAGAAGTGGGCGTGACATGGGTATTTCGAGGAGTTACAAAGTTAATATACCCTCCATAGAATGTTGGAGGGTATAAAAATTACCTTTTTCATATAAAATATACCAAAAATTGGCGTAGACTAGCCTTTCCGAGGTGCAGTGTAGGGTATTGGTGAATTCCCATGAATTTAAATCTAAACAAAAATCCCCATCCCCAAAAATCAGCATCACTGATAATTAGGTTGAGATCAAGAATATGATGCGCAAGTCATATAAGCCTCACGAACCAAAACAAAAAGAAATAATCAATCACTTCGATTGACGTATTTTCGCTTGTGTGTTTCGATTAAAATCCCCTCTTTCGAACAGCAAAAAATATATTAATTATATATTAATTATAATTTCTAAAACATTTCCCCCTTCTCCCCACAGCTTATCTGCTCTATGAAAAAGGTTACGACGTGTGGATGACAAATGTGCGCGGCAACACATATTCCCGCAATCACACCAAATACACGACCAAGCATGCCGCATTTTGGGATTTTACATTTCATGAAATGGGCAAATACGATTTGCCGGCCACAATTAATTATATCCTGGATTTGACATCGGAGGTGCAGTTGCACTATATTGGACACTCGCAGGGTACCATGACCTATTTCATTATGTGTAGCGAAAGGCCCGATATGTGTGATAAGGTGCTGCTGATGCAAGCCCTGGCCCCGGTGGCCTACATCAAACATGCCAAGAGTCCGGTGGTGGAATTTATGGCCTTCTTTCAGGAACCATTGGCGGTAAGAGATGAAAGATGAATATTTATCTTATTTTTAGATTAAATTTTTCCTTCTCCTCTTCCCTACCCAGTTACTGCTCAAACTAATCGGGGCCCATGAATTTTTACCCAGCAACGAATTTATTAGCCTTTTCACTCAAATCGTATGCGATGAGAATTCTTTCACGGAGGAAATCTGCTCAAATGTCATTTTCCTGGTGGCCGGCTTTGATAAGCAACAAATGAACGAGACCATGCTGCCGGTGGTGTTGGGTCATGCCCCAGCCGGTGCTGCCACCAAACAAATGCAACACTATGGCCAGCTGAAACATAGCGGACATTTCCGCCAATACGATTATGGTTGGATACGTAACCACTGGCGTTATGGTAGCATTAATCCACCAGACTATAAACTGGACAATGTCCGGACCAAGGTTGCCCTACACTATTCGCTAAACGATTGGTTGGCAACTCCCAAGGATGTGGAGAGGTTGCGCCAAGGTCTGCCCAATGTTGTGAGCTATTATTTGGTTACGGATCCGAAATTTAATCATTTGGATTTTGTGTGGGGCATTGATTCACGTGAGCTGCTCTACAATAAGGTGTTGGATCTCATGGAGATGACCGAACGGGGAGATTTTGATGAAATGTAAGAGGGCAGGTGACCTGTCCTCCGAAATAGGGGATAATAAATTGAAATGTGGTATTTTTATTTGGTTTAGTTTTTAGGTTTTATTTAATTATTATTTTTAGGCGTATTTTTTAGAACAGAATTAGATGCTATTAGCGTTTAAGTGTTTGTGAAGGGAGGAAAGGTAAAATAAATGCTATTATTTTTTTAAAAATTAAGAGGGTGGAATTTTTTTACTAAGGAGTGATATTTAGCCTTTTGGCAACCCTGGTTTAAACAGCTCGCACAAGATGCTGTGCATAGAGAGCGCTAATGTGAGATAATATCCAACTTTTTTTGCCCAAAATTCAACTGCTTAACTTGCATGACATGCAAATTGGTGACCACCAGTAATAAATATTACAACAACAACAATAAAAAATACAAATAATTTAATAAAAACCTGTGATAAGACACCGTGATATTGTCACACAAGCATATAAAAATAAGATGAATAGCTCAAATACAAAATAACAGGTAATGACCGGTTACAAACAAATTTTCAGTTTCTTATTGCGGATCCAAAAATAAACAAAGACCACGACACAAAAAATACAAAGTCCAGAAAATGAAATTTGTTCCCATAGTCGTTCCATAGATAGTAATAAATATAAAAATAACCATAAATTAAGAACAATTTGAAATTGACGATACCTAAGTATTTGAGCGATTACTAAATTGAGACAATTCATGCAATACATTTTACAAACCTTTGTTAATAGTCGAAATTTGATATGACAAGTTTAAAAGGTGTATTAAAATAATAAAAAAAAAACAAGTATAAAAGTAGCTAAGTTCGGCTGGGCCGAACTTTTAATAACCTCCACCATTTGGAAGGAACTTGAAAAATTCCAAAAAAAAAATTCGAAAACTACCACTTAAATGAAAACCGGGGCTATACGAAACCGTGGACCTGCATAGGCTTTAGCACCCATTAGTATCCTCCAATACGAAATTTGAAATGATTCCGGTGAATAATGTTGCTGAAATCATCAAAATACCGAATATCGGCGGGAACCGTTATATGGGGGCTATACGAAGACTTGGACCTGCATACAACATTTTTTGTTATAACCTGTAGTACCCATTACGAACTGCAAATACGAAATTTGAAACGATTCTGGTTAATAATGTTGCTGAAATCATCACAGACAATTTCTGTCTTAGGCTGTAGTATCCATTACGAACTTAAATACCAAATTTTAAACAATTCCGGTGAATAATGTCGCTAAAATCATCAAAGTACCGAATATCGGGAGGTACCGTTATATTCGCGATATACGAAGACTTGGGCCTGCATAGCCTGTAGTACCTATTACGAACTTCAAATACGAAATTTAAAACGATTCTGCTGAATAATGTTGCTGGAATTATCAAAATACCGAATATCGGAAGGTACGGTTTTATGGGGGCTATACGAAGATGTGGACTTGTATAGGAAATTTTTTGTCATAACCTGTAATACCCATTACGAACTTCAAATACCAAGTTTTAAACAATGCCGGTGAATAATGTAGCTAAAATCATCAAAATACCCAATATAGGGAGGTACAGTTATATGGGGGTTATACACAATTTTCTTTCTTAGGCTGTAGTATCCATTACGAACTTCAAATACCAAATTTGAAACAATTCCGGTGAATAATGTCGCCAAAATCATCAAAAGACCGAAAAACGGGAGGTGCCGTTATATGGGGGCTATACGAAGACTTGGACCTGCACAAACAATTTTCTGTCATAGGCTGAAGTATCCATTAAAAACTTCAAATACCAAATTTGAAATCATTCTGGTAAATAATGCCGCTAAAATCATCAAAATGCCGAATATCGGGAGGTACTGTTATATGGGGACTATACGAAAACTTGGACCGACATGACCCATTTACGGACTTAGCCTGCCTGCTGGTAAACTATGCATGTATGCAAAATTTTAGCTTTCTATGACAATTCGTTCGAAAGATAGCGTGATTACAAAAGAGAGACACACAGAGAGGTTGACATCGTTAGATCGTCTTAGAATTGTACGCCGATCCCGAACATATATACTTTGTAGGGTCTATTATGAATATTTTGAGGAGTTACACACGGAATGACAAAGTTAATATACCCTCCATAGAATGGTGGAGGGTATAAGAATTTTAGAATGAATGTACATGGTGGGATAAAAAAACTGCAACTGCGGTATGTGTGTGATCGTTGAGAAGAATGCAACTTTTTCAACCGAGTAAGACAAAAGACTGACAAAAGTGTTCTTATCAATGTGCGAGCGTTGGGAAAGAAGGCTCTGGAAAGGACTTTTAGAAGATGATCTTGCCAAAAAGTTTTTACGAAAATATATTCTATATTAAGGAAACCTTATAAGGGTCTTCTACCCGAAAAAATCTAGAACAGATCTTCCATTAAAAGAAGACCTTGGAGACCCCGACTTCCACATGTACCGCTTTCACAGACCTCAAAAATGTCTTCCAAGAGGAAGAATTCGAAAATATCATTTGTACAAAAAAAAAAAAAAAAAAAAAAAAACCTGCAATGGTCTTTTATACAAAGTAAACCTAGAAAATGACTTTTTCAAATAGAAGACTCCCAAAAAGGTTTTTCATACAAATTAGCCATTGACAAGGTATTTTTTTAGAAGGGGTCCCGAAAACAGGTTAATATAAGAAAACGGCTTTAAAAAGACTTACTATAAGAAGTGTAACGTGGTTTTCTCGTCGGCTGAGGTAAGCTCAGCTGTACCCAGGGTCGCCATAAGGACCCACTAAACCTTATGAAATAATAAGAGTAGATTTCTCCCTTTCCTGGGGGTAAATATCGGATGTTTTATTGATCTTTAATTCTAGATTACAATCTACTCGGGTTGAAATACGATAAGATAAGTATTGAATATAGGATGGCAAATGGACTTCGGATATGTTCGTGACTCCAAGGTGCTTAATTGGTGATCGGGGATTCGTGAACAATCGGGAGTGATGATGTCGGGTGTACGCAATGAGTACTCGGGTGGTTGATGTGAGTGTGGCTAGTCGACGATCGGATACTCGGGGATGACCGTCGGAGGTTGATTGTGAAGAAGATAGGGAATTACGATGTTGCGTTCGGGTGACGCTTGCGTTGACGATTTGAAGGTAATCGGGAACTTGTGGTCGTCGGTCGTTGACGATCAGATTATTACGATGATTGCGTTCGGCCGATGCGGTCTGTTGACGATTTGACGGTAATCGGGAACTTGTGTTCGTTGATGATTTGAAGGTAATCGGGACTTGTGGTCGTCGGTTGTCGACGATCAGGAATTATGATGATTGTGTTCGGGTGATGCGGTCTGTTGACGATTTGACGGTAATCGGGAACTTGTGTTCGTTGACGATTTGAAGGTAATCGGGAACTTGTGGTCGTCGGTTGTCGACGATCAGGAATTATGATGATTGTGTTCGGGTGATGCGGTCTGTTGACGATTTGATGGTAATCGGGAACTTGTGTTCGTTGACGATTTGAAGGTAATCGGGAACTTGTGGTCGTCGGTTGTCGACGATCAGGAATTATGATGATTGTGTTCGGGTGATGCGGTCTGTTGACGATTTGATGGTAATCGGGAACTTGTGTTCGTTGACGATTTGAAGGTAATCGGGAACTTGTGGTCGTCGGTTGTCGACGATCAGGAATTATGATGATTGTGTTTGGGTGAGGCGGTCTGTTGACGATTTGACGGTAATCGGGAACTTGTGTTCGGTGACGATTTGAAGGTAATCGGGACTTGTGGTCGTCGGTTGTCGACGATCAGGAATTATGATGATTGTGTTCGGGTGATGCGGTCTGTTGACGATTTGACGGTAATCGGGAACTTGTGTTCGGTGACGATTTGAAGGTAATCGGGAACTTGTGGTCGTCGGTTGTCGACGATCAGGAATTATGATGATTAGATTGACATTTGTACTGGTTGGGCAGCTCGTTGAGGGTAGATTCGGCAACCGATGCGTTCGTGTAGATGGTTCGGGGTTCGTTCGTGTTCGACAGCTCGTTGAAGGTAGATTCGGCAACCGATGCGTTCGTGTAGATGGTTCGGTGCTCGTTCGTGTTCGACAGCTCGTTGAGGGTAGATTCGGCAACCGATGCGTTCGTGTAGATGGTTCGGGGCTCGTTCGTGTTTGACAGCTCGTTGAGGGTAGATTCGGCAACCGATGCGTTCGTGTAGATGGTTCGGGGCTCGTTCGTCAGCTCGGGTTCCTGTTATTCGGGTCGGCTACAGGGGCGAGGTAACTAGCCTAGCTACGATTCTCTAACTACGTCTACTCCACTACCAACGTTTGACTATAATACGGAACAGCGAGCCGAAACTCCTGTGGAACAGCGAGCCGAAGCTCCTGTGGAACAGCGAACCAAAGTTCCTGTGGAACAGCGAACCGAAGTTCCTGTGGAACAGCGAGCCGAAACTCCTGTGGAACAGCGAGCCGAAACTCCTGTGGAACAGCGAGCCGAAACTCCTGTGGAACAGCGAGCCGAAACTCCTGTGGAACAGCGAACCGAAGTTCCTGTGGAACAGCGAGCCGAAACTCCTGTGGAACAGCGAACCGAAGTTCCTGTGGAACAGCGAGCCGAAGCTCCTGTGGAACAGCGAGCCGAAACTCCTGTGGAACAGCGAACCGAAGTTCCTGTGGAACAGCGAACCGAAGTTCCTGTGGAACAGCGAGCCGAAGCTCCTGTGGAACAGCGAGCCGAAACTCCTGTGGAACAGCGAGCCGAAGCTCCTGTGGAACAGCGAACCGAAGTTCCTGTGGAACAGCGAGCCGAAGCTCCTGTGGAACAGCGAGCCGAAACTCCTGTGGAACAGCGAACCGAAGTTCCTGTGGAACAGCGAACCGAAGTTCCTGTGGAACAGCGAGCCGAAGCTCCTGTGGAACAGCGAGCCGAAACTCCTGTGGAACAGCGAGCCGAAGCTCCTGTGGAACAGCGAGCCGAAACCCCTGTGTAAATGAATTACCAGCCACTCAAATTAATGAGAGCCAGTCTTGGAAAAAGTATTCCCGACTAACGCTTTTATTAGTCGGAGGACGGCCGATGATCTTTAGAAAAATCACTAGCTACCCTTTGGCAAGCTCCTGCAGTAGCGAGCCTCCCTTTATCGCACCTCAAACCGAACACTATATGTGACCGGTTCTACCAAGTCATTGCGAATTTTTAGCCTTACGCTGTGAGCAACACACCACCGAAAACTACTTTGTTCACCACGCGCCCAATGAATGCTGCGTTTGTTGGCTCGTGCTGTTGTCGCCTTGTTGACTGCGTATGACCGAGTCGTGTGTGTATGGTGACGGTGGTTGGTTGGTGCAGTTAGCGTCGCACTTGCAGTGGCCGCTGTAGTTGTTCTCATTGTGTAATAGGTGCGTTTGTTTGTTCTTATAAATGTACGTGATGAAATCAGCACGTTACATCCCCCCCCTGCTTGGGAAAGTGATGCTTCACGGAGATAGTCGTGCTGTTTCGGCCGGGTTATATGATAATATGCTGGTGCTGCAGGCTGTGCAGCCTTGGTCGTCTTTCCTTGTTGATATTTCGGCAAAAGGTCTCTAGTTGCTGGTTCAATTGCCATCTGCCTCTTCGATAAACTTGCCGGCGGAGACACCGATTTTGTTTTTGCGGTAATTCGCTGTCTTGATTCCGGGGGTTTGCATGTTTTAGTTGGCGACTGGACTGGAACTTTTAAAGGTTTAGCCTTCGTAAAATCCGTGTTGGTGACTAATTTGGTATGAACTCGGAAGGATCGTCGAACTCTGGTACGGAAACCGTTGTAGTTTTCATAGGCTCGTCGGTGAGGTATTACATGATTCTCGGGTAACTGGTTCTTCTTTTGGGGCGACAGCACCCAGTCCGATATGCTGTGCAGGTAATGCAGACCGGAGCGATCAGTAATCGCTGCCTTGGGGACGACCTTCCCGTCTAAGACGATATCCAGACCTCTTTTCAGCAGGAAATCCATCCCTAGAACTACAGGTTCGGCAAGCGTCGGTAGTACTGTCGCCTCTATGGAGGTGGCTTGGTCGTTGAAGACAATCGACACCGGGTATACCCTTCCACAGGTGGCCATTTGTTGGTCAGCAAGCTGTACTCTTCGGGTTATCGTGATCGGTTTAACCCTTTTCGTGTCCAACCACTTGCCGACTGAGCTATCGATGTAGGTAAGCGAAGCTCCGGTATCTACGAGAGCCCACAAACCTTTCCCATTGTGGAAGATCCAAATGTAATATCTCCCATGATGATCGGTGTCGATGGTCGGGTTCGCTCGGCACTCGCAGTTCCGGGATAGTATACCCTCCTTGCCACAATGGGAGCAAAACAATTTTCCCTTTTCTTGGCACTGGTAGCGTATATGACCCTTCTTTTTGCAACGCCAACAATGCGTTGACCTATTATATCCTCCCGAGGTCTGCGATACCATGTGAGACGTATGTGGACGTTCGACACGAGCCTCGTCCTTCTTCAACAGCTCGAAATCGTCCACCAGAGACATCAATTCGTCCAAAGTCTGAAAGTCACTCCGACGAACGTAATGACGGTATTCGGGTCGAAGGCCGTCGTAAATCCGATCCAGGTGGTCCACTTGTCGTAGGGTAGGATGTTGCTTTGCCATGGTTAGCATTTGAAGAACAAAATCCTTGGCCTTCTCCCGATTGAATTGTCGCCTGTTATAAAACGAGTGTTCAAGTTGTGTTAAATGACGTTTTGACAAGAAAAATTTTTCGGCCTCTATTCGGAACGACTTCCAGGTCGTGATATCCCCTTTCTTGACTCTATACCATTTAAGCGCGTTACCTTCCAGGATGCAGGGCAGGGTGGTCGTGGGGTATTCGGTAGCACTCGGTCGTGGGGTATTCGGTAGCACTCGGCCAATTCCTCTAGTCTTTCCAAAAACTCGGACAAATCTCCCTCGCCTGTAAATTTTAAGTTCCATCGCTGTACCATACTCATGGTCTCGGAATCACAACTCTCCCGGCGAGGAGGTCGCTTGGAAATCTGCAAACACTCTTGAGTGACGACTGTTTTTTCTTCTGCCTGGAGCTCATTTTCCAAGTCACGTAATAAATTCTCGGTCGAACTCCTCAGTCGCTTTTTTCTCACGAAGTCCGCCAGCTGCCTCCTTAGGTGCTCGACCGTATATCCCTCTGTTTGTATAGCTGCCGCCTGGCATTGCTCTATCAGTTGTTCTTTCTTCAGCAGATAAATCCATCCTAGGGATTCGGGTTTCAATTTCTTATCGTATTTCTGACTTGACTCGTCCTCGGTGGCGGATGTTTCGGTTTTGCCGCGATGCGATTTCGAATCAGGTCCCTGCTCGGGCGCCATTTGTAACGTGGTTTTCTCGTCGGCTGAGGTAAGCTCAGCTGTACCCAGGGTCGCCATAAGGACCCACTAAACCTTATGAAATAATAAGAGTAGATTTCTCCCTTTCCTGGGGGTAAATATCGGATGTTTTATTGATCTTTAATTCTAGATTACAATCTACTCGGGTTGAAATACGATAAGATAAGTATTGAATATAGGATGGCAAATGGACTTCGGATATGTTCGTGACTCCAAGGTGCTTAATTGGTGATCGGGGATTCGTGAACAATCGGGAGTGATGATGTCGGGTGTACGCAATGAGTACTCGGGTGGTTGATGTGAGTGTGGCTAGTCGACGATCGGATACTCGGGGATGACCGTCGGAGGTTGATTGTGAAGAAGATAGGGAATTACGATGTTGCGTTCGGGTGACGCTTGCGTTGACGATTTGAAGGTAATCGGGAACTTGTGGTCGTCGGTCGTTGACGATCAGATTATTACGATGATTGCGTTCGGCCGATGCGGTCTGTTGACGATTTGACGGTAATCGGGAACTTGTGTTCGTTGATGATTTGAAGGTAATCGGGACTTGTGGTCGTCGGTTGTCGACGATCAGGAATTATGATGATTGTGTTCGGGTGATGCGGTCTGTTGACGATTTGACGGTAATCGGGAACTTGTGTTCGTTGACGATTTGAAGGTAATCGGGAACTTGTGGTCGTCGGTTGTCGACGATCAGGAATTATGATGATTGTGTTCGGGTGATGCGGTCTGTTGACGATTTGATGGTAATCGGGAACTTGTGTTCGTTGACGATTTGAAGGTAATCGGGAACTTGTGGTCGTCGGTTGTCGACGATCAGGAATTATGATGATTGTGTTCGGGTGATGCGGTCTGTTGACGATTTGATGGTAATCGGGAACTTGTGTTCGTTGACGATTTGAAGGTAATCGGGAACTTGTGGTCGTCGGTTGTCGACGATCAGGAATTATGATGATTGTGTTTGGGTGAGGCGGTCTGTTGACGATTTGACGGTAATCGGGAACTTGTGTTCGGTGACGATTTGAAGGTAATCGGGACTTGTGGTCGTCGGTTGTCGACGATCAGGAATTATGATGATTGTGTTCGGGTGATGCGGTCTGTTGACGATTTGACGGTAATCGGGAACTTGTGTTCGGTGACGATTTGAAGGTAATCGGGAACTTGTGGTCGTCGGTTGTCGACGATCAGGAATTATGATGATTAGATTGACATTTGTACTGGTTGGGCAGCTCGTTGAGGGTAGATTCGGCAACCGATGCGTTCGTGTAGATGGTTCGGGGTTCGTTCGTGTTCGACAGCTCGTTGAAGGTAGATTCGGCAACCGATGCGTTCGTGTAGATGGTTCGGTGCTCGTTCGTGTTCGACAGCTCGTTGAGGGTAGATTCGGCAACCGATGCGTTCGTGTAGATGGTTCGGGGCTCGTTCGTGTTTGACAGCTCGTTGAGGGTAGATTCGGCAACCGATGCGTTCGTGTAGATGGTTCGGGGCTCGTTCGTCAGCTCGGGTTCCTGTTATTCGGGTCGGCTACAGGGGCGAGGTAACTAGCCTAGCTACGATTCTCTAACTACGTCTACTCCACTACCAACGTTTGACTATAATACGGAACAGCGAGCCGAAACTCCTGTGGAACAGCGAGCCGAAGCTCCTGTGGAACAGCGAACCAAAGTTCCTGTGGAACAGCGAACCGAAGTTCCTGTGGAACAGCGAGCCGAAACTCCTGTGGAACAGCGAGCCGAAACTCCTGTGGAACAGCGAGCCGAAACTCCTGTGGAACAGCGAGCCGAAACTCCTGTGGAACAGCGAACCGAAGTTCCTGTGGAACAGCGAGCCGAAACTCCTGTGGAACAGCGAACCGAAGTTCCTGTGGAACAGCGAGCCGAAGCTCCTGTGGAACAGCGAGCCGAAACTCCTGTGGAACAGCGAACCGAAGTTCCTGTGGAACAGCGAACCGAAGTTCCTGTGGAACAGCGAGCCGAAGCTCCTGTGGAACAGCGAGCCGAAACTCCTGTGGAACAGCGAGCCGAAGCTCCTGTGGAACAGCGAACCGAAGTTCCTGTGGAACAGCGAGCCGAAGCTCCTGTGGAACAGCGAGCCGAAACTCCTGTGGAACAGCGAACCGAAGTTCCTGTGGAACAGCGAACCGAAGTTCCTGTGGAACAGCGAGCCGAAGCTCCTGTGGAACAGCGAGCCGAAACTCCTGTGGAACAGCGAGCCGAAGCTCCTGTGGAACAGCGAGCCGAAACCCCTGTGTAAATGAATTACCAGCCACTCAAATTAATGAGAGCCAGTCTTGGAAAAAGTATTCCCGACTAACGCTTTTATTAGTCGGAGGACGGCCGATGATCTTTAGAAAAATCACTAGCTACCCTTTGGCAAGCTCCTGCAGTAGCGAGCCTCCCTTTATCGCACCTCAAACCGAACACTATATGTGACCGGTTCTACCAAGTCATTGCGAATTTTTAGCCTTACGCTGTGAGCAACACACCACCGAAAACTACTTTGTTCACCACGCGCCCAATGAATGCTGCGTTTGTTGGCTCGTGCTGTTGTCGCCTTGTTGACTGCGTATGACCGAGTCGTGTGTGTATGGTGACGGTGGTTGGTTGGTGCAGTTAGCGTCGCACTTGCAGTGGCCGCTGTAGTTGTTCTCATTGTGTAATAGGTGCGTTTGTTTGTTCTTATAAATGTACGTGATGAAATCAGCACGTTACAGAAGGAGACTTACATAAAATCACATTAAGAATGAGGCCGAGAAAGGGGGGGTTCTATAAAAAGAGATGCCAGAAAAGGTCTTTTACAGAAGATATTTTTTAACTAGAAGAGCTATGAAACGGTAACTTACACGAAAATGAACTATTAAAGGTCTTAAATAAGAAGTCCTCGAATATTTTATCTAGACGAAGACGACCTCCAAAAGGAACACCGTAGAAAGTCAAACGCCATAATTTTTACATTTTTTTAGGTTTCATTGAATGAAAGCAAAACAGGTCGGAAATAGCATCAAATTTTAGAATACGTTTAGATTTGTTCGAATTGGTCACCTTTGGCACGAATTATGGCATTCAAACGGAAAATGAAACCGTCACACGCTGCCGAAATGTTGCTTTGCGGTATTTTTTCCCATTCTCGGCGAAGCGCTTACTTGAGGTGATCGACACTTTGGTATTTTTTAGTGCCAACCTTGCTTTCCAAATACTCCAGACACAAAAGTCCAACGGATTGGTATCCGGAGATTTTGGTGGCCCTTGTGCGATGGAAATGAAGCGAGGAACCTCATTATACCATCAGCCATATGGCTTCAGAGGGTATATATCATTTGATACGGTCAAAACGTGCCTAGTCGAAATAATGGTTTTAGACCCTAGGTCTCTTTGGACCAAATCCGTTTCAGAACATTTGGAGTCGATCTACCGATGTCCGTCCGTCTGTCTGGCTGGCTGGTGCGCACGATAACTCTCGAAGGGGGTTTCCGAATTGATTCAAACTTGGTACATCGTAATATTTTTGTCAAACTTAGATCTAGTTCGGAGATGAGCATTAGCGGCCCACTCCTTCTGGTACCTCCCACACAAAATGTCAAAATTTTCAAAGAAAATAATTTATTGCACAGAAAGAGAAACGATTAGCCGATTTTGCTCTAACTTTGCAAATCCTAATATTTGCGTCAGTGCTAGGTCATGTGCGAAAATGGACAATATCGGTCCACTCCATCAAGTACCTCCTCCACAAAGGGTCAACATTTTGAATAATTATAATTCTTAAATAATGTGATGTAAGGATCTGAACGTTTTCAAATTTCACACATTTCAATACTTTTATAAACCCAAGATCCGGTGTTAACATGGGATGTATCGGTCCACTCCTTCTGGTAACTCCCCCACAAAGTGTCGAAATTTTGAATACCCATGAAGCTCATAAAACGCCAAATTAACATCCGATTCCATTTAGACTTGGCACATCTCAATATTTCTATAAACAAAAGATCTGTCATATTTATATCATATTCTTGGGTCCGATACGAAATGGACAATATTGGCCCATTCCTTCGGAACCTGCTCCATAGAGGGTCAAACGTTTGAATAATTGTAACACTAGTCAAATTATATTTAAATAATCGAACACAGGCTGAGGGTATATATCTGTCGGCAATACCGACTGATACTTTTTAAATTGTTTTATAACCATTCTTGGGTGGCGCGTGCTGAGTGCGATGGTGTTGCATGGGCTGAGTCCTGTTGGAATGTCCAAGGTCTGCGGCCAAAATGCTTGCGTACACAAGGCTTTAATACACCCTCCAGAATATTTTTGCGATAATATTCGGCATTTATTCTGAAGCCATGGTTGATTAATACGAGCGGAGAGCGACCATCGGCTGTTATTGCGGCCCACACAATCACCATGGCCGGCGCATGAGTTCTGGTGGCCAACCGAAGGTGCACATCTTCAGCTGAACTATTTGGTGAAGTTGGTTCAAGTTTTTTAATCTCATCCTGTAGTATCATTCAGTATTTTTAGTACAGATGTTACATCTTTCCGTAACATCTTCCATATGTCCAGACTACATTCATAGCATTTTGGGAACTATCTGTTCACCCAATTCCAATTTAATCCAAATTTATTAAAACGACCTGATTAGCACAAATAAACCTCTAACAGGGACCCCAATTTAACATTTCAAAATTTCAGCTTCAACCAAACTGTTCTAAATTAAGTAACATTCAGTACAGTTCGCACACCTAGTGCGCTTTTCCAAAAATACTTCATATATAAAATTTTTTTGCCAACCATGATTCTCATACCAAATTTAATAGCTTTACTCTATCCGTTCACATAATACCAAACGGTACCATTTTAGAAGCTTCATACCACTTTAGAACTTTTCGTAACCCTAAAGCTCTAATTTTCAAAAATACTTTAGTATATCTCTTCTGCATTCCATCAATGACTCTCCCAATCCTTCACTCCGACAGTAATCGTATTCTCAATTTTCAGAATACCAGCTCTTTTGGTTCACTCAAATCCAAATTGTACCAAATTTAGTACCATTTAGTACACTTAAGTACACATTTTTATAACAACCTGTACTATACATTCATATAGAAATCTTATATTTTTAAAATTTCATGATTCCAACTCTTTCGGTTCACTGAAAATTTAAATTGTACCAAATTTAGTATCATTTAGTACACATAAGTACGTTTAATATCCAAAACAACATGTATACATCAGTCCTACAATGCAACAGTGTAATCAGGAGTACAACTCTACCGCTACACACAAAATTGAAATTGTACCAAATTTAGTATCATTTAGAACTTTTCGTGTACATTAGTACAAATTTCGAAATCTTCCTCCATATCCCAATCATACGCGGAGTGTAGTAATGTTAATTTCAAATTTCAGGATTCCAGCTCCATCCGTTCCACCAAATTCAAATTGTACTAAATTAAGTACCGTTTAGTACTTTTCGTATACATGAGTACACACTTCCAAAACTACCTCCTTACATCGACTGTACTCCTCAACCTTGGTTGCCATTACAAATTTCATGTTTATAACTTAAACCGTTCACATGATTCTTAATGGTACCAAATATATTACATTTTAGTATATTTCGCACACTTAGTGCGCATATCTAAAATGGTATATCAAATATATAAAACTTACTTTCCACCCTTGATTCTCATACCAATTTCCAAGTTTTTAGCTCTATAGGTTCACCCAAATGGAAATGGTACTAAATTTTGTACAATTTAGTATTTGTCGTGTACATAAGTACAAATTATGAAAACTTCCTCCATATGCCAATCCTACACTCCGCCAGTAATGTTAATTTCAGGATTCTAGCTCCATCCGTTCCTCCAAATTCGAATTGTACTAAATTTAGTACCGTTTAGTACTTTTCGTACATAGACTCTACTCCTCAACCTTGATTCCCATTCCCAAATTTAAAGTTTCTAGCTCTAACCGTTCAAATGATACGAAATGTAGTTCATTTTAGTGCTTTTCGTACACTTATAGTGCGAACCCTTTGGCACATCTTCCATACACTCCATCAGTGACCCTCATTCCAAATTTAAGAGTTCTAGCTCTACTGCTTCCTCAAATACAATGCATTCCATATTTAGTATCATTTAATACTTTTCGTACACTTATAGCGCGAATTTCAAAAAAAAAAAAAAAACCAGCCTTATCTGTAACTTCTGGAACAAGGGAGATTCTCACCCAAAATTTCAAGATTTTAGCTTCCGCCGTTTCGTCTGGGCGTTGATTAATCGTTATGTCTGTCAGTTAGTCAATTATGTTACTCTTTTATGAATATAAATAAGTATATATTGACCGATAACCAACTGATGTTTATAAAAGAGGTGTTTCTTCAAGGGCCTTCACAGGAATATAACATGCGATCTGACTGACAAACATGGTAAAAATACAAATCTATTTATTTAAACATTTCTTGGAATAAAGGATATGGCTCATAATAGTAACGAAATAGGCATAATTTGTTACCCCTCACTCGGAGACTATCGCTAATTACTCACAAAGTACTGATAACTTGCAAAAAGACAAAGTAATTCACCCTAACAGACCCTAATCTCTATGGAGAAAATACAAAGCCTTATCAGGCGATACCACACGCACAAAAGCCCAGTGAGGCTCTTTAGAGGTTATCGCCAATTGAAAGAGTGAAGAAGCGCGTCATTAAAACAAAGAAAACAAATCCGCACTGGTCAATTTTGCCGAATCTACGCACCACACACCCATTCATTGCCTGGCAGAAATATTCAATGTCTCGTAGATGCGGTGGCGATAACAAGTCTGCTTTTCAGTGCTCGCTCACTCATCAGCTTATCGCTTCACGGAGTAGAACAAAGCAAACTGACTTACTGACTGAGAGTGTCACTTGAGAGATTTTGTTTTTGTTGTTTTTTTTTTTTTTTTGCATTTTTAAATTGATCAATTAATAAATAGCCCCGAAGAGGGAGAGGGATGGCGCCCAACATACAAACCGACCGACCGGTTCATTCATGAAAATAAGAATAATGACAAAAAAATAATAACAAAAAACATATAAATAATAATCTACAATAAAACGGAGACGACAACATAACCGGCAACGACTACAACGCCAACGGTTCATTGAGAACCCTGGGAATTGTTTGAGAATTTTGCGATCAGTTAACTTAAAGACTTGCGACAATAAAGACGACGTGTGCGCGAAAATGAGAATAACGGAAAATTGTATAGCTCTGCTATTGCTGTTCAGTGCAAATTATTGCTGGGCAGATGATCCGCCCCAGGCCCAATCGACATGGTCCTTTTCGTTGCAAAACATTAATTTATTTGATATACCAAAATTCCCCGGCATGGTCTTCGATGAGGGCAGTTCCAAAATCCAAAAACAAGTTCATAGTTCGATGAAATCGCTGTTGGGTGATGTTACCATTGATCCGGATATTATTGAGGATTCAATATTGAAAACGGTTGGTTGAAGTGAAAACACGAGTGTTTGTGTGTGTGTGTGAACAAAGTATAGAGAATTTTTTTAAAAGTGAATTTTTATTTCGTCCCCTCCACATTTAGCCCGATCTAATAAAGAAATATGGTTATCCTTCGGAAGTGCATCATGCCATCACTGATGATGGCTATATTTTGGAACTACATCGCATTGCCAATCACGGGGCAATGCCAGTACTTTTAACCCATGGCCTTTTGGATTCCTCGGCCACATGGGTTATGATGGGCCCCAATAAGGGATTAGGTGAGTAATCATCGGATGGTGTGTGGTATTGAAAATTAAAATAACAAGTGGAAATATGAATAGAAAATTGAAGTGAAAAAAGGGAAATTTCCGACGTGTGAAAATTAAGTAGAATTCATAATTTTTAATTGGAAGAGGAAATTTAAAGGCAATAATATTTGGCCCTAAAATACTTCCTACTTTCCATAAAAAGCTATGATCTCTAAAAATGTTTGAACAGAAAAAAATATGTTTCTGTTAAAAAAAAATGATGCGTCTTCCGGAGAGATTCCCCTGATGAGAAGCAAGAAAAACGCAATTCAGTGAAAATTTTTGAAGAAACAAGTGAGATTAAGGTTGTTATTCTTGTTCTATGCAATTGTGAAATCAAACGCTTCATATAGAAATTTTATAGAAAATATTTTGAATTTCAAATTTTTATAGAAAAAAGGATTCAGCCCCAGACCCAGGAGCAATGTAATCATCTCTTCCAGAACTGCAAGAATGTGAAAGTTTTTACGACGATAGCCGACTTTCCCTTTATAATATCGAAACCAGTAAAGAAAGTCTTAAAGTCCGGCGGGACCGACTTTATGATACCCTACACCACTTTGCTAATTTAGTAGAGCTCCACATAATAATCAAAAGTTTTTATGGGAGAATTCAATCATACACTCTATGATTATAATTATAATTTAAACTTCAAATTATGAATTAAAGTTCAAAGGACTAAATATGCCGAAGCATTTGTATCTTTTAAATTCCGACTTGTATTGCCCATTTGGTGCACAATTAATTTGAAATCGGATAAATATATATATGGGAGCTATATCCAAATCGGAACCGATCTCAATAAAATTTGGCAAAGATATTTCTGAGCTGTATTTGATACAGTTCCCTAAATATCGTTCTTACGGAGTGCCTATTACGGCTGTGGGTAACAAATATAACAAATCGGATGAACAGTATATATGGGAGCTATAGCTAAATCTGAACCGATCTTCACCAAATTTGACATACTAGCTTCTAGACTCAATTCGGTCGTAAGTGCCAAATTTCACCAATTTGGACAAATATTAGACGTTTGGTGCACAATCAAAGGTAAATCGGACGAAGTTATATATGGGAGCTATATCCAAATCTGAGCCGATCTCGATTAAATTTAGCAAATGTATTTCTGAGCTGTATTTGATATATTTCCCCAAATATTGTTGTTACAGAGTGCATATTACGGCTGCGGAGGACAAAAATAACAAATCGGGTGAACAATATATATGGGAGCTATAGCTATATCTGAACCGATTTCGATCAAATTTGGCATACTTATTTTTAGGTCCAAGTCTGATCGTACGTGCAAAATTCGATACTATACGGACTGATATTACACGTTTGGTGCACAATAAAAGGCAAATCGGACGAAGATATATATGGGAGCTATATCTAAATTTTGACCGATTTTCTGCAATTTCAACAGGGTTCGTCCTTGGGCCAAACGAATGATTTGTGCAAAATTTCATCTGGATAGGGCAATAAACGCGAACTGTACTTTGTTTACAAAAATACATCGACAGACTGACGGACGGACGGACATGTATTAATCGAGTCAGAATGTGATTCTATGCAGATCATCAAAAGGAGAACCATGGGTCTATTTCGTTTCCTTTTGCTTGTTACAAACAAATGCACAAAGACATAATACCCTGACCACCTTGTGATGTAGGGTATAAAAATTGGAAAACTGGTAAATTCTTGCAGGTTCTGGAATAGAGTATACGTGGGCCTTGTTAAACCTAGGGATCCTCAGTGCAGCAATTTGGAATATAAGCTGTTTCATGTATGAGAAAAATTAAAAACCAGAATTATTCAGGGGTTATACAAAAAAGTTATTATGAACAATCTGATTTGATTGGAAAAAATCGATGATAAAACTGTATTGATCTGTACCAATACTGAATATTGTTTAAAATTCAACGGAATGCTTTAAATAATAATATATAGGACCAGTTAAAAGATTTTTATGAGGGACCCTATATTACACCTTAATTTAATTTGGATAATAGACAGCAGAAACTCAGTGAATTATGAAGATAGATTAAAAAATAGAAGATCCGTAAATCACATGTAACCTATATAGAGGAGTGAATTCCGCCCTACCTTAAACATTTATTGAAAAAAATGATATACTGGCCAAAATATTCTTAAAAATTACACTGCGCAACAGGAAAAACATAATTCCAGAAAAATTCAGTAGATTAAATGCAAGGATTATTAAATTCCTCAAACGATATGGCCAAGACCTTAAAAATACATAAAAACGGGCGGTGCCACGGAAGTCATGCCCACAGATGGACTATTTCGTATAGGTTTCATATAAGGGAACTTTATCAGGTTTCTGCCTCAAAATCACAAATTTTCTCGACACCGTTTCGTTCTTAGTTTTTATGTAGTGGGGGTCCTTTAAAATGTAATTTCCCAAAAGTTGAGAGGGAAATTTTCCGAAATTCATTTTGCCATTGTATGGAGGGTATATTAAGTTTTTCATTCCGTTTGTAATACCTCAAAACCCCATCTATCGAAATCACTCTAGCTTTCGATGGAAATGAAGTAGGCTGATAAAATTTTACTCAAATGTATTTTAGGTCCGTATAGGTCCACGTTTTAGAAAAACCTCGGATTTAAAGTGCTTTTGATTATTTTGGTCGGATATTTAACTCGAATTTGCTGTAAATTGGCAGTTTGTGTTCGCTTGCATTAAACTGTCCACATAGGTTTACGTTTTGGTACATCCCCCCATATTAAACTGTACCTCAGACATTCGGTATTTTGATAAGTTGTGTCACACTTTTCAACGGAATTTTTAAAAATTCGAGTATGTAATGGATTCTATCTCCTTTAACAGGAAATTGCTCATGAGCGGTTCACATCTTGATATAATGGTAGGTCAGTCACTCACTATATTCTGTATTTTGATGATTTATCGAAATTCGTTTAAATTTGACGTTCGCAATGGAATCCGACCGAAACCGACGAAACTGCACAGACGTCTTCTTATATACACCATATAACGATGCAATCCAACATTCGGAATTTTTGGAATTCCACTTGTTCATGAAGCCCCCCAAAACTGCAACACGTAATATTCTGAATTATTCAATTTTAGCAGCATTTTCAATATATTTTATTAGTATTAAAAGTTAGCTGGGCCGAACTTAGCTGTTTTTTTACTTCCTAATTCTGGTACTGTGGGTTTTATATAAGGAGTTAAGTAGTATCCAATTTTTTTCAATATTTGGTATTTATTTAATATTTATTTTTTAATATTTTATAATTTTTTTAATTTCACACACCCTAATATTTTTCTGGGGTGAAGATGGGATATATCGTTCCACTCCGTCTGGAACCTCTCCAACAATGGGTCAACATTTTCAATAATTTTATCTCTAATAAAAGGCGAAATGACCATCTGACTCCATCTAAACTTTACACTTTCCAATACTTATACTATAACAAGATCTGGTGTGAAGATGATGGAGATGGCGACCACTAAAAATTAAGTTTTTAATGTAAAATATATAAAAAGTGCCACTTCCGAGGGGCTTCCGAAAGTGCCAAACATGCAGTGTAGGGTATTGATGAATCCACATTATTCTCAATCTAAACAAAAATCCCCCAAGTCCGCATGACTGATAACTAGGTTAAGGTCAAGAATATAATATGCAGATCAAATAAGCCCAGCCGAACCAAAAAAAAAAAAAAATATATAAAAAACACTTCGATTGACGTATTTTCACTTGTTTGTTTCCTTAGTTTCAAATAGCAAAAAATATAAATTCTAATTTCTAAAAAAAAATGTCTCCCTCCCCACAGCTTATCTGCTCTATGAAAAAGGTTACGACGTTTGGATGACAAATGTGCGCGGCAACACATATTCCCGCAATCACACCAAATACACGACCAAGCATGCAGCATTTTGGGATTTCACATTTCACGAAATGGGCAAATACGATTTGCCGGCCACAATTAATTACATCTTGGATTTGACATCGGAGGTGCAGTTGCACTACATTGGTCACTCGCAGGGTACCATGACATATTTCATTATGTGTAGCGAACGTCCGGATATGTGTGATAAGGTGCTGCTGATGCAAGCTCTGGCCCCCGTGGCCTACATCAAGCATGCCAAGAGTCCGGTGGTGGAATTTATGGCATTCTTTCAGGAACCATTGGCGGTAAGAGATGCAAGATGAATATTTCTCTTTAATTTTTAAATTAATTTTTTTCCTTCTCCTCTTCCCTACCCAGATGCTACTCAAACTAATCGGGGCCCATGAGTTTTTACCCAGCAATGAATTCATTACCCTTTTCAATCAAATCGTATGCGATGAAGATTCTTTCACCGAGGAAATCTGCTCGAATGTCATGTTCCTGGTGGCCGGCTTTGATAAACAGCAAATGAACGAGACCATGCTGCCGGTGGTGTTGGGTCATGCCCCAGCCGGTGCTGCCACTAAACAAATGCAACACTATGGCCAGCTGAAACATAGCGGACATTTCCGTCAATACGATTATGGTTGGATACGCAACCATTGGCGTTATGGCAGCATCAATCCACCAGACTATAAACTGGACAATGTACGCACCAAGGTGGCCCTACACTATTCGCTAAACGATTGGTTGGCCACACCCAAGGATGTGGAGAAATTGCGCCAAGGTCTACCTAATGTTGTGGGCAAATTTTTGGTCAACGATCCGAAATTTAATCATTTAGATTTCGTCTGGGGCATTGATTCGCGCGAGTTGTTGTACAACAAGGTGTTGGCTCTCATGGAGATGACCGAACGGGGAGATTTTGATGAAATGTAAGAGGGTGGGAGAATAAATTGAAATGCGGTATTTTTATGAGTTAGTTTTAAGGCTTTATTTAATTGTTATTTTTAAGCGTTTTTTATAGATTACATTTAGACGGTATTAGCATTTAAGTGATATGAAGAAAGGAAAATTGAAATAAATGCTATTAGTTTTTTAAAATTATGAAAATGGCATTTTTACCAAAGGGTGATTTTTTAGCTATTATTATATTTTACAATTTATTTATTTTTTTTTTGTTATTTTTTTTTTTTTTTTTTTTTTTTTGTGGCAATACATTCAATTTTATTGATTTCATGATTTTTTTCTGAATGTTATGTGTTCTCTGAGTCAGTAACCGACACATAAAAGCCCAGGCAACACAACTAATGGTGGAACCATTATTACGATGCCTTTGTGTTGTGGTGTGAGTTAAGGCTTCGTCAGAGGAATAAACCCCCTTTAATGTTTCAGATTTATTCAAACAGTTCGTGTTAGGCTTTTTTGGTACTCAAAATTCACAATTTGTTCAGTTTGACAAAAAAATTTAATCAAAACTTCATACATCCTTCCAAATTTTTAGATTTCTCCATTTTCGGAAAGAATGGTAGGAAAATGTTATTTTTTACGCCAGAAAGGCTTCAAAATATATTTCATATTTAAGGTTTGCGAGGGAGGAGAAACCATGACACATTGCGAAACTATTTCAACGTCTCCATATGTAAGCTCCTAGCCCAACAGTGGCCTCAATATCATTCTTCCAATGCCAAATTTGGTAACCTTTAATACGCATATCCAAACATTCTACATCCCACCATCCTAGACACCAACAGTGATCCAAAATTAGTATCATTTGGTACTTTTCGAACAATTACAGTGCGAATTCCACCAACAGTCGATCAATAGAGACTTCAGAATCAAATTTCGCGATTCCTGCTCTAGTACGAATTTTAACAAAATCTAGTACTTTTTAATATTAGTAATCATTTGGAAAAACACATTTATATCTCAAGGCCAGCCGTATCCCTTGACCCAATACCAAATTTAGTACCATTTAGTACATTTCGTACAAATATAGGACGCATTTCGCAAATCCACCACCAGATATTAATTCTCGATACCACCATAGCTCAATATCAAATTTGAGGATTCCACCCCTATTTCTTTGCCCAATGACAAATTTGCTGCACAAATATCGGACACACTTTCAAAAACATCTCCATATCTCAATCACAGGTACCAACAAAGTCTTCAATGTTAAATTTCAGAATTTTATCTCTATCCCTTCATCAAATAGCAAATATAGTACCATTTCGTACTTTTTGTACAATTATAGTACACATTTCCAAAACCACTTCCATATGTCCAGGCACAACACATGAATAGCGACGCTTATACCAAATTTCAGACCTCAAGCAGTATATAGTACTACCTAGTACTTTTTATACACTTGCTGTATCCGTTCCAAAAACCACCTCTTTTTTACAAACCTACCACCAACAGGTACCCCAATACAAAATTTTAAAGTTCCAGCTTCATCCGTTCACCAAACTGTTCCAAATTTAGTACCATTTAGTACAGTTCCCTCACTTGGTACACACTTGCAAAACAAATATCATATATCAAACTTTCAGATTTCAAGCACAACCCGCTCACCCAATACCAAATTGTACCAAATATAGTACTACTTAGTACTTTTTATGAAATTCTAGTACACATTTCCAAAACTTACTTTAGTTCCCGTAAAAAAATTAAAGAAAGTTTTTAGCTTTATCCGTTCACATAATATCAGAACAGTACCATTTTAGATGTTTAGTAACATTTTTTAAGATTTTCTAAATTTGAAGTCCGAATTTCCAATAGCACTTTGGTGCATCTATCTTGCACTCCATCAATGGCTCTCATTCCAAATTTCAGCTCCATCGGTTCATAACAATTCCAATTTGTACCAAATTTAGCACACATAAGTACGAATTTCCAAACATATTCTAATCCTATATTCCCACAGTAATCCCAATTCCAAATTTTAGGAATCCACCACAAATACCAATTGTACCTTATTTAGTACATTTTAGTACGTATAAGTACAAAACAAAACTACCTACACATCCCAATATCCGATAGTAATCTTATTTCCCATTTTCAGTATACCAGCTCTATTGGTTCACCCAAATCCAAATTGTACCAAATTTAGTACCATTAAGTACACTTAAGTACACATTTTCATAACTTATTCTCTTATTCTATAACTTATTTTCAAATTTCAGGATTCCAACTCTATTGGATCTCCTAAAATATAAATTGTACCAAATTTAGTACATTTAGTACACATAAATACGAATTTCCAAACCAACATACATTTCTCAGTCCTGGAATGCAAAAGTGACCTTATTACCTAATTTTCAGGATACCAGCTCTATCGGTTCACCCGAAGTTGTACCAAATTTAGTACAATTTAGTACTTTTCGTGGACATAAGTACGAATTGCGAAAACATCCTCCATATTCCTGTTCAACACTCCGACAGTAATGTTAATTTCAAATTTCAGGATTCCAGCTACATCCGTTCCTCCAAATTCATATTGAACTGAATTTAGTACCGTTTAGTACTTTTCGTGTACATGAGTACACACTTCCAGAACTACCACTAACTAACATCGGCTCTACTCCACAACCTTGATTCCCATTCCAAATTTCAAGTTTTTAGCTATAACTGTTCACATGATGCGAAATGGTACGAAATGTAGTACATTTTAAGTGCGAATTTAGTGCGAATTTCGGAAAAACCGTACGGTTTCCCAATTTAAGAGTTCTAGATCTACTACTTCCTCAAATACAAAGGGTATCATATTTATTACATTCTAATACTTTTCCTACCATTCTAGTTCGAATTTTCAAAAACCTAGCCTTAGCTGACCCCTTCGGACCAAGAGTAACCCTTACCCAAAATTTCACAGATTCTGAGCGTTGATGAATAGTTAAGTAATCAGTCAGTCAATTCTAGATTTTTGACGAAACCCATAATTTCCAGAGGATATATCTCCCTCTCCCTGTTTCCTAAAAAAGTGTGTAAAAGCTGGACCTATACCTATGTTCTAAAATTTCATATTTTTCCCACATGTCCTATAAGCAATAGAGTCCGAACAATCCATGCTGTGAAAGTGTATTTGCCCAGATTTCGGATGATTAACCCCGATGGTCTACTCGTTTCAGGTTTACTTAGTGATATTAAAACGTTTTGGATTCCCACAGGCTATTATTTTCCCTATAATTCTTGTGTAGTTATTAGGAAAATAGCTGAAGACACTGCATATTCAAAAGGAACACAGTACATGGAATCTGCAAATTCGAAAATTTCAAAAAATGTCGAAAACAACCTGTCCCTTCTGTTCTCATACCCTCAGCCATATGACTAGAGGGAGTATATATCATTTGATACGGCCAAAACGTGATTCATCGAAATTACGGTTTTAGACCCTAAATTTCTTTGGACAAAATTCGTTTCAGGACATGTGGAGTCGATCAAGCGATGTCCGTCCATCCGTCGGTCTTAGTTATTGTACCATGATTATTATGACCTGAATATGTATTTCAGATCTTTCTGCTAGAACAAGATCTTAGGTGACATCGTTACGGATTTGGATAAGCAAAATGAAAAAAATTGCATCCGGTTTTATATTCTAAAGACTTTTCGGCTTTGCATTGAGGCCGATTCCGATCCGATCCAACCAAAGTGTTGACAATTTTCCTTTCATTCGCAATTTTTCAATCCTTTTGTTCCGTCAACACAATTAATTTCAATAACAATTAATAAAAATAATGACTTCTGCCGATGATTAACATTGTTTTTATAAATATATATATATTTTTTTTGCTATTTCCGTAGTGGAACCGCAAATGTTGATAAGTGGCCTATAAAGTACACACTTACTCATTAACATACTACATATCGAGAGGTTATCATCATACACCCAATCCAAATGAAAATGACGCATACAAAACTATGCTGCTACGTCACAAAATGTTTATTCTATTGATAAGCGATTGTCACTTTGTTTTTCGAAAATATTCGAATCCAAGTAATTTGAAAGGGGGTATGGAGGTCAATATGGGTTTGACAGCCAAAACAAAATTGGTAAACTGAAATATACTTCAAGTGACATTTCTTCTGAATTATCTTTTTATACCCTACACCACCCTGTGGTCAGGGAATTATGTTTTTGTGCAGAACCATAGTTTCTTTTGATGATCTGCATAGAATCACATTCCGAGTTGATTTATACATGTCCTCCGTTCGTCCGTCCCTCCGTCTGTCCATGTATTTTTCGCATTTATTGCCCGATCGATATGAAACTTTGCACAAAATACTTTTGACCAATAAGTCGGACGAACCCTATGAAAATTGGATATAATCGGTCAAAATTTAGATATAGCTCCCATATATATCTTCGTCCGATTTGCCTTTTATTGTGCACCAAACGTGTAATATTAGCCCGAATAGTATGGAATTTTGCACATACAACCAAATTAGGCCTGAAAATAAGTATGCCAAATTTGATCGAAATCGGATCAGATATAGCTATAGCTACCATATATATTGTTCATCCGATTTGTTATTTTTGTCCTCCACAGCCGTAATATGCACTCTGTAACAACAATATTTGGGGAAATTTATCAAACACAGCTCAGAAATACATTTGCTAAATTTTATCGAGATCGGTTCAGATTTGGATATATCTCCATATATAACTTCGTCCGATTTACCTTTTATTGTGCACCAAACGTCCAATATTTGCCCAAGCTGAACTGAGTATAGAAGCTAGTATGTCAAATTTGGTGGAAATCGGTACAGATATAGCTCCCATATATATTTTCCATCCGTAGCAACGATATTCGGAGAAATATATTAAATACAGCTCAGAAATGCGAAATTTTATTGAGATCGCTTCAGATTTGATATAGCTCCCATATATATCTTCCTCCGATTTGCCTTTAATTGTACATTAAATTTGTATTATTGGTACAAATAGGATGGAATTTGGCACATATAACCAAATTGAGCCTAGTAGCAATGTGATGGAAATCGATTCGGATATAGCTAAAGCTATCATATATAGTGTTCATTCGATTTGTTAATTTTGTCCCACAGTCTTAATATGAATTCCAAAAGAACGATATTCGGAGAAATATATTTAATACAGCCGGGAATAACCTTTGCCAAATTTTGTCGAGATCGGTTCCGATTTGGATATAACTATAATTTATATCTTAATCCGATTTTAAGTTTATTGTGCACCAAATGGTTAATATAAGTCCGAATTGAATGGATTTGAGCACATACCCACGAATTTAGCCAGGAAGAAAATTTGTAAAATTTGGTGAAAATCGGTTCAGATATGACTATAGGTCCCATATATATTATTATCCGATTTTGTATTTAAGTCCCTCACACCCATAAAATATACTGCAAAAATAAATGCTTTAAGGTGACAGCTATTAGAGACAGCATACAAATACTCTGCTAAATTTTATGGAGATCGGTGCAGATTTAATTTAATTTGTTGTGCCCCAAAATATAATGTCAGGTTTTGGGATAAATCGGTTCAGATATAGCTTCGATATTTATATGTTTTAATCTAGGGCTACTCAATGTTGAGAAACGCAAATGCCTCTGTCCAATTTAAGAAGTTTAATAGTTTAAGAGTGGAATACCTCCCATATCGCTCATTCCGACCACACCTTTTCCTCACAATTAAAGACCTAGCATCTCTCAACGTCCATCCCCTGTTTTGCAAACTTTGGGCTTTGGTAAGCGCTATATTCCTCAATTAGTGAACCATTTTTGACGTGTACCGTCGTCGTTTAATCCAGGAGAGGAGATTTGCTATTTTGCATTCGCTTCAATTTTGGGGTTTCCCAGGGAGATCTGATGCTGTGTCTCTTAAAATTCATTAATTCTATTGGATATCTGACCTGCGGATGTGCCTTCATACTTTTCTGTCCTTTAGTAAACCTGATTCACTACTTCATATCCTCCACTGGTATCAATAACTTCATCGGAGAGTTATTCCCTGTTGTGTGGGAAAGGATCTCCATATTTTTCTACTTTGACAGAATTCTATGGAGGGTATATTAGCTTTGTCATTCCGTTTGTAACTCCTTGAAGTATTCATAATAGACCCCACAGAGTATATATATTCTGGATCAGCGTAAAATGCTAAGACTATTTAGCGACGTCCGTCTGTCTGTGTGTCTCTCTGTCTGCCAGTCTGTTCGTTGTAATCACGCTATCTTTAAAACGAATTGAGATAGAAGGCTAAAATTTTGTACACATGTGTATTTTCCCAGCAGGCAGGTTAAGTTTGAAAAGGGCCATATCGGCCCACGTTTTCGTATAACACTTATATATAACACTTATATATAACC
Organism: Musca domestica; assembly: GCF_030504385.1. Lineage (NCBI taxonomy): Eukaryota > Metazoa > Arthropoda > Insecta > Diptera > Muscidae > Musca > Musca domestica. The sequence continues at coordinate 756,930 of NW_026712235.1, forward strand.
CCGATATTATCTTGATTTAAATGACATCACTCACCTGAATTGTTTCAAATTTCGTATTCGAAGTTTGTAATGGATACTACAGCCTCGGTATTTTGACGACTTAGGTACATTATTCACCGAAGTTGTTTCAAATTTCGTATTTGGAATTCGTAATGGGTACAACGTCTTCGTATAGCCACCATATAACGGTACCTTCCTTTATTCGGTATTTTGATGATTTTAGCAACATTATTAACCAGAATTGTTTAAAATTTGGTATTTGAAGTTCCTAATGGGCACTACAACCTATGACAAAAAATTAATTATACCGGTTTGCGTCTTAGTATAGCCCCCGTTTAAAGCTCATAATTTAAACGGTATTTTTCGGAATTTGTTGAAATTTTTTAAGTTCCTTTGAAATGGTGGATGGTATTAAAAGTTCGGCCCGGCCGAACTTAGCTGCTTTTTTACTTGTTATACCCTCTAGTATGGAGAGTATATTAAGTTTGTCATTCCGTTTGTAACACCTCGAAATATACATTTTAGATCCCACAAAGTATCAGCATAAAATTCTATGTCGATTTAGCGATGTCCGTTCGTCTATCCGTCTGTAGAAATCCCTCTAGCTTTCGAACAAAATTAAGTAGATTGATAAAATTTTACACAAATGTATATTCTGTCTGCGGGACATTTGGTATTGAAAATGGGCCATGTATGTCCACGTTTTGGTAAAGCCCCCACATAATGGTACCTCCATAGTTTCCGTATTTTGATGATTTTAGCAACATTATTAATCGCAATTATTTCAAATTTGGTATTTGTAGTTCGAAATGGATACTACAGTCTACGACAGAAAATTGTCTGTACAGGTCCACGTCCTCGTATTGTCCCCATATAACTGTACCTCCCTTTATTCGGTATTTTGATGATTTTAGCGACATTATTCGCCAGAATTGTCAGGTCAGCGTCTTCGTATAGCCACCGTATAAAGCTCATCATTTAAACGGTATACATTTTTTTTCTCAAATGTTTCGTCCGCAGGACTTTTGGTATGAAAATGGGTTATAGTCCCCATATAACTGTACCTCCTTTTATTCGGTATTTTGATCATTTTAGCGACATTGTTCACCGTTCTCGTTTCAAATGTCGTGTTTGAAGTTACTAAGAGGTACTACAACCTTTGACAGAAAAGTGTCTATGTAGGCCCAGGTCTTCGTATAGCCCCCATATAACGTTACTCCCCTCTATTCGGTATTTCAATGATTTTATTGACAATATTTAGCACATCTTTTTCAAATTTCGTTCCTAATAGGTACCACAATCTATGAAAGAAAATTGTCTATGCAGGTCCAGGTCTTCATATAGCCTAAATATCTAAATATCGGTACCTCCATATATTCGGAATTTTGATAATTTTAGCTAAATATTTATATTTGCACCCCAATATGGGTACTTGAGCCTGTGACAGAAAATTGCCTATGCCAGTGCTTTTTTTCGTATGGATCCCAAAATAACAGTAACTCCCTATACCTAATGCGCTTCCGAAGGTCTTCACCTTCAGAAGGTCCTCATCTCCTTTCCAAGAAGATCTTTTTTAAGTCTTCTTAAAGTCTTCTATGCATAAAATACCTTTTTATAGATCCTATAAACTTCCATAGGTATTCTACAGAAAAGAGTCATATTTTTCGCTTTATATAGCATGGAAATCTCTTACGGGACTTTAATTGTCAGAAAGGCTTATGGAGGTCTTTCATGTGTAAAAATCTTTAGATAAGTCTTCTATGGATCCAATTTTATTGGTAATATACAGCTAGAACACCTTTTTTGGATATTTTATAACAAGAAGACCTTTTACAGATTTTCTTTGCTTAAAAACCTTTAACATATCCTCAATATCTATAAGAGCTATAGGGAGTCATATATGAAAAGAATTACATTATATGTATGTTACTGGCACATACTCGTCGTTTTCCATTCCCATTAATACGAAAAATAATAAAGTCAACTTCATTATCAATTTCAAATATTCAATATTTTCCCAATCAATGTCAAATTCCATCAAAATATTTATTCTTCTTCAAAGAAATTCCATTAGAGATGTATGGAGGGCGGCTTTTATTGAGAAAATATTTACATTTCTGGGATTAGGAAATAATATTGGTTTTTAAGTGTGTTTATTATCACCACCGAGATGCAGTAGTCGCTATGGCGAGATGTCATTATTTCCAAGCTCGTAATCTTTGTTTGTTGCTGTTTTGCGCTTGGAAAAATACCATCCATCCAGCCAACCAACCAACCAAACAGATGTAAACAATTTGACCTTCTGTTGTGATTAAAATTATCACTCGTTATGTTACGAACACAGCTTCTCAATTGCGGTACACACACCCATTTTTATGCTGAAGTCAAGCGACGACCTCATAGAATAAGTGAAAAATGAAGTGGCAGGCCTCTGCCGTCTCAATGTCACACCAATTGTTTCCATTTGGCTGGATGCCCGCCAGCTTGTTTTGAGAGACCGTCTCGTTTAATGTGTGTCTCTTTTCATTAGCGCTGAGAGAGCAGATGGTGTGATTTGCTGCTTTTTAGTTCGCTAACTAAGTCACACACGTGAGTAAGTGTCCGTCTATCTGCCTGTCTTCCTGAGTGTTTGTTTGTCTGTCTGGTGACATATGTAAGAGGGCCGGACCAATGAGGGTCATTGATCGTTAAACTATACACTTGAGACTATATGTCTATGTTTTAATTGTTTTCTATGGAAATTTATGGAGACTCGGCATGATCGGTAAATCATTATCGTTTACAAGGGAATATTTTGTGGTAGAGAGGTATTGAAGCGATAATAAAATTATTAATTTAGATTTTGGGAATTAAAATATTATTGGACTCTCCGAAGATAGTTGCTAGGTTTAAGTTTTGTTGTGTAAATGCTTATCAGAGCAATTAAGAGGGCATCTATGTGCAAAAGACCTCTAAGAGAAAAATCAAGTAAAAAGCAGCTATTATACCTACTATTATATACACGGAAGGAACATAAAAAACAAATCCGTCGAAAAATAACGCTCAAATGAAAACCTTTATATGGGGACTGCTATACGAAGGCGAGGTTCTGGATAAGTAATTTTTTCATAGGATGTAGTGACGATTCCGAACTCCAAATTCGAATTAATTCCGGTGAATAATGTCGCTAATATCATCAAAATACCGATTAAAGAGAATTACCTTTGTATGGAAACTATACTAAGACGTGGACCTGCATAGACAATAGTTCGTTAGAAGTTGTAGTATCTATTTCGAACTTCAAATACGAAATTTAACCCAATTTCCGTTAATAACTCGCGAAAATCTAGAAAAAATACCGAATATCTCGAGGTAGTGTTATGTGGGTGCTATACTAAAACGTAGACCAAAATAGATAATTCCCTTGCAGGTGATAAAGTGCTCACAGAGAACTCTCTGTGGACAATTTCAGACAATGCCATTGAAAATGTGGTTAAAATCATAAAAAAAACCAAATATTGGGGGTAACGTTTTCGGACTTGACCTGCCCGCAGACAAAAGACATATCGGTGTAAAATTTTACCTTCCTATCATTTGACTTTATTACAATAGACGGGCAGGGCTTAATCGCCTTAGAATTTTAGGCTGATCAAGAACATTTATATTTAGTTGGGTCTTAAATTATTTTTTGGAACGGAATGACGAACTTAATATACCCTTCATACTATACAGGGTGAAATAAAAAAAAAACTACAAAAATCAAACGCCATAATTTTTACATTTTTTTTCTTAAATTTTATTGAATGAAAGCAAAAAATGTCGGAAATAACATCAAATTTTAGAATAAGTTTAGATTTGTTCCAATTGGTCAACTTTGGCATGAATTATGGCCTTTATACGGCCAATGAAACCGTCACACGCTGCCCGAATGTTGCTCTGCGGTATTTTGGCCCATTCCCGGCGAAGCGGTTGCTTGAGGTGATCGGCACTTTGGTACTTTTAGTGCCAACCTTGCTTTCCCAAAATACTCCAGACACAATAGTCCAACGGATTGGTATCCGGAGATTTTGGTGGCCATTGTGCGCTGGAAATTAAGCAAGGAACCTCATTTTATAACCATTCTAGTGTGGCGTATGCTGAGTGCGATGGTGCTGAGTCCTGTTGGAATGTCCAAGGTCTGCGGCCAAACTGTTTGGGTGCCCAAGTCTTTAATATACCCTCCAGAATATTTTTCCCAATAATATTCGGCTTTTATTCTGATGCCACGGTCGATTAATACGAGCGAAGAACGACCATCGGCCGTTATGGCGGCCCACACCATAACCATGGCCGGCGCTTGAGTTTTGGTGGCCAACTGAAGCTGCACATTTTCAGCTGACCTCTTTTGCAAATAAACACGATCATTTTGTTTGCTTACAAACTGCTGGACCAAGAATGTTTGCCAATCGGAGAAAACCAAACTCGGCAATTCACCACATTCGTCCAAGCGCAGCAACTCATTAGCTCTTTGAGTCTATTTTCTCTCTGTTGCGGTGTAAGTTCTTGCACTTTTTGGAATTTCAATGGCTTAGTTTTTATTATTTGCGAATGGAACATTGCGATATGTTCAGCCCACGAGCCATTTTTCGGCCAATGCGACGCGGGTTTCGATCAAGTCACTTCTTCTTGACTTTTCGAACCATTTCTGCTGATGTTGCTGTTTTCTTCCGTCCACTTGTTCACATTTAAATTCTGGAGTGCTCTAACGATAGCCACTTGTGGTGTTCCAGCCAAATATAAAAAAATCACACTATCACGCTTGAATTCCATCACGAATAACTTTTTTTCTGGAAAATTCTCAACAAAATGCTTTTGTACGCTTGTAAACAATATAATCAGCTGTCACTGGAATGATTTTAACAGCTGTCGGGCGAGTGGCTAAGAAATACCAGCAGTCTGAAGTTGGTTGCAGTATTTCGATCTCGCCCTGTCAGGGTCCCAAAAAACCTTTAGTTTCTGGTGACATTATCCGTGTTTTTTCTAAACAGATATTTCTAAAAATCATTAAAAAAAACATTTTGAACAATTCAAGAAGGTAGGTCGGTCCACTACACTCCTCCTAATTATTCTCACGAATTGTATGATTAATAAATTTACCCTAATTAATTGCGATAAAACCCCTTACTTTTATCACATTAAAGAACAAATTAGTCATTTCATTATTAGCGGACCACCAATAATAAATATTACAACAACAATAAAAATACAACATGTGATAAGACAGTGTGATATTGTCACAAGAGCTTAAAAAAAACAATGAATGAATACCTCACATACAAAATAATAAAAACAAAAACAACAGCTATAACCGGCTACAAACCAATTTTCATTTTCTTATTGAAGATCCAAAAATAAACAAAGACCACGACAAAAATACAAAGTCCAGAAAATGAAATTTGTTCCCATAATTTGGTTGTACGTAAGTATTTGGGGACGATTACTAAATTGAGTAAATTCATGCAGTAAATTTTACAAACCTTTGTTAATGGACGAAAATTGATAGGACAAAGTTTAAAGTAGCAAACAATTGGAAAATGAATGTAGCTATGCATTTGAATCATCGAACTATTACTATTAGCATTATTATTGGTATTAGTAGTATTAGAAGAATTAAAATAATAATGAGCATTATTTGTACCCAATATGGTTGTGACAAGTCTTCAGAAATGTATAAATCTCTCAAAGTAATTTCAAAATCAGCGTTTAAAAATTCTTTTAAACCCCACTTTTATAACCTTCAAAAACTTATTTTATTTATTATTATTATAACCTAGAAAACACCACGTTCATAACTTTGAAAAAAAAAAAAAATTAACAAGTAAACAAGCTGCTAAGTTCGGCAGGGCCGAACTTTTTATACCCTCCACCATTCGGAAGGAACTTGAGGCCATACAAAGTCGTGGTGCTGCATAAGATTTTTTTTGTCATAGGCTGTAGTAAAGATTCGGAAATTTTAATACAAAATTTGAAACAAATCTGGTGAATAATGTCGCTATTATCATCAAAATACCGAATATCGGGAAGTGCCGTTATATGGGGGCTATACGAAGACGTGGACCTGCACAGACAATTTTCTGTCTTAGGCTGTAGTATCCATTTCAAACTTCAAATACCACATTTGAAACAATTCGGGTGAATAATGTCGCTAAAATCATCAAAATACCGAATATCGGGAGGCACCGTTATATGGGAGCTATACCAAAACGAGTACCTATATGGCCCATTTTCAATACCAAAAGTAGACAGTAGCAGATATAATATACATTTGAGTAAAATTTTATAAATCTACTTCATTTCGTTCGGAAGATAGAGTGATTTCCACAGACGGATAGACGGACGGAAATCGCTAAGTCGACATAGAATTTTATGCTGATCAAGAATATATACACTTTGTGGGGTATAAAATGTATATTTTGAGATGTTACAAACGGAATGACTTAATATACCCTTCATACTATGGTGGAGGGTATAAAAAATCCACGTTTAGTGGTCTTCTAGTCCTTGGGAAAAAATATTTTTGAATTTTTTAAATATTCTTTAAAAGTCTACGTTTAGTGGTCTTCTAGTCCTTGGGAAAAAATATTTTTGATTTTTTTTAAAAATCCACGTTTATTGGTCAGTTGATCCTTGGAAAAAATATTCTTTAAAAATCCACGTTAATTGGTCTGTTTATCCTTAGAAAAAATATTCTTTAAAAAATCACGTTTATTGGTCTGTTGGTCCTTGGAAAAAATATTGTTTAAAAATCCACGTTTAAGGTCCTTGGATGTCTTTATAAATATTGTTGGTCTGATAGTCATTGGAAAAAAGTATTTTTAAAAATCCACGTTTATTGGTCAGCTGGTCCTTGAAACAAATATTTTTTTAAAAATCCACGTTTATTGGTCTGTTGGTCTTTAGAAATTTTTTTTTTTGTTTTGCCACGCTAAAAACCTTATAAGTCCTTCGATTTTTTAAGAAATCTACGTTTTAACCTTCGAAAATCCTTAAAAAAATTAACACTTACCCCAGGTTAAGGATATATGCGACTGGATATGTGATGATATACTCTCCCCTCTCTCCAAACAGGCTAAGGCCATTTAAGCTATCCCATCAACATAAGAATCATCCAGGACTTCCATAGAAAGTGCAAAGGATTAACTTAAGCATGTGTTGGTTGTTGTGTTGACGTTATCCTGTTCTTCTGAAAAAATAACCCAAAAAAATATAAAATCAATGAAAACCGGAATCACTGCATATTTTGTGGTGAAGCTATAAAACCATTAGAATATCTATGAAAGCATGCTTGTGTATGCGTTCTTTCACCATGTGTGAGTGTGTGTGGAAGACTCTGCCACACAAAAAATGCAAACAACAAAGAGGATAGATAACCAGGCAATGTAGTAGAGATGCAACAGTGCTCTCTAATACTAGAAGCAGCAACAATCTCTGCATCAAATTCAGAGTCAATGAGATTAAATCTGTAACCATGCCAACAACAACAACAAGTTCATCTTTCGAAAGAATAATAAATGAACAAAGGATAAAGTTAAGAAGTGCTGTGTAAATAAAAAATAAACTAGTTACAGGATAAAGGACATCTTTGCAAGTGGCCATGGAGACGTTGACTATGGAAAATGCATCGTTGCCTTGAGTTGTGATAGTAGGACATTTGTTCAGGCCATGTTTGACTTATAAGACATTTAAATATGGACAAAATAATATTCAGGAACGTAGGATTATACATATGTATGTGTGTATGTTGAAAAATGTAAGAGTGTGGTGAGAAAATTAAGGCAAAGAAAATCAAAATTTAGGAATCAAGGCAAATATAGCTAAACTCCCCGAAATGTCAATATTTAAGGAGTTATGGCCATTTTAAAGTATGCTATTTTTCCTCTTTAAAAAACTCATCACAAATTATACCTAAAAACCCCGAAATGTCAATATTTAAGGAGTTATGGCCATTTTAAAGTATGCTATTTGTGATAGTGATCACAAATTATAGCTAAAACCCCCAAATGACAATATTTAAGGAGTTATGGTCATTTTAAACTATGCTAAAAACCCCGAAATGTCACTATTTAAGGAGTTATGGCCATTTTAAAGTATGCTATTTTTCTTTTTAAAAAACTCATCACAAATTATAGCTAAAAACCCCGAAATGTCAATATTTAAGGAGTTATGGCCATTTTAAAGTATGCTATTTTTCCTCTTTATGATAGTGATCACAAATTATAGCTAAAAACCCCGAAAGGTCAATATTTAAGGAGTTATGGCCATTTTAAAGTATGCTATTTTTCTTTTTAAAAAACTCATCACAAATTATAGCTAAAAACCCCGAAATGTCAATATTTAAGGAGTTATGGCCATTTTAAAGTATGCTATTTTTCCTCTTTAAAAAACTCAACACAAATTATTGCTAAAAACCCCGAAATGTCAATATTTAAGGAGTTATGGCCATTTTAAAGTATGCTATTTGTGATAGTGATCACAAATTATAGCTAAAAACCCCGAAAGGTCAATATTTAAGGAGTTATGGCCATTTTAAAGTATGCTATTTTTCATCTTTAAAAAACTCATCACAAATTATAGCTAAAAACCCCGAAATGTTAATATTTAAGGAGTTACGGCCATTTTAAAGTATGCTATTTTTTTCTCTTTATGATAGCGATCACAAATTATAGCTAAAACCCCGAAATGTCAATATTTAAGGAGTTATGGCCATTTTCAAGTATGCTATTTGTGATAGTGATCACAAATTATAGCTAAAAACCCCGAAATGTCAATATTTAAGGAGTTATGGCCATTTTAAAGTATGTTGTTTTTCCTCTTTATAATAGTGATCACAAATTATAGCTAAAAACCCCGAAATGTCAATATTTAAGGAGTTATGGCCATTTTAAAGTATGCTATTTGTGATAGTGATCACAAATTATAGCTAAAAACCCCGAAAGGTCAATATTTAAGGAGTTATGGCCATTTTAAAGTATGCTATTTTTCCTCTTTATAATAGTGATCACAAATTATATCTAAAAACCCCGAAATGTCAATATTTAAGGAGTTATGGCCATTTTAAAGTATGCTATTTTTCCTCTTTAAAAAACTCATCACAAATTATAGCTAAAAACCCCGAAATGTCAATATTTAAGGAGTTATGCCCATTTTAAAGTATGCTATTTGTGATAGTGATCACAAATTATAGCTAAAAACCCCGAAATGTCAATATTTAAGGAGTTATGGCCATTTTAAAGTATGCTATTTTTCCTCTTTATAATAGTGATCACAAATTATAGCTAAAAACCCCGAAAGGTCAATATTTAAGGAGTTATGGCCATTTTAAAGTATGCTATTTTTCCTCTTTAAAAAACTCATCACAAATTATAGCTAAAAACCCCGAAATGTCAATATTTAAGGAGTTATGGCCATTTTAAAGTATGCTATTTTTCCTCTTTAAAAAACTCAACACAAATTATTGCTAAAAACCCCGAAATGTCAATATTTAAGGAGTTATGGCCATTTTAAAGTATGCTATTTGTGATAGTGATCACAAATTATAGCTAAAAACCCCGAAAGGTCAATATTTAAGGAGTTATGGCCATTTTAAAGTATGCTATTTTTCCTCTTTCAAAAACTTATCACAAATTATAGCTAAAAACCCCGAAATGTCAATATTTAAGGAGTTATGGCCATTTTAAAGTATGCTATTTTTCCTCTTTAAAAAACTGATCACAAATTATAGCTAAAAACCCCGAAATGTCAATATTTAAGGAGTTATGGCCATTTTAAAGTATGCTATTTTTCCTCTTTATAAAAGTGATTACAAATTATAGCTAAAAACCTCGAAATGTCAATATTTAAGGAGATATGGCCATATTAAAGTATGCTATTTTTCCTCTTTAAAAAACTCATCACAAATTATAGCTAAAAACCCCGAAATGTCAATATTTAAGGAGTTATGGCCATTTTAAAGTATGCTATTTTTCCTCTTTATACAAATTATAGCTAAAAACCCCGAAATGTCAATATTTAAGGAGTTATGGCCATTTTAAAGTATGCTATTTTTCCTCTTTAAAAAACTGATCACAAATTATAGCTAAAAACCCCGAAATGTCAATATTTAAGGAGTTATGGCCATTTTAAAGTATGCTGTATTTCCTCTTTACGATAGTGATCACATATTATAGCTAAAAACCCCGAAATGTCAATATTTAAAGAGTTATGGCCATTTTAAAGTATGCTATTTATCCTCTTTAAAAAACTGATCACAAATTATAGCTAAAAACCCCGAAATGTCAATATTTAAGGAGTTATGGCCATTTTAAAGTATGCTATTTTTCCTCTTTAAAAAACTGATCACAAATTATAGCTAAAACACCAAAATGTCAATATTTAAGGAGTTATGGCAATTTTAAAGTATGCTATTTTTCCTCTTTAAAAAACTGATCACAAATTATAGCTAAAAACCCCGAAATGTCAATATTTAAGGAGTTATGGCCATTTTAAAGTATGCTGTATTTCCTCTTTACGATAGTGATCACAAATTATAGCTAAAAACCCCGAAATGTCAATATTTAAAGAGTTATGGCCATTTTAAAGTATGCTATTTTTCCTCTTTAAAAAACTGATCACAAATTATAGCTAAAAACCCCGAAATGTCAATATTTAAGGAGTTATGGCCATTTTAAAGTATGTTATTTTTCCTCTTTATGATAGTGATCACAAATTATAGCTAAAAGCCCCAAAATGTCAATATTTAAGGAGTTATGGCCATTTTTAAGTATGCTATTTTTCCTCTTTAAAAAACTGATCACAAATTATAGCTAAAAACCCCGAAATGTCAATATTTAAAGAGTTATGGCCATTTTAAAGTATGCTATTTTTCCTCTTTAAAAAACTGATCACAAATTATACCTAAAAACCCCGAAATGTCAATATTTAAGGAGTTATGGCCATTTTAAAGTATGCTATTTTTCCTCTTTAAAAAACTGATCACAAATTATAGCTAAAACCCCAAAATGTCAATATTTAAAGAGTTATGGCCATTTTTAAGTATGCTATTTTTCCTCTTTATGATAGTGATCACAAATTATAGCTAAAAGCCCCAAAATGTCAATATTTAAGGAGTTATGGCCATTTTTAAGTATGCTATTTTTCCTCTTTAAAAAACTGATCACAAATTATAGCTAAAAACCCCGAAATGTCAATATTTAAAGAGTTATGGCCATTTTAAAGTATGCTATTTTTCTCTTTAAAAAACTGATCACAAATTATACCTAAAAACCCCGAAATGTCAATATTTAAGGAGTTATGGCCATTTTAAAGTATGCTATTTTTCCTCTTTAAAAAACTGATCACAAATTATAGCTAAAAACCCCGAAATGTCAATATTTAAGGAGTTATGGCCATTTTAAAGTATGCTGTATTTCCTCTTTACGATAGTGATCACATATTATAGCTAAAAACCCCGAAATGTCAATATTTAAAGAGTTATGGCCATTTTAAAGTATGCTATTTTTCCTCGTTATAATAGTGATCACAAATTATAGCTAAAAACCCCGAAATGTCAATATTTAAGGAGTTATGGCCATTTTAAAGTATGCTATTTTTCCTCTTTAAAAAACTGATCACAAATTATAGCTAAAAACCCCGAAATGTCAATATTTAAGGAGTTATGGCCATTTTAAAGTATGCTATTTTTCCTCTTTAAAAAACTGATCACAAATTATAGCTAAAAACCCCGAAATGTCAATATTTAAGGAGTTATGGCCATTTTTAAGTATGCTGTATTTCCTCTTTACGACAGTGATCACAAATTATAGCTAAAAACCCCGAAATGTCAATATTTAAAGAGTTATGGCCATTTTAAAGTATGCTATTTTTCCTCTTTACAAAACTGATCACAAATTATACCTAAAAACCCCGAAATGTCAATATTTAAGGAGTTATGGCCATTTTAAAGTATGTTATTTTTCCTCTTTATGATAGTGATCACAAATTATAGCTAAAAGCCCCAAAATGTCAATATTTAAGGAGTTATGGCCATTTTTAAGTATGCTATTTTTCCTCTTTAAAAAACTGATCACAAATTATAGCTAAAAACCCCGAAATGTCAATATTTAAAGAGTTATGGCCATTTTAAAGTATGCTATTTTTCCTCTTTATGATAGTGATCACAAATTATAGCTAAAAACCCCGAAATGTCAATATTTAAGGAGTTATGGCCATTTTAAAGTATGCTATTTTTCCTCGTTATGATAGCGATCACAAATTATAGCTAAAGACCCCGAAATGTCAATATTTAAGGAGTTATGGCCATTTTAAAGTATGCTATTTTTCCTCCTTAAAAAACAGATCACAAATTATAGCTAAAAACCCCGAAATGTCAATATTTAAGGAGTTATGGCCATTTTAAAGTATGTTATTTTTCCTCTTTAAAAACTCATCACAAATTATAGCTAAAAACCCCGAAATGTCAATATTTAAAGAGTTATGGCCATTTTAATGTATGCTATTTTTCCTCTTTAAAAAACTGATCACAAATTATAGCTAAAAATCCCGAAATGTCAATATTTAAGGAGTTATGGCCATTTTAAAGTATGCTTTTTTTCCTCTTTATGATAGTGATCACAAATTATAGCTAAAAACCCCGAAATGTCAATATTTAAGGAGTTATGGCCATTTTAAAGTATGCTTTTTTTCCTCTTTATGATAGTGATCACAAATTATAGCTAAAAACCCCGAAATGTCAATATTTAAGGAGTTATGGCCATTTTAAAGTATGCTATTTTTCCCCTTTAAAAAATGATCACAAATTATAGCTAAAAACCCCGAAATGTCAATATTTAAGGAGTTATGGCCATTTTAAAGTATGCTATTTTCCTCTTTATAAAAGTGATCACAAATTATAGCTAAAAACCCCGAAATGTCAATATTTAAGGAGTTATGGCCATTTTAAAGTATGCTATTTTTCCTCTTTAAAAAACTGATCACAAATTATAGCTAAAAACCCCGAAATGTCAATATTTAAGGAGTTATGGCCATTTTAAAGTATGCTATTTTTCCTCTTTAAAAAACTGATCACAAATTATAGCTAAAAACCCCGAAATGTCAATATTTAAGGAGTTATGGCCATTTTAAAGTATGCTATTTTTCCTCTTTATGATAGTGATCACAAATTAGAGCTAAAAACCCCGAAATGTCAATATTTAATGAGTTATGGCCATTTTAAAGTATGCTATTTTTCCTCTTTATAATAGTGATCACAAATTATAGCTAAAAACCCCGAAATGTCAATATTGAAGGAGTTATGGTCATTTTAAAGTATGCTATTTTTCCTCTTTATGATAGTGATCGCAAATTATAGCTAAAAACCCCGAAATGTCAATATTTAAGGAGTTATGGCCATTTTAAAGTATGTTATTTTTCCTCTTTAAAAACTCATTACAAATTATAGCTAAAAACCCCGAAATGTCAATATTTAAGGAGTTATGGCCATTTTAAAGTATGCTATTTTTCCTCTTTAAAAAACTGATCACAAATTATAGCTAAAAACCCCGAAATGTCAATATTTAAGGAGTTATGGCCATTTTAAAGTATGCTATTTTTCCTCCTTATGATAGTGATCACAAATTATAGCTAAAAACCCCGAAATGTCAATATTTAAGGAGTTATGGCGATTTTAAAGTATGCTATTTTTCCTCGTTAAAAAACTGATCACAAATTATAGCTAAAAACCCCGAAATGTCAATATTTAAGGAGTTATGGCCATTTTAAAGTATGCTATTTTTCCTCTTTATGATAGTGATCGCAAATTACAGCTAAAAACCCCGAAATGTCAATATTTAAGGAGTTATGGCCATTTTAAAGTATGCTATTTTTCCTCTTTAAAAAACTGATCATAAATTATAGCTAAAAAGCCCGAAATGTCAATATTTAAGGAGTTATGGCCATTTGAAAGTATGCTATTTTTCCTCTTTAAAAAACTGATCACAAATTATAGCTAAAAACCCCGAAATGTCAATATTTAAGAAATTATGGCCATTTTAAAGTATGCTATTTTTCCTCTTTAAAAGACTGATCACAAATTATAGCTAAAAACCGCGAAATGTCAATATTTTAGGAGTTATGGCCATTTTAAAGTATGCTACTTTTCCCCTTAAAAAAATGATCATAAATTATAGCTAAAAACCCCGAAATGTCGAAATTTGGTCGTTGAAAAATAATCTTCAAAAAATCCACGTTTTTTGGCATTGAAAAAACATTTTTTTTAAAAAATCCACGTTTATTGGTCTGTTGGTCCTTGACAAATATTCTTTAAAAAATCCACGTTTATGGTTGAGATGGTCCTTGAGAAAATATTCTTCAAAAAAATTCACGTTTAGTGGTCTGAGGGTCTTTGAGAAAATATTGTTTAAAAAACCCACGTTTATTGGTCTGTTGGTCCTTAAAAAATATTCGTTTTGGACCTTTTTGATATTTTTTAATTTTATTTCTCCCCTCATCATACCATCCCCCTCCCATAGAACCTAAAATAAATCTGTTTATAGTTTTGATATACTTTGATATTCCACAGCAGTTCGTTGGAAATCTTTAAACTTTAAAGACCATTGAAGATGAACTGCAATCTGCTCATTTTTTGTTTATCTGTGAATGTGTGTGTGTAGTCGTGTTTGTGTGGTATCGACGGCAAGTGAATGAAAAGATGACTAAATGAATGGACGGACAGACAGACAAACATTAAGTGTTCATAATCCGATATTGTCATTTGAAATTAGGGGATTTCAGTGGGTGGCAATGGTGCGGGTGTGGTTGTGCGGCATGGAGTTGGTCATCCAGTGGTAAGTGTGACCACAAAAGTAATTATACAATAACAAAAGTTACGTATTGTTGTTGTTGTCGACAAAATTGTCGGTCTCCTTTTGGTTTCGCTTATAAGTCTGTATTCCATCGTCCGTCCGACTGTCTGTCTACCGGTCTGCCTTTCCGTTTGTTTTGTTATTTTTGTAGTTTGATATACTTCCCCTTCCCTGCCACTTCGAACAATCTGTGTGCATTTCATGTCTTGATTGCATTTAGCAAACGGGTGTTGCACTAATGTTTGCAACGTGCCGACTACCCACAACAGGAACGACAACAACAATGTCATGTTACCACACAATGGTGCATTGTCGTAATATTTTTGGTAAATAGTTCCACCCCGATTTTATGTCACAAATATTTTTTGTTTTTTTTTTCTGGGCTTTTTGGGTTACAACCCCCATCATGTTGACACTTAAGCACTTTACCACCTCGATGATGGCTTCCTTAGCCATTCACCCCATACCTCTGTATCCTGTGTTGTGTATGCGTGCTGGACACACGTATCACAATTCCCCGCACTTGACATGCAAATTGCCAACTTTGAACATGGCTGGGGTCTAAATAAAGTTTTCCTGGGCTTTTAAATGTCCCCGGTTTTTGTTGTGGTTTTTCAAAGTTTGTGTTTTGGATTTTCAAGGAAGGGTGTACAAGGCCAAGGGGTGTGGGAGAGGTGTAGTGCTTTTAAAAACCTAAAAGATAAGCTTATAGTTCAGTCTTTATGGCCTTATTGCACAACAATTACAACAGCTAATGTCCGGGCAGCATAGAGTTGTTCGTTTTTAAGGATAATTATCATGTCCTTGAAGAGCACTTCATAATTTTATTGTTGTTTTTGTTGGGGGGTTTTGTTTTGAAATTGTTGAATGTTGTAATGCCATTAGAGGTTTTGAAAATAATGTCATTATTTGAAACAGAAACAGAATTTTCAAAGGATATTTTTATAAAGGAAAAATAGACCTATAAAGGATATTTTTCCTATGGACCATAAGATCAACAAAAATGGATTTTTAAAAATATTTTCCAAAGGATCCGAAGACCAATAATCGTGGATTTTTTAAAGAATATTATTTCAAGGACCAACAGACGTGGATTTTTTAAAGAATATTTTTTTAAGGACCAACAGACTTGGATTTTTTAAAGAATATTTTTTTCTAGGACCAACAGACTTGGATTTTTTAAAGAATATTTTTTTCAAGAACCAACAGATGTGGATTTTTTAAAAAATATTATTTTTTAAGGACCAACAGCAGACGTTGATTTTTTAAAGAATATTTTCTCAAGGACCAGCAGATTTGAATTTTTTGAAAAATATTTTCTCAAGGACCAACAGACGTGGATTTTTAAAGAATATTTTTTCAAGGAGCAACAGACGTGGATTTTTTAAAGAATATTGTTTCCAAGGACCAATATACGTGGATTTTTTAGAGAATATTTTTTCAAGCATATTTTTTTCAAGGACCAACAGACGTGGATTTTTTAAAGAATATTTTTCGAGGACCAACAGACGTGGATTTTTTAAAGAATATTTTTTTCAAGGACCAACAGACGTGGATTTTTTAAAGAATATTTTTTTCAAGGACCAACAGACGTCGATTTTTTAAAGAATATTTTTTTCAAGGACCAACAGACGTGGATTTTTTAAAGAATATTTTTTTCAAGGACCAACAGACGTGGATTTTTTAAAGAATATTTTTTTCAAGGACCAACAGACGTGGATTTTTTAAAGAAAATTTTTTTCAAGGATGGATTTTTAAAGAATATTTTTTTTTTCAATGACCATAGACGTGGATTTTTTAAAGAATATTTTCTCAAGGACCAACAGACATGTACTTTTTAAAGAATACTTTTTTTCAAGGACCGACAGACGTGGATTTTTTAAAGAAAATTTTTTTCAAGGATGGATTTTTAAAGAATATTTTTTTTTTCAATGACCATAGACGTGGATTTTTTAAAGAATATTTTCTCAAGGACCAACAGACATGTACTTTTTAAAGAATACTTTTTTTCAAGGACCGACAGACGTGGATTTTTTAAAGAAAATTTTTTTCAAGGATGGATTTTTAAAGAATATTTTTTTTTTCAATGACCATAGACGTGGATTTTTTAAAGAATATTTTCTCAAGTACCAACTGACGTGGATTTTTTAAAGAATATTTTTTTCAAGGACCAACTGACGTGGAGTTTTTAAAGAATATTTTTTTCAAGGACCAACTGACGTGGAGTTTTTAAAGAATATTTTTTTCAAGGACCAACAGACCAATAAACATGGATTTTTTAAAGAATATTTTTGAAGGGCCAACGAACCAACAAACATGGAGTTTTTAAATAATATTTTTCAAGGTCAGCAGACCGATAAAAATTGGATTTTTAAATAAAATTTTTCAAGGACCAACAGATTAATATATTTTTTAATTTTTTAAAGAATATTTTCAAGGACTAAATAACCAATAAACGTGTATTTATGAAGAATTTTTTTTTCAAAGGGCCCAAAGGCTACATAGATGTTTTTAAGAATGTTTTCCTGGACGAAGTGTGCCATCCCTTATTGCTCTTCGTATATCCATGTAAACACAATTGTTAAAATTACAGAAATACTTTTAATAGCTTACCATTCTCCCCTTATGAGAGAGCACTTATTATCTTCCAAAGCGGCAATATTGCCCAGGTAATATAAATTAAACGAAATTACCTCCTTCATAAAATTAATTTCATTGCCTACATTGTTTTCCATTATTGCCTGTCGATTGCAATACAAATTTAATTTCAACAACAATTAATAAAAAAATCTACATAAAATCTAATTTCTTTGAACATATAAAGTCCGCCTATACTAAAGGTAAAATATAAAGTGGATCATAAACTCCAATCACCCACACCCCCCATAGCAGCAATACCTTCAGAAATGTGCCATGAAAACTGTGCCGCCGTCAATGCCGGTGTATCTCCTCTTCTTCAATTTAAATATTTCATAATTAAGAGAAGCAGCAATTTCATTTGCAGATAATTTGAAAATGTAAAAGTTCACATTGCCGAAGAGTTGAGCTGCTTGCTACTGCTAATTGCTTTAAAATTAACAAACAGACACAAACATGAATACCCTCAACCACCCATCCACCATCACATATTAGAACAAGTGTACATCACCGACACCCCCACCTCACCCCACTCAGAAACAAATTAATTTATTTACTCACACAGTTGGGATACGAAAAGCGCCGGAGAAAAGGCATTTTCTCCAGCTCAAGAGTAACGAAACAAAATTAACAAATGAATAGAAGAATTTATCTTTAATTACGGAATCCACACTCTCCTCATGCGCCCCAATCCTCTCTTTCCCAATCGACATTTCATTTCCATTGCTAACTTTTAAGTTAATAAAGTAAAAGAACAAATTTACTTTAGAATTTAAGCAAGTAAATAGCATGTAAGGGGTAGGGGGAAGGGTTTTGAGTATGCAAATATATGAGGACATTTATATACTGTTACAAAATGTAACCGGTGAGATACATATACACGGATTTATAAAGAAGAATAAAAAAAAAACAAAAGTCAGATATTATAATTCTGTGTAGCCAATATTTGTTACAACACAATCAAGGATTTAGATCTGATGTCTTCATTACAAAGTGCTAGATTTTGACTATAACTACTACCTTCACTTTATATGAGATATGTGATAATTTCGGGAAAATGTTGAAATGTGCGTGAGGTATCATATATAGTGGACCGAAGTATTAGACTCCATATAAAACATATGCAAATATTCATCTAATACTTATAAAACTTGATTTTTTTTGTGTGGAGGTTCTTGAAAAAATATTCTTAAAAAAAATCCACGCCAATTGATCCTTGAAAAAATATTCTTAAAAAAAATCCACGCCAATTGATCCTTGAAAAAATATTCTTAAAAAAAATCCACGCCAATTGATCCTTGAAAAAATATTCTTAAAAAAAATCCACGCCAATTGATCCTTGAAAAAATATTCTTAAAAAAATCCACGCCAATTGGTCCTTGAAAAAATATTCTTAAAAAAAATCCACGCCAATTGGTCCTTGAAAAAATATTCTTAAAAAATCCACGCCCATTGATCCTTGAAAAAATATTCTTAAAAAATCCACGTCCATTGATACTTGAAAAAATATTCTTAAAAAAAATCCACGCCCTTTGGTTGTTGAAAAAATATTCTTTAAAAAAATCCGCGGCCATTGGTTGTTGAAAAATTATTCTTTAAAAAAAATCCACGCCCATTGGTTGTTGAAAAAATATTCCTTAAAAAAGTCCACGGCCATTGGTTGTTGAAAAAATATTCTTTAAAAAAAATCCACGCCCATTGGTTGTTGAAAAAATATTCTTTAAAAAAATTCACGCCCTTTGGTTGTTGAAAAAATATTCTTTAAAAAAATCCACGCCCATTGGTTGTTGAAAAATTATTCTTTAAAAAAATCCACGCCCATTGGTTGTTGAAAAAATATTCTTAAAAAATCCACGCCCTTTGGTTGTTGAAAAAATATTCTTTAAAAAAAATCCACGCCCTTTGGTTGTTGAAAAAATATTCTTTAAAAAAATCCACGCCCATTGGTTGTTGAAAAAATATTCTTTAAAAAAATCCACGCCCATTGGTTGTTGAAAAAATATTCTTTAAAAAAATCCACGCCCATTGGTTGTTGAAAAAATATTCTTTAAAAAAATCCACGCCCATTGGTTGTTGAAAAAATATTCTTTAAAAAAATCCACGCCCATTGGTTGTTGAAAAAATATTCTTTACAAAAATCCACGCCCATTGGTTGTTGAAAAAATATTCTTTAAAAAATCCACGTCCATTGGTTGTTGAAAAAATATTCTTTAAAAAAATTCACGCCCATTGGTTGTTGAAAAAATATTCTTTAAAAAAATTCACGCCCATTGGTTGTTGAAAAAATATTCTTCAAAAAATCCACGCCAATTGGTTGTTGAAAAAATATTCTTTAAAAAAATCCACGTTTATTGTTGGTCCTTGAAAAAATATTCTTTAAAAAATCCACGTTTACTGTTGGTCCTTGAAAAAATATTCTTTAAAAAATCCACGTTTACTGTTGGTCCTTGAAAAAATATTCTTTAAAAAATCCACGTTTACTGTTGGTCCTTGAAAAAATATTCTTTAAAAAATCCACGTTTACTGTTGGTCCTTGAAAAAATATTCTTTAAAAAATCCACGTTTACTGTTGGTCCTAGAAAAAATATTCTTTAAAAAATCCACGTTTACTGTTGGTCCTAGAAAAAATATTCTTTAAAAAATCCACGTTTACTGTTGGTCCTTGAAAAAATATTCTTTAAAAAAATCCACGTTTACTGTTGGTCCTTGAAAAAATATTCTTTAAAAAATACCACGTTTATTGTTGGTCCTTGAAAAAATATTCTTTAAAAAAAATCCACGTTTATTGCTGGTCTTGAAAAAATATTCTTTAAAAAAATCCACGTTTATTGTTGGTCCTTGAAAAAATATTCTTTAAAAAATCCACGTTTACTGTTGGTCCTTGAAAAAATATTCTTTAAAAAATCCACGTTTACTGTTGGTCCTTGAAAAAATATTCTTTAAAAAATCCACGTTTACTGTTGGTCCTTGAAAAAATATTCTTTAAAAAATCCACGTTTACTGTTGGTACTAGAAAAAATATTCTTTAAAAAATCCACGTTTACTGTTGGTCCTAGAAAAAATATTCTTTAAAAAATCCACGTTTACTGTTGGTCCTAGAAAAAATATTATTTAAAAAATCCACGTTTACTGTTGGTCCTTGAAAAAATATTCTTTAAAAAAATCCACGTTTACTGTTGGTCCTTGAAAAAATATTCTTTAAAAAATACCACGTTTATTGTTGGTCCTTGAAAAAATATTCTTTAAAAAAAATCCACGTTTATTGTTGGTCCTTGAAAAAAAATTCTTTTAAAAAATCCTGGTCTATTGGTCCTAGAAAAAATATTCTTTATAAAATCCACGTCTCTTTGTCCTTGAAAAAAATCTTTTAAAAAATCCACGTATGTTTATTCTTGAAAAAAATTCTTTTAAAAAATCCTGGTCTATTGGTCCTAGAAAAAATATTCTTTATAAAATCCACGTCTCTTTGTCCTTGAAAAAAATCTTTTAAAAAATCCACGTATGTTTATCCTTGAAAAAAATTCTTTTAAAAAATCCTGGTCTATTGGTCCTAGAAAAAATATTCTTTATAAAATCCACGTCTGTTTGTCCTTGAAAAAAAAAATCTTTTAAAAAATCCACATCTGTTTATCCTTGAAAAAAATTATTTTAAAAAATCCTGGTCTATTGGTCCTAGAAAACATATTCTTTAATAAATCCACGTCTGTTGGTCCTTGAAAAAAATATTCTTTAAAAAATCCACGTCTGTTGGTCCTTGAAAAAAATATTCTTTAAAAAATCCACGTCTGTTGGTCCTTGAAAAAAATATTCTTTAAAAAATCCACGCCTCTTGGTCCTTGAAAATAATATTGTTTAAAAAATCCACGTCTGTTGGTCCTTGACAAAAATATTCTTTGAAAAATCCACGTCTGTTGGTCTTTGAAAAAAATATTCTGTTGTTGCAAAATCGTCAGGCAAAACCCCATTATTGTTGTTTTTATAAAAACAACGTTTGTTTGTGAGTGGAGAACGATGGTAATGTTTACCAGGGGGTAAGGCAGGGAATACCTAGGTTTCGGAAAGAGCCACCAATCCTCATCAGTTCCCTTGTTTCTTGTCTGGGATATTCTCCCCAGAAGTTATTTTAAAAAATAACTTCTATGACAAAAAACATTTTTTTACCCAAGTGACGAGATCGTAAGCTCAATAGAAGAGGAACAAAAGAATTACATAAAACTAAAATTCTTTTGGAAAATCTTCTAAATCTTACAACCGCACTTATAAACATTTACATCTTTCTCCACTTGTTATGCTTTCGTTCAACCTGAACGAAGTAACATAACCATGTAAGTTTGTTTTGTCTGTTACAACAAAAACCCCTTCGTCGACCGTGCCTGTGTCTATTAATAGAACAGTGTTTGGCTTGCTTGTTTGGGATACCATAGTATTTTGTTGTTGCAAAATCCCATTATTGTTGTTTTTATAAAAACAACGGTATTCCCTGCCTTACCCCCTGGTAAACATTACCATCGTTCTCCACTCACAAACAAACGTTGTTTTTATAAAAACAACAATAATGGGATTTTGCCTGACGATTTTGCAACAACAAAATACTATGGTATCCCAAACAAGCAAGCCAAACACTGTTCCAAAAAATATTCTCTAAAAAATCCACGTCAGTTGGTCCTTAAAAAAATATTCTTTAAAAAATCCACATCTGTTGGTCCTTGAAAAAAATATTATTTAAAAAATCCACGTCTGTTGGTCCTTGAAAAAATATTCTTTAAAAAATCAACGTCTGTTTGTCCTTGAAAAAAAATTCTTTTAAAAATCCACGTGTATTTGTCCCTGAAAAAAAAATTCTTTTAAAAAATCCACGTCTGTTTGTCCTTGAAAATTTTTTTTTGAGAAATCCACGTCTGTTTGTCCTTAAAAAAAATCCTCGTATATTGGTCTTTCAAAAATATTATTTATAAAATCGATGTCTATAGTTGGTTCTTGAAAAAAAAACTTTAGAAAACATCCACGTCTGTTTGTCCTTGAAAAAAAAATTCTTTAAAAAATCCACGTTTATTGGTCTCTTGGTCCTTGAAAAACATTCTTAAATAATCCACGTCTATTGGTCCTTGAAAAAGTATTCTTTAGACGGCTCTTAAAAGTTGTAACTTGTCAGAAGTATTTGGAGACATTAAAGCCCTGAAATATGGTAGGCCCGACTACAAAATTAAACACCTTTCCGGGCTTTTTTTCCTCAATTCGTTTTAAGCAGAAACTCTTGTTCTCTCACTCTTGTTCTACAACAATAACCCCTCCTCTCACTCGTAGAAGATTTTAAATAGAATTACATATAATTTTATTAACAATTTGTTCGCTTTGCTTCCTTGCGTCTTTTGTTACTCCTTGGCGATGCTCTAGTTATTGCAGAGAATGATACTTGTAAAGTGGCATGGCTTAAACGCCCATGATAATAGAATGGTGTAGCTGCTAGCCCACTTAAATGTAAAGGTGTAAATTTATAATTTTTCAACTAAAAGAACAACAGCTTCAACTTCCAAACAAACGGCAGTAGCAACAACAGCAGCAGCGACAAAACAATTTACTGAAATGTATCCATAATTAAAAAGCTTCAATTACATCAAAGTCATCGTCGTCTCAAGTCGCAGGTTAACCCCCTTCTTTTGTTGTTGGTGTTTTCTGTTGCTGCTGTTTTTTTTTTTTTTGAAGTTGGCATGGCATGTAATTGGACAAGAGGTTCTCAGTTTTCATTGAATTTCCCAGCCAGCTAGATGCTGGCTGGCTGGCTGGATGAGTTGGCTAAAGTAAAAGCTACAAGTTTAAATATTTATTAACAACAAAAACAATGAGAGAAATAAAATTTGCCTTTTAATACAAATTACAGTTAGTTGCGATGGTTACTAAAAAACAAGTGGTTGTAAGAGGGGGGAGGATGGGGGGGCTGGCAGATGAAACCCTTTCATCTACCACCACCACCATCATCATCATCATGGTGTCGATGAAAACGATACCGACACAATTTCTTTTAAGAAGTGTTTTAATTAATTCTAAAGAATTAATGCAACAAATAGAAGCAGTAGCAGATGAATGAAATGTTGGCTGATTGGTAAATAAGATTTCCTGCTTTGTCTTTGAAAAACAAAAAAAATTGGGAACACCATTAAGAGTAAATGAAATAAAATTAAAATAAGCGATCCTTAAAAATAATCTTAAAAAAGTTCACGTTCATTGGTCTGTTGATCATTGAAGAAAATTTCTTAAAAAAGACGCATTTATTATGCTGGTCATTGAAAAAATATTCTTGGAAAATCCAAATTTATTTGTCGGCTGGTCCTTGAAAAAATATTCTTTGAAAAATTCAAGTTTTTTGGTCTGCATTGTCATTGAAAAACCCAAATGTATTAGTCCTTGAAAAAAATATTCTTTAAAAAATCCAGTTTTTTGGTCGTTGAATATATTGTTACGAATATAACTTTAGATTTAAGTTAATTTAGATGAATTCCGTTAATTTAAGAATTTGAATTGTAACGTAAATTTCTACTACGCAGTTTATTTGAATAACTTCACAACAACAACTACTGTATAGATTTTTCTACATCCTTCCATTTCCTCTTTCATTTTCTATTTTGTTGCTGACGTACAATTCTTGTTAAACGTCATCATTGATGATCGCTTAATTCCTCTTTCTTTGTTACCCCCTCGCCTGTGTATGTGTTGTTGTTATTGTTCACTCAATGTAAGTTTGTATGTGTTCGTTGCATTGGTAGATTGTTCGTAATCTAGGCGTTACCAGATCGTCTAGAAACTTCTGTAGCGACAGGCGAGGCTGATATAAATAGGGGAAATGGAAAGGCAGTTAGTCAGTTGTGAATCAGATCGCGAATTAAAACCGTCGAGTAAAGTAAAGTGCAAAGTAAAGTTGTGTGAATAAAATCATTGTAATAATCGTAATCCGAAAGAACCCGCGTTTTATTTAATACGAGCTGTATTGGGAAATAAAACAACGTCTACACGGGATTAAGTAAAATCCAAGAACGTAACAATATATTCTTTAAAAAATCCACGTTCTGTTGGTCCTTTAAAAAAAATATCCTTAAAAAAATCCAGTATTTTTTGGTCCTCGAAAAAATATTCTGTAAAAAATCCACGTTCTGTTGGTCCTTGAAAAAATATTCTTTAAAAAATACACGATCTGTTGGTCCTTGAAAAAATATTCTTTGATATTCCTTGAAAAAATATTCTTTAAAAAATCCACGTCAGCTTGTCGTTGAAAAAAATATTCTTTAAAAAATCCACGTTGTGTTGGTCCTTAAAAAATACTCTTTAAAAAATCCACATTCTGTTGGTCCTTGAAAAAATATTCTTTAAAAAATCCACGTTGTGTTGGTCCTTAAAAAATACTCTTTAAAAAATCCACATTCTGTTGGTCCTTGAAAAAATATTCTTTAAAAAATCCACGTTCTGTTGGTCCCTCAAAAAATATTCTTTCAAAAATACACGTTGTGTTGAAAAAAAAAAATATTCTTTAAAAAATCCACGTCTGTTAATCCTTGAAAAAAAAATATTCTTTAAAAAATCCACGTTCTTTTGGCCCTTGAAAAAAATATTCTTTAAAAAATCCACGTTCTGTTGGTCCTTGAAAAAATATTCTTTAAAAAATCCACGTTCTTTTGGCCCTTGAAAAAAATATTCTTTAAAAAATCCACGTTCTGTTGGTCCTTGAAAAAATATTCTTTAACAAATCCACGTTTTGTTGGTCCTTGAAAAAATATTCTTTAAAAAACCCACGTTCTGTTGGTCCTTGAAAAAATATTCTTTAAAAAATGCACGTTCTGTTGGTTCTTGAAAAAATATTCTTTAAAAAATCCACGTTTTGTTGGTCCTTGAAAAAATATTCTTTAAAAAATCCACGTTCTGTTGGTCCTTGAAAAAAATATTCTTTAAAAAATCCACGTCTGTTGGTCCTTGAAAAAAATATTCTTTAAAAAAATCCACGTCCATTTGGTCCTCGAAAAAAATATTCTTTTAAAAAAATCCACGTTCCGTTGGTCCTTGAAAAAATATTCTTTAAAAAATCCACGTTTATTGGTTCTTGGAAATATATTCTTAGGCCAAAGAGCCATAATTTTCACGAAGTAACAGTTTCTTCAGTATATCCTTTAAACTAAATGATATTGCATATTATATAATCCAAATATTGACCAATATTTCTGCTCCTGAACTGCTTGAAAATAAACACTAGAAATGACTATTTTATTTGTCCTATTGCGGATTTCATATTTCTTTTTCATTTTCTGTGGACTTTTGCCCTTCGTTTCCGTTATACTTATTATTATCAATATTTACTTTGATTTTTCATCACTGAAGCAAGTAACCAACAACCTCCTTCCTTAACTACCTTCGAACCAACCACCCTCCACAGCAAAACTTGTTGTATCAAAAAATTGACATTTCACTGGTCCATGAAACAAAAATCGACAACCTGTAGGATTGTAATTGGTCTTTGTAGCATATTCCCTTTAGCAACAAAACATAAAAAGTTTGAAGAAAAAAAAAACAATTCATTTGCAACAATTCAGAGGCACACCCTACTTTTTTAGAATTTTTAAAATTGACTGAGGTGTTGGTAACAATACCTTAAACGGTTTCTAGAAAGTATTCTACTCATCAAACAATTGGTAAGTACAGGTGTCATCTTTAGCACTACCAGCCATACAACTTAAATAAGTCTATATATAATACAGTAGTGAAATAAGTGACTGACTGAGAATCAACGCCCATATGAAACGGCTGAAGCTAGAATCTTGAAGTTTTGCACGAGGATCGGTCTTGGTGTGTAGCCGTGTAATAGGAGGTACTAAAAGAGGTACGAAAAGTCAAAAAATGTAATTCTTTGTATTGGACAAAGGGAATTAGCTAGTCTTCTAAAATTTAAATTTTCGTACTAAAAGGGTACGAATAGTACAAAATAATAAATACTTTGTATTGGACAAACGGAATGAACTAGAATTCTGAAATGTGGACTGAGAGTCATTGATGGAGTTCGGGATAGAAATACCAAAAGGTTTTTGGAACTTCGAATTTTAAGGTTACGAAAAATTGTTAATGTGACACTTAACTTCAAAAATGGTACCATTTGGTATTATGTGAACGGATGGAGCTAAAAATTTGTTATGAGAATCAAGCATGGAAAGCAAGATATATGAAGGTGGTATTGGAAATGTGTACTAAGTGTGTGAACTGTACTAAATGGTACTAAATTTGGAACAGCTTGGTTTAGGGTAAACGGATGAAGTTGGAATTTTGAAATTTTATATTAGGGGCCTTGTTAGTGATAGGTTTGTCATTAAGGGGTGGTTTTGAAAATGTGTACTACAAGCTCACGAAAACTACTAAATAGTACCCTATTTGGTATCCTTTGGTATTGGGATAGTGCCTGAAATCTGAAATATGATGTAAGGATCGCTATTCATGTGTATCCTGGTATCTGCTGTTGGTATCTGCGGTTAAGATTTAGAGGTAGTTTTGGACAACTGTACTGTAATGGTTCGAAAAGTACTAAATTGAGTATGGGGGGTGGGGTGGATAGAGCTGATATCCTCAAATTTAATATAAAGTCACCATTGATATCTGATTTTGAGATATAGAGATTCTTTGAAAATGAGTACTATATTTGTACGAAAAGTTCTAAATGGTACCAAATTGGGTGTCGGGTGAAGGGATAGACCTGAAATCATGAAATCCTGAAATTTAATGTAAGGTTACCGTTGATATCTGAGATTGAGATATAGAGATTGTTTTGAAAATGGGTACTATGTTTGTACGCAAAGTACTAAAAGGTACCAAATTGGGTATTGGATATAGGAATAGAGCAGGTATCCTCAAATTTCAAATATTTAGATCTCTTGATGTGTAGAATTAATAAAAGGAGGTCGTTTGGAAACTTGTACTACAATTGTACCAAAATTACTCAGTGCTACAAAATTTGGCATTGGGTGAAAGCATAGAGCTGAAATCCTGAAATTTGATATTGAGTTTTCTTTTGTTATCTGAAATTGAGACATAGAGTTTCGGAAGTGTATACTATAATTGTACTAAAAATACTAAATGATACTAAATTTGTTCTTGGTGGAGGGATAGAGCTATAATCCTCCAATTAGACGTTACGATCACTATTGGTATCTGAGGTTGAAGTATAAAGGTGGTATTGTAAATGTGTACTATGATTGTTTGAAAAGTACTAAATGGTACTAAATTGATTATTGGGTAGAGTAATAGAGCTAAAATTTGATATTAAGGTCATTACTGGAATCTGAGGTTGCGATATGGAGATTGTTTTGAAAATACATACCCTAACTGTACGAAAAGAAATGCTATTAAATTTGGTATTGGGTGAAAAGATAGAGCTAAAATCCCGAAATCTGATATTGAGGTCCCTGTGGTTAGGATATGGAGATAGTATGGTCTTTCAGGATATTTGGAGTAGATCTAGCAATGTCCGTCCGTCCATATGTAGGATAATCCGATTTTGCTCCAACTTTGCAATCAGTGCTGGTCAGTTTGGAAAATGGACAATATCGGTCCACTCCATCAAATACCTCCCCGACAAAAGGCCTATATTTTCAAAAATTATAACTCTTATAAAATGTGATGTAAGCGTTCGATTGTCTTCAAATTTCACAAATCACAATATTTTTATTGACCCAAGCTCTGGTGCGAAGATGGAATATATCGGTCCACTTCTTCTGGTACCTCCCCCACAAGGGAAACTAACATCCGATTCCATTCAGACTTGAAAAATCTCAATATTTCTATCAACACAAGATCTTTTTTTTAAAGATGGTAGAGATCGGACCATTCCTTCTAGTACCTCCCCAACAAAGGGTCAAAGTTTTGAATAACCAAAACGATTATAAAATCTGAAATAAACATCCGGGTCTCTTCATATTTCACACATTACAATATTTTTGTTTACCCAAAGTCTGGTGTGAAGGTGGAATATTTCGGTCCACTTCTTCTGATACCTCCCCACAAAGGGTTAAATTTTTGAATATCCGTGAAGGTCATAAAATGCGAAATTAGCATCCGATTCCTTTCAGGCTTGAGAAA
This sequence comes from Musca domestica, assembly GCF_030504385.1. Classification (NCBI taxonomy): domain Eukaryota; kingdom Metazoa; phylum Arthropoda; class Insecta; order Diptera; family Muscidae; genus Musca; species Musca domestica. Next base: position 785,525 of record NW_026712235.1, read on the forward strand.
TATCAGCATTTCTATCAACACAAGATCTCTTATAAAGATGGTAGAGATCGGCCAATTCCTTCCGGTACCTCCTTCACTAAGGGTCAAAGTTTTGAAAAACCAAAACTTTAAAATCCGAAATAAACATCCGTTTCTCTTCATATTTCACAAATTACAATATTTTTATTTGCCCAAGGTCTTCTGATACCTCCCCACAAAGGGTCAAAATTTTGAATGTCCGTGAAGCTCATAAAATGCGAAATTCACGGCCGATAGCGTTCAAACTTGAGTAATCTCCATATTTAATCAACAAAAGATGTGTTTTAAAGATGGTAGAGATCGGAACATTCCTTCTGACACCTCCTCCATTAAGGGGGAAAGTTTTGAATAACCACAACGATTATAAAGTCCGAAGTAAGCATCCGGTTATCTTCATATTTCACACAACAATACAATATTTTTATTAACCCAAGGTCTGGTGTGAAGATAGAATGTATCGACCCACTTCTTCTAGTACCTCCCTCACAAAGGCTCAAAATTTTGAATAGCCATGAAGACCATAAAACGCGAAATTAACATTCGAATCTATTGAGACTTGGCACATTACAATATTTCAATGAATATAAGATCTGTTATAAAGATGGTAGATATCGGACCATTTCTTCTGGTACCTCCCTCACATAAGGTTCAGAACAAAACGCTCAAAAAAAGCGAGATGAGCATCCAACTCTTTTCAAAATTCCCACATACAGAGATTTTTGGTAACACAAGATCTGTTGTGAATATTATATGTATCTACCAACTCCTTCTGGTACCTCACCCACAAAGGGTCGCCAATAATTTTATCTGTCATAAATTGAGAAACAAATCAGCGATTTTTCTATAAATTATCACATATCTCATATAAATTGAAGGAAGTAACCAATATAGTCGAAACCTTGCACCTCGCAATATTTATATTATATTTATTTCGGTCCGGAATGGACAATTTTGGCCTATTCCTTGGGAACCTACTTTATAGAGGGTCAAAAATTTGAAAAATCATAACAGAAGTCAAAATATATTTAAATAATCGAACATTGGCTGATGGTATACGTCTGTCAGCGACTGATCCTTTTTATTTTTTTTTATTTAATATTCCTATAGATCATAAAAATCACCCTATATATCTTGTTCCTACTAAAGTCAACTTTAGTAGCTCATCGCAAAGTCGTCCTGCCGAAGATTCTCTTTTCACTCATGTTTTTTATTTATTATAATATTGTTGTTTGTTTTAGGGATTTCCAAGATTTTCATATGAATGTTGGAAATTGACTACTGCTTGTGCTATTGTTATAGTTGTTGTTTTTCAGTATTATGCGTTCGTATAATTTTATTTACATTTATTTTGCGCATCACTGAATATTTTTATGATTTTCATCCACTTATTGGGTTGGTCCGTCCGTCGGTTGGTTTGGTCCTTTCCGTTTGCCTTCGCACATCCGTTGTGTCCTTTCTGTTCGCTGATAAGAGGAAACTGTTGTCCATGTTGTAGTCCTACCACTACGTTTATTTCTTTTTCAATTTGATGCTGCTGTAACAACACGTGTGTCCCCTGGACCGACAACGACTTATCCTCAGATGGAAAATCTAAATTTCAAATTGATTATTGATTCGCCGTCCTCCGTTTTTTTTCTCGGCTTCGTTTATTTCCGTCGAAATAGCAATCCTGCGGTTGGATATGTCAAAACTGACATGCAACGAATATGGCTTTCTCCCTCTCCTTCTTTTTTTATTTTTTCAATTACACAACCTTTCCAAATCATCAGCTATATATTTACAGGCCTGCGGTCAGAAGATGATGACGACGATGATTAAACCTTGCAGATAATATTAAAAATAAACCTGAAATGTCTTGATATCCTCGGATGTACATTTCTTGTGGGGGTGATGTGGGATGGTCGAGGATGGTTAAAACCAATTTAAATATATTTCAAAAAAGTGAAGCACAGGAAATTTGAATAAATAGCGGTTAACCATAACGAAGTGGCTTCTTAGCATGGAAGGGGGCGGAATTGGCCATGGGGTAAGTAAAATAATACTCCTACAATTTTTATTAAAATATTAAAATTTTGGTAGCGGAACTTACCTTTAACTTTGCATTGGCAATAGCTGTAAGAAAAAAATTTTATTTGTTAATAGAGGTCTAATTTGAATTTTCAATCTAAAATTGGCAATAGAAAAACTACAAAAAATAGCAAAGGGGGGAAATATAAACCCCATGGTAGGGAAGGTCCAGAGGAAAATCCCCGGAAATTAAAAATGTTTTTCCTTTCAGATTATATAAAATATTTATCAATGATTACTTCTAAAAAGGCTTCTAAATATATTTAAAAAAATTGAGGTTTTGTTTTCCAATTGAATCTATAGATTTAAAATTTTCAAATGTACAATCTATACACCTTAAGCTATCCTCCCACTAAAAACACCCGTAAACGTGCTACCGCAACATACCAACCTACGACTCAAAACGAAAATATTCTCAAATATAGCGAATTAGCGCTCAAGGAAATCAGAAGAGAAAAAAAGTATCAAATTTCTTACAAGCTTTTTTGTTTTCTCCCGTTGCATCTGGGCAACCACGTCTTTGATTAGCACACAACCAAACACACACGCACAGACACCCAAATAAATCGCTTATCAACTCATCAACATCTACGTCTTTATTATTCGTCGGCGAGCTGAATGGACAGAGGCAAAATTATAAATTATGGATCAACGCCATCGGTAACAAGAGTATCAATGTCAGACTGCTGCTCCTGGTGTTGGCTGAGACATTGTTCCCTGGCATCGATTATTGGAGATATTTCACACTCCAACCACCGGATGGAAAAAACACTGAAGACGACGAGAAGTGTAATTTTCAATCAACACTAGATGGTAGCTGCTACTCATGTTTTGAATGGAGGCGCCTTCGGCCATAAATCTTCCATTGAAAGTAGCTTAGCGTGCGTGTGTGGGTTTCTTTTTTTGTAATCGATACTTTATCAATTCTGTGGTAAACTCGAAATAAATGAAAATATATCGGAATAGATGGAAATTTTTACACGACTTTTGAACTTTCGAGCTCAAGATTAGCGTTATTTGTTTCTCACATTAATTGGAAAACTGATGTCAAGGGCAACGAAGGGGGTGGGAGCAGTATATAGGAGGTTCTAAAAATTACTAAGATAATTTTTATACGAAAATTTGGTATGGGAAATATTTGAAAAGGTAAGAGGTAAGAGAGAACCAACACCTGTAAATGAGTTCTGTGTGGAAAACCGACCAAAATCCCAAGAATTTGCTTTTATCCTTACAATAAACTAGAGTCCTGGATTTGTTGGCTATTATCAGAATTAATTTCGACAAAGATTGGAAAAGCCAATTTCGAAGGTAGGTGAAGTGATGGGAAGTTGAGAGTCTTCTGTCTACACGAGTCGAAGGTCGCCTTTATAGACGAGGTCGTCTTTATAGACAAGGTCGTCGTCTTAATAGACGAGGTCGTCGTGTTCATAGACGAGGTCGTCGTCTTTATCGACGAGGTCTTCGTCTTTATAGACAAGGTCGTCGTCTTTATAGACGAGGTCGTCGTCTTTATAGACGAGGTCGTCGGCTTTATAGACGAGGTCGTCGGCTTTATAGACGAGGTCGTCGGCTTTATAGACGACGCCGTCGGCTCTATAGACGAGGTCGTCGGCTTTATAGACGAGGTCGTCGGCTTTATAGACGAGGTCGTCGGCTTTATAGACGAGGTCGTCGGCTTTATAGACGAGGTCGTCGGCTTTATAGACGAGGTCGTCGTCTTCATAGACGAGGTCGTCGTCTTTATAGACGAGGTCGTCGTCTTTATAGACGAGGTCGTCGTCTTTATAGACGAGGTCGTCGTCTTTATAGACGAGGTCGTCGTCTTTATAGACGAGGTCGTCGTCTTCATAGACGAGGTCGTCGTCTTTATAGATGAGGTCGTCGTCTTTATAGACAAGGTCGTCGTCTTTACAGACAAAGTCGTCGTCTTTGCAGACAAGGTCGTCGTCTTTGCAGACAAGGTCGTCGTCTTCATAGACGAGGTCGACCAGAAGTCGGTGTCCATGGACGGACTGAAGTCGGTCTCCATGGACGGACTGAAATCGGTCTCCATAGACGGACTGAAGTCGGTCTCTATAGACGGACTGAAATCGGTCTCCATAGACGGACTGAAGTCGGTCTCCATAGACGGACTGAAGTCGGTCTCCATAGACGGACTGAAGTCGGTCTCCATAGACGGACTGAAGTCGGTCTCCATAGACGGACTGAAGTCGGTCTCCATAGACGGACTGAAGTCGGTCTCCATAGACGGACTGAAGTCGGTCTCCATAGACGGACTGAAGTCGGTCTCTATAGACGACAAAAAGTCGGTATCTCTATAGACGGACTGAAGTCGGTCTCTCTATAGACGGACTGAAGTCGGTCTCTCTATAGACGGACTGAAGTCGGTCTCTCTAAAGACGGACTGAAGTCGGTCTCTCTATAGACGGACTGAAGTCGGTCTCTCTAAAGACGGACTGAAGTCGGTCTCTCTATAGAAGGACTGAAGTCGCTATCTATAGACGGATTGAAGTCGGTATTTATAGACAGACTGAAGTCGGGGGTCTATTGACGGACTGAAGTCGGGGGTCTATAGACGGACTGAAGTCGGGGGTCTATAGACGGACTGAAGTCGGTCTCTATAGACGGACTGAAGTCGGTCTCTATAGACGGACTGAAGTCGGTATCTGAAGACGGACTGAAGTCGGTCTCTATAGACGGACTGAAGTCGGTCTCTATAGACGGACTGAAGTCGGTCTCTATAGACGGACTGAAGTCGGTTTCTATACAAACAAGCTGAGGAGCGTATTTTTTAGAAACGAACTGAGTATTAATAAATTGGAGGGGGGTAGTTATAGTCAAGCTGGAGCTGGATTGAAGGGAGTGTATAGATACTACAAGAGGAGAATTTCGACTGAAAGAAGAAGACCAAAAGCGAAAATTTGTCGATGGCCAGAGGAGAGTCTAGGAAATGAATTAATTGATGCAATATTTTCATAAGTTTAATTGTCATGCGGCGTTCGTTTATTGATCCACACACTCGCTACCTTCCTACCCTCTCATCAATACATCCAATTTTTTTTTTCTCCTCATTTCCGCCCATAATTACCACCATTTTCCATGGCAATGTCACAGTACCATGTACCAAAACAAATTATGGAAGTTGTTAAAAAGCGATATGACGAAGTGGCAACAATTAACACACAAAGTACTCCAACTCCTGCCCATTTAATCAACGCTAATTTATTGGTACATTGACAACGTCGTCGCCGTCATTGTCCCCAACCCCCACATGAATTGACGTAGCGACAAAAAGTGACAAATCACTGTTATTTTTGAAAATGCTTGCAGTTTTTTTGACAAGCCAGAAAATGTGAAATTTTTCATAACTTCCTTTCGAGATTTTTTGTTGCCATTTTTGTTGTTGTTGTTGTCGGTGTTCATGGAGTTGGTGTTGACGCCAAGGAGTCCCTTGAGTATTTCTCTGGCTGACACATTTACGACAAAAGTGCAGGAGTTTCGTGTGAACATATGAACATTGGCGTGATAGATTTCATTTTGGGGGAGGAGGTTGTTATATGACAACTTAGCCAAGGGTTAAATCTGCCAATATTTGTTGAACTGTTACCATTCTATCATATCGCTCTAATGTTTGTCTCAGTTATTCAGATGATTGAATATCCTTCCTACAACAAAAAAATTTTTCTACTAAGAAGCCGAACTCCGATTTCAAATATCTCCATATTAAAATTCCGGAATCTGAGATTTCAGTACCCCTCTCCAGATTAGAGTGCTCATCAATCTCCACTCCTCGCCTTTCACCTCAAACCAAAAAAAATGTTTTTCTTACAAAATAACTCCGAATTACCCCTCTCACAAAAGCATTGTAGCTCCACCGCTGTCCCGTGTATTTATGTTAAGTACTTTGGCACCTTCACCCATTTGCTTTATTTATTTTCAATCCAGTTCGTATGCGATTTTTGCTTTTCTTTTTTCTGCAACAGTTCAGCAGCTCACCAGCTTGTCAGCTGTTGATGTCATTAACTCTTTAAACACATGAACCTGAAGCAGAAGAAGAAGACTCCGGAGTCCCAGCTAAAGAGATGTTCCAGAAAACATTGTATATGAAGCATCGATGCTGCTGTGTAGCTGGGATGGCTAAATAATCACTTGTGTCAAGTGACATGTGCGACGAACATCATCGGCCTTCTTTTGCAAAAAATGGTTCAGAAAAAACAGAGGAAGAAGTATTTGAAACATTTAATGTTTTGAACGAATCATTACATTTTTACAGATGAGAAAATATCTAGAACTGGGAGGGTGGATGTCAAGCGTGCGATGTTAAATGGAACGGGTGGAGGGGGAGATAATGTAAATGAAATTTCATTGGAAAGCCAAGGTATGGTGAAACTATATCAGGCTATGTAGGGGTTTTCTTTCGTAGACAAAATTAAAATTTTGGAAAGCTACTATAACTTCTGTTCATTTCGAAAGGAGTCTTCGGAAAGAGTCCCCGAGACGAGCAGAAGGAAGACTCCATAGACGAGCAGATGGAAGTCTCCATAGACGAACAAAAGGAAAACTCCATAGACGAGCAGATGAAAGTCTTTAGAGACGAGTTGAAAGGAGTCTTTAGAGACGAGTTGAAAGGAGTCTTTAGAGACGAGTTGAAAGGAGTCTTTAGAGACGAGTTGAAAGGAGTCTTTAGAGACGAGTTGAAAGGAGTCTTTAGAGACGAGTTGAAAGGAGTCTTTAGAGACGAGTTGAAAGGTGTCTTTAGAGACGAGTCGAAGGAAATCTCCATAGGCGAGCCGGAGGGAGTCAATTCTTTTTAGCTTACATCTCAAATAATGTTTTTTCTACTCAAGACGTAAACAAGAAGATATTGCGTATGAACCCCAAGAAGATTATAAACCCAATTGAAATTGAAATTGAATTGAAACCCACTGATAAAAATATTAGCATTGAAAATATTGACCCCTTGTGAGGACGATAGCAGAAGAAGTTGTTCGCAATTGTCCATCTCTAAAGTCGATCTAATTTTATAATATTATTAAGAAGTATCACATTTGAACCAAATCGGATACTCCTATCGTGCGCACTAGTCACCCAAACAGTCGAAGGGATCTAGATCGACTTCAAATAATGTGAAATTGATTTCGTCCAAAGGGACCTGGGGTCTGCATAATGTGATAGGGTATAGTAGTATAGTAGTGATATGGCTGAGCGCACAAAAATATTTGTAGAAATCCAATTTCTGTTTTAAAAAAATCCACGTTTTGAAAAATATTTAAAACAAATCACTTTTCGTTGGCCCTTTAAAAATATTTAAAAATTCCCCTTGATTTTTTAAAAAATCCAGGTTTGTTGTTGGTTGGAAAAAATATTTTTAAAAAATCCATTTTGCTTTTGGTTGGAAAAAAATATTTTTAAAAAATAAACATTTGTTGTTGGTTGGAAAAAAATATTTTTAAAAAAATCCACGTTTGTAGATTGTCCCTTGAAAAATATTTTTAAAAAAATCCACGTTTGTAGATTGTCCCTTGAAAAATATTTTTAAAAAATCCACGTCTATTGTTAGTTGGAAAAAAATATTTTTAAAAAAATCCACGTTTGTAGATTGTCTCTTGAAAAATATTTTTAAAAAATCCACGTCTATTGTTAGTTGAAAAAAAAATATTTTTAAAAAATCCACGTCTATTGTTAATTAAAAAAAATATTTTTAAAAAATCCACGTCTATTGTTAGTTGAAAAAAAATATTTTTAAAAAAATCCACGTTTGTAGATTGTCCCTTGAAAAATATTTTTAAAAAATCCACGTCTATTGTTAGTTGAAAAAAAATATTTTTAAAAAATCAACGTCTATTGTTAGTTGAAAAAAAATATTTTTAAAAAATCCACGTCTATTGTTAGTTGAAAAAAAATATTTTTAAAAAATCCACGTCTATTGATAGTTGGAAAAAAATATTTTTAAAAAATCCACGTCTATTGATACTTAGAAAAAAATATTTTTAAAAAATCCACGTCTATTGTTAGTTGAAAAAAAATATTTTTAAAAAATCCACGTCTATTGTTAGTTGAAAAAAAAAATTTTTAAAAAATCCACGTCTATTGTTAGTTGAAAAAAAATATTTTTAAAAAATGCACGTTTGTTGGTTGTCCAGTGAAATCTATTCTTAAAAAATCCACGTTTGTTGGTTGTCCAGTGAAATCTATTCTTAAAAAATCCACGTTTGTTGGTTGTCCCTTGAAAAACATTTTTAAAAAATCCACGTTTGTTGGTTGTCCCTAGAAAAATATTTTTTTAAAAAATCCACGTTTGTTGGTTATCCCTTGAAAAATATTTTTTAAAAAATCCACGTTTGTTGGTTGTCCCTTGAAAAATATTTCTAAAAAATCCACGTTTGTTGGTTGTCCCTTGAAAAATATTTTTTAAAAAATCCACGTTTGTTGGTCGTCCCTTGAAAAATATTTTTAAAAATCCACGTTTGTTGGTTGTCCCTTGAAAAATATTTTTTAAAAAATCCACGTTTGTTGGTCGTCCCTTGAAAAATATTTTTAAAAATCCACGTTTGTTGGTTGTCCCTTGAAAAATATTTTTAAAAAATCCACGTTTGTTTGTTGTCCCTTGAAAAATATTTTTAAAAATCCACGTTTGTTGGGTTTTCTTTAGAATATGTTTTTAAAAAATCCACGTTTGTTAGTTGTCTTTGGAAAATTATCTTTAAAAATCTACGTTCGCTGATAATTGGGGAAATATTAAAAAAATCCAAGATTGTTGTTGGTTGGAAAAAATATTTAAAAAAATACACGTTTATTGTTGGTGGGAAAAAAATATTTAAAAAAATCTAATTTTTTTGTTGCATGAAATAAATCTACGGTTTTTTGTCCTTTGAAAAAAAATTCTTTAAAAAATCCATGTTTGGTCCTTTGAAAAACATATTATTAAAATCCAGGTTGTTGGACCTTTAAAAATATATTTAAAAAAATCTCGTTTTATATTTGTCACGACATGTAATCTCAAATATTATGACATTATTAATATCCGGGTATCCGCTTTCATTCTTAAAGAGCTAATTGAACATATTTTAGTTATCCAAACATATTTCCCATTATTTCTAAACATATGGCGCTTCCTTTTGCTGTCAAACAATAATGACTTAAATCCCACAGGATCAAAACACACATTTTTCCCTAATGAACACTGCTCTTCTTCCTAGTCGCATTTGGAGGGAGTGCGGGAACAATTACATTTCTAATATTTTCTTAGAATACCCTGAGCATCAATGCATTTATTATTACCACAAAATGAGTTAATGATGTTTCCCCCAAAAAGGGAAGAAGAAAAATAGAAATACAAAATATTTCCAGTTAAAAATAAAATTTCCATCCCTGCCGCAAGAGCTGGCTGGAAAAAATTTTCTTGGAGAACATATTCTTCGCCTGGTTTCCAAGGAGACAACAACTCATTTTACGGCCCAACAAATGCACATTTTTTTGTGGGGGCGCGAGAGGGCGCAGCAAGTTAATTGGGCATTAATTTTGGCTGTTCTCAAAGTGCGTCATAAAGATGTGAAAGAAGGACCGCTGAACAGTGGTGGTGGTGGTGGTTGAATATGACCCCGGCTTGATATGACGAATGTAAAACGCACTTAAAAACTCATTACATTTTCTTTTGTTTTCCTTTTCGTCTATGAATAATTTTCCTGGAAAAGCTAAGAGTTTTCAATGCTCTAAAACAAAAATACCAACCATAACCTTTTATCGGCCTATGGTCAACCTCACCACGCCAGGCCATGCCACGCCACGACATCCATATCCTTTATGGCACGCACAAAAGAAATCCTAATGGCCCCATTGTAAAGGTGGCAAGGTGCGGCATAGATTTGTTGCTTACTTTCCACATTATGCTTTTATTGTTTTATATTTACAATTCTCATGACAGCGACCGGCCAGGCAAAAGCGAACTGGCCACAATTCTAAACTTGTGCATTTTCATTACACAAATGAGGAGGGGGAGCGGGGAAAGAGACTACTCCAGGTGACAACAACAACCAAGGCAAACTTAACCCCAAAGGACCTCGCTAACACAACCCCCACCATCACCACTGACTGCCACAAACAATAGCGTCATACACTTTAAACGCAATCATATCCAGGACATTTAAGCGAAACATTTTGCAAATCCATCCATAAAATCTGACACAAATGAACGTTGCTGGGCCAGCCATTACGGCCCTCTCCATTAACGGCAACACTTGCACTGAAAATTTGCAGAAACACACACATACACACCTTTTGGCCTGATTGATGACTGCATCGTTGTGTTTTGCCACCTATAGCATTACCTTTGCCCGTCTTCCTCCTCCAAGGCCCCTCCTTTGCCCTGGAAAGTACAATGCACAAATTCTCACTCGGGAATTGATAAATTTTTGTGGCATGCGACTATGTTTGGCATAATGGAACACCATCATCATCAGCAACAACAACAATACCAACAACAATTGTGCGATTTGAAAATGCAAACATTGAATATGAATTGTAAGGGAATTCTTTTACCGAGTTCAAAACATAAGTTGATGAATTCAAAGCTAGAATGTTACGAATTGATAGTAAAATGTGAAGTTTTGTCGGAAAGCGAGTGTATTGGGGTGCTCCAAAAACATATCCGTGGTTTGAGAGGTCGAAGGACGAAATGAGGATTTTTATAAATATTTTTTAAACCTTCTGACCTATAAACTAGGGTTTCCTTCGAAGGGTCAACTAAGGATTTTTGGTAATTTTTTTCTAAGGACCAACATTTCCCTAAGGACTGTAGGTCCTTGAAAAAATATTCTTTAAAAAATTCACGTTTATTGGTCCTTGAAAAAATATTCTTTAAAAAATTCACGTTTATTGGTCCTTGAAAAAATATTCTTTAAAAAATCCACGTCTATTGCTCCTTGAAAAAAGTATTCTTTAAAAAATCAACGTTTATTGGTCCTTGAAGAAATATTCTTTTGGTCCTTAAAGAAATATTCTTTAAAAAATCCACGTTTATTGGTCCTTGAAAAAATATTCTTTAAAAAATCCACGTTTATTGGTCCTTGAAAAAATATTCTTTAAAAAATCCACGTTTATTGGTCCTTGAAAAAATATTCTTTAAAAAATCCACGTTTATTGGTCCTTGAAAAAATATTCTTTAAAAAATCCACGTTTATTGGTCCTTGAAAAAAAATATATTCTTTAAAAAATCCACGTTTATTGGTCCTTGAAAAAAAAAATATTCTTTAAAAAATCCACGTTTATTGGTCCTTGAAAAAAATATTCTTTAAAAAAAATCCACGTTTATTGGTCCTTGAAAAAATATTCTTTAAAAATCCACGTTCCGTGGTCCTTGAAAAAATAGTTTTAAAAAAATTCACGTCTATTGTTCCTTGAAAAAATATTTTTTTAAAAAATCCACGTCTATTGTTCCCTGAAAAATGTATTTTAAAAAATCCACGTTTATAGGTTCTTGAAAAAAGTATTCTTAAAAAAATCCAGATTTATTGGTCTTTGGAAAAATATTCTTTAAAAAAATCTACGTTTATTGATCCCTGTCCTTTAAAACGTATTCTTATAAAAATAGCTAGAGGATTTTTTGTCCTTTGAAAAAATATTCCTAAAAGTCCTAAATTAATTTTCGCCCCTGTGCCTCCCCTATTTCGCCTCACCCTTATATATTTATCTCTCTGATTCCCAAATGTATGTTTGTTGTCGACATTATTTGAAGGAATCCCCTTTTGGAAAATAGGACGAAAATTCCTTCATAATTATTGTGTAATTTAGGAAATTGCTTTGCTCCGTCGTTTTGCATTTGAACACACAGAAATATGTGAAAATTTTAACAGGAAAATAATAGCGGCTTGGAAAATTGTGGATATTTTAAATTCTGATAAATGTAGAGGGAGGCATTTCTGGAATTGCAATTTTCGACAAGCCTTCAAAGAATAAAATGTTTCATTACAAAGCTATAAAATCGGAAAAATTGACAGGTTTTCGTTGAAAAGGAACAGAAAATCATTCCTTTTTTCGGGGAAAAATAATCACCAACTTTCCACACAGATCTATGGGACATTTGTTTAATTTAAAGGGATTGGAATCTAATTGGATTCCCACCCAGATCTATGAGTCATTTTATTGGATTGAAACTGATTTGAATCTCCAAAGATGATGAATGACAAGACATAAACCGTTTTCAATAAAAACAAAGAAATCTAAATAAAATGCAAGTCATTAGCCAAATTAAAATGACAAAGCATTCCACAATTACATCTAAAACTATTGAACCAGACCACCAACCAGTAATCCCCTCAACTGGTCCATGCATCCCGTGTTATAAAAATTTCCGATTCATGCCTTAATACCACCAAAAACAAAGGCATGAACGCTTTTCTCTCATTGTCCTAATAATAATTCGTATTACCATCCAACACAAATACAATTCATTCCTTCCATCTCTCCCAAAAAAGAAAACAACAAAAAGCTTCTTCTAAAATCGAAAAAAAAATCTGCCATAAAATTTGAACTCAGCCATTAACTGTCATCAAAAATGCATACTACAGGCAAGGCTATGAAATTAAATGTCATAAATCACAATTCCCCCATTTGAAGGCCGGCGAGGAAAAGGGCGGAAAGCAGAACAGCCAGGCGGCAAAGTGAAAAATTATATCGACACAATTTTATGACTAATCAAATGGGAAGTACAGCAAAAAAAATCGCCAACTTCATTTGTGAGAGGTTGAGTGATTGGCGATTGCCTTAATTCTCCCGCTCGCCCTCTCTCCCAGTCTCTCTGCGTCTCTCCCTCATTCGAAGAGCAATATCCTTGGCGACACCAATTCCTCAGGCTATGCGAGTAAAAATGACATAAACAATTTTTCCATTTTGTTAAAGCATTTCTGTGTTTTTAATGTTGCTTTTGGGTATGTCGCATTTTGTTTGTTGTTATGCGTGTCTGCTGTTGCTGTTGTTGTTGTTGCTTGAGTTCTTATCAAAGGGCATCATGCAAAAATCATAACTAACTAAACAAAAATTGTGTAGATGAGTTCGTGGAAATAAAAAAATCGCAGACGGCATTTTTTATGAGTGGGCGAATCGACTCAGATATCCACTTAGAAAAAAGGTCAAAGTTCGATTTCCCATATTTTTAATGGTACTCGTTTTTGTAATCGAAATACATGCATTCAAAAGCTAGACAAATAAAGTAACATTGTTTGAAAATATAATTTGAATCTAAAAATAATATTTCGAATCAAACATAATTTTAATAAAAAACAAGTAGATAAGCTGTAAGTTCGACCGCACCGAACTTTGAATTCCCTCCACCATTTGAAACGAATTTGGCAATTCTCAAAAACAATAAAATCCATTAAAAATTATGTTAAAATCTTAAAAATACCGAATGTAGCTGCTATATTAGGGTCTATACGACGACGACATGGACCTGCATAGGTAACTTCAAACGCAAAACTTCAAAAAAATCGGTGAATAATATAGCTAAGATCATCAAAATACCGAATATCTTTGGCTGTAGTATCCATTACGAACTTCAAATACCAAATTTGAAACAATTCAGGTAAATTATGTCGCTAAAGTCATGAAAATACCGAATATCGGGAGGTACCGTTATATGAGGCTGTACGAAGACGTGGACCTGCACAGGCAAATTTCTGTATTAGGCTGTAGTATCCATTACGAACATCAAATAACAAATTTGATAGAATTCCGGTGAATACTGTCGCTAAAATGAACAAAGTACCGAATATCGGGAGGTGCTGTTATATGGGGGCTATACCAAAACGTGGACCTACATGGGCCATTTTCAATACCAGAAATCCTGCAAACATAATATATATTTGAGTAAAATTTTATCAATCTACTTGAATTCTTTCGGAAATCACTCTAGATTTCCACAGAAGGATAGACCGACAGACGGACGGACATCGCTAAATCAACATAGAATTTTATGCTGATCAAGAATATATATACTTTGTGGGGATTAAAATGTATATTCCGAGGTGTCGAGTATACCCTGCATACTATGGTGGAGGGAATAAAAGTTGAAAGCAAACTTCATCGAAAGCAAACCGAAAGCACGTCCTAAATTTTTCGCTCTATGGATGAAGGAAAAATCTAAATTTATAAAAATTGTCCCAGAAGGCATTCGAATATTTAGTTCACAGACAGTTGCATGTCCGCTATTTATAAAGAATTTTTCGAAAATAGGTATCATTTTGGTATTTAAAGAAAAAAGTAAATTCTTTGAGATATGTGATGGGATATTTATTTCGTAGTAAAGAGGAAGACATACCGTTAATAACATTGAGGCACAAAATTCATTTTTTCCATAATTACAATCCCAATATATTCCGAAAGTGGAATAACTTGTTATAAAAAGTATCAGTCGGTTTTGCCGACAGATATATACCCTCAGCCAATGTTCAATTATTTAAGTATATTTTATTTCTTTTTTTTTTTTTGTATTATTCGAATTGATGACCCTCTATGTTGCTCTGCGGTATATTGGCCCATTCCAGGGGAGGCGCTTGCTTGAGGTGATCGACACTTTGGTATTTTTTAGTGCCAACCTTGCTTTCCAAAATACTCCAGACACAATAGTCCAACGAATTGGTATCCGGAGATTTTGGTGGCCATTGTGCGCTGCAAATAAAGCGAGGAACCTCATTTTGTAGCCATTCTTGGGTAGCGCGTGCTGAGTGCGATGGTGCTGAGTCCTGTAGGAATGTTTGCGCGCCCAAGGCTTTAATACACCCTCCAGAATATTTTCGCGCATTTATTCTGATGCCACGGTCGATTAATACGAGCGGATCGGCTATTATGGCGGCCCACACCATCACCATGGCCGGCGCTTGAGTTATGGTGGCCAACCGAACGTGCACATTTTCAACTGACCTCTTTGGTTTTCAACTGATCATTTTGTTTGTTTACAAACTGCTGGACAACGAATGTTTTGTCATCGGAGAAACCCAAATTCGGCAGTTTACCATTTTCGGCCAAGAGAAGTAACTCTTTAGCTCTTTTGAGTCTGCGGAGTAAGTTCTTGCCCTTTTTTAAATTTCAATGGCTTTACCCCGAGCTTATTTTTCAATATTTGCCGAATGGAAAATTGCGATATGATCAGTTCACGAGCCATTTTTCGGCTACTGCGATGCGGATTTCGATCAAGTCGCTTCTTTACTCTTCGAATCATTTCTGCTGATGTTGCTGTTTTCTTCTGTCCACTTCCTTGACGTCGGGCTACGCTACCAATATCACGGTAACGAGCAATGGTACGAGTCACAAAAGATTTATTCACATTTAAATGCTGGAGTGTTCTAACGATAGCCATTTGTGGTTTTCCAGCCAAATATAAAGAAATCACAGTATCAAGCTTGAATTCCATCACGAATAACTTTTTTTCTGGAAAATTCTCATCAAAATGCTTTTGTACGCTTATAAACAATATAATGAGCTGTCACTGGAATAATTTTAACAGTTGTCGGACGAGTGGCCTAGAAATGACAGCAGTCTGAAGTTGGTTGCAGTTTTTTCATCTTACCTTGTATATGTAGCCCTTTTTTTTAAATAAAATGCGATATGGGTTTTCTTTGAGAATGTGCTTTGTGTTTAGAATATATGATAGAGGACTTCTGTTCTAAAGCTCTATATGCGTTCAGGGTTCACGGTTAGTGTTATATTGAATTATTTTTAATTAATTATAAAAATTTTAATTTAGAGATCTGTTAAAAAGCTAGTCGTATTTTTCTAAGCTAATTATTCGTCAATTCTGAATTTTTTGAGACCTGAACGTGAAATTTTTGATAGTCCATAAAATTGCTAAACCCAACAAGTTAAAAAGCAGTAAGTTCGGACGGGCCGAACTTTTAATACCCTCCACCATTTGCAACGAATTTGGAAATTTTCAAAAAATAAAATCCTTAAAAAATTTAAAAATTTTAAAAATACCGAATATAGCCGTTAGTTTGGGGTCTATACGACGTGGACATACATAGGCATTGTTTGTCATAAGCCACTACCGTATTCAAATTCGAAACTTGAAATAAACGGTGAATAATGTAGCTAAAATCATCAAAATATCGAATATAGGGAGGTACCGTTATATGGGGGCTATACGAAGACCTGGACCGCACAGACAATTTTCTGCCACAGACTGTAGTTCCCATAACGAACTTCAAATACCAATTTTAAAACAATTCCGGTGAATAATTTTGCTAAAATCATCAAAATACCATATATAGGGAGGTACCGTTATATGGGGGCTATATAAAGACGTGGACCTGCACAGACAATTTTCTGTCTTAGGGTGTAGTATCCATTTTGAACTTCAAATACCACATTTGAAACAATTCCCGTGAATAATGTCGCTAAAATCATCAAAATATCGAATATCGGGAGGTACCGTTATATGGGGGCTATACCAAGACGTGGACCTGCACGGATAATTTTCCGTCTTAGGGTGTAGTATCCATTTTGAACTTCAAATACCAAATTTGAAACAATTCCCGTGAATAATGTCGCTAAAATCATCAAAATACCGAATATAGGGAGGTACCGTTTTATGGGGGCTATATGAAAACGTGGACCTTCATGGCCCATTTACGAATTTAACCTGCCTACTGGAAAAATAAACATGTGTGCAAAATTTTAGCCACCTATCTCAATTCATTCGAAAGATAGCGTGATTACAACAGACAGACAGACGGACAGACAGACAGACGGACATCGCTAAATCGACTTAGAATTTTACGCTGATCAAGAATATATATACTTTGTTGGGTCTGATATGAGTATTTCGAGGAGTTACAAACGGAATGACAAAGTTAATATACCCTCCATAGTATGGTGGAGGGTATAAAAAGTCAAAAGTCAATTGTTGTTCCCATTACTGTCGCAAACGTCATCCGAAAAGCAAATATGACTTCAAATATCAACCACCACAGCGTCATAAAAACCGATTTGTTCTTCGGTACGAAATAAAAGTAGGATTATGCCGGAGAGACCACCAGCAAATGTGGAATAAAATACGACCACCACAAACACAACAATAATGTGAACAAAATTTCCTACAAAAATAACAAATTAACTTTAGCAACGGAAAAGGCAAATTTCAACAAAAAAATATAAACAATAGCAAAACAACAAGGACATAAAGGACCTTATGTGAGGGTTGCGGGAGTTGGCATGGCATGTTGGATGCAAGGCAGTGAGAAATGCATTAGCTAGGCTGTTTTGTTTTTTCTAACATCCCTGTTCTCCGTTGGCTCTCGTCGTCATACTCTCCCTCCCTCCCTCTTTCTCTCTAAGTGCACAAACGGATAGCTTGTAGCCCCAAGGAATACATGCCATTACTTCAACTGTGAACAATCAAATATTACAAGTAAACCTCCCCCGCATTATGTTGTCTTTCCCCCTCGCCAACGGCCAGCCATCAAAATCATGTTTTGTATGCAATTGTTGGGAACGGTCGAATGGGCGGCAATATTAGTTTGATGTTAAGCGAACATTAAAAATTTGTTAATAACAACAGCAGCAGCAACAACACACACGGAGTAACAAATCCCAACAACATTAACAATAAAAGTGGCATGGCTAATCGGAAGGACCTTTGGAAGGCTAGCAGGCAGGACGGCTGGCAGCCAAGCCACCACAAATAAAGGTCAGGGGGTAATATGCCTATTCATGCAGCTTTTAATCTTTACCCCCTCCTCTTCTTCCTCTTAGTCTTTGGCATTCATTTAAAACCTAGATGTCTGCTGCACCCCCTCTCCTCACTCACCCACAACTGGTGGTAAATAAATTTGGCTTTTACGGAATTTATTTCCAATTTGCGTGTATCAACGTCACATTTTATGCGTTCCAAGCCTTAAAGGAGAAGAAGAAGGCGTGTGGCCAGACAAGGCGGCAATCCAACAGACATCATAAAAGCGCATTCAGCTCTGAACACCACCACTGACAAGGCTTATCAGTGGCAAAGCCAAACACAGACATTCGTCTAAGGAATTCCTTGGATCTCCTTTCGTCCTTTTCGGAAAAAATGCAATTCGACAAAATGCAAAGTATTTTTCTCTAGCATTCCAAAACGCCGGCCCAACCCCAAACATTCAATCATTAATATTCAACCCTCGTTCGAAGGTATTCCGTTACAAATACCAGGGGATATGGTGAGGGTGTTGAAAGCGCAAAGCCTTTGCATTTTCAAAGACGATTTCCTATGCACAAATATTCGAACGTAGTTCAAAGACATTATCAGCCAATTTACCTTGCGTAATTTTATCAAGCTTATCAATTACAGCCAGAAGTCTATACGCTGAATTAAATAAGCATTGGAAACATGATAGCTATTGGCAAGCTACAGTGGCCAAATTAAAGAGACCACCAAACGTAGATTTTTAAAGGGAAATTTCTTTCAAGGAGCATAATACAAATTTACATGTTTTTGTAGTATTATTTTTATTAGATTTGAAAAGACTATTGTTTTAAGTGTCAATTTTGTAAGGATTTTTTCCAGGGACCAACAGAACAATAAGCGTGGATAATTTAAACTAATTTTTTTTTTCATTTATTAAAATACATTTTTTTCAAGATCTACAAACATCAAACCGTAGATTTTTAAAATAATTTTTTTGAAAAACCAAACGGCCTATAAATTTGGATTTTTTAAAGAATAGTTTTTCAAGGGCCAATAAACGTGGATTTTTAAAGGGTATTTTCCCAGGACCAACAAACCAATAAATTGGGTATTTTCGAGAATATTTTTTCAAGGACCAACAGATCAATAAACGTAGATATTTTAAAGAATATTTTTTCAAGGAGAAACAGACGAGTAAACTTTGATTTTTAAAGAATGTTTCTTCAAGGACCAATAAACGTAGATTTATTTAAAGAATATTTTTTCAATAAACGTGGATTTTTTAAAGAATATTTTTCAAGGACCAACAGACCAATAATCTTGGATTTTTTAAAGAATATTTTTTCAAGGACTAACAGACCAATAATCTTGGATTTTTTAAAGAATATTTTTTAAGGAACAATAAAAGAGGATTTTTAAAGAACATTTTTCAAGGACCAACAGACAAATAATTTTTAAAGGAACAACTGATTTTTTAACAATTTTTTCAAAAGGACTAAACATTCTCAAAAGACCAAACTTGGAATTTTTTTAATAATATTTTTTCAAGGACCAATAAACGTGGAATTTAAAAAAAAATATTTTCTCAATATATTTTTTATATATTTTTCTAATTATATTTATTATTACTTATATTTTTAAAGACCAAGAGACCAATAAATCTGGATTTTTTCAAGGAACAGCAAATCAATAAATTAGGATTTTTTTATAGGACCAAACTAGGACTTTTAATTTTTTAACAATATTTGGATCAAACAAGGATTTTTGAACAATTGTTTTTCAGAAGGCCAAATTGATTTTTTAACAATGGTTTTTCAAAGGACCAAACGTGGATTTATTAACAATATTTTCAAAGAACTAAACAGAACAGTTTGTTTCTAAAAAAATAGTAACATTTTAGGACATTTTTACAGACATATGTACCATAAAAATTTATTTTAAATAAACCGCGATTTATTATACTTTTTTATAGATTTCATTTTTGGAGGAGGTTACAATAGTGATGTCTTAAAGTTTACATTTTAAGGTCCTCTTCAGCTTTGGTAATAGGTTTTTCCTAAACATTTTTTTTTTTTAATTGTTTTCAAAGACATTTTCCATAGGAGTTCTTCAGCTCTCAAGTTATAATCGGAGAAATATTTTTAGGTGCAAATCAGCTATAATAGTAGATTTTTTAAAAATAATTGTAAACACCTCTACTATACCTATGAATTATGAATTATTAAAATAAATCAGGTATAAACGAGGATTTTTAAAATATGTTTCCAAGAATATCAACTGTTGTAATCATAGATTTAAAAAAAAAAAAATAAAGGACCACCTCAACTAAATTTTTTAAAGGATAACAATTGCGGATTATTTTTTTTTATATAAATATAATATAAATAATAAAAAATATTCCATGGGGACTCCTCCCTCTTCGTCTAGAGACTTCCGGCATAAGCTGGGCAATGGAGTGAATCCCTTCAGCTGGTCTCTGGAGATTCCATTTTACTTAAAAGACAACCTCAGTTATTATCTTCAATTTATTTGATTATTTTTGCAAGTATAATATTGGATGTTCCATAAAGATTTTTCAAGGACCAACTCGGCTATAATATGTTTTTATAGGGATCACCTCAGTCAAATGATTTTTTTTTTAAATAATGTTTTTCAAGGACCTCCTCAGCTACAATGATATATTTTTTAAATATTTTTTTAAGTAATTTTGTCAAGGATCAGCTATGATCGTGCATTTTTATACTCTTCATCATAGCATGGAGAATATATTAAGTTTGTCAATCCGTGTGTAACACCTCGAAATATACATTTTAGATCCCCGAACGAAATGAAGTAGGTTGATAAAATTTTACTCAAATGTGTGTTTGGTCTGCAGGAAAATGAAAACGGGCTTTATAGGTCCAAGTTTATCTCCTTATATTCGGTATTTTAATTATTTGAAGTTCCTAATAGGTACGGCAGCCTATGACAGAAAATTCCATATGCAGGTCCATGTCTTCGTATGGCCCCCATAAACCGGTACCTCCCTATATTCGGCATTTTGATGATTTTAGCTACATTATTCTCCGGAATTGTTATGATTTAGACTTTTTAAAAATATTTTTTTTTTATATTTTTTTCATGGACCAACTCCGCTATAATCTTAAATAAATTATATTTATTTTTTGCAAGGATAATCATACATTAACCAAAAATATTTTTTGTAGGCCGAACTCTGCTATTATCGGATTGTCTTTAATATTTTTATAATTGATTTTTTTTTTTTTTTTTTGTAATAATTTCTAGAACAATTGTTTTATGGATACCCTCGCTATAGTCATACATTTTTAAAATAATCGTGGATTGCGATAAACTTTCAAAGGACAACATTCGTATAATCGTAGATTGCTAAATAATCTTATATATATTTTTTTCTTTTTAAATAATTTTGTTCCGCAGCTTAAATTCTTTATTTAACAATTATTTCAAAGACCACTTCAGCATTAATCGCGAGTTTGTTCAAAAATACGTTTTGAAGAACCAGTCGTGATGTTTTTCCACGGGAATACTCTTCTATAATTTTGGATTTAAATAACAATGAAGGGCATAGACTTAAAAAAAAAATATTTTAGGACCACATTTTTTAAAATATTTGAATTAAGGGTTTTTTGGAAAATATTTTTCAAAAATGTGTTAAAAGTTATAAAAGTATTTTTTCCAAAAATATTTTAATTGATGACATATTATAAATATTTTGTTTCAAATTTGAATCTTTTCATTTTGGACTTGAAAAAAAGTTAGAAATATTCTTGTCGTTAGTAGTACAATTTTTTGTTTGTCTATATATTCATGTAATAACTTTGCTTAAGCAACAAAAATGAGTTGAGCAATTGTTAGGCTATACATATGTTGTATATGTTGAAATTATTAAATGAAAAACATAGTTATGAATTTCTTTCTTCATCCAGCTAAGTGAACTCAATTCAAATATTTATAAGACTTAAACCAAAGAGACTCTATAGATGACCTTAAAGGAACGTTAATAAACTAACTTGACAGAATCACAGTAGACAGCAGAAAAGAATCTAAAATTTCTCCCATAATAAAGTAAAGAACTTAAAATATTGCCAAAAACCCTATTTCCCTTTTCAAACATTTTTATAATACAACAAAAAAACGCTCCTTCCAAAGAATCTTTGTCTACGACCCAAACGATGACCACAAACATATTGTACATGTCTTTATCTCGTATCGTTATCTGAACCATTTTGAACTTTCATAATCATATATTTATCATATAACTGCTAAACGTTTACAACTCCATTATTGGCTGAATGACACTTGGCCGGTCCATTTTTTCTGCCTTTTGAGGAAAATGGTCATTTCCATATGATTTTTCTTTTCTTTTTCATCAAACGAATTAATATTCAAAAGAGACTGTGTGTGTGTGAGGGCCCATGCAAAAAGTTAAGAAACTTATTTTGTCAAGTGGTTTCACTTAACATTTTTACATGGGGATTCCTAAATGTCAAAGCAAATAAAGTCAAACACACACACCCACGCATCTCCAAACACACAGTTAATATTCAAACAAATATCCTCGAAATGATGAGGATGATAGTGGACGACGTGCTTGTCCCTAGAAAATGACTACGTCGTTTTCTTTTTTCTAAAATGATTTTATTTCTGTTTTTGTTGTTGGCCATTTCAAGAAAAAAAAACTACATCTGAGATAGTGAAGTCGTTGTCGCTGATGACGACAGGGATGAGTCCATAAATTTCTATATAGCCAGAGTTTATAACAGCCACTTATTACACATTTACCCATATTCAAATGACATTTGGTTTCTCTCTTTTTTTTTTGGCTTCCGCAAAAATGTCCTGTATTAGTTTAACAAAAACCCAGTAAACAATTTTTGCCGAATTCGGTCCGATTTCTGTCAGAATCTCTGAAAAAATGTCCGATTCTGATTCCGAATTCCTGCCGATTTCGGTACGAAAGTTGTATGGACGTGGTCACCGAATTCGGAAAGATTTTCTGAAAAAAATCTGAGAAAATATTAGATTTTCTGGACGAATTCGGTGAAAATTCTTGAAAAAATAGGAGAAAAAATTAGATTTTCGGAAAAGATTCGGAGGACAACTCCGAATTTCTGAAAAAAATCGGGCAGAATTCGTCTGGAAATTCGGCGGAATATTCAGATTTTCTAAAAGAAATCGGTCAGAATTCGAAAGAAAATTCGGAATAAAATTCAGATTTTCTGAATTTGGTTGTCATTGCCTATCAAATACATAGCGCATGATTGAGTAGACAAAGTCAGTGTGTCGAAAAAAGCATAATTCATACAATTCGTCTTGTGCAGGCCTTTAGTTTCAACTGCTAAACAAGAACTAAAAATAAAAAGCAGTGCACACAGAAAACCGGTATGTAGTTGTTTTTGCAAATTTTTTCCATCATATTTTTTTGGGAACGAAAGAGAAAGAGGCTGATTCACAACAACAACAAAACGCACATTTTTACAACGGAAAATCTAACAGTTCACAATAACAATAACAAATAGCATTTTTGCTTTGCGCTTTGTTGTTGTTGAGATCTTGAAATGAATGATCACAACAACAGCTACTATGGGAGAGAATGTGTCAAACCACCACCATCCGTTTACATGTGGGAGAGAATATGCCAGAGCAATAGACAATCTACTCTCTCCGTTTGTACATTTTTCGAGTTTTTTTCGCTTAAAAACACAGGAAAATGTGCAGAAATTCTAAAAAAAAAACGTTTAGAAAATCGGACCAATTTCTATCAGAAATTTCTGAAAAAAACGTCAGAAATTTCGGAAAAAAATCTAAAATCAGAGCAGTCGGAAAAAATTGTTTACTGGGAAGCTTGCAATTTGTTGAAGTATGTAAGTGTGTGTGTGCGGGAAGTTTTGAAAAGTACCTCTCATGCAAATTCTTGTAAAAAGGTTATCAGAAACACGAAGAGTGGTATGATGATTTGGGGAAATCAACAAAACAAAATCTGATATCGTTCCAGTCACCCCACAAGAAAAAAATGTAGAAGGAATCGTTACAGAAAACTAAACTGCCAGAGCCATTACCAAATTCGATCGGAAGAATCGTTCTATTGAAAGTATGGAATGGTTGGGAAGTTCGTCCTACGAAAAAAAGTGCTTTAATCAGATTCTTAGGGTGGATTTCACCTCGAACTTGGAGATATTCAGTTTCCTTAGCTTTATTCAGCACGTCTGCAAGAATCCCAGCTCGCCTATGTAGACCTCCTCGTCAATACGGATCTCCTCAAGCACCTCGTCTAAGGCGACTTCCTGGTCTGTGTAGATTTCGTGGTCTAAGGAGGCTTCTTCGTCTATGTAGACTTTGTCGAATTTATTAAAAGTTCCACGTCTATGGAGATTTTATTTTCTGTTGCTAAATCCACCGTCTATGGAGACTCCTTCCTTTATATAGATCCTCTACAACATGTCTATATAGACTCCCGGTTGCTGCTCTCGTCTATGGAAACTTGAGTTTTCGGCTCTCATCTGTGGAGACACGTTGATACCGCCCTGGAAACCCATGCCTTCAACTCGTCTGTGGGAACAGCCTTTCATTCGCCTATGAAGACTTTCTCCAACTAGTCTCAGCTATTCCCTACTCGTCAGCTCGTCTATGTAGAGACTCCCTGCTCGTCAGCTCTTCTATGTAGAGACTCCCTGTCGTCAGCTCGCCTATGGAGACTGCCGGCTTAAGTTCAGCTGTGGAGGCTTCTGGTTTCAGCTTATCTATGGCTACTCGCAACTTCAGCTTGTTATGGAGACTCGCGTCTTCAGCTCGTTTATGGAGAGACTCCCTGGCGTGAGCTCGTCTATTGATAGCCTCCCTGCTGCAGCTAGTCAATGAAGAGACTCACTGCTGCAGCTCGCCTATGGAGAGACCGACTGCTCGTCATCTCGTCAGCTCGTCTATGGAGAGACCGACTGCTCGTCAGCTCGTCTATGGAGAGACTCACTGCTCGTCATCTCGTCAGCTCGTCTATGGAGAGACTCACTGCTCGTCTATGGAGAGACTCACTGCTCGTCATCTCGTCAGCTCGTCTATGGAGAGACTCCCTGCTCGTCATCTCGTCAGCTCGTCTATGGAGAGATTCACTGCTCGTCCATGGAGAGAGACTCACTGCTCGTCAGCTCGTCTATGGAGAGAGACTCCCTGCTCGTCAGCTCGTCTATGGAGAGAGACTCCCTGCTCGTCAGCTCGTTCATGGAGAGACTCCCTGCTCGTCAGCTCGTTCATGGAGAGACTCCCTGCTCGTCAGCTCGTTCATGGAGAGACTCCCTGCTCGTCAGCTCGTTCATGGAGAGACCCTGCTCGTCAGCTCGTTCATGGAGAGTCTCCCTGCTCCTCAGCTCGTCTATGGTGAGACTCCCTGCTCTTCAGCTCGTCTAAGGAGAGACTCCCTGCTCGTGAGCTCGTCTATGGAAAAACTCCCTGCTCGTCAGCTCGTCTGTGGAAAGACTCCCTGCTTCAGGTGTTCTATGAAGACTCTTGGGTTCAGTCGTATATGAAGGTTCTTGGCATCAGCTCGTTTATGAAGGCTCTTGGCTTCAGTTCGTCGATGGAGAGACTCCCTGCTTCTGCTCGTCTATGGAGAGACTCCCTGTATCTGCTCGTCTATGGAGAGACTCCCGGATTTAACTCGTCTACAGAGACTCCTGATTTTAGCTATGGAGACTCCAGGCTTCGGATCGTCTAAGGAGATTGCTGGCTTTAGCTCGTCTTTTGAGACTCCCTCGTCTCGTCTATGGGTAATCCTGGCTTCAGTTCGTCTATTGGAACTTGCTTCTTTTCTGTGGAGATTCTCTGCTTTCAGGACGTATTTGGAGACTCGTGGATTTTAAGCTGGTATGTGGAGACTTCCCGGTTTTTAGCTCGTCTCGAAAAATACACTACATTTTAGCTGGTCTGTTAAGACTCGCCGCTTTTTAGCTCATCTGCGAAGACTCTCCTATGTTTAGAT
Source organism: Musca domestica (assembly GCF_030504385.1). Lineage (NCBI taxonomy): Eukaryota > Metazoa > Arthropoda > Insecta > Diptera > Muscidae > Musca > Musca domestica. Next base: position 811,255 of record NW_026712235.1, read on the forward strand.
CGTCTGAAGAGAATCTGTTCAGTTCGTCTGAAGAGACTCTGTTCAGCTCATCTGAAGATGAGGACTGCCTGCTTTTCAAACCTCTATGGAGGCTCCCTGTTTCAAGTCATTGATGAAGACTCACTAAAGTCTCTCAGAAGAGACTCCCTTCTGCTCGTCTATGGAGAAAACCCTAGCTTTAGTTTGCCAATGAAGACGTCCTCCAGCTCGTCTGTGGATGCACTCTCCAGATCTTCTGTGGAGACTTCCTCCAACTATTTTTTATAGAATTTTCATTTGGTTTCCTAATCGACCCTCGTATTACTTTAAATTCCTTTTAGGTTTCCTAGTAAATACTCCCCTTACTTACACACATTAACATCTGATATCTATGTATGTTTGTAAGTGTGTATTTTATATTCATTTATTTTGAAGAGGGACACTGTTGAGCATTTTTTGTTATGTATGCATTGTTGTTGTAGTTGCTATTGTCGTTTTTATGTCATTTCCTTTATATAAGTTTTCGGTTCGAGGGGGACCATCAAAATAAAATTTTCATAATCAAGTTTATGATGAATCTACACATATTTGTATAGCTTAGCTGATGGTCGAAGTAGATTACTTTGGATGTGACTACCAGACATGCAAAAAGGACGAAGACCGAGTGTTGTTGAGTGGCAAGCAAATTGGAAGTTCGAAATAAGAATAAGAAGGAAAGACTAAAATATTTCTATTACAAAAAAAATCAAGTTTGGAAATCCAAGTTATATAAATATATTTTCAATACCATTTCAAGGACCTCTAATCATAAATAAATTCAAAATAAATAATCCAAGCAGGCATATACGTCAACACCCTATTTCAATTCCAAAGTTTAGTAGCTTCTGCAAGTGATTACCACTGTTGAATGGAGGATCGTTTTTTCCACTCTATCTTATTTGTTTCCATTCCTGTCTTGCTTTTTTCATGTTCATAAACAAATTTTTTGCAAAACAATTTTTATCTGTGCCGTCTTCGTCGTTGTGGTTGTTGTTCTCCGTTTTTTATTATTATTTTGTTGCTGTTGTCATATTCTGTCCATTTGAACGACGTATGTTCCTGAAATTTATTTGTTAAGAAAATTGTTCTTCATAGTTTTCCCTCGTTGTCTGGTTGCTAGTGGACCGACCGGTGGTGGGGAGTTTTAGTTTTTTTTTTTTTCTTTATTTCCTTCTTTCTTTTTCTACAGATATAAATAATAAACATAAAGGATATTCGGTAGTTTTTTCTACTTTGGTCGAGTCGGTGCGGACTTTTCCTTATTCACATGTGTGTACGAGTGCGTATTGGTGTGCGTGACAGATATGATAAAAAATGTGAATAATATAAAGGACAATCGTGACAAAAACACAATTTTTGCGTTTTATCTGGATATTCAATGTGAGTTGGCAGAAAAAATAATAACAATATGGAAAAAAGCGTAGGGTGGGCCGAGCAATAGGATTGAAGGCCTAAACCCAATAAACATGGATTTTTTAAAGAATATTTTTTCAAGGACCAATAAACGTGGATTTTTAAAAAAGAATATTATTCCAAGGACCAATAAACCTGGATTTTTAAAAAGAAAATTTTTTCAAGGACCAATAAATGTGGATTTTTTAAAAGAATATTTTTTCAAGGACCAATAAACGCGGATTTTTTAAAATAATATTTTCTCAAGGACCAATAAATGTGGATTTTTTAAAAGAATATTTTTTCAAGGACCAATAAACGCGGATTTTTTAAAATAATATTTTTCAAGGACCAATAAACCTGGATTTTTAAAAAGAAAATTTTTTCAAGGACCAATAAATGTGGATTTTTTAAAAGAATATTTTTTCAAGGACCAATAAACGCGGATTTTTTAAAATAATATTTTCTCAAGGACCAATAAATGTGGATTTTTTAAAAGAATATTTTTTAAAGGACCAATAAATGTGGATTTTTTAAAAGAATATTATTTCAAGGACCAATAAACGTGGATTTTTTTAAGAATATTTTTTCAAGAACCAATAAACGCGGATTTTTTAAAAGAATATTTTTTCAAGGACCAACAGAACGTGGATTTTTTTAAAATATTTTTTAAGGACCAACAGAAAGTGGATTTTTTAAAAATATTTTTTAAAGGACCAATAAACGCGGATTTTTTAAAAGAATTTTTTTCAAGGACCAACAGAACGTGGATTTCTTAAAGAATATTTTTTTAAGGACCAATAAACGCGGATTTTTTAAAAGAATTTTTTTCAAGGACCAACAGAACGTGGATTTCTTAAAGAATATTTTTTCAAGAACCAATAAACGTGGATTTCTTAAAAATATTTTTTTAAGGACCAACAGAAAGTGGATTTCTTAAAAATATTGTTTTAAAGACCAACAGAATGTGGATTTTTTAAAAATATTTTTTAAGGACCAACAGAACGTGGATTTTTCAAATAATATTTTTTCAAGGACCAATAAACCTGTATTTTTTAAAGATATTTTTTCAAGAACAAATAAACGTGGATTTTTTAAAATAATATTTTTTCAAGGACCAATAAATGTGGATTTTATAAAATAATATTTTTTCAAGGACCTACAGAACGTGGATTTTTTAAAAATATTTTTTCAAGTTTGGATCAGATACCTCCTTCGAGAGTTATCGTGCGCTCCAACCAGATAGAAAAGCAGGCCAACCGTCAGACGGAAACAGCTAGATCGAATTCAAATGTCCTGAAACGGTTTTGGTCCTAAAATACCAAAGGTCTTAAACCGTTATTTCGATGACTCACGTTTCAAATGATATATAATTTTTCCAGCAATTTTAAGACTATAACAAGTAAAAAAGCAGTAAGTTCAGCAGTTTGTAAACAAACAAAATTATCGTGTTTACTTGCCAAAGAGGTCAGCTGAAAATGTGCACCTTCGGTTGGTCAACAGAACTCAAGCGCCAGTTATGGTGATGGCGTTTGCCGCCATAACAGCCGATGGTCGCTCTTCGTGTGTATTAATCTGATGCGACCGTATTCTGAATGCCGAATAATACCGCGAAAATATTCTGGAGGGTGTATTAAAGCCTTGGGCACGCAAAAATTTTGGCCGTAGACCTTGGACATTCCAAGAGGACTAAGCACGCGCCATTCAAGAATGGTTACAAAATGAGGTTCATCGCTTCATTTTCAGCGCATAATGACCACCGAAAACTTCTGATACCAATCCATTGGACTATTGTGTCTGGAGTATTTTGGAAAGCAAGGTTGGCACTAAAAAATACCAAAGTGTCGATCACCTCAAGCAAGCGCTTCGCCGGGAATGGGCCAAAATACCGCAGAGCGACATTCTAAAATTTGATGCTAAAAAATTTAAAAATTATGGCTTTTGACTTTGTTGCAGTTTTTTTATTTTACCCTGTATACTTTGCTATGTCTAAAATATTATTTCTATGAGTTACAAACGGAATGACGAGCGGATAATATTATTTCAAAGAATATGGTTTAAAAAGTTCAAAGATTATCAGAGCATACACTTTTGAGTATATTTTTCCAGAAATAAAATCCCAGGATTCATGAATCCTGAATATCACATAACACCCCAATATACAATGAAACATCTCATTAATAACATACATAGTTACGTTTATGTGGTCATATCTGTAGTATTTTTTTCATCTCACTGACAACAATACGTCTGTATATGTAGAAGTCCTTTTGTGCCACTGTATGTGTGAGTGTGTGGTAGTACATTTAACTCGTACATCGGGATGTGTTTCTGACATATTTCCGCAAAAAGTCATAAATGTGGTCAAAAGACACACAGTAGAAAACCGGAAGTGACAAATATTCTGACATTATGAACTACTAAAAAGAAAAACATAAAGAGTTCACTCTGACCTTTTCTAGCGACAAATTTATGCATTAATGCTTGCAACAAAACTACATTAAAATATAATTTAAAAAAATTAAAGTTTAATTTTGACTGAAAAAAGTGACAGAACGTTTAATTATACAGAAATCATACAGACTCGAAATTTTTGGCGAAAATTAGGACGGCACCTAATCCTCGATAAAAAAAATAGCTGGCAAAAGAAAGTCATATTCATTAAAGACTGAATGCGAACAATTATTAAAAAATATTTAAATTTAGTAAATTTATACTAAAATTCCTAAAAACAACAGTGCCTCAGATCGTGCACACACTCCTTTAAACCTACTAAGTTCATGTGAGGGGACAGCAAACTAAAAGAAAAATATTCTCTTTTCCATTACTAGTTAAGTAACATCCCCCAAAAATGGATACTAAAATAGTGGTTTCGTTTAACCTGAACCCATTTCTAAACACAAAATTATGGTCCACTGGCATATTGACATTAAATAAATCTGGTAAAAAGTAACAAAACAAACATACTCCATATGCAAAAAGCTATTTATCCACATTTGGCCAGGCTAACCATGCTATACCCACATCCACTAGCAAGCCAAGTAAGTATTATTATAAAAACAATAAAAATAATCCCACATACTCCCCTCCTCACACACACACATTTAACGATAACAAAAAATAACCCCTCTTTATTGTAAGGATATTGGTAAAGAGCTTAAAGGGTTCAAAAACGAACTTGACAATTCTTTCATATCTTGATGTTTTTTCTGCACTTTTTTTGGCTGTCAATGTCATTGCTATGGGTAATAGCAAAATAAAAAACAAAAAATATCTGAATCAGACAGATGTAAAAAAGGGGATACAAACAAAAGATAAACATTTAAAATATTTACTTTGAGTTTCAGTTGTTGTTCCACCAATATTTGTTCATTTGTATTTAAAACTTAAAAGATTTTGTGGGTCAAAATCAACGACCATCTATAAAGCACACATTTTAAGTTAAATAAGGGGAACGGATTTTGAAAAAAAAAAAAACCATTATAAGTTTAACATACATTTATTTGTAGGAAAATTTATTTTGTTATTTAAAAATCCCAAAATCTGTTTAAGGCAAAGTATTGCGCACATCAAAAACAAATCTTGAAATGAAAGTTAAAAAACCAAATCAGGTTATTTAATAAAAACAAGTAAAATAGTATCAGTCGTTTTTCCGACACGCCCCGGCCTTGAGTTATGATTATTCAAACTGTTGACACTTTATGCGAGAGGTTCCGAAGCAGTTGACCAATTCGTATCTGACCTAAGACTGATATAAAATTTCCAACGTTGAATATTTTTCAGCCTTCCGACACCCCCAGCCTTGAGTTATGATTTTTCAAAGTGTTGACCCTTTATGCGGGAGTTTCCGAAGCAGTTGACCAATTTGTATCTTACCTAAGACTGATATAAATATTCCAACGTGGAATATTTCTCAGCCTTCCGACACCCCCAGCTTTGAGTTCTGATTATTCAAACTGTTGACCCTTTATCTCCCGCATACGAAGCAGTAGACCAATTCGTATCTGGCCTAAGACTGATATAACTATTTCAACGCGGCAGATTTAGACTATATCGACTACTTTCTATACTTTATATGAGATATGTGCAAATATTTGGAAAATATGGAAATATGCGTGAGTTTCCAGGTGTAACGGACCGAATTATTCCATTTTCATATTTCATACTTTTATATCCACTTTTATGCGAAATCATACGATCTGATATGAATATATAATTTCATATCAGATTTCTGGCCAAGAAAAATATTTAGATCGAATCGCAAACTTGTTTCGCAAGTTATGACAAATATAAGTATTGGAAATTGTGACCTCTTGTAGTACCAGAAGGGGTTCGCAGATATATATCATCTTCACAACAGATCTTGTGTTAGCTAAAATGTTTGTATGTGCGAAATTTGAAGAGAGTTGGATGCTTATTTCGCGTGGACCGTTTTGGTTATTCAAAACATTGACCCTTTGTGGGTGAGGTACCAGAAAGAATCTCTACCATCTTTATAAAAGATCTTATGTTGATGGAAATATTAAGATGTGCCAAGTCTGAATGGAATCGGACGTTAATTTCGTGTTTTATAAGCTTCGTGAAAATTCCAAATTTTGACCCTTAGGGGGGGAGGTACCAGAAGGAGTGCACCGATATATTCCATCTTCACACAAGACCTTGGGTTAATAAAAATATTGTGATGTGTGTAGTTTGACGTGAACCGAAAGGTTATTGGTTTTGGTTTTTTAAAACTCTAAACCTTTATGTGGGAGGTGCCAGAAGGTATGGTCGAATCTCTACCATCTTTATGACAGATCTGGTATTGAGGAAAATTTTGAAACGGGCCAAGTCTGAATGGAATCGGATGTTAATTTCGTGTTTTATGAGCTTCATGGATATTAAAAATTTTGACCCTTTGTGGAGGAGGTAACAGAAGGAGTGGACCGATATATTCCATATTCACACCAGACTTTAGGTTAATAAAAATATTGTGATGTGTGTAATTTGAAGACAATCGACAATTATTCAAAATGTTGACACATGACCTAGCACTGATGCAAATATTAGGATTTGCGAAATTGGAGCATAATCGAATTATTATTTCTCGTTTTGTAAATTATTTTCTTTGAAAATGTTGATATTTTGATCCGAACTCGATCTAAGTTTGAGAATAATATTACGATGTACCAAGTTTAGATAAAATCGGATACTCCCTTCGAGAGTTATCGTGCGCACCAGCCACCCTGAAAGACAGGGAGACTGACGGACGTAGCTAGATCGACTCCAAATGCCCTGAAACGGATTTGGTCCAAAGAGACCTAGGGTCTAAAACCGTTATTTCGATCAGGCACGTTTAGACCGTATCAAATGATATATACCCCTGTATACCTATGACTGAGGGTATAAAAAGAAGTTGAAGTTGACAACATTGGTATCTATCAGAAGGTCTTAACGACTACTTTGGTTTCATCGCTAACCTACCGAAAATTGTAGTTAATTACCGAAATTATAACCATTTTAATGTTGCCGACTTTTATCGGTTACTCAAAAATGAGAATTCCACTACAGGTCTTTTGCGTCACCATGTCGTTATTATCGAATTCCAACCCTTGATGCAGATAATGATCCGATTTTCATGTAGTAGAAAGAAGACCCATGAAACTTTCCAATTACCGATCATCAGTATGAGTTCCGGCAGCCCCGTACTACCACAACAAATACATTAGGCAAAGGCCCAAACACGGCAGATCGTGTCCTAAAACAGTGTTCGTAGCACTTGACCTAAGAAAGATACAAATGTGATTTGATATCATTTGTTCTTCCTGCCTGGATAGTTAATCTTATGCCGTAGGTGGAAATTTGATTTAACACAGACTGTTTTTCCATTTCAATTCTTGTCTCATTTAATTTCCTCAATGCGAGTGATATGAAAATATCCACGACTATTACACTACTTTTTAACATGGACTACAAAAGTGCCTGCACTGCTTTTGTTACAGCACATATTTTACTGAATGTTTTACCAGCTATCATGACCACACCAAATTTCTAAAACAACGATCGGAACACACCTTAACGATCCCAGTTCAGGAATCTTAGAGGACTATTCATTTCTTGACAGCGTGAAAGAGGTACTAGAGCAAATCCTTGAACAGGAAGGCCATCGAATTCACATATAGTACATATTGCATATATTTGTTGAAGTTGGAAGATAGAGTCAAAACACACAAGCTTCAAAACTATTTCAACTGCTGGAGGTTAAAGAATCTCTGTCTCAGAACTATATCCATATCATACGCATTTCATCAGTTGCCTTCATTTCTACATAAACTCTTATAGATAAGCACAAATTCGTAGTCACTTTCTTGGTTAAAAGCTACTAACAAAAAAATTCTGGTCAAAGAAAAGTCTACATCGACTTACCTGGATAATTTTCAACTTTCCTCGGCTATATAACAACACACTACGATTAAAACGCGCACTACACTCACAATTTCATCATGTTACACCATTATTTTTTACAATTTCACAATTTATTCTCTATTTCTCATAATTCACTTTAATTTCCTGGCAAACACGACAATTTTCACATTTCAACTGAGCAAAATTGTGCAAAATCAAACAAAATAACTGTTATTTGACAGTTTGAAAAGTGTAGCAACGTACAGTTAAAAGGGCATTGTAAATAAATTTTGGTAATTTTTCGATTTCGACATCCCTAATCCAGCGCCAAACATGTCCAATCGTTACTTTTGTTTTGATTCCCAATTTTTATTGGCCACTTTTCCCATTTATCAACATCCATTTTTTACGGCGTCATTTTTGCAAAAGGGCTTTGCAATTTCTGCAAAAAAAACATTGCAAACATTGCCCTCCTTTTTGAAACATCAAAACAAAGCTATTGTTTAAGAAATAAATTAAATATAAATAGTAAAGGCAATATAAAAACTTCCTTATTATAAATACTCACCTGTGTGAACAACTAAATGACAATAACGATTCCAACAAAGGACAAGGCAACAACGGACACTGAACGCTATGAAGATTCTCTGCGAGACCCAAGTGCAGAATCGTCTGACCCAGGCAAACAAGACGCCTCGCATGGTGAAAGCCACTCTGGCCGTGGGATTTCATACCACAGCCAAGGATCAAAATGGAGAGTGTAATAAAGATTTGGAAATTATACTATTCACACCACAAGATAAAAATGGTACCCGCTACAAAGTGAAGAATAACATTGAGAAAATGTTCACAAAGTTTTTGAAAGATGGAAAGGCCACAATTAGCTTTAAACAACCTGCTGAAAATCTAATGATAAAATGTGATCCCATACAATTGAAGGGATTTCTACAGACCCTTAAGCTGGGCCTTGAGGGTAAGGATTCGATAAATTTGCGAATGAATATTGCCTCGGCAACTGCAATTCCACAAAAATCACAGCCACAAACAAAAATGAATATAACAAATCGTGGAGATTATCCAACAAAGGGCTTTCCAAGGACTCTGAAGTCGTTGACCATAACCGGCATCAAATTGTGCAAGGTCACCTATGATATGTGTTCGCTGCGGAATTTGACAACTTTGAATTTGAGCTTTAATACCATTGAGAAGGTAAAATGGGAAAAATGTTTACAATTTAACTTGTTATGATTTCTAGAAGAATGTGTGGCTTTCCATAATTGTTCCTGCGATCATGGATATTGTGATCAATACTCTCTTACATTTTCCGTTTAAAGAGTTGGCAATAATAGCCAAATTTGGTCTTCCTTTTAGTTCTTTTAGAAATGATGTTTCAATATTTAGAAACCCGGTCAGAAAATCAACCCATATAATAGCTCTGCCCAATCGACTCTTAATTTTCTATGTCGAACTAATTTTTAGTTAAACTAAAGAATTTTTTTCTTTTTTCCATATTTCAGATACCAAATGAACTGGGACGCCTGGCGCTGGTTGAATTGAATTTGAGTAACAACAATTTGGGTGATAAAAATGATTGGCAATGGTTAAAGGGTAAAACCATACAGAGCTCATTAAGGGATCTTGACATGTCTGCCAACAAATTGGAATACTTCCCACCACCCCTGATCAAATATGAAAAACTAGTCACCTTAAAACTCAACAATAATCAACTGACCTGTTTACCACAAGCCATACGACGTATGCGAGGTTTGCGATTTGTCCACTTGTCCATAAATAAATTGGAATCATTGCCGGCGGCATTTAATAACATTCCCCTGGAAATGTTAGATGTTTGGGGTAATAATTTCCAACAGCTAAAAGAATACGATTTGGATACCAAATCGTCAACATCTTCGTCATCATCCGTCTCTGGTGTACAAAATTTATTCACTTGCTCACCATTATGGCTACAAGCCGCACGAGCGGTTTGCCAACATAAATTGTCTTATTCATCTGCCACATTACCTTGGATATTGGTCGATATCCTATCGGAAGCGCCCAAATGTGCCTGTGGCAAACTTTGTTATGGTGATACCGTTCTGGAGCGGGCAGCCATGGCCACATTTGAAAATGTCAAGAATTTAGTATTTAGTCGAGATCGTCTAATATATGCTGATATTGTTTTATGTGGTTCCCAGTGTGCTGGCCGTAAGCAGATATTGGCAACATAGTGTTGGCCCTTGGCGTTCGTGGGCCAAGCTTTAGACTATTTAAGAATTTGATCATAATCTGCACTGTTTCACATAGTTTAAGTTCTCACTCATTATCACCCTTGTCATTAGCGTTATTATTACTTATCTATTATAATTTTTTTGTTTCGTTGTCCCATTGTGTTTCTTTCTGCCCATAGGATACTGGATATTCCCAAATAACATTTTTTTATAAATAAAAAAAGGAATGAATAAATAAATGCAAGAGTTAAACATGATGTGATTTTTAAAGGGTGATGAAAATTTTCAAAATGGAGTCTATGAAAAGATTTACAGATCTTCTACGGGAAGATGAAATTTCTTCTATGAGAATTCCTAGAGATCTTTTATGGAAAGATACATAGATCTTATATATGGAAAGATCTACAAATCTTCTATGAGAAGATCTACAGGTCTTCTATGAGAAAATCTACAGATCTTTTATGAGAAGACCTAAAGGTCTTCTATGAAAAGACCTACAGATGTTCTACGAGTATACCTACGGGTCTTCTACGAGAAGATCTACAGATTTTCTATGCGAAGATCTACAGATCTTCTATGCGAAGATCTACAGATCTTCTATGCGAAGATCTACAGATCTTCTATGCGAAGATCTACAGATCTTCTATGAGAAGACCTACAGGCCTTCTAAGAGAAGATCTACAGATCTTCTATGAGAAGACCTACAGGCCTTCTATGAGAAGATCTACAGATCTTCTATGAGAAGACCTACAGGCCTTCTATGAGAAGATCTACAGATCTTCTATGAGAAGATCTACAGATCTTCCATGAAAAGATCTACAGATCATCTATGAGAAGATCTACAGATCATCTATGAGAAAATCTACAGATCATCTATGAGAAGATCTACAGATCTTCTATGAAATCTACTGATCATCTATGAGAAGATTTACCGATCTTCTATGAGATCTACAGATCTTCTATGAGAAGACCTACAGGCCTTCTAAGAGAAGATCTACAGATCTTCTACTCTAACATCTACAGACATACTATGAGAAGATCTACAGATCTTCTATGAGAGGATCTACAGATCTTCTACGCGAACATCTACAGACATACTATGAGAAGAACTACAGTCCATCTATGAGAAGGTCTTCTATAAGAAGACCTTCTATGAGAAGACCTCCAGGTCTTCTATGAGAAGACCTCCAGGTCTTTTATGAGAAGACCTCCATGTCTTCTATGAGAAGACCTCCATGTCTTCTATGAGAAGACCTCCAGGTCTTCTATGAGAAGACCCCCAGGTCTTCTATGAGAAGACCTCCAGATCTTCTATGAGAAGACCTCCAGGTCTTTTATGAGAAGACCTACAGGTCTTCTATGAGAAGACCTCCAAGTCTTCTATGAGAAGACCTCCAAGTCTTCTATGAGAAGACCTCCAAGTCTTCTATGAGAAGACCTCCAAGTCTTCTATGAGAAGGCTTACAGGTCTTCTATGAGAGATGTTCTGCGAAAGGATCCATAGATCTTTAAATCATCATTTCTCCTATGAAAGTTCAAGCTGAGTTCAATATCCATTCAAATAAAGTTTCCCCCTCAAACAACTCACATTTTTTTGCCATTACTAAGTCAACATTTTTATTTTTATGATTCATTTTTTTTTGTCAATTTGTTTAGCTAAATTTAAATAAACATTACTTATATTTTCGATTTTTATAAATTCTCAGCATAATTTGTTGATAAATATTTTATATACGTATATATAATTAGAATCATGTCATGTACTAGGTTTCATTAAGCGCAAACCAAGGAACGAAATTAAAGTGCTTCTAAAACAAAGTGCTTCAATTCAAAATATGTTTTTGCAATACATACAAACATACAACCAAAATTTAACTTAAATCAAGGAACTTAATTCTCAGTAACAGTACAAAAAATAAACTCAAAATAAAAAAATATATATATCTCTATATGCATACATACATACACATGTGTGTAATAAATGCTATAAGTACTTTTGTTTCGAAAAAGGATAAAAAAAATTGCAGATCATTGTGAACACAAACAGGAAATAAACAAATAAATTACAAATACCAAAATCATAAAAAAACACAGCTCTATTTTCTTTCTTCCACAAATAAAAAATAAAAATTTTATAACTTTGCCGGAACAACTAGGGGATTATGAAAACGGCACATTGGCAATGCAGGGAATCCAAGTGAGTTTTGCATAAATGCTATCCACAAGTGCTCATAACTTGCAGAGGCAGAACAACAAAGGTATAAAACATCCTATGGCCACAATAACTGGCATCATTATCGTAGAATCTTCCGAGGCATAGGGATCGGGATGACGTGGTCCACTTGTTTTTTTATTTCTACGTTCTCTTTCTAAATCATCCAAGTCATCATGGCCAGCCTCATTGTCATACTGACTATCAACATCTTCATCATCGTCAATAATATTGTCTTCATCGTCCACCTCCTCATCGGCATCCATAAGATCCTCCTCCACATCATCTTCCATTACTTTCTTTGTATTCGTTTTTAATTTTCGATTTGATGAATGTCCGTTGATATCATGTTTCTTCTCCTCAAATTGGTCGTCTGTATTAAAGCCTTCGCTTTGCATGGCCGGCAATCGAGGTATTCTCTCCACATCGCCTTTGAACAGAGCAAATGCATTGATTTTGGGATTATCATAGGCACCCTTAATAAACTCCAAACGTATCACATTGTTGCGTATATCGGAAACTTCATCCTTGTAGTGTAGTTTGCCACGTGACACCGTAAAGAAGATGTACTCATCATGTGCCGTACCACGACCAACTTGTGCAAAGATATCCAAATTTGAAACAATTTCATGTTGGCGATTCAGGACAACATCGAAAACCTTTAAAGGAAAGACAGCACAAAGATTAGAATTTAAATTGTGGGAAAAAAATGTTAAAATAAATTAATAGTTTTTTTTCAGGGATTTTAAATGGATATTCAAATTCAAGGGGCACAACAAAAAAGGGGCTAACACAAAAAAAAATAAGTTTTAGATTTCTGTTCCGGAAAAACAGATTTTTACCCTTAAGAAGACTTCTACAATAACAAATTCTATTACAACAATAGAGGAGGTACAACTTATCTACCACGCCACAAGCAACATCTCCCCCAACGTTGCCCCTTTCCTATTAAATTTAACCTAAACAAGTAAAATAGTATCAGTCGGTTTTGACGACAGATGAATACCCCCAGCTTTGAGACCGTTGACCGATTATAAGGGAGGTTCCAAATATTTAGCCAATATTGACAATTTCGTATCTGACCTAAGACTTACATAAATATTACAACATGCCAGATTCGGACTATATTGATTACTTCCTATACTTTATATGAGATATGTGCAAATTTTTGGAAAATATGGAATTATGCGTGAAGAACAGATATAGCGGACCGAAGTATTCCATTTTCATACTTCATCTAATACAGATAAAAATGTAGGTATGTGCAAAATTTGAAGGAAATCGAAAATTTATATCCAATTTAATGCGTAATCATAAATTCCAATAAATTACATATTCATTTCAGATTTCTGGTTAAGAGAAATATTTAGATATAGCAATTTGTAAAGAATCACCGAATTGTTTCGCAAGTTATGACAGATATAAGAATTGGAAATTGTGACCCTTGGTGGGTAAGGTACCAGAAGGCTTTGGCAGGTATATATCCTCTTCACAACTGATCTTGCGTTAGCAAATATATTTGGATGTGTAAAATTTTAAGAGAGTTGGATGCTTATTACGCTTTTTTTGTTTTTAAAAATCTTGAACGCTTTGTGGGGGAGGTGCCAGAATAAATGGTCCGATCTCTACCATCATTATAACAGATCTCGTGTTGATGAAAATATTGTATGATGGAATTAATGACTGAATGAAATCGGAAATTAATTTCGCGTTTAATGAGCTTCATATATATTCAAAATGTTGACCCTTTGTGGGGAAGGTACCACAAGGAGTGGACCGATATGTTCCACCTTCACACCAGACTTTGGGTTAATAAGAATATTGTGATGTGTGTAATTTGAAGAGAACCGGATGCTTATTTTGAATTTTATGATCGTTTTGGTTATTGAAAACTTTGAACCTTTGTGGGGGAAGTACCAGAAGGAAGGGTCCGATCTCAACCATCTTTATAACAGATCTTGTGTTTATGGAAATATTGAGATGTGCCAAGTCTGAAATCGAAAGTTAGCTTCGTATTTTATGTGCTCCATGGATATTCAAAATTTTGACCCTTTGTGTGGGAGGTATCAGAAGGAGTGGACCGATTTATTCCAACTTTACACCAGACCATGGGTTAATAAAAATATTGTGATGTGTGTAATTTGAAGACAATCGGACACTTACTATAATTATTCAAAATTTTGACCCTTTGTGGGTCGGTACTTGATCGAGTGGAGCGATATTGTCCATTTTCGCACCTGACCTAGCACTGATGCAAATATCAGGATTTGAGAAGTTGGGACAAAATCGTATTATCCTTTCTCTTTCTGTGAAGTAAATTATTTTCTTTGAAAATATTGATATTTTGTGGGGGAGGTGCCAGAAGCATTTGACCGAGAAGTTTGACAATAATATTAAGATGTACGAAGTTTGGATCAAATCGGATTCTCCCTTCAAGAGATATCGTGTGCACCAGCCAGCCAGACAGTTGACGTCGGTATATCAACTCCAAATGTCCTGAAACGGATTTGGTCCAAAAAGATCTAGGGTCTAAAATCGTTATTTCGATAAGGCACGTTTTGGCCGTATCAAATGATATATGCCCTCTTGTGATGATGTAAATATTGAGATGTACCAAGTCTGAATGACATCGGAGATTAAATTCGCGTTTCATGAACTTCATGGATATTCAAAAATTTTAAACTTTGTGGCGGAGGTACCAGGAGGAGTGGTACCTCCATATGGCTGAGGGTATAAAAATGATTTATGCACATCTGTAGGTCACTTCAACAAACCAGTTTGTGACTCTCTCTGGGAGGATAAAGAAGAAAAAGAAACGATCGAACATTTGCTTCAGCCTTGATGTAATATCAAAAAATCCACGATCTTATCCTTGGGGAATTTACGTAGATGGACAAAAAGAAAAAGGGAATGCTAGCTCAAGAGCATTCGATACTGGAATGAAAAATAAATTGGACCTATTGGAAAAACCTTTGCTTAATCACTTTATAATTTTCCCATCTCTGGGAATGATGTGGCTATGTGCCTACACAGTGAAGACCTCATAAAGATGATGAATCTAGAATTTTTAAGGTCAATTGTAATTCCTTGAAATATATTCGTTAATTAGTCTAAATCGACTACGTGTCATATACATAACGAACCCTTTCAGATAACCTCTAGTTTGACGTTATTAGTTTCTCAGACATTACAACGCTTTCAACAGAAAATGGCCAACATTTGTCTTTCGTTTGGTGTAGCACCTATTTAGCGGCGCCTACAGATGTTCTGTTTTTTTAAGTTTCCAAAAACAATTTTCAAACCGAATGGTTGAAACGTTTGGCATTGCGATTTTTCAAGGGATAAATACTTGCTTTAGGAACATTTTGTGGGTCTTGTTTCATGCTTGATTCAGTCGATTCAATTTGACAACTGTCCTACTGTCTTCTTAGCGGGATTCGAAAACGACTAGTCCCTAGTCTCCACCTGTATTCTGCATTAAAAGCATCTAAAATACTACGATTTCGTAGGTGGAGGAAGAAGGTTTATCTTTCTTTCTTTTTCTATGTAACAACTCCTTATAAGTGGGTGTGTTGAAACATAATTGATACTAAAATACTATTTCTGATTAATCTGCTTTACAAATAGCACAACCACAACAATAACATACTGATGTTGGTAAAAGGAAGCGCTCATATGTTGTTTGTTTTAATTAGATAATGGGGGGAGGAGGATAAAATTACTAAAATATGTCCTTTTGACTTTGACCTTTTGAAAATCAATACCTGCACATATATGTTTGGCCAATGATGAGACAACAAATGGATATGCATGTTCTAACAACAAATGTTAATAAGTTACCAGTTACAGGGAAAATATATTGTCTCGTTGGTCATTTTGAATTGCAATTAATTGACATAAAAGTATTTCTATTTTCTTATGTCGGCCCACTATTTCATTGCAACAATTGATAACAACGCTATCACTCTAATTCACCATAATTCCCTTGGGACGATAAAAATATCCATATCAATTAAAAATACCAAAAAAATTAAAACATTCCACTCACCTTCTTATTCGGCTCATTGAAATATACTTCGCAAAATTTCAATAGCAATGCATAATTCCCGTCACCTTCCAAAGGTAAATCATAGCCAAAGGTCGACGTATGATAACGTTCCGTGCGATACAGCACCTCATCCTGTTGCGGAACACGTCCAATTATCAGCAAATGGTTGCCATAATCGGAGGCAGTGCCCACATTCAAGGGATCAGCCTCATAGAGTATGCCATACTTATCAGTGTGATCATAGCCACCGGCATTAATGGCATAAATGACCTGTAAATCGTTGTTGGCAGCTGCCCGAACACCTGAGTACAAACTACTGCAGCTTATCAGTAAAACACTGGCAACGTAGACTAGCAATTGAAAAGAATTTCTTCTTGATATTGATGAGGTCGATGATGTGGCAAGATTCATGGCTAATTAGTTTATAATTAAATATTTTCCTACTTTTTTCCAAAACACCTATAAGCTGCCCTTATTTCCTTGTTGTTGTTGTTTCTGTTCTGTTGTGAGTATTCGCCGTCGTTGGCTAGCAGGCTGTCAATTGGCTATTTTTAACCAATCGGCAAATGGAGGGTACGTGTCCTAGTATACTTGGCTTGTTCTAATTTGTCTATCTCGGCTATCTGGAATATAAATGGGATTTTAATTGACGAACTTTAGTTGTTTATGGTCCACTGACTTTTATTTCAGCAAATGTTGATATTTTTTTTAATTTTTCAGTTTATTCGACGGACGACAACATTATAGAAACACGACAACATTATAGAAACACTAACAACAACATAAAATACACAGAAGAATGGTACCCGGTATTCTCCGGGTATTCACCATACAACACCAAATCTTCAAACTCTTTTTTATTCTTTTTTGACCTTTTTCACGCACAATCTCAGCAATCACACATACATATTTGTTCTACATATTTTTTCATACAGTTTTATACGAAATACATTTAAAATGATTTAACAATTTACCAAACTGAAACCAGAACTGAAGTAACGAACAAAGGACACAGTGATACGGCAACACTGAAACGAAAGGCAGCACAGAAAGAAATATGAATAAAGACATGGAATCAAAACAGAAAGTCTGACAACAAAGTGTTCCCTAGATCGGAAAAGTCACTTTCTACGTCTTCAGTCGTGCAGCTGTGTGTAGAAGCTAGGGATTTGTAATTCGAGTTTCGTCTCAATGATATCGTGCTGTCAAAATGCAATGCATTTGTTAATTAATGATTTTTAAAATTAATTAGACTCCTTCAAGGTAGAAAGGCCAAAGCGATAATTTCTATAGTTTTTTTGTAGATTTTTCCAAAAACATATATTTAGAAAACTATTCTACATTTCCAGGCCCGAATACACGATTGAAAATTTGTCTAGACTTCTTCAAGGCCAGAGGGCATGTATGAAAGGCGTGGATTTTGAAGAAAAATTGTAAGACTCCTACAAGGCAGGAGGGGTGTAGATTTTTTAAAGATTTTTTTTCAAGACTCTTACAAGTCCTAAAGGAGCCTTTAAAGAATCCCACAAGAACCAAAGAGGCGTGGATTTTTTAAAGAATCCTATAATGCCCAAAGTTGTAGACTTTTTTAAGAATCCCACAAGGCCCAAAGCGTGATTTTTTAAAGAATACCATAAGGCCCAAAGCGTGGATTTTTTAAAGAATCCCATAAGGCCCAAAGCGTGGATTTTTAAAAATTTTTTTTCAAAACTGGTACAAGGAAGAAAGACGTAGATTTTTTAAAGATCTTTTTTCAAAACTCCTACATGGCTCAAAGGCGTAATTTTTTTTAAAGATTTTTTTTCAAAGCTCCTACAAGACCCAAAAGGGTCTTAGACTCAAAGGCTTGGATTTTTAAGTAAGAATTCTAGACTCTTAAACAATGTTTGTCAGAAATTTTTGCAGGGCTAACCTACCTCAAGAGGATTTATTTGAAGTATAAGTAATGGATATGATAATTTTAACTCAAATCCAGTGAGTTAACCGGTAGAATTCGAATGCGGATAACCCCCTGGATTTCATCATTTCATGTTTTCATAGAACAAGAATTCGCCCGTCATTGCATATTAAAAAATGAATAGATATTTTACAAAATTTATTTATTTATTCAAACTCATTTGTGTAATACAAGGTCTTTAAGACCATGAAATCATATTACATAGCTAGCAAAACCTGAGTATTTAATACTTTGTTATGGTTACCACCTTATGCGGTACTGTGGTGTGTATCCAGCTGCTCAGGGGAGCTTTTTGCTCAGGGTCGGTTCCAACCCTGACACCAACAGTCCAAGGGACCTAACAATTAAAAAAAAGGGGACATATTACAACATCAAAACAAACAAAAATACAAACACTGCATACACCGGTGACAAGGGTGCTTGGTGGAAATTGCACCCACACTTGGCCCACCCAACCTTGACCCTTATGTCCAATAATCGTTAAATATCTTAAGGGCCCCGCATTCCACTAACACTTACCACGCAATTTACACCCTATATTCCCCCAAGAGTTTACAAATTAGCACATCATATCGACTATTAACACTTACACATATAAATAATTTATTGACATATCGAGAGTTGACTTAATCCTAACAAATAAATATTTGAACAATGTTGACTTTAAAATTCCTAACACCTGAATCTGTCTTTATGTGAGCCAATCGCTCGGGCTACTACAGTCTACGAAGAGTACATAAAAATTTTTGCCAAACTGGCCACTTTAAGCATCTACTCCCTCCCTAATAGAGCTCTGTTAAGGGGGTATTATGGACGTTACCTTATGTCCAAAATTACCAATAAACTGGAACTCTCCCTTCGTATGACGGTCTAACCCTACGCTCAGGTATATAACCGGGCGTTAGAAATTTTCACAATATAAAAATCTTAACCTAAATTCTATACACTAAGGACAATCACACTTAAACTACAGACAATTACATTAAATTAAACTAGTCAGTATAAAATTTTGGTGTCATTCCATTTTTCATTCAAATTAATCATTAATCAAAATTCTCTTCTTTTTTTCCAGGCCGCAGGAGGAAGATATATATATATGCCGCTTGGCCGCACCAACCGTTCAGGACTCGGTAAGTTTTAATAATACAAATTATTACCTGGAGATTCTGTACTTATATATTTTCTTTTCTTTCCAGATATTGATGATCTTTTTGACCTTTTCGGCATCAGACCTACCGAGCCGACCACTGTTTGAATACCGGTGCTTTGGCGGACCGGGGCTTGGCCTCACTCATGGACTTTCTGGGCAGCAGCGCTTTTTATATAAAAAATTTGCTGACCTCCTCCACCGAAAACTTGGAGGGGTCAGATATCTAGCCGTCTTTTGTTGGGGTGTTATCTTAAAAGAAAAAACACAACATCGAAACACCAAAAAGACATACACTATTAGAACAACAGAAACTTACGAAATTTTGGTCACACCCACACATACACAACAATCGGCAAATAAAAATAAAAAAATTACGAAAACTTTAATTCCACTATCTTGGTGTTTTTATGGGATCACTTTTTTAAATTTTAGCTTAGAAAAATTTTTCCTTGCCCGTTTACCAAAACTTTAATGGCGAATTTTTCTGTCCGTTACCCCTTTTATACGGCAGCCATTGGACGCAATCTTCCCACTTTTCCTTTTTTTTTGTTCTCCCTTGTTTATTCTCTTCCTCTTTGATCGCACTTAGCGAGCCCTATCGTTACCCATGGTTGCATATGATCTTAGTACCATGTACTAAGAGGAACATTGGCAGCACCTTGACACCCAACCGTATCCGGTTCATTCATTTTTTTAAGATCGGCTGGAGCGGTAATTACAAATGTAAATTCTCGCTCAGCCGATAATACAGAAAATTAATCTTTCGCAATCGCGGTACGCACGCAACAAAACTTCGCCATTTTCACACAAAAAGTGAGAAAATGGTGATGTGCGTTACTGGATTGTAACATTTTCCTGCAAAGCATCAGGATAAAATAATCAATTACAAAAGAAGAATGGATTTTGATCCACACAAAAAAAAACACGCTGCTGTGCTCCCACATTGACTTGGATATATGGGTAAGTATATTGAAAATTTCATTTATAATAATTTTATAGACATAGAATAAAATAACATATTTTAATTAATAAAATTTTCTTTTCAGAAAAAATGGGTACGTATTTCCACAATGAATGGCCATGTGGGGTGGCTCAGCCTACAGGGTTAGTGTGAGTGTGTGTGTATTTACGCATCATACCACCGCTTATCACCATTGACAACAATGCCGGTCACACATACGTGTGCCGGCAACAACTACAACGGTTTGGTGCCGCTCCAACGAGCAGAACGTCGCCGTCGCAGCTGGTTTGAAAAAAAAAAACACATACACAGCAACAATAAATGTGTGAACGTCATCTTCATACCATTTGTATGAAGATTGAGAAACAGGTAATTATATTCTTTATATTCTTACTATTAGGGCAAATGTTTATTTAATTTTCTTTTCCTTTCAGGTAAATTCAAGATTCGCGTTCGTGAAGTACCATTTGGGAAATATCTGTTTTTTTCTTATTTATTGCGCAATTGACGTGCGACGACAACAAGAAATGATCGCCATTCAATTCACAATGGACAATCTGTCTTTGCCTGTGGCGGCGTTAATAGAGGAATGCTCTTCGGTGTTGTGTTCCCCAGGTAAGTTTTGTGTGTGAAAAACTTGAACGTGAAAAATATACAAATAAGAAACAATGATTCTTGTGAGCAAAGATTTGCGGTGGCCACTAAATACACTTAATTGTGCACAAAAGAAAAACTTGTTATCGTTGTTAAAATTTGTGCATTGTGGCTCAGGTAATAGTGGAAATCTTTGCGTTGTAGATAATCCAACAACAATCGTGTGGCTCTGTCCAAATGGTGGTAGTTTGGAGTGAGTATGCGTTTTTTTTTTGTTTATGTGTTGTTTATGTTTATTTGTTTTGTCTATGACTGGAATTTTTGTTTACGATTGTGTTGTTGTATTCTAGAGACGACTCTTTTACGAAAATAGGAAAATGAAAAACAATTTCTTGGTGAAATGTTCCTTTATGAATATTTTAATTTTTACAGAAAGATAATTTATCGCCAGTTCATACAATTTTACAAATTTATTTTGCGTCAAAACAAAACATTTGTATTTTCTGTGCCAAACTAATTTATGTTTTTGTGTTTTTATTTCAGTATTTTTTTTTCCCAATTGAATGCTATGAAAGTGCTACAATGAATCTGCCAGCATGAAGGAACAGTTTTTCGTGACCTCATCGACTTTTTTACATCACCACACAACAACGTTCCCCTGTGGATCATAAACCTTCAGGTAAGTCTTGTTTACTTTTTATTTTTGTGAGTTAGAAATATTGCGGGAAATGCAAGGAGAAATAAAAAATACTATTAAAAACATTTTGCCAATAAAAAAGATGCATGGAGCATTTAGTTTTAGGCAACAATTACGTGGCGTAATTGTTTAAAAAAAAATTACATAGAGTAGCCGAATGTTAAAAAAAATAAAAGAAGCAATTATGTTCAAAAAAATACGCGAAGTAGTTGCTTGTTGTGGAATGAGGTTGATTTAAAGGTGTTTTGGAATTCAGGTATTCCATCTCTATAATTGATTTATAATATTTTGCTAACGTTCACCGAAAGGAATAATTTGTAAATTATTCTATTTTTTTAACTAGATTGTACAATTGGCATTCAGAATCATTCATGGGCTCTCGGGTAATAGAAGAAATATAAAAAAAATAATCTCATTTAAGAATTATTTGAGTTGTTGATCATAAAAATAAGGGTTTGCTGGAGTTGGAGATATCTTTCAGTAGCTCAACGTGGGGAACTCCCACACCCTGAAGTCTCATAAGCCGGGCATTCAATTCTGTGCTAAATTAGAATATAAGACATTGGTCGCTAGATAAAACATTTACTTTCTTTTGCAAAATTGTAAGCAAGATAATAATCTCTAAGCATAAATAATCATAGTCAGAATAATACCTATATAAAAAGGGGACTGTCCACAGCACAAAAAATTTATGGTATAAATGAAATGAGTCAATAAACTCCAGATATAATTACAAATAGTCATATAGTTTGATAAAATTGGACGTTTACGACACAAAATTATAAATCTATATTGCACTATTATTATATCACAGATTTATTGCACACTTCCTACACCTTAATATCTTTGGCATGATAATTACCAAGGGGTTTTCCCTGCAGAGTCTCCAACTCATACATGTTATTACCTATGGGTTTAACAATTCTGCATTTTAGGAATTTCTTACAAAATTTGGCATTTACGTTATTTTTGAAATCAGAGAGCATATGATTCCGTCTATAAACCTCTTGTCCAGGTAGGAACTTGACAAGTCTGGCTCTTTGATCGTACCGTTTTGCACTATTTTCGTACGCGTTATGTAGATTCTTTTGGACCTTTTCTCTCATCAGCTTTAATTTGTCGGTTTTGTTCATTTGCAAAATTTGATGGTCAGTTAATGATTGGAGCCGCCTAGCTAATTTGTAATCTGTTCCGCTCGTAAACATATTATAGCCAAACAACGCAAAGAAAGGATTCACACCGGTTGCTGAGTGAACTGAAGTACGCAAAGCCTGTTCAATTTCAGAAAGATACAGATCCCAATCACGGTGATCCGACTGAACATAGGTCCTTATCGCCGCCAGTACAGACTGGTTTACTCGCTCTGACGCGTTTGATTGGGGAGAATAGTAAGCCGTTGTTATGTGATTGATTTTGTATCTTTTGATCATTTCTTCGAACATTTTCGACACAAACTGCTTCCCATTATCACTATGTATTATTTCTGGCACTCCGAATGTATGAAATACTTGATCTTCCAGAAATTTTATGACGTTTTCGGCCGTTGCTTCCTTCATTGCATGCAGGAAAATAAATTTTGTAAAATGGTCCATTACTATAAATATGTAGGAGTTTCCATTCTTTGATCTAGGGTATTTGCCTAGGAAATCAATATACAGCTTCTGAAATGGTCTGTCGGTCACTACTTCATTTCCAATTGTAGGGCGCATATTTTGATTGGATGGTTTTGTTTCCTTGCAAATCTGGCAGTTATTTACATATTGCTTGACTTGGGATGTCATTTTTGGCCAATAATAAAATGTTTTTAAGCGGTTTAGGGTTTTGTATATGCCATCGTGGACAGCTTCCGTAAAGTTATGCGATTTTTCGATTAGTGCGTATGTTATTTCCTGCGGTATCCAAAGCTTCCACTCAAATTCCGTAATGTCTGGATCGCAATTCTTAGTTCTTTTATAGACTTTTTCATTTTCTATGCGGAGATCTGGTAACTTTTCTTTATTTTGCTTTATGGTGTTTAACAACTCGACATATTCCTCACTTTCAAATGCTGTGGTCTCGAAATCTAAGAGTTCTTCCTCACTAATCTCTTCAATTACGACATCAGAGTCAACCGGCATCCTTGATAAAGTATCCGCCACTACATTTTCCGAACCTTTACGGTGTTCAATGGTGAAGTCATACGCTTGGAGCTGTAAGGACCAACGAGCTAGTCGTCCGCTCAAGTCCTTTAATGACATAAGCCATTTAAGACTGGCGTGATCCGTAATGATCGTAAATTTCATAAGTTCGACATATGGTCGAAATCTCTTCACCGCCAATACCGCTGCCAAGCATTCTTTTTCCGTCACAGAATAATTTCTCTGGGTAGAATTTAATTTCTGTGAATAGAAAGCAATGGGATTTTCTCCGCCGTCGTCATCCTTCTGGAATAATACCGCACCGATTCCGTATTCCGATGCGTCACATTGGATAAAAAACTCCCGTCGGAAATCTGGGTGGCGGAGCACTGGTGCTGATGTAAGGGCTTTCTTTAAAGTTTTGAAAGATTCCATAGCCTCGGAATTTATATTGAACTTTTGTCCTTTTTTGAGGGTATCTGTTAGAGATGCAGATATTGAAGCGAAGTTCTTAATGAACCTGCGATACCATCCGGCGGTTCCTAAGAAGCTTCTTACTTCTCGTGGACTTCTGGGTACAGGTATATTCAGGATCGCACTGATTTTATCCGGATCAGTTTTCAAACATCCATTTCCAATGATAAAGCCGAGATATTTCAGTTCGCGAAAACAAAATAATGATTTTGTCATGCCGATCGTAAGATTTGCTTTTCTCAGACAATCGGCCACTTCGCTCAACAGTCTTAAATGATTGTCGAAGTCATCCGCAATAATTAGAAGATCATCCAAGTAAATGAATACGTTGGACTTTAATCTGCCAGGAATAACCTTATCCATCAGACGGCAAAGACGTTGCGCCGCATTACAAAGTCCAAACGGCATTACTCTAAACTGATATAGAGGGCGACCTGGTACTGTAAAAGCTGTATATGGTCTGGCTTCTTCTTCGAGCTCAATTTGCCAGAACGCATATTTCAGGTCGACGCTGCTAATATAGTGCGTTTGGTCGATTCTGCTCAATATCCCATCAATATTCTGCAAAGGATACGCATCCTTTATAGTAAGCGCATTTAATTTTCGAGCGTCTAGACAAAATCTGTTTTTCCCGGGTTTTCGAACCACCGTTGTTCTATTGCTCCATGGGGAGTCACTCTCCTCAATTACGTTAAGAGCGAGCATGTTGTCTATCTCCTTGTACACAATATCCTGCACGGCCGGCGATAATGGATAATGCTTATCCTTTACAGGATTTGCGCCTTCAATTAACTTTATGGCATGTTTCTCTAGACTTGTGCATCCTAATCCTTTCTCCTCGAATGTGTAAAATTTGCTTACAACTTCCGACAACCTGATTTTTTGGTCTTTAGTTAGGTCATGCATGTTGGCATTTGCGTTTTTGGATTCCCCATGAATTTTTATTTGGAGGTCTAAATTGACTTCTTCCAATGAAAAGATTTCTGGGGCTATCTCAAATAATCTCCAGAAATCAGTCCCTAAATATAAATCCTGCTGTAGGTCGGGACACAAATACAAAATAATTTCTCTTGTTTTATCCTTGTACTCTATGTTCACTACAATCTTGCCTAAAATTCTATGTCTTTGCCCTGAAGCTGTACTTATCGCTGAAACATATGGAAAAATTTGCAGGTTTAATTCTTCGGCGATTTCACGGCACTGTTTTCCTAATAGGCTAACCGTTGCACCTGAATCTAAAAGCCCTTTAACCTCTTTTCCTTCGATTTTAACGCTAACGTAAGGTCTAGGATCTTTAGTCTCTTGAAAACGCTCAATTGCATCGCATATAATCCTTTTCCTCATTCGGTTTTCCTTTTGATATTTTCTTAATTTCATAATTCTTATTTTACTTTTTTCTTTCTTGCTAGTATTTTTAGTCGGATTCGGGTTCTCGTTATTGCTTTCACCGAAAATTCTTGCTTTAACATTTTCGTAGTTTTGTTGCCTAGATTCTAAGGGTAAATAATGTCTTCGTGAGGCATAATCCTGAGTATTTCCCGAATCTGAATCTAATTTATTGGCGGGTTTACTATCTTGGAGGGCTCGGTGGAACGATGGTTTCCCGTCGCAACCATGTTCTTCCGGGAGTTTTCCGAAGCGCAGTTCGAGCATTTAGGGGTTATTGTGTTTGGTCTGCCACATTTAAAACAAAACAAACCCCTTTGTGTTGCAGGACAGTCTCTAAAACCGTGACCTGGTTTTTGGCAGTTCCAACAGAGAATTGGGTTGCTCGTGAAAGCTGCAACTTCTACCACTTCATCTATTTCTTCAACCCTATTCAATTCTAACTCCTCTTCCTGCAAAGCACTAACCCGAATAGGTCTATTTACGGGCGGAAATTGTGTTGGTGGTGGTGCTACGCTATCCTTTTTGAAGAATGTACGTTCTATTTCTAAGCATTCAATCCTCAACTGTTCCACAGAATTCACTGGCAACGCATAAACTATGCTAGAAAGATTTTTCCTTAAATTTTTCTTTACTAGAGAAATCATTTCGTATTCTGACACAGGCTTCTCTAGTTTAGAACGCATCAAATTCACATCATGGAAGAATGAATCGATTGATTCTCCCGGCATTTGTTTCCGTTCCAATAAATCCCTCATAGCCTCGAAACATGTCCGCCTAGTCTTAAATCTTTCCGTTAACCCGTATTTGAGTGATTCCCAATCAGCTATGTTTGAATTTCTTTGTTGGAGCCAAAACCATTCATAGGCTGGTCCTGACAAAAGAATATGAAATTCATTTAAAATCTCCTCCCAGGCTAAACGGTAGTGTCTCTGGAAATATTCCAACCTATATATGAAATCTTCGACCGACAAACTATTCGGCCTTCCCGAAAAATTCAATCCGAATCTTTCAATTCTTATTCCCATATTGGGCCCCAGTCTATAAATTGACGGTGTTACAGTGGCATGACGATTTGAGTGTGTCTGGTATTCGGTGTTGATAGGTGGTGGCTGAGTAGTGGGTGAAGGCTGAGTAGTGGGTGGAGGAACGTGGGGTACCTGGGTTTGATCCGTTGAGGATCTATCTATAGATAGCCTGGCGATTACTTCATTCAAATGTTGTATCGCAGCATGTACTTTCCCCATTTCCTGACTTACGCTCTCCTGAACTAATGACCTTATACTATTGCGAGCGTCACTTACACTTTCTTGGACCATCCCCCTTATGAGCTGATACAGCTCGTTAGGCGGATTTACTTGATCAGGTTGCATGCTCAATGGCCTTTGGATACCAGAGTTAGGCAAATTATTGGGGTTATTAATAGTCCCGGACAGATCTCGAACAGTATTATCTCTATTTTCCATTGTTTCTTCACCTCTTTTCTTTTTATTCTTCGGCTTTGGTGTTTGAGTCAAAAACCTGCTACTATCAAACGCTAAAACTCTATTTCTTTTACTTTGTCTTTTCCCTGATGTATATTCACTCATTAGAATGATCAAAAATGCATAAAATTCAGAAAACACAATATCAAAAATTAAATATCTATTTAAATGCGAACCGTAAATGGAAGGACAATATCAGTAAATTTAAAACAGAAAACGGAAATTTAACTAGTATCTATTTATCAAAAAAAAACACAAAATTTAAAAATAAATATAGAAATCTATCAATAAGTAAAAATAATTATAACATAAAAATCAATTCAAACACAACACAATAAGAACTTATGATAACACAAACATAAATAACATAAATACGAATGAACAAAAAAAATATCAACTAAAAATAAAAAATATGTATATGTATATATTTTAAACTGAACCGAACTAGACAGATATTACAACAATATTACTTTCTTCAAAATATGAGGTAATAGGATGTGTTTTCAATTGTCTGGCAAGTGTGTGGTTTTGATTTATATAATTTTAAGCTTTTTTACGAAAAGTGTCCTTTTAGGTTGTCACGGTGTATTGTACGACGTGGATTTAAACAAGTGGACAAAACATATTACATGTAAATAGACATTACGGCAATTTCCTAATTCTTGCGAAGGAAAAAGATCTCGTATTTAGAGTAATAAAATACAATGCTCTTGCGACTCACTTCGTCCCAGAGGCTATTGCACTTATTCCCTTATGTCTACTACAGACTATTTAATCTACTCTAAATACAAACAAAAACGTAAACAGTACAGGTCATCACACAATACATCATTTGTTACAGTAGACGAACAAGAGCTATTGCACTTGACCCATTCGATTTGGAAACGAATATCCTAATTTTTCTCAGACTTACAGCTAATATTGCACATTTAACACGACTTCGATCACGAAGTTGTGGTTGCGATATTCGCTATGCAAGAAAAATGCGATATTCGTTTTTTAATCTATTTTCTTAAATGGTCTATTGAACAGTGCCTCGGTGTTATTGCACTGGATATTTCGATTATTATCGTTTCAGCTTGGGCGCCATATTGTTATGGTTACCACCTTATGCGGTACTGTGGTGTGTATCCAGCTGCTCAGGGGAGCTTTTTGCTCAGGGTCGGTTCCAACCCTGACACCAACAGTCCAAGGGACCTAACAATTAAAAAAAAGGGGACATATTACAACATCAAAACAAACAAAAATACAAACACTGCATACACCGGTGACAAGGGTGCTTGGTGGAAATTGCACCCACACTTGGCCCACACAGCCTAGACCCTTATGTCCAATAATCGTTAAATATCTTAAGGGCCCCGCATTCCACTAACACTTACCACGCAATTTACACCCTATATTCCCCCAAGAGTTTACAAATTAGCACATCATATCGACTATTAACACTTACACATATAAATAATTTATTGACATATCGAGAGTTGACTTAATCCTAACAAATAAATATTTGAACAATGTTGACTTTAAAATTCCTAACACCTGAATCTGTCTTTATGTGAGCCAATCGCTCGGGCTACTACAGTCTACGAAGAGTACATAAAAATTTTTGCCAAACTGGCCACTTTAAGCATCTACTCCCTCCCTAATAGAGCTCTGTTAAGGGGGTATTATGGACGTTACCTTATGTCCAAAATTACCAATAAACTGGAACTCTCCCTTCGTATGACGGTCTAACCCTACGCTCAGGTATATAACCGGGCGTTAGAAATTTTCACAATATAAAAATCTTAACCTAAATTCTATACACTAAGGACAATCACACTTAAACTACAGACAATTACATTAAATTAAACTAGTCAGTATAAAATTTTGGTGTCATTCCATTTTTCATTCAAATTAATCATTAATCAAAATTCTCTTCTTTTTTTCCAGGCCGCAGGAGGAAGATATATATATATGCCGCTTGGCCGCACCAACCGTTCAGGACTCGGTAAGTTTTAATAATACAAATTATTACCTGGAGATTCTGTACTTATATATTTTCTTTTCTTTCCAGATATTGATGATCTTTTTGACCTTTTCGGCATCAGACCTACCGAGCCGACCACTGTTTGAATACCGGTGCTTTGGCGGACCGGGGCTTGGCCTCACTCATGGACTTTCTGGGCAGCAGCGCTTTTTATATAAAAAATTTGCTGACCTCCTCCACCGAAAACTTGGAGGGGTCAGATATCTAGCCGTCTTTTGTTGGGGTGTTATCTTAAAAGAAAAAACACAACATCGAAACACCAAAAAGACATACACTATTAGAACAACAGAAACTTACGAAATTTTGGTCACACCCACACATACACAACAATCGGCAAATAAAAATAAAAAAATTACGAAAACTTTAATTCCACTATCTTGGTGTTTTTATGGGATCACTTTTTTAAATTTTAGCTTAGAAAAATTTTTCCTTGCCCGTTTACCAAAACTTTAATGGCGAATTTTTCTGTCCGTTACCCCTTTTATACGGCAGCCATTGGACGCAATCTTCCCACTTTTCCTTTTTTTTTGTTCTCCCTTGTTTATTCTCTTCCTCTTTGATCGCACTTAGCGAGCCCTATCGTTACCCATGGTTGCATATGATCTTAGTACCATGTACTAAGAGGAACATTGGCAGCACCTTGACACCCAACCGTATCCGGTTCATTCATTTTTTTAAGATCGGCTGGAGCGGTAATTACAAATGTAAATTCTCGCTCAGCCGATAATACAGAAAATTAATCTTTCGCAATCGCGGTACGCACGCAACAACTTATAATAAAATACAAAAAAATTAATTAATTCAACAGCCAGCCATTGTCATTTTAGAGATTTGTAGGTCGGATGTTATGGTATTACGAGCATGCTTTTATCGAGAACACTCATATTCTTCTTTAATTATAACTAAAAGGACAGCTTAAAATATCCTACTTATGGAATTTATAGTTAAAATCTATTATTTTACTTAGAAAGGCGTACTTCAAAATCAAGTTAGTCAAGTGGCAGTTGTACATAGTTAAGATATCGGAGTTATCGATAAGTCAGTAGTAGACTTAGCTATCCCTATTATCAACACGTGCGGTCATAGGCGATAGATGGAGGAAGACGGAATTTTGCACTAAAAACCTATCAAAAATAGTTGAAATAATTAATTTTTTGGTATTTTATAACTCACATTTAAACCGTTTCTCCTCTCAAGTTGGAGGCTACACCAGAAAATCGCACTTATAATCGCCTTGGAACATCGCAAGGCCATAACAATAACTTACATCGATTGTCAGGAAGAAAATAGCACCAGCACGATGAATTTTGAAAACGAGGATCGTCTGCAGTTCGAACAGCTAACTGGGGGTAATATAATTGAGAAGCCTCCCATTTATGGCAATACTGGAGAGTAAGTTTATCAAAGTTTCCAATTCTAAAGACCACAAACTTATTCCATTAACTTCCTTTCATCTGCAGGCATTTACTATTCCTGTCGGGAAAATACATTAATGTTTACTCCACAATATCTGGCCAATTGGTACGCAAATTGGAGGGTGCCTCGACGACATTAGTCGATTATTGCTATGAACTGGACAATGAAGATATTGTTGTGGCCTGCAGTCAATCAGGGGAGATATTGACGTGGGAATGGAAAACTGGGGAATTAAAAAGCAATATCCAAATGAACATGAATTGTAGCCATGGTGGTGCAGTTACAAATTTCCAGATTTTAAATTTGTGGGGTAATTCCGCATTGCCATATGCTTTTGTATGCTTGAAAGTACCGAAGAGTAATTGTGTGTGGCGCCTTCTTGATCGTACATGCGGTAAATTTGTACCGGTACCGATGCAAATGAGACTGACGTGAGTAAAAACAATTCAATTTGTAATGAGAAACATTGTTAAAATGTGTCTGTTTTCAGGCCAAGGACACCTTTAATGGCAGTGGATAGCAAAAACTTTCCAAATTTGGTAATCGTCCAGGGTTATTATGTCTATTTCGTCAACTACAAAACCTGGAGCTTTAAAAGGTAAGTTTCAAAGTATAGAAATATGTGTAAGAAAGAAAAGCTCTTGGTGGAGAAAGGATTGACCCATCTAAATGCGAGGAAAGATTGGAAAAATCTTAATGGGGGTCAAAAGCGACTATTTCGAGCATTTTCGGCTGTAAATCTTTTTATTTAAGTTTAAATTTTTCCTCTTTTTTTCAGATTTAATAATGCCCATAAAGTTCCTATTACCGTCCTGCAAAAACATCCAAAAGAAGAATGTTTTGCCACTGGTGATGAGACTGGCAAAGTATTCCTATGGCGTGAATTTACCAGCAAGCATGAAGTGAAAACTGTAAGAATTTAAAACTATGAAATAAGTTCTTTCTATTTAAAATTAATTTATTTAATTATATTCCCCATAGTCCCTTTATCATTGGCATCACACCAAAGTTACCAGCATCTACTTTACTGTGTCTGGTGCAAATTTCTTCAGCAGTGGCGAGGAAGCTGTACTCGTAAAATGGAATGTAGAAAATCCAGAATACCGTCAATTTTTACCACGCATTTCATCGAAGATACAACATGTAGTTGTTAGTCCTGACAACGCGCAAATTGCCGTATGCACAGTTGACAATGGTGTACAATTTGTTGGCACAGAGAACAAGATTTTAAGTAATCTTCAAGAATTCACTTATATTGTGGATGATAAAACGGGAAACAGTAAATTCCCAGTGGGCTTACGTTTAAATCCTCGTACCAATACTTTGGTTTTGAATGGACGTACAGGTTCTTTGCAGTTCTACAATACCTATACCAAGAATTTCCTTTACAATGTACGTAAATTTGGCAATATTTTAGAAAAGAAATGTACATTTTTAATTGTGGTTTTTGCTATGATTTTAGTTGAATATTGTCAATCAAAACTTGCTGTCCACGGAAAGTGATCGTATTTTGTATGACATACGTGTAACAAAGGCCGCTTTTAATATTGATTGGCTGGCAACTGGCGAAGTGTTTAATGACAACGAACACTTGCCAGAATTACGTTTAAAATTTTGGAAATATCAAGAGGAAACTCAACGGTAAATAAACCAAATCTTAACACCTTACTTAGCATATTTAACAATTATACTTATTTTTCAGTTATGCCCTAAATACCAACATTGAGTTGCCCCACGAAGGTGGTTTCAAGGCTATAGAATTTTCCAATGACTATCAAGTGGATAATTTATTGTGTGCCACAGTGGGCGAAGATAATGTCATTAAAATGTGGTGTTTAGATGATTCCGATAGCATCTATAAGGAAGGCAAATCCTGGTTCTGTATAGCACAAACTTCCTATAGAAATCTACCAGTGGAATCTATATCATTTTCACAAGATGGTTCATTGCTGGCTGCTGGATATGGCAATACTTTGTGTATTTACAAATCGGAGGATTTGAAATTGAAAGCTGCCCTAACGGGGGCCAATGGCATGGATGGTTGCGTTACGAAAGCCCAAATTCGGCTACCCACAAAAAATGTGAACGGCTCTAAAGTCGATCTAAAAGAAAAGCGTGATAAATTAATGAAACTATTTTCAAATTTATTGGAATTGAATGAAGAGACCTTGGTAAAGGAATTGCAGAAAACCGTAGAAGATAATCGCAAATCTTCTGAAGAAAATCTGAAACCGGCTGGGAAATTGGATGATAAACAAAAAATGGCTTTATATTCAAGAATTTTACAAATGCATGAATTGAATCTTTTCCAAAAGGTTATGATTTATCAAAAATTGGGAATTGGTTGTAAAGTTCATCCCCAAATGACTACAAAGGTTATTGATTATATACAAAACTCCATCGGTCAACGTAAAAAGCAAAAACGTTTACAAACATTGTACGGAAAAACGCATCGCATGACCAAGAGTGAACGTTTCAAGGCTAAATATCGTTTGGAACAACACACAAAACGTCAGCGTAATTATGATGTAGCAATTACCAACAATTTGGTTCCTCTACTGAGCCTTCTGAACCTGGATCAAAATACCCAGCCACCCTTAAAGAAGAATACGGAAAAGGAACCTATTGTAAATAAGGTGGTATCGGATCCACCAAGGCCCACAATTGCAGAAATAAAGCATGTGCAATTTGCTGCCGGTGAATATGGACATCTGGTGGCCGTATGCACTGAACGTCGCATACTTATATGGAATTTGTTGACATTACGTTTGCAATCTGTGTTGAAATTGAGTGCAAAACATGTTACCTTTGATGCTCAAACTAATCTTATGGCCGTTGTGACCAACAATGATGAATGTAAGTTTAGGATTTATTTAATATCTTCCTATTAGCCCATTCTCATAATTCAAATTCTTTTTCTTCAACACAGTACACATTTTCCAACCAAATGTTCCTTTGCCCATCTATCAACGTCGCAATATGCCCCAACTGTACGGCATGGCTTGGATACCCAGACGTTATCCCAAGCAACGTTCCATTAATTTAGATTGGCAGGCTCAATCTACTTTGTACTTTTTAACAGATGATCAGGTATATTTTGCTAATTTAATATTCTTAGTTTTTTTGTTTATAAAAACATGTCTTTTTTGTAGAAAATTATTTATTTGAATTCACCCACGGAAAAACATCTTGATATTCCTCCTCCCATTACTTTCAATAAAGCTGCATCAGCATCAATGCAAATTTCTACGTTTGGTACATTTGCTGCTAAATCCATTTCGGAAACACATACTACCTCTAGTAGACAATCTGGTCCTTTGGTATTGGGAAATTCCGATAAGACAGCTGTGAAAACGGTAAGTCAGCTTGAGAAATTTTTGATGTTATATTTAAAAAATGGAAAACGTAATTTTGGAAGATATTGTTTAGTGATAAGTGTCTATATACTGGGCTTGGACTGTTTCAAGACGATTTTTTAAAAAAAACTAAGATGACATTTTTAAAGAAAATATACATATAATTGAAATGGAAATTTTAATTTTGGAAGACATTGTATACCGATAAGTGTCTAAACTCTGTTTCAAGATAATTTTTAGAAAGTTTCAAGATAATTTTTAGAAAGTCCTTCAACCAAGATAACATTTTGAAAGACCCCATCTAAAATATCGGAATTGATACAAGTTTTTAACAATTTGCTCTTCCTGCGGCTTTATAGATAAATGGCCCATGGTCTCTCTCAGAACATGAAATTCTGTCAATCTTCCCTAAGGCAGTGAAATCGACTTTAAAATTGACCTCCCTCCAATTCACAAATTATTGAGCGTACTTTCCGTCATCTGGCCAATTCAATCGAAAAGGAATGAGGTCTGTTTTTATTGTACTGTGAAAAAGCCGAATAATGGCCACCACATACAGACTTGGTTACCACATACATCCTCTTCACGAAATTTTGCATAACCTAATTGGAATGTGGCTGCCCTATGTCCTCGATAGCCCTACGATGACCTTGAATCGACTCTGGGATTTTGGCGTAAGTCTCATCTATATGGTGGCCTCAAAAAAAAAAAAAAAAAAAAAAACATCGAGGTGTAAAATCACAAAATCTCGGTGGCCTCATTGTTACTTTTGATGATCTTCATAAAATCACTTTGTGAGTGATTTATGAATGTCAGTACGTCTGTCCGTCCGTCCGTCCGTCTGTCCATATATTTTTGTGAACAAAATGCTGGTCGCTTTTATTATCCGATTGAGATGAACTTTTCCAAACGATACTTGTTTGGTCCAAGGACGAACCCCTTTTGAAATTGGTGGGAATCGGCTCAGATTTAGATATAGCTCCTATATATATCTTCAACCGACTTCGGGTTAATTATGCACCAAATAGAAAATATCATTGGAATTTTGGCATATCAGGCAGAATTTTGTCTAGAAGAAAGTAAATCAAATTTGGAGAAAATCGGTACAGATATAGCTCCCATATACAGGTTGAGATAAAAAAACTGCAACAAAGTCAAACGCCATAATTTTTATTTATTTTTTTTAAATTTTATTAAATGAAAGCAAAAAATGTCTGAAATAGCATCAAATTTTAGAATAAGTTTAGATTTGTTCGAATTGGTCACCTTTGTAACGAATTATGGAGTAACACGCTCTCCGAATGTTGCTCTACGGTATTTTGGCCCATTCCCGGTGAAGCGCTTGCTTGAGGTGATCGACACTTTGGTATTTTTTAGTTCCAACCTTGTTTTCAAAAATACTTCAGACACAATAGTCCAATGGATTGGTATCCGGTGGTTTTGGTGGCCATTGTGCGCTGGAAATGAAGTGAGGAACCTCATTTTGTAACCATTCTTGGGTGGCGCGTGCTGAGAGCGATGGTGCTGAGTCCTGTTGGAATGTCCAAGGTCTGCGGCCAAAATGTTTGCGTGCCTAAGGCTTTAATACACATGCCAGAATATATTCGCTATAATATTCGCCGTTTATTCTGATACCACGGTCGATTAATACGAGCGGAGAGCGACCATCGGCTGTTATGGCGGCCCACACCATCAACATGGCCGGCACTTGAGTTCTGGTGGCCAACCGAAGGTGCACATTTTCAGCTGACCTCTTTGGCAAGTAAACACCATAATTTTGTTTGTTTGCAAACTGCTGGACAACGAATGTTTTCTCATCGGAGAAAACCAAATTAGGCAGTTCACCACTTTCGGCCAAGCGAAGCAAATCTTTAACTCTTTTGAGTCTATGCATAGTGGTGTAGGGTATCATATAGTCGGTCCCGTCCGACTTACTGGCTTTTTCTTGTCGATATCAGTTTAAAAAAAGTAGAAAGTTTTGACCTTCAAAAAGATCATCGTTTGAAACATATATTTTTTTTCAATATGCGGCTATAATTGGTAATTTTTTCTTGTGCGTTCCAAAAAATCCCAATAATTAAAATACATTTTCTTTCTTTTCATTTACACTTTATTTTCAAATAAATTAATTCAACTTATAACCTACGACAAAAAACATTAACTTAAATCTATGAAGTACAAAGGCATAAAAGTTTTGTTTCATGTCTTTACAAATACAAATTCTTTGGGATCTATAAATGAATACCATGGTAGTTGCTACTAACTTTTATGTTACAAGATAAAATGAAGGCATTTCGCAAAGGGAACTTCTTTGGAACACTTTCTTTTAATCCAAAATTTATTTGGGAACATTTAATCAACTGTTTTTGCTGTTGGTAGTTGGTGTCTTGTTGTTATCTGAGGTTTTAACGAAATTATAATTTAAACTTTGGCTGAGTCTGGAAAAAAACGAAAATAAAATCGAAAGAAGAAAAAACGAAAATAAAATCGAAAGAAAAAAAAAAAACAAAAAGAAAAACAAAATAATGAAATTAAAATTCAATTATCGAAATAAAATCATTTATGCGGCGATTTTGTGTTAAAATTTTGCTACCAATTACAGATTATCTAGTTGTGCATAATTTTTGTTTAGAATTTTGTAAAATATGAGTGCGTGTGTTTGTTTGGTTTCGTATCGTAATGTAATTCTCACTTTTTCACATCACCCAAACGTGGTGCGGTCGGTACTCTTAAATGACGACAGCGCCTCATCATTAGGACGTCATGTTTAAAGTAACGCAAACAATGCCATTGTGGTACTTTGGGCATTAGCATTTCGTGCTGAAAATAGAGTAGACATTGAAAAGACGCAGTGTTATAAATTATTTATATTATTAAATATATTGTCTGGAAAAGTATAATGTGTAGTTATTACAATTGTATTCGATAAATAAAAAAACAATTATATTTGCATTCGTCATCAAGATAATCTCTAGTAAGCTGTTAAGTTTTTTTCTCAAAACTATAATAGTCCTTGTAGATAAATACCCAATTTAAATATTTGGCAAAGTTTTCTTAAGCTTGAATAATATGAAAAATGAATAATAACGGTCCTCATTTTGGCATTGCCACTAGTTTGTTTGGTATTTTAAAGGTTTTGGACCCAATTTTCAACAAAATCAGCTGTAATTTTTGATTGGATTTACATGCAGGAAAAAAACCAGTGTGGATCCACTTTTTATACTGGCCCCATACAACAGTACCACCTTGAGTTTCGGCAATTTGAAGGTTTCGGTACCAATTTTCAATCAACTCAACTTGATATTTCAAGATTCAATATAGATAAAGGCCTAAAATATAAGGGAACTTCCAAATTTCGGTTTTGCGGATAACCGATTAGGTTATAAATCTAGTTTGTGGGCTTAGGGTTATAGCAAGTTCGACACATGGCTACAGAGTGTATACATCATTTCGTTGATTTGTCCAAACTTTGCACCTCCTAATTTTTCTGTCAAGTTTACATCAATATAATATATGGTACCCCTACACATGGTAAAAGAAAATTAAAACAAGTAAGCAAAGGCTACAGTCGAGCGGGGCCGACCGTTGAATACCCTACAACACTATAATAAACGATACAGTTTATATAGGCGAGATACTCGAAAGAATTCCACAAGATATTGTGACAAATAATAAAAGAAAACCATCAGGTTTCGTTCTCTAATTTTCGAATAATAGCAACTTAAACTAATTTCCTCATTTCCAATTTATTGGTAGATGTTGCACGTAAATGGTCTTCCTAGATCTGGAACCAATATTTCCCAAAGACCTATAATCTCTCAGAAGTGGCAAAAAATTAACATTTATTATGGGTTTTTGACTGAAACGCATCTATATGAGATACAGACATTTGACTATATTCTTCAACGAAATCAGCGTTAACGAAATAGTCAGAAGTGCGTCTTTCCTGTATTTGTGAATTCTCCAAAAAGTCACTGGAATGGACATTTTCGTATTTTGTCTACAAAAGTTGGCAAACTCCTTCACACATTGAATATTTTTGGATGACCATCCAAAACTGCTTGGCTTTTGCAATGTCCGGCAACCCCCATAATTACGACCTGCTGACAATTTTGCAGTTTTTTGGTCCATTTCAACCCCTAAATATATGGCGATCATCTCCAAAAAGAATAAGCTTTTATTCTGACCCTCATCTTATCTCCATGCAAAATTTCGTAAGGATCGGGCCATAAATGCGATCTGTATATGATATCCTGATATCCTAACTACTTAGTTTTGTTAGCTGTAGAAATATTACCAAATGTTTAATTCAAAATGAAAATATGCCCAAAATATGACAAAATTGAAAAAATATAAGAAACTTTTACAAAATCAATATTTTCATCTTTAGAGAGATATTTTTATGCGATTTTTTAGACGTTTTTTCTTTCCTGCCAAGAGGTCATTCTGAATTAATGAGAACTGTCGAAATCAGTTCAGCCGTTCTCGACATATAAGTGATCTTTCAAGCATATCTTCTTTGATAGACATCAATATCGCACATATTTTGCTATATATCCGTTTTGTTGGATGTTAACATCAATGTAAAGATCAGAAGTAACCTTGTCATGGCTTTGTGATTTCGCCGGGATTTAAAATATTCGCGGTTTAATGAAAAATTTTGAATTTTTTCAACAAAAAAGATATGGTTTATTTTACCCGCTTAATATTATCCGATGACCACCCAAATGGGTACGCTTTTTGCCAGCCCTAAACTCTATCTACATGCGAAATTCCGCGGCGATTGGTCTATAATTGCGACCTGTAGAGCAAGTGCAAAATCAGGAATTTTTTCAGTTTTTGGTCCATTTCAACCCCTAAATATTATGCGATCATCACCAAAAGAAATAGGGTTCTATTCTGACCCTAGCCCCACTTCCATTTTAAATTTCGTGAAGATCGGACCATAATTGCGACCTGTAGAGTGATTACAAATTAACATGGACAGACGGACAGACGGACGGACGGACATACATAGCTAGATCGACTCAGCTCGGCGAGATAGGAAGATCCATATATACTTTCCTATGTGGGAAATCAATATTTCGTGGTGTTACATAATTTTTGGCCCAATCAAACTTATAATACCCCCAACACATAGTGTTGTAGGGTATAAATACCACATTTAACAGGCCCACAGTGCCTTACTTCGAGTGGTAAATCGTGTCGGAATGTTGAATAATTATACCTCTTATTAAATGGAAAAAAATCACTGATCATTTTCCTCCATAAAAAGTCAAAATCTTCAAAAAAAAAAAAAATAAATAAATAAAAATAATAATAATAAATAAATAAATCTCGAATAAACTGCTCTCGCAGATTGTAATATTTAAATGGAAAATCGACAATATTGGACCACTCCCTCCGGCGCCTTCCACATAAAAGGGTCGTAATATTAAATAATTATAACTCTTATAAAATGCGAAATAATTCACAGACCCTCTTCAAATATTTCTGTCAGAATTATGTCTAGATCACATGTGGAATATATATCAGTCCACACCTTCCGGTACCTTTCGCAAAAAGATCATAATTTTAAAGAAGAAGGAAAGACCTGACACACTTCAATATATGAATTGTAAATTTTTTGTCATCTCCCCTAGAAAGAAAAAGCTTTGGGAAAAGAGAGAAAACTTTGGGGCCCCTATACTGAGGCCTATAATTCGGTTGGGATGATACTACGAATGATACTTTAACTCGAAATTTTATTCAAGCCTTTTTTAGAATTCAGGCCACTTGGAAGGTTTTAGACAAATCTAGAAGTTTTATAGATTACAAAGGGAGAACTAGGAAAGACACAAGTCTTGATTTCTATAGAGTCAATGCCTATCAGGATAGTATCGACCATTTTTTGTATTAAATGGCTAATTTTAAAAATCGATTTGTTTATTATTTGGTCATTTATTCTCATGATTTGTCATGCCCTTAAATATAGCCCACTATGGTTAGGTGTTTCAATCGAACACGTTTGGCCCTTTCATCCTACTAAGAAGAAGTACAGGTAGGATATAGAAATGGAACAATGGAACCTACGTCTGAGAGTAAGTTTAAGGTTTCTATGTCCCATCACCAAAGGACCCTTGTTTGATAATATGGAAATTTCTTGAAAAGGACGGTATTTTAACTTTGTCATTCCGTTTGTAAAATACCTAAATATTCGTAGTAGACCCCATAGAGTATGTAATCAGCATACAATTTTAAGTCGATTTAACGACGTCCGTCTGTCTGTTGAAGTCACGATAAAGCCCACATTATTTGACGTAATGGTTCAAGATTTGGCAGAACAACATGTATTGTATCTATGATGTATAGCCGCCACATAACGGTACGTCCCGATATTCGGAATTTTGATGATTTTCGCCACATTTTTTTCACGGATTTGTCTAAAAAAGTGTATTTGTAAGTCATAATGAGTTCTAGCTTCGGTGGCGTAACATTGTGCGTATCATGATGTGTACGCGATCCCTACGTAAGGGCGTTGGGGTGCATTCGTATAAAAAAATAGGTCCCCGTTGTTGTATGGCCCCATATGAAGGTACCTCCCCATATTCGGTGTTTTGATGATTTTTGCCACATTTTTCCACGGATTTGTCCAAAAATGGGTTTTTGTAGTTCGTAATGGGTTCTAGCTGCTGTGGTGGAACAAAGTATGTATAGGTTTGGTATAGCCTCCACATAATGGTACCTCCGGATATTCAGTATTTTGATGATTTTTGACACATTTTCCCAAGGATTTGTCTAAAAATTGGTATTTGTAGTTCATAAAGGAGTCAAGCACCCGTGGTGAAACATTAAATATTTAGGTCCACGTTTTCCTATAGCGCACATATAAGGATATCCACCGATACTTGGTATTTGGATAATCCTAGTCACATTTACCCACGAAATTGATCCACATGAAGCTACAGAATTGAAGAGTTGAAGCTACAGAATTGAAGAGATGAAGCTACAGAATTGAAGATTTGAAGCTACAGATTTTTTTTTATTTTTCTGACATAGAAAATTCTTCGTGTTTTTTACAGGTAAATTAAAGATGCTATATATAATGAATTAAAGGGCTTGGATGCAAATAAGCTGTTGTTGAGAAATAAATAACAAAATGTATTTTTCCTGAATCCAATTGGAGTGTTTCAAAAAAAGCGGAGAAAGTAATTCTTCATTCGGAGAATAAAAATATCCAGCAGGGGCATTTCAAAATTTAAAATTTTTGTGTTTACAAACAAATTGACGTTTTATATGTTATTCTTTAATTTGATTTTGAAATACTACTTATATGTAGCTCTTTATTAAATATTCATAGGTTTCACTTGCATCTGATAGCAATTTATATTCTCGTCGGTGTGTAATATATTGCTTTAATTCACTTAAATTGCCTCACATTCAACAAAATCTTCTTCAACTAGCCATGCTGTCGCCATAAAATGGATTTCTTGCAATTGCTGCTGCTGCTATCAACTTCTTCACTTTACCTCATTGACTTTTGGCACGGGTCCACATTGAACGGTAGCAGGCAGTAGGATAAAAATGACACTGGCAACCATCAATAGGCGCATTAAAATTCGTAACCATTTCATCAGCATGATGACTTGAGTCCTTTAAAACTTCGTTTTGTTTTAATTTATAAAAAAATTAATTGAAAATAGTTTTTAATTTCTCCTCAAAGGCGTGTTATTTATTTAGTCCGGCTTTTTGTTTTGTTTACACGCGGAAGTAAAAATTTGTTATTATTGTTTGGGGTTGTTGGTTCGCTCGCCTTTTTTATAAAATGTCTGGATTGTTTTCGAAACGAGCAAAATAATAACACGCGCTCACAATGCAATGCAATTTTGTTAGCCTAGAGTTGAGTTGGGTTGTGTTGCGTTGCGTTCGGTTCCGTTTCGTTTCTTCGTTTGACCGGAGTATCATTCCTGGCAGATGATTTTATATTCGTCCCCAAAAACACAAACTGAAAATAAGAGCAAAGCGCCACTAGCCCAGCCGAGCTGTTGGGGGGATGGATACAGCTACACGAGTATTTCATGCTGTACTCAAATACTAGCAACATGCTGGTTGGTTGGTAGTGTTGTTATCAACATTTGTATGGAATTTGTTGGCGAGAGGGCAACAGGAATAGAAGGGCCTTAAGATTCTGGGGCGCCTTGTATGTTAATTAGAATATAAAATTATAAAATGTTTGATTATCTTTTTTTAGCAGGTTCTCTATTGTTAACTACATATTGGAAGAAACGCTTTGGAGCATGGGGACATTAGAATTGACATATGATAAAACCTCATTTCTTATTTGATAACGTGCTAGTATCATCACATTGACGATCATTGACATCATGATGAAAAGTCAAATTATAACCAAATCAATCGGACATCCTAACGGTTTAAAATAGAAAAAAAGGAAAGTAGAACTTTCGAGATTGCTAATTTAATTACCTATATCCATATTGATTTTTTTGGAAGGCTATATCAGCTGGAATATGAAACAGGGATCTTCAAAAAATATTTGCTACAGTAATATGGATATTATACAAAAAAATAGGCCTATATTGCAAATTTACTACCGGCGGAGACAACGCACTTTTAGAAGCATTTTACATTTAATTCTGGTGGAAAATTTGGCAAGGATTTTTTTTGTTCTGTCACAGATGTAGATTTTATACATGTCATAAGTAGGTATTCAACTCTCAAAATGGATGGATTTTGATGATTTTGTAACATGTACGAACCGTGGAACCTTTTTTTATAAAATTGTCTAAAGGCTATTACAGTTATCATTGGGTTGGAAGTGCTGGCGGAAGGTCGTCATAGGAAGATAATAATAAAAAAATAGATGGCTCGACAAAGTGAGGGAACAGAATTTCGACATCAAAGAACCTTTCAGTCGAAGGCTAAAAGTTTTTCTCACAAAAGGCAGAAAATCGTAACAGCCCTATGCTATCTTTCACCACCTAATCACAAATCGAACACATTTCAAATCTGTACCGATTTTCACCACAATATTCAGAGATCACTAGCTGTCCTCTAAACTCATATAATCTGAATTTGAAGGGATTCAAGGGATCAAACATCTATTTTTTGAAACAATATCAAAAAGTGAACTGGTAAACCCACCAGCTAGCCAGCAACCTGTCGAATGAGATCGGTCCAAAATTGAGCTATTTCTAGGAAAATATGTGAAATATGTTTGCGAATTAATATCGAAATAGAAACGGATATTTTTTTTAAATTGTGTTTATTTATACCCTCAGAAATATGGCTAGAGAGGAGGTTATATATCATTTGATACGGCCAAAACGTGCCTCAGCGACTTAACGGTTTGAGACTCTAGGTCTCTTGTAACCAAATCCGTTTCAGGTCATTTGGAGTCGATCTAGCAATGTCCGTCCGTACGTCTGTCTGGCTGGTGCGCACGATAACTCCCGAAGGGAGTATCCGATTTGATCTAAATTTGGTACATCGTAATATTATTGTCTAACTTAGATCGAGTTCGGAGATGGGCAATATCGGTCCACTCCTTCCGATACCTCCCCCCAAAAGGTCGAAATTTTCAAAAACTATATTTTCTGCACAGAAAGAGAAACGATAATCCGAATTTGCTCCAACTTTGCAAATCCTAATATTTGCGTCAGTGCTAGGTCAGGTGCAAAAATGGACAATATCGGTCCACTCCATTAATTACCTCCCCCACAAAGGGTCGAAATTTTGAATAATTACAACTCTTATAAAATGTGATGTAAGAGTCCGATTGTCTTCAAATTTCACACATCCCAATAATTTTATTACCCCAAGATCTGGTGCCAAGATGGAATACATCGGCCCACTCCTTCTAGTACCTCCCCCACTAAGGGTCAAAATTTTGAATATTCATGAAGCTCCCAAAACACGAAATTAACATCCGATTCCATTCAGACTTGGCACATCCCAATATTTCGATAAACTCAAGATCTGTTATAAAGGTGGAAGAGATCAGACCATTTCTTCTGGTACCTCCTCCACAAAGGGTCTATGTTTTAAATAAGCAATACGATCATAAAATCCGAAATAAGCATCCGTTTCTCTTTAAATTTCAAACATCACAATATTTTTATTAACCCAAGATCTGGTGTGAAGATGGAATATATCAGTCCACTCCTTCTGGTACCTCCCCCGCAAAGGGTCAACATTTGAATATTCATGAAGCTCATAAAACACGAAATTAACATCCGATTCCATTCAGACTTCGCACATCCCAATATTTCGATAAACTCAAGATCTGTAATAAAGATGGTAGATGTCGGACCATTCCTTCTGGTACCTCCTCCACAAAGGATCAAAGTTTTGAATAACCAAAACGATCATGAAATCCGAAATAAGCATCCGGTTCTCTTCAAATTTCAAACATCACAATATTTTTATTAACCCATGGTCTGGTGTAAAGATGGAGTATATCGGTACACTCCTTCTAGTACCTTCCCCACTAAGAGTCAACATTTTGAAAATTCATGAAGCCTATAAAACACGAAATGAACATCCGATTCCATTCAGACTTGGCACATCCCAATATTTCGATCAACACAAGATCTGTTATAAAGATGGTAGATATCGGCCCATTCCTTCTAGTATCTCCCCACACGGTCAAAGTTTTGAATAACCAAAACGATAATAAAATCCGAAAAAACAGCCGTTTCTCTTCAAATTACAAACATCACAAGTTTTTTAGTTTTATTAACTTTAAACTACGACTTCTTTATCTGTTCAATCTTACATGGAAATATGGTGCATCGTCTGTACTATAGTCCTAATGCATATTAAAATCATCTTCGAACTCATGGCTTTGATTCTGAAATAATTGAAATTTTAAAATTTGCCTTTTCCATTTTTTTATTAATCATTGTATTTCGAAAGGCCCTTTGAATGTTCCACCCCTGTATTGTAGGCCTCGGTTGTGTCGCGTGAGTGTGGGATTGTTCTAGAGTCGTGTGCCGGCGGTTTTATGTTGTTTGTTTGAGTATATAATTTGGTTAGAAACAAACTCACAGCATTC
This sequence comes from Musca domestica, assembly GCF_030504385.1. NCBI lineage: Eukaryota > Metazoa > Arthropoda > Insecta > Diptera > Muscidae > Musca > Musca domestica. The sequence continues at coordinate 856,211 of NW_026712235.1, forward strand.
AGACCAAATAATAGCAGTTCTATCCGATGCATGCAGCAAATGTATCTGGAATGAGACTTAGATTTCTCAAATGAATCACGAACAGGGAAACATTCGGCTACAACTGGATGAATGCATTCTCCCTGTATTTCTCTCATCATCTTACTGGGGATGATGTTTGTCTGGGTTATGTTGCAACATGCATGTTGCAACACCACTATTGACTGTAAAACAGAAAATGCTTTTTTTTGAAACACCACACAATGCAGGTGCCCCGAGGAAACATTTCTTGTTTTTGGCCACTAGAAAGGTTGTTGTAAGTTTTATTTATAGCATTCTAATGACTATCCTGGTTCTGTTATCTATTCACTTGTCAAATATTTATAGCAATGTAACAGTCGAACTCCCCCGCAATGTTGATTTACATGTCTCTATCATGGCACAATTAGTGTGATGGCATTCTCGTCGGCCCACTTCTTGTTTAGAGTTAATTCATGTTTTCATTCATATTTCTTGGAGCGTTATTAAGTGTCCAATAAACCATCATGTAATGTGCAACACGCGTTCTTTTATAAGGCAAATTCAATTAATTTGGTTTTTTTTTTTACGGAGCAAGAGATAATTGAATAGTAGATGGGGGCGCCACAAAATTTGTGTGTGTGTGTGGAATGCCGCCGCCGCTCACATTTACTTTTCATCCAATTCAAAAGTGGGACATATGGATAGCAATTATGTTGTAGCTGTTAATCTTTTAATAAAAACAGGGTATTGCAGACACTTTTGGAACGTAACAAAACAAAAAATGCCAGTGTTATCTCTTGTCATGCACAACTTCTGATGCAATATTTGTGGCATGTTAAATAAGGAATATGATAATTATACCCTGAGTATCATAGTCAAAGAGGATTTATATGTTTCGATACGTGCAAAAATGAGCTAATGAATTAGGGCTCCTATATATGTTTAGACAAAATCCGTTGCAAGACATTTGGTGCCGATCTAGCCATGTCCGTTTGTTAATCTACCCGTTTAATGTTCATGATTTCTGCAGATGGACCCTGATATCATTCATCAATTTTGATATCATATATCAATTTTGGTCCATCCTCTCCGAAAAAATGTCGCACAGGGGACTATTGATTCAAAATAGTTCTGTGCTTATCTACTGACGGAAAGGAGTTGAAATCTATGAAAACAAGCCCCAAGCAAAATCAGTTGTATACCCCAAGCTAATGTTCCATTATTTAAATATATTTTGACTTCTGTTATCATAATTCAAATTGCTGACCCTCTATGGAGTAGGTTCCGAATGTATGGAACAATATTGTCCATTTCGTATCGGGCCTAACTAAATGTGATATAAATATTGAAACGTGACAGGTTTGGACTATATCGACTACTTCTTTCACACATGCGTGAGTTACGAGATATAGTCGACCGAAGTATTCCACTTTCTGTCTTCATAAAATACAGATAAAAATATCGGTATGGGCAAAATTACAAGAAAATCGATTTTGTGTGAAATTTGAGAAGAGTTTGATGCCTATTCCGCTTTCTTTGAGCGTATCGTTTTTCAAAATCTTGAAGCCTATATGGGGCTGGTAGCAAAATAAAAGATCCGATCTCCAACATCTTTATAACAGATTTTGTGTTGATGGAATGGAATCAGATGTTAATTTCGCTTATTATGAGCTTCATGGATATTCAAAATTTTGAACCTTTGTGGGGGAGGTACCAGAGGAAATAGTCCGATCTCTACCGTTTTTATACAGATCATGGGTTGATAGAAATATTCAGATGTGCCAAGTCTGAATGGAATCGGAAGTTAATTTCTCGTTTTATGAGCTTAATAGATATTCAAAATGTCAACCCTTTGTGGGGGAGGTACCAGAAGGAGTGGACCAATATATTCCATCTTAACTCCAGATCTTGGGTTTATAAAAATATTGGGAAGTGTGAAATTTGAAGACAATCGAACTCTTACATCACATTTTATAAGAGCTGTAATTATTCAAAATGTTGACCCTTTATGAGGGAGGGACTTGATGGAGTGGACCGATATTGTCCATTTTCGCACCCGAACTAGAAATTACGCCAATATGTATTACGATTTGCAAAGTTGGAGCAAAATCGGATAATAGCTTATCTTTCTTTGCAGAAAATATGTTTTTTGAAAATTTCGAATTTTTGTGGGGAGGTACCAGAAGTAGCGGACCGATATATTCCATCTTAACACCATATCTTGGGTTGATAAAAATATTGGGATCTGTGGAATTTTAGACAGTCGGACTCTTACATCAAATTTTATAAGAGTTGTAATTATTCAAAATTTTTACCCTTTTTGTGGGAGGTACTTGATGGAGTGGACCGATATTGTTCATTTTCGCGCCTGAACTAGAAATGACGCAAATATTAAGATTTGCAAAGTTGGAGCAAAATCGGATAATAGCTTATCTTTCTGTGCAAAAAATTTGTTTTTTTTTTTTTAATTTCGACTCCACTCCCATATTGCCCATCCGAACTCGATCTAAGTTTGGCAAAAATATTACGATGTACTAAGTTTGGACCAAAACGGATACTCCCTTCGAGAGTCATCGTGCTCACTAGCCAGCCAGACACACAGACGGACGGACATCGCTAGATCGACTCCAAATGTCCTGAAACGGATTTAGTCCAAAGAGGTCTAAAACAGTTATTTCGACCAGATATGTTTTGACCGTATCAAATGATATATTTCCTCTGTAGCCCTATGGCTGAGGGTATACATATGCTATTAGAGATCTTCTACGAAACATGATCGTATACTCCAACCTAATTGGACTAAGCATATGTAAATTTCTAACGACTATAATCAACTGCAGTAAGGTTCTTCCTTGGACAAAAAAAAAAAAAAAAAAAATAAACTGTTCACAATTTGATCTCTATCGTAATCAGAATATGATTCTATGGAGATCGCCAAAAGGAACTATTGGTCTATCTCGTTTCCTTCCAAATGTTACTATTCACCTTGCCCATTCCCGGCAAAGCGCTTGCTTGAGGTGACCGACACTTTGGTATTTTTTAGTGCCAACCTTGCTTTCCAAAATGCTCCAGACACAGTAGTCCAACGGATTGGTATCCGGAGATTTTGGTCGCCGTAGAGGGCTGGAAATGAAGCGATGAACCTTATTTTGTAACCATTTTTGGGTGGCGCATCCTGAGTCCTGTTGAAATATCCAAGGTTTGCAGCCAAAATGTTTGCGTGCCCAAGTCTTTAATACGTAATATTTTCGCGTTAATATTCGGCATTTATTCTGATGCCACGGTCGATTAATACGAGCCCCATCACCATGGCCGGGACTTGAGTTCTGGTGGCCAACCGAAGGTGCACATTTTCAGCTGTCCTCTTTGGCAAGTAAACACGATCATGTTGTTCATTGACCGAATATCAATGTTCATTATCCAATTCGTCATTTTGACCAATTGTAAATTTTTGTTGTCAAATAAATATCTCTTTCGATGTTGTTGATATTTTCCCCCACATATAGCCTTCGTGATTTCCATCAGAATCGTTCTTGTACAAAAACAAAAGCTCTCGTTGTTGATTGTATTTCAAGATCAGAGTAATCTTCAAACGCAATCACAATTAATGAGTTGACTGAACCGTAGCCAAATCATCTGCTACTGGGGAAACGCACAAGGAAATGTGCTGAAAACGAAACTGAAGAACTTTCATTTGGCGGATATGCTATGACAATAAAAAACACTTTCCTCAAAAAAAAAAAAAAATTCCAAAATTACAATTCTTGACCTATTGAGGTTGAGATTTGGGGGTGTGCTTATGTTTTGGGTGAGTTTCTTGCTAATTGAAAGATTTATTTTTAGGCAGACTGTCGTTGCTCTCGACAATCTTTGAGTTTTAAGAAAATAATTTGAACACGAGCTCTTTTTTGTTATTTGATGACCTTTCACTGCCCCCTATGATATGAATGAATAGCTTCATATGGCTTGGTGATTCGTTGATATGTTAATAAATTTTGCCTAGGGTCTATGGGAAATAAAAAAATTGGAATCCAAGAAACGTGAACTCTCTGTGTAATGCTAGCATGCAATAATTTCCGTTTGTTTGTGCGGAAATTATTGCACGACAGCGGATTCTGAAGATCGAATACCTTATACAATGAATGCGGACATTACTGATTCACTGAATCACATCAACATTGAAATGACGATGATGAGATACCAAGAAAATCGATTTCTGTAGACTTCCAGCAAAGCCAGACAGATAGTAGCCTGTCAGTACTCTAAGATCGAAACGAAAACAAAATTTCCACTTATCAACAAAAAATATGAAAAAAAAAAAAAAAACAAAAGTTATTTTTTTGTTTACTTGCAATTGAAATTTAAATAACAAAAAATCCACCACTCCATGAAAAATAACAATTATTATTATTATTAATTTTTGTTTTCAAGAATTATTCAAAAATTGTTTGAGCTCTTGTGTGTGTGTGTTTTGATCGTTGCCATTACTTTTTGTTCAATGAAAACCTGTTAAAACTACATTCGGCCTGTTAAAGCTCACATCACAAAGATGTATTATTTTTTTTTTTGTAAACTCGAGCTGGGTTGAGTTTTGTGACAGAGACCAGACTACAAATTTCCCGTTGAATTTAGTTCACTTGCAAGAACATATTGTTTTATTTTGCTCATGTTGCTCTTGTTGTTGTTGCTGTTGTATTTAAATATTTTTATATAGCCTCCAAAATGAAAAGTGACTAATTGTAAGACATGTTATTTGATTTAATTACTTTTAATGATACACACTCACACAGCGTATCCAGTTGGCTGACTGACTGATGAGAGCATTTTATGGCCGGGCATTACTTCAGGCCATGTGCTGCTGTAAGTGTGAGGGGAGGGAGGGAGGACCCCCATAGATGACCCCGTATGTAAATTACAATTAATTTTTTGTTTTTCTTAAGAATTTTATTGCCATGATAATAATTATCGTTGGTCATGGATATGTGATGGCCATCATCGTCGTCATCATCAGACAAAGGATATTTTGAGAATGGAATATGAAAAGCGGTTATTTTTTTACAATGGATAAATAAATTTATTTTCTTATTTATTTGTAAAAACTACAGGGATAAATGGTCAATTCTTTAACATCATTAACATTATAGCTCCGACAAAGTTCAAAAAGCCGCATCCCTACTAATAACGGGTGCTTTCAGGAGCACGCCTCAAGCAGCACTGGATACTCTACTGGGCTTAACTCTGCTGAGTATCTATGTAGAGGAACAGGCATTCAGGAGTGTTCTTCGACTCAGAGAACTAAACGAATGTCTCAGTCAACCCTTTGGACATTCTGCGATTCTAAGACGTGTAAGAAATGTGGGAGTGGTAGCCAATACGAGTGACTATATTTCACCACGGTTGAGCTTCGACCCACCTTACATACACATACCTAACAGAGACACCTGGGCCCATACGGTTCAAAGATGGACGGTTCAAAGATGGAGTGTGGTACGGGAGATGGTGTCAAGCTTGGAAACAACTGTAGCGTATTTCAGGCGGAAATCTTTGCGTTCAAAAAGGTCACAGACCTGCTGGTCACGAGGAACACTGAGGTCAGCGGCCCGGTGACTATATTTGTCGACTGAAGGCCTGAAATTCCTTTACTATCAAGTCTAGGGCTGTTTTGAACTTGGAAAACACTGGGTTGTCCATCAAGCTCTGTTGGGTTCCTGGCCATTGTAACATCCCAGGTAACGAGACTACAGACGAATTACCCAGGCTAGGATCCCACACTCTCTCTGGCCCACACTCTCAGAGAAGAGAACAAAGTCGCTACTGTCATTGTCGAAACCTGATCTAAAACTTGTGGTGGATATCATCACAGGTCATTGTAAAGTGAGGGATATGACCTCGAAATGGGACAGCGACGACATTGACTACTATAGGATCTGTCAAGATGAAGAAGAAATCGAGACAGTCGAACACTTGCTCTGCCACTGCCCAGCACTCATTAATGTGAGACACAGGCTGGTGGGAGAACTAGTGTCACATGATCTGTCTTCTTTTTCTAACACTGACCCTATAGTAATATTTCAATTAGCCAGAAGATTCAAGTGGCTAAAGACGACACGGCAAACTCCTCAGCCGTAGATCACACTCTATAACTGTATCTCTTATACTCACCTCTTCTATCAAAAACTTCTTCCTCCTTTTTCTTAATATTCTTCTAGGATGAACAATGGACCTATAGGTCTCCGAGTGGAGCGGTTACCATGTGGTCAATGATCCATTGATCTGAGATCAATAATTTTTTGATCAATGATCTCTTGATCTGTGAACAGTTATCCCTTGATCTGTGATCGGTTAATATGCGATAAATAATCCATTGATCTCTGATCAATGATCCCAAAGTCTGCGATAAATGATCAATGATGATCTGAGGTCAAAGATCTGTGCTCAGTGATCGGTTGATCTGAGATCAATAATCAATTGATTTACGTCCAATGATCCATTGATTTCTGGTCAACGATCAATTGATTTCAAATCAATAATTCCGTGATCTGCGATCAATAATCCCTTGATCTATGATCTATTGATCTGCGACCAATAATCCTCTGATCTGTGATCAATGATCATTTGATCTGTGTTCAGAGTTTGCTTAAATGAGATCAATAAATCATTGACCTGTGATCAATGATCCTTAGGTCTGAGATAGATGATCTCTGATCAATAATCCATCGATCCGAGATCAATGACCTTTTGATCTCAGATGAACGATCCATTTGTCTGTGATCAATGATCCATTCATCTGTGATCATTAATTCATTGATCTGTGATCAATGAACCATTTTTCTAAGGGCAGTGATTCATTTCTTAGATCAACAATAGCCTTATCCGTCGATCTGTGATAAATTTTTCATTGGTCTTATATCTATGATCCATTGATTTTATTTATTGATTCATTGATTTTAGATCAATGATCAGCTGGTTTGTGATCGATGATATATCAATCTGAGATCAATGATCTGTGATCGATTGATCTGAGATCAATAATCCATTGATTTCCGACCAATGATCCATTGATTTAAGATCAATGATCCATTGATCTTAGATCAGTGACCCCTTGATCTTAGATCAATGATCCATTGATCTGTGATCAATGATTTTTTGATCTGTGGTCTATTGATCTGTGGTAGATGATCCATTATCAACAATCCATCAATCTAAGATCAATGATTTTATGATATGAGGTCAATGATCCATTGATTTCGGATGAAAGATCCATTGATTTGTGATCAATGATCAATTTATCTGAGATCAAAAATCCATTGATCTGAGATCAGTGATTATTTGATCTGTGGTCAGTGATCGGTTTATCTGAGATCAATAATCCCCTGATCTGAGATCAGTGATCATTGTATCTGTGATCAATGATCTATCGCGGCTCGCAAAACTCAAGAGATATCTCTGAGCAGTCTCTTCATTTAAAATTTAATAATCAGCATTTTACTTGATGGCAATCAATTTAACCCCCAGAACTTTTTTTTATCAAGATTATGAACTTCTAACAACAAATATTCAATTTATTTTGTTACAAAATTTTCATTCAAAATTTAAAAATCAAAATTTTAGTCGATGGCATTCAATTTAACCTCCAGAACTTTTTTTTTATCAAGAATATGAACTTCTAACAAGAAAATATTCAATTTATTTTGTTACAAAATTTTAAAGCACAACAAAAATCTAATTAAAATTCTCATATGGTGTCTCTCTCTATCTTTTGCAGCTCATTGAGATGTCCACACACACCATGCCACCGATGAGTCTGATGTGTGAAGAATTTGTCAAATCAATGGTTAAGCCCGTTGCCAACGGCAAGGTTAATCAGAATTCCACCGACGATGATGATACTAACGGCGACATAAATGATGCCTTGACGACACGATTAAATGGTGATGGTGTAACAAATGGCTTTGGCAGTAGTAACCACTCGGATGACGATGATGGTGACGATGCAGATGGTGATGTAAAAATGACAAATGGCAATGCGAAATCACCTGCCACCAATGCTAATAATTTACGCAAAAATCTACTGCGGAAAACCGAAGAGCTGAAACGTAAACAGAAATCAAAAGGTGGCACTCGTGACGATTCGCTGTTATTACCCGCCAACGATGATTTGGAATCTAAGTTAAGATATGTAGCAAAACAAATGGTAGCCATAGAGTTTTAGAGTTATGTATCAAACACATACCCTCCAAACCGAATGTTGTTTTAGATTTGAAAATGAAACTAGGTTTTTATTTTGTTTTTTAATTGTCTTAAATGCTAATGACTCTATATTGTTTTTTGAGAATTTATTTCACAAGTTTTTTTTAATATTTTTTTTTTATAAAATAAGCATACATATTTTTAAATGATTTATTGCATTTATGTACATTTGCAATTTGCCTTATATGCTGTTTAAATGTTGTATGCACAACAACAAAGTGGAATGAATATAAAACAATTAAGAAAATATTGAAAATCAAACAATCAAGTTTTTTCCTAAATAAATGCTATTTTTTTAAACAAAAACAAAAATTATTCACAAATTAACAAAAAATGTTATTTAAAAAAATTATTCACAAATTAACAAAAATTTATATTTCTAATGGCTTCTATTTCTCGTTGCTTTGTAGGTGGTAGAAATTTAGAAAAACTTTCTTCTTTCTATGAGACCAGCATGACTTAAAACATTGTAGATTTCTCGTCGGGAAATTTTCTCAGCATCTCTATCGAGAACCTGGAATGAGAATTGTTTTTATTAGGCAGATAACTTAAATATTTAAAAATAACATTTTATATGGATTACCGGTGTTTCGCCTGGTCCAAACCATGATGATTTGGCCAATGCATTTCGTACTCTTGGTGTCTTATAGAAGGGATTTCTTAGCTCTCCCGGCAGAGTCTGTTCCCAGGCATCATTTTCTATGACAGCAATGTGTTGATAGCGATTCAGTTGTGGCCTTCCCATTACAAGTACCAGGGCGAACATGACAACCAACAGCAGCTGGGAACATATTTGGGACCTAAAAAATAAAAAAAAATTAATAAAAAAATTAAAAACAATAAATTATAAGTAATAGATAATGACGGATCTATAATGATTTAATTAATAAAAGATAAAAAATTAATGAAAATGTAAATAATATTAACAAATTTAAACCAGTAAGGAAAAGTCAAACGTCGGGCGGGGACGACCATATTATACCCAACACCACTATGCTTACTTAGTAGAGCCCCCTTAACAAAAGAATTTATTTGAAGTAGATCATGCCACCTATCAACATTAGGCTTTAGAGCAGTTATAATTTGGTTTCAGAGGGAGCTAATATATGGGAGGCATATCCAATTCTGAAGCGATTTTTACTAAATTTGACGGAGATATTTTTATCTTTTATACCAAATAACATTGCTATAAAGTGCATAATATCACTTCGAGAAGGAATAAAAAAATTATACCGGAGAAGAGTTCCACTAAATGGAAACTCACTCCATTTGGGCTGATATTAGCCATTATTTGCAAAATAAACCGGAAATCGTATTAAGGAACTATATCCAATTCTTAGCCGATCTCGATAAAATGTAGCAAAGTTATTTCCGAACTCTATAAGATATCTGATACTAAATATCATTGTTGTCGAAGGCATATTACGAATGTGTGAAACTTAAACACCAAATCGAATGAAGAATATATCCTTGCTTCTTGACTGATGTTCAGATATTCCAAAATTCAGGTGATTTGGACTTATATTGGGCATTTGGTGTACAATTAACCCGAAGTCGGTTGAAGATTCAGGGTGAGATAAAAAAAACCTGCAACAAAGTCAAACGCTATAATTTTTACATTTTTTTAAGTTTTATTGAATGAAAGCAAAAAATGTCGGAAATAGCATCAAATTCTAGAATAAGTTTAGATTTGCTCCAATTGGTCACCCATGGCCTTCATCATTATGGCCTTCAAACGTCCAATGAAACCGTTACACGCTGCCCGAATGTTGCTCAGCGGTATTTTGGCCCTTCCCGGCGAAGCATTTGCTTGAGGTGATCGACACTTTGGTATTTTTTAGTGCCAACCTTGCTTTCCAAAATACTCCAGATTGGTATCTGGACATTTTGGTAGCCATTGTGCGATGGAAATGAAGAGAGGAACCTCATTTTGTAACCATTCTTGGGTGGCGCGTGCTGTGTGCTATGGTGCTGTTTCCTGTTGGAATGTCCAAGGTCTGCGGCCAAATTTTGGGGTGCCCAAGGCTTTATTATACCCTCCAGAATATTTTCGAGATAATATACAGCATTTATTCTGATGCCATGGTCGATTAATAAACTGCTGGACAACGAATGTTTTCTTATCGGAGGAAACCAAATACGACAGTTCACAACTTTCGGCCAAGCGATGCAACTCTTTAGCCCTTTTGAGTCTACTTTCTCTGCACTTTTTTGAATTTCAATGGCTTTACCCCGAGCTCATCTTTCAATATTTGTCGAATGGAATATTGTTATAGTTTCAGCCCACGAGCCATTTTTCGGCCACTGCTACGCGGATTTCGATCAAGTCGCTTCTTTACTTTTCGAACCATTTCTGCTGATGTTGCTGTTCTCTTCCGTCCACTTCCTTGACGTCAGGCTACGCTACCAGTATCACGGTAACGAACGATGGTACGAGACCCAAAAGATTTATTCACATTTAAATGCAGGAGTGCTCCTCTAACGATAGCCATTTGTGGTTTTCTAGCCAAATATAAAGAAATCACACTATCGCGCTTGAATTCTATCACGAATAACTTTCTTTCTGGACAATTCTCACCGAAATACTTTTGTACGCTTGTAAACCAATAATGAGCTGTCACTGGAACAATTTTAACAGCTGTCGGACGAGTGGCTTAGAAGTGACAGCAGTTTAAAGTTGGTTGAAGTTTTTTAATCTCATCCTGTATATGGGAGCTTTATCCAAATCTGAACCGATATTGATAAAATTTGGCCGAGGTACTTCTGGGCTTTATCTGAAATCTGGTACCATATATCATTGTTATCGAATGCATATTACGAATGTGAGGGACTTAAAATACCAATTCGGATGAAACCCTTATATGGGAGCTATAGCTATATATTAACCGATTTTCTCCAAATCTGATTTACTTGCTTCTAGACTGAATTCGGTCTTATGTACAAAAATTCAGGTCATTTGGACTGGCACAATTAACCCGAAGTCGGTTGAAGATATTTATGGGAGTTATATCTAAATCTGAACTGATCTTGACAAAATTTGATACACGTATTTCAGAGCTGTATCTGATATCTGGTACCAAAGATCATTGTTGTAGAATGCATTTTACGCTTGTGAGGGACTTTAAACCCCAAATCGGATAAAACATATATATGAGAGCTATAGCTATATCTGAACGGATTTTCACCAAATTTGTTGTACTTGCTTCTAGACTGAATTCGGTCGGATGTACCAAAATTCTGGTCATATGGACTGATATTGGCCAATTATTGCACAATTAACCCGAAATCGGTGGAATATATATAAATCTGATCCGATTATCACAAATTTCAATGGGGTTTTGGTTCTTGTGCCAAACAAATATTATTTGAAAAATTTCATCTCAATCGGATAATAAATGCTACCTACATTTTATTCACAAGAATACACATGCATAAATCGACTCAGAATGTGATTCTATGCAGATCATCAAAAGGAACTATGGGTCTATCTCGTTTCCTATTGCCTGTTACAAACAAATGCAGAAAGACATAATACCTGACCCCCTTGTGGTGTAGGGTAAACAAATAATGATCTAAAAACCCTTTCTAACTAGTCCACTTAATATTAATCCTTAAAAATAGGAAATATGCAAATATTTTTTATTTATTTTAATATTTCACACTTTCACCACAATACTCATATTTAGTTAGCTATTCCACTTGGAAGTCCTCAAAAAAAAATCTAAACTACAACTACTAATGGCCATCGCCACAAATGGTCTAAGACATAAGGCCAATGACGTGTTTATAAAATATGACCAAAATGTCGTATCAATTTCAAATCGATTTTTATTAACCAAATGCAGTCAACCACGAAAAAACACCTTATGGCCAGGCCTCCAGTATCATTGCTATCCGGGCATCTTTTAACGTACGCTCAGTAATGGGGAAATAAATGTGCGATTTAGTAGTTCGGTAGTTTGATCAAATGGTGGATAAGAAAGGCACGCGCTTTTTATAAATGTATGCGTTATCTTAACAATCGAATATAAGATATTCAATTGAGATATGCGCAAAAGCAAGATGCATAAAAATTGAATATTTGAATACGTAGCAAATATGGAGTTTTAAAATGCCTGCGTTTTATAAAAAAAAAAACAGCGACTGTGTAGTGTGAATAATGATTCTCAAATGTCTATCATAATATATATGAAATGACCTGTGAATGGTCTGTAAAAGAGACCAAAAGGTCTTTTCATAGTAGACCAGAAGTTCTTCTCACACAAGAACAGAAGGTCTTCTCATAGAAGACCAGAAGATCTTCTCATAGAAATCCAGAAGGTCTTCTTATAGAAGACCAGATGGTCTTGCCATAGAAGACGATAAGATCTTGCCATAGAAGACCAGAAGTTCTTCTCATAAAGACCAAAAGGTCTTCTCATAGAAGACCAGAAGGTCTTCTCATAGAAGGCCAGAAGGTCTTCTCTTAGAAGAGGAGTTGGTTCTCCCATAGACGGCCAGAAAGCCTTCTCATAGAAGACCAGAAGGTCTCCTCATTGAAGATCCGAAGTTCTTCTCATTGAAGACCAGAAGGTCTTCTCATTGAAGATCAGAAGGTCTTCTCATTGAAGACTAGAAGGTCTTCTCATTGAAGACCAGAAGGTCTTCTCATTGAAGACCAGAAGGTCTTCTCATTGAAGACCAGAAGGTCTTCTCATAGAAGACCAGAAGGTCTTCTCATAGAAGACCAGAAGTTCTTCTCATAGAAGATCCGAAGTTCTTCTCATTGAAGACCAGAAGGTCTTCTCATTGAAGACCAGAAGGTCTTCTCATTGAAGACCAGAAGGTCTTCTAATTGAAGACCAGAAGGTCTTCTCATTGAAGACCGGACGGTCTTCTCATAGGAAAACGGATGATCTTCCCATAGACAAGGACTTCTCTCCTCTTAGAAGACCTGAAGGACTTCTCATAAAAAACGCGAATGTCTTCTCATAGAATATATCAGAAGGTCTTCTCAGAGAATACCAGAAGACCTTTATATGAGAGAAAAATCTGTGAGATTTTCTATGAAAGCAAATCTTGGAGATTTTCTATGAGAGAAAACCTGGGAGATTTTCTATGAGAGAAAATGTAGGAAGGTTTCTATAAGAGAAAATCATGGGTATAACCTTTGAGAGGAAGTGTGGGAGATATTCTATGAGAGAAAATCTAGGAGAATTTTCATGAGAGAAAATCTAGGAGAATTTTCATGAGAGAAAATCTAGGAGAATTTTCATGAGAGAAAATCTAGGAGAATTTCCATGAAAGAAAATCTAGAAGAGTTTCTATGAGAGTAAATCTGAGAGATAATAATAATAAAAATAATAATAATAATAATAATAATAATAATAATAATAATAATAATAATAATAATAATAATAATAATAATAATAATAATAATAATAATAATAATAATAATAATAATAATAATAATAATAATAATAATAATAATAATAAAAATAATAAAAATAATAATAATATAATAATAATAATAATAATAATAATAATACTAATAATAATAATAATAATAATAATAATAATAATAATAATAATAATAATAATAATAATAATAATAATAATAATAATAATAATAATAATAATACTAATAATAATAATAATAATAATAATAATAATAATAATAATAATAATAATAATAATAATAATAATAATAATAATAAAATAATAATAATAATAATACTAATAATAATAATAATAATAATAATAATAATAATAATAATAATAATAATAATAATAATAATAATAATAATAATAATAAATAATAATAATAATAATAATAATAATAATAATAATAATAATATAATAATAATAATAATAATAATAATACTAATAATAATAATAAATAATAATAATAATAATAATAATAATAATAATAATAATAATAATAATAATAATAATAATAATAATAATAATAATAATAATAATAATAATAATAATAATAATAATAATAATAATAATAATAATAATAATAATAATAATAATATAATAATAATAATAATAATAATAATAATAATAATAATAATAATAATAATAATAATAATAATAATAATAATAATAATAATAATAATAATAATAATAATAATAATAATAATAATAATAATAATAATAATAATAATAATAATAATAATAATAATAATAATAATAATAATAATAATAATAATATAATAATAATAATAATAATAATAATAATAATAATAATAATAATAATAATATAATAATAATAATAATAATAATAATAATAATAATAATAATAATAATAATAATAATAATAATAATAATAATAATAATAATAATAATAATAATAATAATAATAATAATAATAATAATAATAATAATAATAATAATATAATAATAATAATAATAATAATAATAATAATAATAATAATAATAATAATAATAATAATAATAATAATAATAATAATAATAATAATAATAATAATAATAATAATAATAATAATAATAATAATAATAATAATAATAATAATAATAATAATAATAATAATAATAATAATAATAATAATAATAATAATAATAATAATAATAATAATAATAATAATAATAATACTAATAATAATAATAATAATAATAATAATAATAATAATAATAATAATAATAATAATAATAATAATAATAATAATAATAATAATAATAATAATAATAATAATAATAATAATAATAATAATAATAATAATAATAATAATAATAATAATAATAATAATAATAATAATAATAATAATAATAATAATAATAATAATAATAATAATAATAATAATAATAATAATAATAATAATAATAATAATAATAATAATAATAATAATAATAATAATAATAATAATAATAATAATAATAATAATAATAATAATAATAATAATAATAATAATAATAATAATAATAATAATAATAATAATAATAATAGTAGTAGTAATAATACTAATTGTAATTTTTATTATTTTAATATTATTATTACTATCAATTTCATTTTTTCATTTATTTATTTTTAACATATTTATTTATCCAGATAAATAACTATTATTCATTGACCTCACTCCCTCTTGTTCCAAATTGCCACTATTTCCCCATTTACCGCAATTAATAATAAACTAATACAAAATTATGTAAATAATTTAATTTAATGCGACATCAGCATGCAACCGGCCCGGTGGATTGACATTCCAAATGGCCCGGTAATCACCCAAGCGCAGAGCAGCAGACACAGGCACCCAAATACACACCAACAACACAAAGACACTTTTTTTGGTATTTGCTCCAATTCATAAGTCATGGCTGGTGGCGGTACTAGTTTTGACCAAATTTAAGTACTCACTTTCCAGACTCCTGACAAAACGCTATGTTGGAGATGAATGTGTGCCTATGTGTGCGTGCAATCATTTGGTGTGACATTTCTTGTTTTGCCATGACATACCAGGCGTTGGCCAGCTTTCCTTCACCAATCCCGCTAGGGAGTTGTGTGGACTTTCAAATGGATTTTATCTGTAACCGGCAAAGTTTGATTTGTTTTTTTTTTTTTTTTTTTGCTTGCCATCCCAACTTGTCTGAGTCGTACAGGGGCTTTGTAAGACGAGAAGTTGTTTTCGGGATATGGTTATTTGGGCATGCGTTTTGTTGCTCTGTTTCTTGGCCAACGGCCAGGCAGGCAGCCAGCCGGGCACACGCACTTTCGTTTTCAATTTTCAACTACCGCCAGCCATAGCACCACCACCATGAATTGCCGGTTTAGTTAAATTGCCGATTTAGTTTTATTTGCAGCTGAAGCAACGCATTTCCGCATGTTGACCAAACAGTTTTCCCTTCGAAGCAGCTGGCTCGCTGGTACGGTCCCCATCTTTCCAACTTGGCAAATGAAATTGAACTACCTTTGAAAAGTTGTCGTACGACAAAACCACATTCGAATCCGATCTTAATTTCAATTATGCGGTTTTATTATACAATGAATTTTAATTATTTAACAAAAATATTTGAACACGCACTTGTGTGTTCGCAACCACCACCGGCTGCTGGCTGCTTTATTTATATCATCATCGTCATAAGCTTGGAAGGGAGGAGTGGGAAGAGCCAGGGAAATATAACATATATTTGCTTAGCAAAACATTTGCGGAAATGATGTGAATGTAGGAAAATGAAGATTTCCTAAACGATTTGAATGAGGAGATCAACTGGTCTAGAGGGACATTTTCTTATGGAAAATCTAATTCAGAAGGGCTTATTTAAAATTTGCCTATTGAAAAGTTCTTTAGAAATTTTAATATTAAATTTTATTTTGGAAAATTTCATTCAGCCAGGCTGAGTTGATTTTTATACCCTGCAGGGTATTATGTCTTTGTGCATTTGTTTGTAACATGCAGAAGGAAGCAAGATAGACCCATAGTTACTTTTGAGGATCTTCAGAGAATCACTTTCTGAGTCGATTTATGCATGTCAGTCCGTCCGTCTGTCCATGTATTTTTGTGAACAAAATGCAGTTCGCATTTATAATCCGATGAGGATGAAATTTTTCAAAGAATACAGGGTGAGATAAAAAAACAGCAACAAAGTCAAGCACCATAATTTTTACATGCAAAAAATGTCGGAAATAGCATCAAATTTTAGAATAAGTTTAGAATAGTTCGAATTGGTCACGTTGGGCACGAATTATGGCCCTCAAACGGCCAATAAAACCGTCACATGCTTCTCGAATGTTGCTCTTCGGTATTTTGGCCCATTCTCGGCGAAGCACTTGCTTGAGGTGATCAAAACTTTGGTATTTTTTAGTGCCAACCTTGCTTTTCAAAATACTCCAGACACAATAGTCCAATGGATTGGTATCCGCAGATTTTGGGTCCAATGTACGCTGAAAATGAAGCGAAGCAACTCTTAAGCTCTTTTGAGTCTATTTCCTTTCTGATGCGGTGTAAGTTCTTGCACTTTTTGGAATTTCAATGGCTTTACCCCGAGCTAACTTTTCAATATTTGCCGAATGGAATATTGAGATATGTTCAGCTTACGAGTAATTTTGCGGCCACTGTGACGCGGTCAAGTCCCTTTTTTACTTGAATTCCATCACGAATAACTTTTTTTCTGGAAAATTCTCACCAAAATGCTTTTGTACGCTTGTAAACAATATATTGAGCTGTCATTGGAATATTTTTAACAGCTGTCGGACGAGTCTTTAAGTCCCTCACATGCGTAATATGCACTCCACAACAATAAAATTTGGTACTAGATATCTTATAGAGCTCTGAAATACCTCTGCCAAATTTTATTAAGATCGGTTCATATTTGAATATATCTCCCATATATGTCTTCAACCGATTTCGGGTTAATGGTCAAATGGTCAAAGCACATCGAGTTCGGAGAAAATCGGTTCAGATATAGATATAGCTTTGGTGAAAGTCGACTCCGATATAGGGTATCACAGTAGTGTTGGGTATCATATAGTCGACCCCGTCCGACTTTTGACTTTTCCTTACTGGTTTCATATTCGGGATGCAATATTTAGTCGACTAAATGGAATTTTGGAATGGATTGGATTAAGGAAAATTTGATTCATATGGGCTTATCTACAAATTTTCCTATGGAAAATCTTGCTGCCTGATGTAAAATTTTCCTATGAAAAAGTGTGTCCTGGGCTGAAATTAGTCCACAGGATAATATTTCACATCCCGATAATTTTCCCTTTCAGCTGAACTGAATTGAAATTTTCCTATGGAAAAGTATCATTCCATTCGTACTACGATTAATTACGAAATCCAACTAACCTATGACACGGTAATTCATAATTAGCCCATTGTTATGGCTTGTTTACATTTTTCATGGTATTCTGCATTTCTTGACCCCAAAGGGTGATTAGGTTAGAGGTGGACTCCAAGCCCCTCCAAGCTTATTCAATGGATTGGAATACAAATCAACAAAGCATGGAATTTATTGTTTATGACAGCGTCATTCTTGTATTAAGTTGTTATTATGTGGTTGTTGCTGCTGTTGTTGTTTATAATTCATTGATTATTTCTTTGTTGTAATTTGGTTTTTCTGCAAGCAAACCTCAACCAACCGTAACGTAATGTTGTGCATGGTGGGTTTGGATACACCTGCAATTCTTATTGTCCTCTTGTTTTGGTATTTTGAGTGGCGTAATCTTTTTTCGGAAGATTCAAGAAAAACTTGTGATTGCAAAAGAGGAGAGGATTCAGTGGCGACATAAGACAGTGGGTTCGGAGGTGATCTTCCCAGCAAAAAATTGGTAGCTGCATGAAACGAATAACCACTTACAAACCTTACACAAATTTAATTAAATAATTTCTGTATGCTCATTATACCCTACACCACATGGTGGTAAGGGTATTATGTCTTTGTGTATTTGTTTGTAACATGGAGATGGAAGCGAAATAGACCCAAAGTTACTTTTGAGTATCTTCATAGAATCACCTTCTGAGTCGATTTATACATGCCAGTCTGTCCATGTATTCTTGTGAACAAAATGCAGATCGCATTTATTATCCGATTGAGGTGAAATTGTCCAAACAATTGTGAAATTGGGTTAATTGTGCACCAAATGGCACCAAATTTGGAGAAAATCGGTTCAGAAATAGCTATAGCTCCCATATATATTTTTCTTCCGATTTGGAGTTCTAAGTCCCTCACATTAATAATACGAACTCCACAAGAATGTATGTGGTACCAGATAATTTATTTTGCTCAAAAATCTGTATATATCTTTATCCGATATCAGGTGTATTGTACACCAAATGGGTAATATCAGCTGAAATGAATTTTGGAAATTCCCACTGAATTCATCCTAGAAAAAAGTACTTCAAATTTGGTTCAGATATGGAATGTTCCATCCGATTTTGGGTTTTAAGTCCCTCACATGCGTAATATGCAGTCCACAACAATGATATTTGATACCGGACATCAGATACAGCTCGAAAACACCTCTGCCAAATTTTATCGAATTCGGTTCAGATCTTTATATAGCTTCAATAAACATCTGCATTCGAATTCAAGACTGTTGCTCTCCATATATGTTATATCAGACCAAATTGAATAGTTTTTTCATATTCAATCGAATTTTACTATTTAGAGAAACTCGGTCCGGTATATCTATTGCTCCAATTTTTAATATAATATTTTTTAATATAATCCTTATCGAAGTTATAGCATGCACTATAGGCAATGTTATTTGGTTCGGAGTTGTTATGATCTACTTCACATAAATTCCCAATATAAACTTTTTCGTTACGTGAGCTCTCTGCATGGCGGTGTAGGGTATCATACAGTCGGCCAGTCCCACTTTTGAGCTTTTCTTACTGGTTTTGGATTGATAAAAAGGTTCTGAGTTCGAAACACATTTGGTCTCTAAATAATAATAACTGCGTTTACGGGTGATATATCCTTTAAAAAAAATAATGGATTAGTGTTATGGTTTGTAAGTATTATCGACTACTAAAAATCGGTTAGGAAATTGATAACTTTGTATTGGGAGTTTTTACTGCGATGCGATCCATGCAAAGAATTTGTTTTCCAAGTAGGAATATACTATCCAAAAATTAATATTTTGTGGCCATAAACACGTTTGAGCTTAAAGACAAAAATCAACCTCCTCCCATTATAATCTAAGATATTAAATTTTTGTTTTTTTTTTCAATTAATCAAACTGCCAAAAAGCCTTATCTACTTCATGTGGCAAATTTATAAATGCCACACCAAAAAATTGATTAATTTATGAAAAGTTTTTGTTTGGCAAATTTGTAATCATTTTTCATAATGCAATTTTTCTTAGATTTTCAACTTATTGTTGTTGAGTTATTAAATAAAAAATCTAACTAAGTATTATGAAATTGAAATATTAATTTTCATGCGACACCAAATATGACATTTATGTCGTGGGAACCACATAAAGCTAGGTTTTGAAGAAATTCTAGCTCAAGGAGTATTAGAAGTACAAAAACGTACTGAATAGTGTTTGTGGTATTTAGCGAAATGGGTGAAGGTTGAGTTCTGAAATTTGTAATGGAGGTCACTGCTAGCATTTATGCGTTTTAGGAAAATTGAAAAGTAATTAATCAAGTTAAAGAACATCAGTCGGGTTAGTCGACAGATGTATAGTTGTGACGTGCCAGGTATGGACTATATTCACTTTATATGAAATATGTGATAATTTTTAGAAAATGTTAAAATGTGAGTAAGGTACGAGATATAGTCTATCGAAATATTCCATACTTATACTTCATCTAACACAGATAAAAATATTGATATGAGCAAAATTACAAGAAAATCGAAAATTTATATACAATTTTATCCGAAATCATAAATTCCGATAAATTTCATATTAATATTAGGTTTCTGGTTGAAAGAAATATTTAGGCATATCAAGTTGTAAAGAATCTCTGACATGACAGATAAAAGCCTTGAATATTGTGACCCTTTGTGGGATATATATCATCTTCACAACAGATCTTGTGTTAGCAAAAATGTTTGGAGGTGTGAATTTTGAAGTAATTTGGAGGCTTTCTTCCTTAGCGTTTTGTTTTTCAAAGTAGTGAACCCTATGTAGGGGAGGTTCAAGAAGAAATGGTCCGATCTCTACCATCTTTATAACAGATCCTTTGTTGATAGAAATATTCAGTGGTGCTAAGTCTAAATGGAATCGGATATTAATTTCACGTTTCATGAGCTTAATGGATATTCAAAATTTTGACCTTTTGTGGGGGAGGTACCAGAAGGAGTGGACTGATATATTCCTTCTTAACAGCAGATCATGGGTTTATAAAAATATTGGGATGTGTGAAATGTGAAGACAATCGGATTCTTACATCACATTTTATAAGAGTTGTAATTTTTGAAAATGTTGACTCTTTGTGGGGAAGTTACTTGATGGAGTGGACCGATATTGTCAATTTTCTCACATTTGGAGCAAAATCGGATTATAATTTCTCTTCCTGTTCAGAAAATATATATTTTGAAAATTTCGAACTTTTGTGGGGGAGGTACCAGAAGGAGTGGACCAACCGCAAAGTTGGAACAAATTCGGATTATCATTTATCTTTCTGTGCAGAAAATATATTTTTGACAATTTCGAACTTTTTTGTCGAACTCAATCTAAGTTTGACAAAAATATTACGATGTACCAAGTTTGGACCAAATCGGTACCCTTAAAAGATTCCTAAAGATCAACGATTTATATAAACCCAGGAAGTATTTGAATCCACGATGGAAGTTCCTTCCTCAAGATTAATTTTTAATAAATCCATGCACCATAAAATATTCTAAAAATGATCCACGATTCAAGCAGTAAAAATTCAAATATCTTAAGATATTTAAAAAATTGGGGACTTTGGACCGGAATCCTTAAAAATGTCCAGAAAGGTAGTCGGAAAGTTCTTGAAATTTATTTAAAAAAATAAGTTCCTAACAAAATCATGATTGCTTAGAATATATTACACACATTTTTTTTTATAGTCCTTAAAAATATGTTCAAATAATCCTGTAGTCCTTAGAATTAATAGCTCCAAGTAGTCTTCCGAATTGTTTGTTTAATATACATTTTTCATTTTTCTTTAAATCCATTATTGATATATAAATGTATAAGTTCTTAAAATTTTTTAAAGTCCTTGAAAGTCAGGGACCCGGTACAAAATGTACCAAAAACACCAATGATTTATGAAAAGCAAGTAAGTTTTTGAAAAATATTAAAAGAATGATCCTAAAAATCCTAATTTCTTTTTTCATTATTATTTCAAGAAATCCATAAAGTTTTTAGAATTTGATTGCTTAAGTTCGGAGTCAAGAATTTTATATTACTTCTAAATTTCACTAATTTTGTTCTGCAATGTCCAAAAAATGTCTCCATTAATACGTAGCCAATAAAGAATCACTGAAAAATATGTTTAAATAATCCACGTGGTGTTTCTTTTATTTAGTCCACAAACGTTGTCCGATATCCTTGATAAATAGTCCTAAAAATATATACTTCATTTATTTATTTTATCTAAAATGGGAAATCCGCGAAGTCTTTAGAATTAAAAAAAAAAACTCATTTGTTCAGTGATTTTCGAAAAATGTTCCATATCCACGAATTAGAATTTAATAAAATCTACGAGGTCCTGCGAACTTTATGTTTTTTACATTTTAATAAAAACCACAGCTTATGTAGCCGGGAAGTCATTGACATTCCGTTATTAAGTCTCCAATTTTTTTTAGGAATTCAAGGATTGTTCATTTTGGCCAGAAGACATAATTAGGGGTATTTAAAAAAAACCTTAAAAATTCAATTTTTTGTAGATTTAACCTATACATTTTTGAGTAAATTTTTTTAAATTAAATTTATATAATGTATTTTTTGGAAATATCCTTCTCCTTGAAAAATTCAAATTATATAAATTTAATTTAAAAAATTTATAGCCGGAGGGTCGGTCCTTTTTTATTAAATCCACAAAAAATTGAATTTTTATTTTTTTTTTTAAGAATTTGACTGACACAGCAAAATAGAGACAAGATAGACCCCTAGTTTCTTTTGGTTATTTTCACGTGATCACATTCTGTTTCGATATATGTATGTCCGTCCGTCTGTTCATGTATTTTTTAAAAAAAGTATAGGACGCATTTATTATCCGGTTGAGATTGTATTTTTGACATTCCCTGTAAAATTCGTATATGTGGTCCATATATGGTGAATAATCTCCAAGCTTATTCGATGACCTTATGGCACACAAACAAAAAAATACTTTATATTCGCCTCTTCATCTTCATCAGCATGTGAAATAAATTCCATTAATTTTTATAGTTCAATTATGTGTTGTTAACAAAAACACTCAAGACAATATTCAAATCATTACAAATCGAATGATAATTGTGGATGGATTTCAATACCGCAATTCAAAACGACAAAAAAACCTTAAACTCCAATTGAACAATTAGCAGTAACACAATTACAGCAAGCTGCCGCTATTAGTGGTGAGTTGTGATAATCCACAACGAAAATATTAGATCCAATGGAAATGTAGAAAAAAAAAACAAACGACTTGATGATTGGTGGAGGGGGTGGATCAAAGAAAACCTTTTAAAAAACTCAAGAGAGGTTATAAATAATCAAAACAAAAAACGAAGAAAAAATATTTTAACGTTGCGGTTTGTTTCGTGATGACGATGTGGTATCAAGGTTTTAATTAAAAGCCAACAATAACAACAAAAACGACAACAAATCATGATCCATGTTCCGACTACCACAAGCGTCATCATCAAGTGAACCCTTCTTCTTTTTTCATTAATTTTGGAATTCGTACTTGCAAGTGAAGATGTACAAAATACATACAAACATACATATGTAGACAACTCACAAAGTATATGTAATTCAAGTTATACATCATATTTGTTGTTGTTTGTTTTTTTTTTCAACCAGAAAAATCGAAAAAAAAAAAAAATAAAATTAACTTGTTTTTGTTTTTAACGTCAGCAGTTGTTTGGCGAAAGAAAAACAGATTCCTTGTCCATATAGGGGGTATGATAAAGCAGGAAATAAGTTGGGCAAGGTCAGTACTGCATTGTTGTGGGGAGTGGTGATAACTGCGAGAAGTACAATGAATGTATAGCAAGTGATGACCTTCTAAAGATGGAAGGGATTTTACAGGTTCACTTCAACTCACTCCAATTCATATAAATCCTCATAAAGGAGGAAAAAACTCTTATGTAAATATGGTATAACTGAGCGAAAATATTGGTATTCTGTGGGTAAAGAATATTTTAAGGATGTTACATAAATTGAAAACCTTTTATATTAGCGACAAGGAGTCGAACAAAAATGTCGATTTTTAGACTTTTCGTTTTCGCCTTTAAAAGAAAAGTAGATTTTTCGATATGAAGATTTTAAAATATGGAAAACAAAGTCGGCTAGATTCGGTTGCAATTTTAGGTTTAACCTTGCCTTCCTAAAATCGATCAATTTAAATAAGTCAGACCCTTAAAAATGTATTGGCTCTTAAGAAAATGAATTTTATATCTTTCACTTTCTAAAGAAAACTAACCATTAACATACTGTTT
This sequence comes from Musca domestica, assembly GCF_030504385.1. Lineage (NCBI taxonomy): Eukaryota > Metazoa > Arthropoda > Insecta > Diptera > Muscidae > Musca > Musca domestica. Next base: position 880,529 of record NW_026712235.1, read on the forward strand.
TTCCATAGTTCTGCTATAATGAGGATACTTTCAGATCTTCTATAGATAATGGAAATTGTATAAGCCTTCAAAAAATTGTGAATTTATGTGGAGTAGATCATACCAAATATGAACGTTATTTGAATTCGTATCATGTTTTTAGAGTAGTCACAATTTGAGAACTATATCCAACTCATAATCAATTTTCAACAAATTTGTCGCAGGCTCTAGTACCAAATAATATTGTTCTATAGTTCTTGATATGATAAGGATATATTAAGGATTATATTAAAAAATATTTATTAGAGGAATGGATATACCCGTCCGAGTTTCACCAAATGGTAAAATTCGCTTGAATATGAAAAAATCCATTGAATTGGGTGAAGATGTATATCGAAGCTATATAAAAATCTCAACCGATCTTAATAATTTTTTTTTCAATATTTTCAAGCTCCGGTATCAAAAAGCATATATATGCAAGCTATAGCTATATCAAAACCGATTTTCTCCAAATTTGATGTACTTACTTCTAGACCGAATTCGGTCGGATGTGCCACAATTCACTCCATTTGCCGTTTGGGGCATGAAACCCCTGAAATCGAATAAAGATATATACGGAAGCTATATCCAAATCTGAACCGATCTTGACAAAATTTGAAAAACTTATTTCTGAGCCGTACCTGATATCTGGTACCAAATATCATTCTTATGGAGTCAATTTTAGAAAGGTGAGGGACTTAAAACCTCAAATCGGATGAAACATATATGGGAGCTATAGCTATATCTGAACCGATTTTCTTCAAATTTGATGTACTTCCTTTTCGACTAAATTCGGTTAGTTGTATCAAAATTCAGGTCATTTGCACTGATATTGGCCATTTGGTGCACAATTAACACAAAATCGGTTGAAGATATATATGGTACCTATATGAAAATTTAAACCGATTCTCACCAATTTCAAACAAATTCGGCCAAACAAATTTTGTATGGAAAATTTCATCTCAATCGGATAATACATGGCAAACGGTCGGACGGACTGACATGCATAAATCGACTCAGAAAGTGATTAAATCAATGAAGACCATCATTTTATGAGCAAATAGTGTTTGAAATCTAAAATTTGGTATGAGGGGCGCTGCTCATGTGTAGAATAGATATATGGAGGCATTTCCGGAAATGTCCACTAGTACTAAACGGTTTCCGAAAATATTCGGTATTGGGTGAAGGAATAGATAAAATTCGAAAATTTGATAACTTTTGGTATCTGTTTTTGAGATTTGACGATAGTTTGGAAATTGGTCCAATATTTGTACGAAAAGTACTAATGGTACTTAATTTGGTGTTGGGCGAAGGAATAAGGCTGAAATTTCAAATTTGATATTGAGGTCTCTGTTGGTATCTGGAATTGAGATATGGAGGTGGTTTTTGACTATAATTGAATAAAAAGTTCTAAATATTACTATACTAGCTGACCCTGTCCGCGGTCCGGCCCGTAGTTTTAGTCTATTATGCATATTTGTCAAAGCATAATTATTCATAGATATGACTGTTATAAGTGTTCATGTACTGGTCGATTAATTTTTAGTTTTTAGTCAAATGAGCAGTAATTTGGAATTTACTGTATTTTGTACACCTCATAATTGAGGGCTGAATGATTTAAGAATAGCCAAAGTTAATTACTTTTTTAAACCCATTAACACCTCAGATTGTGCATTAGAGTCCTCATAAGTCCGCCAAAAGGTGGACTTGAGGGGGTACTATTACATGGAGAAAATTCTAAAATTTGTAGATATGTTGAAATTTTTGTGTACGATTTTCAAACCCCCCCCCCCCCCAAATACACATTTTTAGCCAAATCCTTTGAAATAAGGTAAAATCAGGAAGTACCTTCATATGGGCACTACTGCGAAACATCGAACTACATTGAAAACTTTCTTCACCCCTTATAATCCAAGATGACAAATAGAGGCCAAATCGAAAATATAGCAGAACAACACAGCATGTCAAACTGAAAAAAATTCACGTGATTTAAATAAGTAAAAATAATTTTATCCATCTCATAATTGAGGGCAGACTGATTTCAGGATAGTCAAATATAATTACTATTTTACTCCTATTACCGTAAGATGGGAACTAATTTTATTTGTCATTTAAATTGTAAATTGGAGACCCCATAAAGTCCATATTTTTCATCATAATATAATTCAATGACGATTCAACAAATATTCGGTCCCGTGCTACTTTCTTATATTTGTAATTTGTTCATGTTTTCACAATTTATTTCATATAGATGTACATCCCAAATCTACGTTCCCAACCAATATTCTCTTGGGGGTTACAAATTCAATAGAATACAAAATTTTCTTTTCTGACCACACATTAGATGTGAAAGTGGACTTGGGGATACTCCAATGTGGGGACTTTACATGAATAAATTTATATGTGGCAATTATCTGTACGACGGTTCTTTACCCCAGGGTAGCATAAATACAATTTTTTAGTGGTCAAGACCAATATGGGCCCTACTCCGAGAATTCTATGCAAAGAGGTTCTCTACCCCCTTGGAAACAAAGATGCCAAATAAGGGCAAAAAATAGAAGAAAATGGCGAATACTCCAAAAATAGCTTAAATCATACAATGGTTATTTATGATCGATATCATATATCATATTGCAGGTCATGCAAAAGCGATTTAAGGTATCTTAAATGTTCGGGAAGAATTTTTGGAAGGATAGAAATCCTTTTCTTACTAAAAGTCCCATTCGCTCTACTATTTTGCACCCTTTATATTTGGTACTTTACTGATTGTAGTCCCAAAAATGTTTGCATTTTGAGCTCTCATTGGACGGATTATTGTCACATGAAAGAAGTAGGTCCACGCTTTGAAATGAGCCCCATTAGTCTTTTTCGGTCATTTTTGTTTGTTTAAATGTCTGCGCATCTTCCAGCTGAAGCACGATGTAGGCCCTGGAGTTGAAAGGTAGATGTCAGTTACAATCGTATTTCGCACTTATTTCATTTTTTGGTGAAAAATTGTATATAGTGAAAAATTATTCTTTATTTCGTTCACAAAAAATCCACTGAATTCAATATGATAATACAAATTGAAAAAAATGACAAAAAAATAATAACAAATTGAAAAAATCTTCAACTTGTTCGCTGATTTTTCACAGCAACTGTTTAAAGATCCTTACAAAGTTTGTCAATAGAATGTACTTTTATTTTAAAATTCAATTCCATTGGAAATTTTTTTCGATATTTTCCCGTTTTGAGAATTGTTGCAATGAGATCTCTTTTTTCGTGTTTTTTTTACGATTTTGAAAAAGGAAGTATCCTTTAACTTTGGTGTGACCGCGTTAAATTATTTCGATATCATCTATTCCGTTTCGCCACCACATAATTCGGTACTACACTTCCATGTAACCCGTCATCAATTTCAGTTCTCAAGAAATCAAGTCAATTAAATAAATTGATATTAATATTCGAATTCAAAAATAAAATATAAAAAACACTACAAATGTACATTAGAAAAAAGTAAGTCAAAATGGAAAAAATCATGCAAAATAAAACATTACTATTGTACATTTCAAAAGTCAAAATGAAAATGTTAATATATCACATTTTTACGTGATTTTTTTTTGTATATTATACTTTTCGGATAGGAGACAATTCCGAATTTGTATGAATCATTTAAATCAGTTCAGCGGTTCTTAAGTTATAAGCGTAGTAACTAACACAACTTTCATTTATATATATAGATTTGGTGAAACTTGGTATTGGATGAGCAGATAGTGTTCGAAATTTAAAATTTGGTATTAAAAAGTATCACATGATACTATATTTGGTATTGGGTGATGGGTCAGAGATAAAATTTTGATATTTGATGTTTAGAAAACTGTATGAAAGTTGGCGGTGGTTTGGGAATACGTCCTACATTTGTACGAATGGCATTAAATTTGGGCTTGGGTAAAGGAATAGGGCAATTCTTATCTGAATATTAAATCGTGTCTGACTTGGACTATATCGACTATTTCCTTCACATGCGTGATGTACCATATATAGCTATTAACTTATAACCGAAATGTTGAACTTTATCGGGGAAGGTACCAGAAGGAGTTGAGATATATCAGATAGATATACGAAGTTTGAAAACCATCGCTGACTTTTTTCGCAAGTTATGTGAGATGTAAGTATTGAAAATTAAAAATTTTTGAGGGACGTACCAAAAGAGGTTGGCCGATATATTCCATCTTCATACCAGTATAAATATTTGAATGTGTGAAGTTTAGATGGAATCAGATGCTTATTTTGCCCTTTATTAGCATATCGGTTATTCAAAATGTTAACCCCTTTGTGCGGCAGGTACCAGAAGAGGTATGCCGATCTATTACAACTTCCCACCAGATATTTTATAAATAAAAATATTGGGATATGTGAAATTTGAAGAAAATCGGGTGCTTATTTCACATTTCATGAGATATATAATTATTCAAAATTTTGACCCTTTGTGCAGGAGGTACAAGAAAGAGTAGTCCGATTTATTTCATTTTCATAGCAGATCAGATTTTTTGAGTGCTATAATTATTTAAAATGTTGACCCTTTGTTTTTTATGTTTTATTTTCGCACCTGATGCAGCACGGATACTAATATTAGGATTTGCTAAGTTTGAAAAAAAATAATGTTTCTTATTTTATTATCTGAATTATTTTCTATGTAAAGATCGACCTTTCGTTGGGGAGCAGAGCAGACCGATATTGCCCATCTCCGAACTTTATCTAAGTATTATAATAATATATCGATGTATCAAGTTTGGACCAAACCGTATACTCCCTTCGATAGTTATCGTGCGCACCAGCCAGACACACGAACGGACACCCTTAGATCGACTCCAAATGTCCTGAAACGGATTTGTTCCAAAAAGACTTAGGGTCTAAATCGGGTATTTCAATGAGGCACGTTTTGGCCGTATCAAATGATATATTCCCTCTATAGCCATATGGCTGAGGGTATAAAAAGGCCTAACACGATCTGTTGAAACGAATCTAAAATTGCAATGTGGACTTTTCGCTGACAAATTAACAGGCACTTGTTGGCGAAGTTCTTCTACCTTTATAATGAAAAAGCTGTATATCTAAATCGGTTGGATTCAAAGCCTTTAAAATTTGAAGTTTAATATTTTTTGAAATAATATTTCAATTCTGGAATTTTGAGTTACTAATTACTTTTTGGTATATCCCTTATACAAATTTACTCGAGAATACTGGTCATACTTTTTAATCGATTGGGCTTAACATTTGTATTTGTATCCATTTTTCGAGGATAGAAGACCTTCCCACAGCATTATAATATAGAGGGTATTTCAAACCCTGGATCTTATTTGAAAATTTTTGCGATGATGTATCAAAAAATCGGTTTTCCCATTTTCAAGGACTAATTAACACCGAAATATTTCCATTCATACCCCATATGCAAATGTTGTTCACATGTCCTTGCTTCATTTTTACTTTTCGAATAATTTATCTACACATTCACTTGAACCTACTGACCCAAATATTTTATGGGATTTTTTTATAGCTGTCTGCCACAGACTACATACCTATACATACCTCAATCATGATCATCATCACCATCAACACTTGCACTGGCGATCATTGTTCCATTGACTCCATAGCCCAGCATCCGTGTTGAATGCAAACTAAATGAAAATTTAAACTCGGGATTAAGAGAGTGGAAAAAAGTAAGAGGTAATTATTCCATCCATGGAAGTAAAAAAAAAACCAGATACTTTTATGTTATTATGTACCACATGAAAAGCGATCATGATGATGATGAACACGACGACAATGATGATGACGATGAAGAAGAAACTGAAGAAAAATGTTGCACTGATAATAACACGACAACAATTGCATAATGCACCGGCTCCAATATTTCTACACTGGTTGTGGATTCAATGACTGGCTGGCTACCTCGATCACCATACCCATCGCAACAATGCCAGCCAGCCAGCGCGCCATTCAACCATCGACTTCAACTGCAAATTCCAGTTGCTGCCGCACAAAGTTGCTTGTAGAAGGTGCAATTATTTCGAGGAGTGCAGTCTGTCCACCCATCTGCCAGAGGCAGTAGTAGCTGGATTACAGGGTGACTGCCTGCCTGTCTGGCTGGCTGGTGGACTGCGGTACTGGCTAGTTTCTTGTGGTTGTCAAATGGTGCGGTTGACGTTGCATTCCATAATGGAACGTCTTGAAATTACATGATTTAGGCGTAAGTGTGGGTCTTTTGGTATTTGAACGGATGCAAAGATTAAATTAGTTAATAAATCCCAGCAACTAAACATATTTCAAAATTGGAAATAATGATTAAATTATTTTTTGGAATTTTTCTGTGTACATCTAGGGGAACATCTTAAAAATATGAAAGGTTATGAAAGGTCTACACCAGAAAAAAATCGCGATTATAACCTTTAAAAGCCCCGATTATAACTCTGTTGGCCATTGTACTTAAAAAAAACACATCCCTTGTTATGTTGGTCCTTGAAACGGAATTATTAAAGAATCCTCGTTCATTGGTCTGCTGGACCTTGATAAGCGATTCTCCAAATATACGCGGCGTGGGGATAACTCTTGGCGCAGAGGATTAAATAAACAGCTTTTTTTTTAAAATTTGTACTTAAGGTGTACGAAAAGTACAAAAAGGTACAGAATGTTACAAAATTATTGTAGTAGATAGAGATTTGACATTTTAGCCGAGGATAGCTTCTCTAAGAGATAAGGCGATATTTTTATACCCTCCACCATATAAAGTATGGAGGATATATTAAGTTCGTCATTCCGTTTTAAACTCATCGAAAATATAATTTTAGACCTAAGGAAGACCTAACAAAGCGCAAAATTCTAAGACGATTTAGTCATGTCCGTCCGTCAGTACGGTACACCCAATAAGAATTAAGGTAGGAAGCTAAAATTTTGCACAGAGGGGCTATATAGGTTCACGATATAACGGTACCCCCCATATTAAATATTTTATAGATTTAAGTCACATTTTCAATGGCATTTTCTGAAATTTTATACAAGCAGTTATTTGTGAGTACCTTTACCCCGGAAAGAGAATTGTATACATCGGTCCACGATATCGTATGTCCTCCATATAACGCGCCCTCCCGATATTCGTCAATGGTATTATCTGAAATTTTACACAATCACTTATTTGTGAGTAGTTTAACCCCGGAAAGAGAATTGTATACATCGGTCCACGATATCGTATATCCTCCATATAAGGCGCCCTCCCGATATTCTTTATTTTTATGTTTGTAGCCACATTTTTTTATTGTAATTTTCTGAAAATTAACAAAAGGAGATCCTTCAGATTACTTTACCCCTGAAAGAGAATTGTCTATATAGACCTACGTCTTCGATATCAGCCGATTTCGTATTTGAAGCTCGTAATGGATACTATAACCTAAGACAGAAAATTATCTATATGCAGAACGATGTCTTCGTATAGCCCCCATATAACGGTTTTCTTTTGGGTGGTATTTTTCGACAGAATTTTTTTGGACATATTTCAAGTTTCTTGGAAATTAAGGTCGTTATAGGAAGGTGGTTTTGGAAATGTGTGATCAAGCTGGAATTTTGATATATTGTATTAGGGTCCTTGTTGGTGGTTGGTTTGTGATGAAGAGGTGGTTTGGGAAATGGGTATTACAAGTGCACGAAAAATACTAAAATGTACTATATTTGGTCAGTTTGGTATTAGGTGAATATATGTATAGTGCTTGAAACCTGCAATTTAGTATTTGGGTCGCTGTTCATGTATAGCATTGACATGTGGAGGAGGTTTTGGAAGTGTGCATTATAATTGTACAAATGGTGCATTATAATTGTTCTAAACGGTACTAAATTTGGTACAATTTGACATTGGGTGAACAGATGGAATCAGAAATTTTGTACAATTGTCGATGTGTAGCCTGGACATATGAAGGTGGTATCGGAAATGTGTACTTTAATTGTACGAAAAGTACTAAATTGTACTAAATTTGGTATTGGGCGAATAATAGAGCTGGAATCCTAAAATTTGGTATGGATGTAATTTTTGATAATTTTTGTTTGAGATTTGGTGGTGGTTTGGAAATGCGACCCAATTTAGAAGCTTTTTGTACGAAAAAGTACTTAAAGCTACTAAATTGGGTATTGGATAAAGGGATAGAGCTGAAATCCTAAAATTTGATATTAAGGTCACTGTTGGTATCTGAGGTTGAGAAAGGGTGATATGCGTACTAAATAAGACTCAATGGTAGTAAATTTATGATTGCATGAAGGGATTGGGCTGGAATCGTCAAATTTGATATTGAGGTCTCTGTTGGTATCTGGAATTGAGATATGGAGGTGGTTTTGGCAGTGTGTCCTATAATTGTACCAAAAGTACTAAACTGTACTAAATTTGGTATTGGGCGAATAATAGAGTTGGAACCCTGAAATTTGATATGGATGTCACTGTTGGTATTTATACCCTCAGCCATATGGCTAGAGATGGTATATATCATTTGATACGGCCAAAACGTGCCTCATCGAAATAACGGTTTTAGACCCTAGGTCTCGGTTTTATTATAAGTTCGAGTTCGGATATGGACAACATGGATATATTCCTTCTGGTACCTCCCCCACAAAACGTAGAAATTTCCAAAAAAAAATATTTTAGTGCATAGAAAGAGAAAATATAAACTGTTTTAGTTCGAACTTTGTAAATCCTAATATTTGCATCAGTGCTAGGTGAGGTGCATCAAGTACCTTCCTCACAAAGGGTCAAAATTTTGAATAATTATAAATCTTATAAAATGTGATGTAAGTGTCCGAATGTCTTCATATTACACACATTATAAAATTTTTATTAATCCAAGGTCTAGTGGGAAGATGGAATATATGGGACCACTCCTCCTGGTACCTCCCCCAAATTCAAAATTTTGAATATCCATGAAACTCATAAAAGGCGAAATTAACATCCGATTCCATTAAGACTTGGCACATGCCAATATATCAATCAAACACAAGACCTGTCATAAAGAAAGTAGAGATCGGACCATTCCTTCTGGTACCTCCCCCACAAAGGGTCAACGTTTTGAATAACAAAAACAATCATAAAATCCGAAATAAGCATCCGGATCTCTTCGTACTTCACACATTCCATTATTTCTAATAAAACAAGAGTAGCTATGAAAATGGGATACTCCTTCTGGTACCTCCTCCACAAAGGGCAAAAATTTTAAATATCCATGAAACTAATAAAACGCGAAGTTAACATCCGATTCCATTTGGATCGGACAATTTCTACTGGTATCTCCACCACATAGCATTCAGGATTTTGAAAAAAAAAAAAAAAACAAAACGATAAAAAAGCGAAATTAGCATCAAACTCTCTTCAAATTTCACATATTTTTTGCGAATACAAGATCTGCTATGAAGATAATATATATCTTCGAACTCCTTCTAGAACCTCTACCACAAAAGGGTCACAATTTTCAATACATTTATCCGTCTTAAATGTTTATACCCTGCACCACAAGGTGGTCAGGTTATTATGTCTTTGTGCATTTGTTTGTAACCGGCAAAAGGAAACGAGATAGACCCATAGTTCTTTTTGATGATCTGCATAGAATCACATTTTGAGTCGATTTATGCATGTCCGTCCGTCTGTCCATGTATTTTTGTAAACAAAGTACAGTTCACATTAATTGCCCTATGAAAAATTTGCACAGATTATTTGTTTGGCCCAAGGACGAACCTTATTGAAATTGGAGATAATCGGTCAAAATTTAGATATAGCTCCCAAATATATATTTGTCCGATTTGCCTTTTATTGTGCACCAAACGTGTAATATCAGCCTGAATAGTATGGAATTTTATACATATAACCAAATTAGGCCTGAAAATAGGTATGCCAAATTTGATCGAAATCGGTTCAGATATAGCTATAGCTCCCATATATATTGTTCATCCGATTTGTTATTTTTGTCCTCCGCAGCCGTAATATGCACTCTGTAACAACAATATTTGGGGAAATATAGCAAATACAGCTCAGAAATACCTTTGCTAAATTTTATCGAGATCGGTTCAGATTTGGATATAGCTCCCATATATAACTTCGTCCGATTTACCTTTTATTGTGCACCAAACGTCTAATATTTTTTCAAATGGGATGGAATTTGGCACATACGACCGAATTGAGTCTAGAAGCTAGTATGTCAAATTAGGTGAATATCGGTTCAGATATAGCTATAGCTCCCATATATATTGTTCATCCGATTTGTTATATTTGTTACCCACAGTCGTAATATGCACTCCGTAACAACGATATTCGGGGAAATATATCAAATACAGCTCAGAAATATCTTTGCCAAATTTTATCGAGATCGGTTCCGATTTGGATATAGCTCCCATATATTTCAAATTAATTGTGCACCAAATAGGCAATACAAGTCCGAATTTAAAAGATACAAATGCTTTGGCATATTTAGTCCTTTGAACTTTAAATTATAATTATAATCATAGCGTGTATGATTAGGGTCAACCGTTTGAATAACCATAACAGAAGTCAACATATATTTAAGTAATCGAACATTGACTGAGGGTATACATCTGTCGGCAAAATCGACTGATTCTTTTATTTTACCCAGTGGCACAGTGGCCCAAACAACATGCCTCACCCGAGCATGACGAGTTGAAAAATCCAAAAATATGCAAGTCACATTTATTTGCATAAAAGTTATAAGTTCATCGCCAAAAGGCCAAAAACAAAATTATTATTATTTAGTTATTTATGGGTTTTCAATTGCGATTACTAGCAACAACAACAGTAATAATAACAGAAATAATTAAGTAATAAAAATTTATTATTTACAAATAATACGCCGGGCCAAAGTAGTGTCATGTAAACCCTTAAAAGAAGAAGAAACCTCAACCGCCCATTAAAATGCTAAACGGCCAACAATATTGTCAACGATTGGAAATTGGAAACCCCCGCCAAAAAAGTGTCCAACAAATTTGCAATTTATTGATAACTATTAAATAATACTACCAAAACAAAAAAAAAAAAAAAAAAAAAAAAAAACGAAAAACATTGTCACGATTAATTTGAAATTGTAGGGGGCACAAAACACCAAATACCGAAAATGTTGGCCAACCTTTGGAGGAAGGTGGAGTAAATTACCAAAAGTTCACTACTGGCCAGAGGTCAATGAAAGTGAATAGAATTTATGTTTAAATGTTTTTTTGTTTATTTTTTCTCATTGCTGCTGCTGTTGTTGTTGCAAAATATCTCAATGTAGGTTACCATGGTTTACGCTGTCGAGTTGTCGAGGTAATAGGCCAATGTTAATGTTTATGGCTGTGTGCGCGCATGCGTGTTATGTTTTCGTGAATGCTCGCTCGCTCGCTGGCTCTTTACTTCACTTCAAATATTTGGCTAAGATTATGTGAAGTGCATTTTTAAGTAGATATCATTGTCATGGGAACCGGGAGGGGGGGGGGGGCAGGTTGAGGTTTCCTCTCCCACTTTAGACAGTAGCATGTATGATGTTGTTTGTTTTAATTTACCGGTATTTAAAATGCATATTAAACGATGTTGACCTTGAGACACTTAAGGGTATTTTCATGTTGTTATAGCTCTTTAACATGGATTACGATTACGCTCGTTACCTGGGGTGGTACTAATGGGTGTTTCATGGATTAACAAGAAATTGTTTTGTTGGATGTTTTAGAGGTTTGTTTTTTTTTGAGAACGGTTTATAGGCCTATTAAAATAAAATATATATTTAACTTATAAATCAATGCCAAATTCGATGTCATTTTTTTAGATCACGTAATTAGGCCTAAAATAAATGATTTTAAAATTGAGAACTCGATTTAAATTTTTGAAACGGTAATTTGACAACAATAAAAATAGACCAATTTTTGGTCCTTGATAAAATATTTTAATTGGCCACAAAAAAAAAAAAAATAAATAAATAAATGAAAAAAATAAAACTATAAAAAATATTTTTAAAAAATCCCAAAAACTTGCATTTTCAAATAGATTTTTAAGATCATTATTTCAGCTATCAAATTTGATATTTAAGAACAAACAAATGTTCTATCGTAAATTGTAATTTTTTTTCTTTCAGGGTTTGTGGCTGACTGATTCGTAAATGTCCAGGCGGAACGGCTGAAGATAAAATCTTACCATTCTGTATGTGTAGGGGTGAGATAAAGCTGGGTTTTTGGATTTTCCAGCTATTACTGGGCTAACAGGTACCAAAAATTTAATTCATTCTATTCGGAAAACGGAATTCTAAAATTATGGGATGTAGGATAGGTTTTTATACCCTACACCACATAGTGGTAAGGGTATTATGTATTTGTGCATTTGTTTGTAACATGGAGATGGAAGCGAGATAGACCCATAGTTACTTTTTGAGGATTTTCATAGCATCACTTTCTGAGTCGATTTATGCATGTCAGCCTGTTCGTCTGTCTGCCCATGATTCTGATTGAGATGAAATTTTCCAAACAATATTTGTTTGGTCCAAGCACGAGCCCTGTTGAAATTGATGAGAATCGGTTAATATTTAGATATAGCTCCCATATATCCTCAATCGATTTCGGGTTAGTTGTGCACAAAATGCCCTGAATTTTGGCACATCCGAATTCAGTCTAGAAGCAAATACATCAAATTTGTTTATGTCCCTTACATGCGTAATATGCTCCCCACAACAATGATCTTGGGTACCAGATATAAGATACAGCTCAGAAATAAGCACCTAAAATGTTCTTCAAGATCGGTTCAGATTTGGATATAGCTCCCATATATATCTTTATCTGATTTCAGGTTTATTGTGCATCAAATGGCTTATCCTTCACATTCTAATATGTAGTCCACAACAATGAAATTTAACACCGGACATCAAATACAGGTCCTCTGGTAAAATTTGTCGAGTTCGATTCAGATTTTTATATACCTTCGATAAACATTTTCATCCGATTTTACGGTACTGTTCAACACATATTCAAATGTTTTTCCATTTGGTGAAATTCGATCCGGTATATTGACGGTGGTTTTGGAAATGTGTACCACAAGTGCACGAAAAGTACTAATTGGTACTTTTTTTGGCACAATTTGGTATTTTATGAACAGATAGTGCTTGAAACCAGCAATTTGGCATTAGGGTCGTTGTTAGCCTCATCATATGAAGGTGGTCTCGATATGTGCTATAATTGTACGAAAAGTAATGAATGGTACTATATTTTATATTGGGTGAGGGGATAGAGATAAAATTTTGAAATGTGATATTTAGATTTAATATTTGATAATGGCATCTGTGTTTAAGATTTGACGATGGTTTGGAAATGCGTCTTATATTTGTGCGAAAAGTACTAAATGGTACTAAATTGGGTATTGGGTAAAGATATAGAGCTGGAATCCTGAAATTTGATGTTAAGGTCTCTGTTGATATCTAGAATTGAGATATGAAGGTGTTTTTGAAATGTGTACCATAAACGACTAAATGGTACTAAATTTGGAATACAATTGTTGTGGCTGAACGGGTGAAACTTAAATTTTGATATTTTGTATTGGGGTCCCTGTTGCTGGTAGGTTTGTGAATTGTGTACCACAAGTGCACGAAAAGTATTAAATAGTACTATATTTGGTACAATTTGATATAGGGAGGACATTTAATGTGTGCAGTTTTAAATTTTGAATGAGGGTTGCTGTTCATGTGTTACCTTGACATATGGAGATGATTTTGGAACTGTGAATTATTGTAACGAAAGGTACTAAATGGTACTAAATTTTGGTATTTGCTGAAGGAATAGGGCTGGAATCCTCAAATTTGATATTGAGGTCTCTTTTGATATCTGAAATTGAGGTAAGGAGGTGGTTTTGGAAATTGGTGCTATATTTGTACGAAAAGTACGAAATAGTACTAAATTTGGTATTAGGTGAAGAGATAGTTCAGGAATCCTCAAATTGTATATTTAGGTCTGTGTTAATATCTTGAATTCTGATATGAAGATACATTTGCAAATGTGTTCTATAATTGTATTTAATGGTACTAAATTTGCAACAGTTTGGTTGAGGGTAAATAATAGTGTCAAACTGAACAAAATATGCATTTTGAGTACTAACAAGTAAAAATGCTGTAAATTCGACAGGGCCGAATTTCGAATACCCTCCACCATTTGGAACGAATTTGGCATTTCTCAAAAACAATAAAATTCGTTAAAAATTCTGTTAAAATCTTAAAAATACTGAATGTAGCTATACGACGACATGAACCTGCGTAGGTAACATTTGTCATAAGCCATTACAATATTCAAATGCGAAACTTAAAAAAAATCGTTTATAATGTCGATAAAATCTATACGAAGACGTGGACCTGCACAGACAATTTTTTGTCATAGGCTGTAGTATCCATTACGAACTTCAAATCCCAAATTTAAAACAATTCCGGTGAATAAATTCGCTAAAATCATCAAACTACCGAATATCGGGAGGTACCGTTATATTGGGGCTCTACGAAGACGTGAACCTGCACAGACAATTTTCTGTCATAGGCAGAAGTACCCCTTACGAACTTCAAATACCAAATTTGAAACATTTCCGGTGACTAATGTCGCTTAAATCACCAAAACACCGAAAAAGGGAGGTACCATTATATGGGGGCTATATTAAAACGTGGACCTACATCACCCATTTTCAATACCAAAAGGCCTGCGGACATAATAAACATTTGAGTAAGATTTTATCAATCTACTTCATTTCGTTCGGAAGCTACAGTGATTTCCACAGACGGATAGAGGGACGGACATCGCTAAATCAACATAGAATTTTATGCTGATCAAGAATATATATACTTTGTGGGGTCTGAAATGTATATTTCGAGGTGTTACAAACGGAATAACAAACTTAATATACCCTCCATACAATGGTGGAGGATATAAAAAACAATGTTTATATCTGTAAAAATAAATTTTGTTAAATATTCTTTTCAATATTGATTTTGAGACCTTGTAGGTGTGTGGGGTGTAACAAACACATTGTCCACACACAACTAATCCTCTGTTTGCCCCTGCGTATAACCCAAAAACATTACCCGCAATTGCAGCAAACAGACACTACTGGCATACGCGCGTATTACGCAATTGATGATTAGCAAATTTATGCAAATAGTTGAAGACAATAGCCCAATAAACAATTTGCCAATATTGTTTGTTTATTTATTTGTTTATTTACTTATTTCGTTTGTTCATTGCTTCCGAATTGCAAGGCAGCTAACCAAACAACCGAGTACCTAACAGTGTTTAGTTTTGTTGACAACAATTAGGGGGCAATAAATTAACTGGTGTTATTATACCATTGACCATCAGAAAAGCTCGACACCATCATCACCTACATTACCGGCATAAAACAAAAGCGAGGTATTACCAGCCAATAATGTGTGTTGGTCAATAAAACATGAGCCGTGGATGTGGCGTGCCATATTTGCGGCACAACACCATTGACTAATGAAGATTATGTTCAATGGAAAATGGAAAAAGTAAGATTCCGTTAGTGAGGATTTTTTTTCTATAGAAAAAATTTAAGGTTCGGTTTCACTTAAGATTTTTTTTTATAGAAAAATCTGCCTCAGTGAACTGAGGTTCCGAATTTTTTTCTATGTGAAAAAAATCAGTGAACTGAGGTTCCGAATTTTTTTCTATGTGAAAAAAATCAGTGAACTGAGGTTCCGAATTTTTTTCTATGTGAAAAAATTCTGCCCGTTTTTTCTATCTGAAAAAAAACTGCCTCAGTGAACTGAGGTTCCGATTTTTTTTCTATGTGAAAAAATCTGCCCCAGTGAACAGAGGTTCCAATTTTTTTGTTCTATAGGAAAAAAATACGCCTCAGTGAACTGAGGTTCCGAATTTTTTTCAATAGGAAAAAAAAACTGCCTCAATGAACTGAGGTTCCAATTTTTTTTCTATAGGAAAAAAAAACTGCCTCAGTGGACTGAGGTTCCGAATTTTTTTCAATAGGAAAAAAAAATCTGCCTCAGTGAACTGAGGTTCCGAATTTTTTTCTATAGGAAAATAATCTGCCTCAGTGAACTGAGGTTCCGAATTTTTTTCTATAGGAAAATAATCTGCCTCAGTGAACTGAGGTTCCGAATTTTTTTCTATAGGAAAATAATCTGCCTCAGTGAACTGAGGTTCCGAATTTTTTTCTATAGGAAAATAATCTGCCTCAGTGAACTGAGGTTCCGAATTTTTTCTATAGGAAAATAATCTGCCTCAGTGAACTGAGGTTCCGAATTTTTTTCTATAGGAAAATAATCTGCCTCAGTGAACTGAGGTTCCGAATTTTTTTCTATAGGAAAAAAAATCTGCCTCAGTGAACTGAGGTTCCGAATTTTTTTCTATAGGAAAAAAAATCTGCCTCAGTGAACTGAGGTTCCGAATTTTTTTCTATAGGAAAAAAAGTCTGCCTCAGTGAACTGAGGTTCCGAATTTTTTTTCTATAGGAAAAAAATATCAGCGTCAGTGAACTGAGGTTCCGAATTTTTTTCTATAGGAAAAAAATTTGCCTCAGTGAACTGAGGTTCTGATTTTTTTTCTATAGGAAAAAATTTGCCTCAGTGAACTGAGGTCCTGAATTTTTTTCTATAGAAAAAAATCTGCCTCAGTGAACTGAGGTCCTGAATTTTTTTCTATAGAAAAAAATCTGCCTCAGTGAACTGAGGTCCTGAATTTTTTTCTATAGAAAAAAATCTGCCTCAGTGAACTGAGGTCCTGAATTTTTTTCTATAGAAAAAAATCTGCCTCAGTGAACTGAGGTCCTGAATTTTTTTCTATAGAAAAAAATCTGCCTCAGTGAACTGAGGTCCTGAATTTTTTCTATAGAAAAAAATCTGCCTCAGTGAACTGAGGTCCTGAATTTTTTTCTATAGAAAAAAATCTGCCTCAGTGAACTGAGGTTGCGAATTTTTTTCTATACGGAAAAAAATGTCAGCCTCAGTGAACTGAGGTTGCGAATTTTTTTCTATACGGAAAAAAATGTCAGCCTCAGTGAACTGAGGTTGCGAATTTTTTTCTATACGGAAAAAAATGTCAGCCTCAGTGAACTGAGGTTGCGAATTTTTTCTATACGGAAAAAAATCTGCCTCAGTGAACTGAGGTCCTGAATTTTTTTCTATAGAAAAAAATGTCCTCAGTGAACTGAGGTCCTGAATTTTTTTCTATAGAAAAAATGTCCTCAGTGAACTGAGGTCCTGAATTTTTTTCTATAGAAAAAAATGTCCTCAGTGAACTGAGGTCCTGAATTTTTTTCTATAGAAAAAATGTCCTCAGTGAACTGAGGTCCTGAATTTTTTTCTATAGAAAAAAATGTCCTCAGTGAACTGAGGTCCTGAATTTTTTTCTATAGAAAAAAATGTCCTCAGTGAACTGAGGTCCTGAATTTTTTTCTATAGAAAAAAATGTCAGCCTCAGTGAACTGAGGTTGCGAATTTTTTTCTATACGGAAAAAAATGTCAGCCTCAGTGAACTGAGGTTGCGAATTTTTTTCTATACGGAAAAAAATGTCAGCCTCAGTGAACTGAGGTTGCGAATTTTTTCTATACGGAAAAAAATCTGCCTCAGTGAACTGAGGTCCTGAATTTTTTTCTATAGAAAAAAATGTCCTCAGTGAACTGAGGTCCTGAATTTTTTTCTATAGAAAAAAATGTCCTCAGTGAAAATTCGCAACCTCAGTTCACTGAGGCTGACATTTTTTTCGTAAAGAAAAAAATTCGGAACCTCAGTTCACTGAGGCAGGTTTTTTTCGTAAAGAAAAAAATTCGGAACCTCAGTTCACTGAGGCTGACATTTTTTTCTATACGAAAAAAATGTCAGCCTCAGTGAACTGAGGTTGCGAATTTTTTTCTATACGAAAAAAATGTCAGCCTCAGTGAACTGAGGTTGCGAATTTTTTTCTATACGAAAAAAATGTCAGCCTCAGTGAACTGAGGTTGCGAATTTTTTTCTATACGAAAAAAATGTCAGCCTCAGTGAACTGAGGTTGCGAATTTTTTTCTATACGAAAAAAATGTCAGCCTCAGTGAACTGAGGTTGCGAATTTTTTTCTATACGAAAAAAATGTCAGCCTCAGTGAACTGAGGTTCCGAATTTTTTTCTTTACGAAAAAAACCTGCCTCAGTGAACTGAGGTTCCGAATTTTTTTCTTTACGAAAAAAACCTGCCTCAGTGAACTGAGGTTCCGAATTTTTTTCTTTACGAAAAAAACCTGCCTCAGTGAACTGAGGTTCCGAATTTTTTTCTTTACGAAAAAAACCTGCCTCAGTGAACTGAGGTTCCGAATTTTTTTCTATACGAAAAAAACCTGCCTCAGTGAACTGAAGTTCCGAATTTTTTTCTATACGAGAAAAATGTCAGCCTCAGTGAACTGAGGTTGCGAATTTTTTTCTATACGAGAAAAATGTCAGCCTCAGTGAACTGAGGTTGCGAATTTTTTTCTATACGAGAAAAATGTCAGCCTCAGTGAACTGAGGTTGCGAATTTTTTTCTATACGGAAAAAAATGTCAGCCTCAGTGAACTGAGGTTGCGAATTTTTTTCTATACGAGAAAAATGTCAGCCTCAGTGAACTGAGGTTGCGAATTTTTTTCTATACGAGAAAAATGTCAGCCTCAGTGAACTGAGGTTGCGAATTTTTTTCTATACGAAAAAAATTCAGACTCAGTGAACTGAGGTTGTGAATTTTTTTCTATAGGAAAAAATATCAGCCTCTGTGAACTGAGGTTTCGAATTTTTTTCTATACGAAAAAAATGTCAGCCTCAGTGAACGGAGGTTGCGAAAAAAAGTCAGCCTCAGCGAACTGAGGTTCCGAATTTTTTTCTTTGGAAAAAAATATTCGCCTCAGTGAACTGAGGTTCTGCATCTTTTTTCTATAGAAAAAAAATTCATCCTCAGTCAACTGAGGTTCTGCATATTTTTTCTATAGAAAAAATGTCCTCAGTGAACTGGCATATTTTTTTTCTATCGAAAAAATCAGCCTCAGTGAACTGAGGTTCTGAATTTTTTTTAATGGAAAAAATCTGCCTTAGTGAGTTGAGGTTCTGAATTTTTTTCTACGGAAAAAATCTGCCTCAGTGAGCTGAGGTTCTGATTTTTTTTTCTATGGAAAATATTTGCCTCAGTGAGCTGAGGTTCTGAATTTTTTTCTATGGAAAAAATCTGCCTTAGTGAACTGAGGTTCCGATTTTTTTTCTATAGAAAAAAATCCTCAATGAAGGGTATCATGGGGTCTCCCCGACCGACTTTTCGCTTTTTTTACTGGATTTTTTTAGAAAAAATCCTCAAAGAACGATGGTAAAATTGTTTCTATGGGGAAATAATCTCAAAATGTATCACTTATTTTAATTATTTTTTTTTTTTTATTCTGGAAGTTCGACTTTCATTAAGAACCTGTGTGGCCTTGTTGCTATCTTTGTTGTAATTCTTAGTTGTCAAACAGATTCCGTTCTTATTGTCACATCTTAGCCATTAAACCGCCATTATTTCTTGTTAATTACACTTTCCATAAAATATACCTCACATCGTATTGCCTTTTCGATGATTTCAAAACTCACATTTTTTCCATCTTCCGTTTTGTTGTAGTTGTTGTTGTTGAGATCGTTACGCGAATTTCAAAATTAAAATTTGATGAGTTTTTCGATATTTTTGCAATCTCTGTATGTGATGAGAAGATTCACAAGTACACAAATCTTGTAGTTAGTACCGCGAAGATGTTGTTGTTGTTGCTGTCGGCCTTAAATCCGTTTAACTGAAACCAAAACAGAAAAAAAGAAACAATTTTGCAAAACTCTGGGTTTAATGGGTAATCAAACAAGAAAACACAGAGTTTAAACAAATGAATGAATGAATGAACGAGAAAAAAATCCGCATTGCATCAAGTGCCGATCACACAACTGAATTTTTTGTTTTTTTTTACAACAAATTTACACGAATTCAAAACCGTTTAATTGTTTTTATTTTTTTTGGGTTTTTTTTTGTTTTTGTCATTTAAATATTTACAATTTCCGTTGATTGTTTCGATTTGAATTGGATGAATTTGCTGGCTTTGGGCTGGCAACAAAAGCGCCTAACGAAGTTTAAACGAACGCGTCTCGTAAACAACTGTTTCAAATTTGAGTTTTGCACGAAGTAAAAAACCTTCCCACCAAAAAAAGACAAAAAAAATGTTTCACGTTTTCATCCTCACGCTCTCAAACAGCATTTGCTGGCTTGTGGCAAGCGTGTACATGGCTGGCGAAGAGTTGGCCTCTTCATTTTTGGGTTTTCTCGGCTGAAATGCGAAACCAACTACCAGCGGCTCATAAAAAAGTTTAAGCCGTAAACGAGAATTGGGTTTTCGTAATGAAAAAAAGTTCCAGTTGGCCAAAAGCAATATCGCTTTAAAGTTTAGTCAAGACATCAACCATTGTGCATTTGTAAAATTGAAAATGAAGATGGTTGGCAATGTTTTAGCGGCGATCAGCAAGTTTTAATTAATAAACATTTTTTGAAATAATGGCTTTAAGAATTTTTATAATTTGACAATGTTTTTGAAAAATATTTTGGAGTGAAAATTTTGAGATTATTTTTGGAGAATATCCGATTTTACTTTTGGAGAATATTTGAGAAAAAAAGCAAAATCTTTCAGAGATTTACATTTCGATTTTTAATGGATATTTTAAGAATTTGCAGAGTTTATGAATGCCGATTTTTATGTTTTCACAGAATATTGGAACTGTCAAAGGGGTTTTAAGAAGACTTTCCGCTACTATCTACGCTATCAAGGTGTATTTTCTCAACGATAATTTGAGTTTTAATCGAGCACTTTTTATGGATATTTTTCCAGTTAATATCAAAGTCAGGGTCGGGCCACGGCTAGCATTTTTATGTTCTCCCAAATTTTTTATTGCCCGATTAAATATTTTTTTCCTTGTGAGTGTGGAGCGAATTGCGTTTATTGAAGTCACGGTTTTCTGTTTGTACCTGGCCCTGGTCTAAGCTATAAATGGGGATTTTTCAATAATATATTTTTTGGGTGTTTAAGAAATCCAATTTATATTCAATTTTATGCGGAATCACAGATTCCATATTCACCACGGGTTTCTGGTTGGGAGAAATATTTAGATATAGCAATTTGTACAAAATCGCTGACCAGTTTCGCAAGTTATGGCAGATAAAAAAAATTTAAAAATTGTGACCCTTTGAGGTTGGCGTTGGCAGATAAATATCATCTTCACAATAGATCTTGCATTAGCAAAAAGTTTCGCGTTTTTTTTGAGGTTTTTGTTTTTTTTTTAAATCTTGAA
The DNA here is from genome assembly GCF_030504385.1 of Musca domestica. NCBI lineage: Eukaryota > Metazoa > Arthropoda > Insecta > Diptera > Muscidae > Musca > Musca domestica. Next base: position 901,879 of record NW_026712235.1, read on the forward strand.
CCCTATGTGGGGGAGGTACCAGAAAAAATGGTCCGATCTCAACCATCTTTATAACATATATTGAGCTGAAGGAAATGTTGAGATGTGCCAAGTCCTGATGTTAATTTCGCCTTCTATGAGCTTCATGTTTACTCAAAAATTTGACCCTTTGTGGGGGAGGTACCAGAAGGAGTGGATCTATATACCCTATCTTCAAAGAGAACCGGATGTTTATTTCGGATTTTATGATCGTTTTGGTTATTCAAAATGTTGACCCTTCTTTATAACAGATCTTGTGTTGACAGAAATAATGAGTTGTGCCAAGTCTGAATGGTATCGGATGTTAATTTCGCGTTTTATGAGCCTCATGGATGTTGAAAATGTTGATCCTTTTGTGGGGGAGGTACCAGAAGAAGGTAACCGATGTATTCAAACTTTACGCCAAACGTTGGGTTACTAAAAACTTTTGTGATCGCATTTTATAAGAGTTATAATTTTCAAAATTTTGACCCTTTTCGGGGGAGGTTTTAAATGGAGTGGACCCATATTGTCCAATTTCTCACATGACCTAGCACTAATACAAATATTGGGATTTGCAAAGTTGGAGCAATATTGGAGAATCCTTTAACTTCTGTGCAGTAAAATATTTTTTTTTTTTTTTGAAAATTTCGACTTTTTTGGTGGAGGAACCAAAAGGAGTGGACCGATATTGACCATCTCGGAACTCGATCTAAATTTGATTATAATATTACTATGTACCAAGTTCGGGCCAAAACGGATACTCCCTTTGAGAGTTATCGTGCGAGTTATATAGATTAAAACACATGTAATTTATTTGATTTATTTATTTAAATATTTTTCTTAATACACAGTACAAATGCAAGGCCGTTAAACTCTAAACTCCAACTGTGCTTAAATTAATAGTGTTATGAATATTTAAACCAGCCCTGCTCACAACAAACATGAGCGGAAAAAAGAGATAATTTAAGAGAAAATTAAAATTCTGTTTTTCTTTATATTTTATGATTCCATTTAATTATTTTTAACATGAATGTTTGCCAAAATAATTTATAAAGCAAATGGATAAAAATATTTGTAAAAACAATGACTTAACACTGTTTTGTTCTTGATTTAAATAAGCAAAGAGAAATTTGACTGGAAAGAGATATTTTTTCTTGAGCACTGCTGATTTAAATCAAAAATAGATAAAGAGAAATAAAGAGAGTAAAGAAAAGAGTGAAATATTCATAAGGAGTAAGAGAGATATTATAATAAAGAGAATGGCAGTGGTAAGTGGGATACAGTGATAATGAGTTGGTGAAATGAATAAAAATAACAAAACATAATAGGTAATGAAACGAAAAAACAATAAATAAAATAGTGTGGAGGGCATAATTTAATTCATATATATTTTTAAATACGTAACTAGCGCACCAGCCAGCCAGAGAGATGAACAGACGGACGGAAGGACATCGCTACATTGTCTCCAAATGTTCTGAAACGGATTTGGTCGTTATTTCGATGGGGCACGTTGTGGCAGTATCAAATGATATATACCATCTCTAGCCATATGGCTGAGGGTATAAAGAATATTGTTGGAAAATTTTTGATATGTTAAGAGAATATGTAGAGCGCTAGAGTTGAAATTTATTGTATTCAGTTTTTCTACTTTTATCATGAGCCCAGTGGCCCTAACTGTGCATTGGCATTAGAATTTGTGGTCGAAGGTGTTGACTCTCCCAGAAAAAATTCTCATTACAAATCGAATTATCAACCCATTGTTTTGAAAAGAGACTCCCACATTTTTACTGGATATTTAAACAAAGAGAAATTTTAATAAAAACAAACTTATTTGTTATAAATAAATTATATTGTTTTATTTCATGATATTATTTCTATACATAGTAGATATTTACATAGAATTTTCACGGAATTTTCTTGTGTTATAAATTTTATTTAATATCATTTTTATATGACTAATAAAAACAGTTCATTATAATTGAGTAAAAAGTACAGTAGAACCTTCTCTGCTTTTACCGTATATCTAATGAGTTGAACAATTACGAACATTTTTAAGACCAGATACTGAATTCAGATTTTTTTAAAATTCCAATTCATTCACTTTTCTCCCTTTTCGTTAAAATATAATTATACACAAAATCTTCCAGCATATCGGATAGTCTCTGATGATATATGTCATCGTTATGGAATGCTTTGAGACAAATCTCCACTCGTTTGCGGGAAAAGAAATCATTGAAACCATCCGTGGAGGCTGTCAAGCTTAGGGTCGATTCCGGTGGCAAGACAATGAAATGGCAAAAGAAACAACTTTCAATTAGGCCACAAATTCGATATAGTTCAAAGGTGTGCCAAAATTCCGCAGAGCTTAGGAAATCTTCAATATTCAACTGCTCACGTTTTAAAAATTCTCCCATAAAACCATAATACTGCTTTAGCAAATCCATTAGATGTTTGGCGCGAAATTCACGTGAAGTGGGTATGGTTAGAAGGGTTATTAAATCCAACATGGGCGGGGCATAGCGTGATAATTGAAAATCCACAAGACGACATTCAAGAGAACTGCCATCGTGTTTGTACATGAGATTATTGGCCCACAGATCACCGTGGCAAAAGACATTACGATACTCCCTAGAAGGTTGGGCCAATTTGAAAATAATTGACATTTTGGGCTTTAAATTCCTCAAAATATAATCTGTTTGACCCGAATATTTAGGCATTGCTTTAATCAATTCCGCAAACACCTCAATGCCATTGACAAAATTCTGATAGCGCACATGTTTGGGATCGAGATTTTCTGGATAGGCATTCTCCTTGATGGCCAGGGGATATATTTGATTAATTTTCACATTTAGCTTGACCTCAAACACAATTGAGGCTGCATGCAAGCTGGCTAAAGCTTTGACAGCACTCTGCAAGTGCTCATAATCCAAAAGGCCATCCCTGCCTGCGGCCATTTTATAACCCAAATGTTGTAACTCTTCAAACACCAAAAGATGATTATCGGCATAGTAGCATTTTGGAGCAATTCTTGGGCATATTTTCTGCAGCCGGGGCAGCACTTCGCGATAGACCATTATTTCCTTTTGGAAAACGCCAAATTCCTCTAAATACTCCATGTGTGAGGCATTCCCAACAGGTGCCGATTTGCTGAAAAAGCGAATTCTATTGAAGGCAATCGAATCTCGGCCATCCTCACTGTGGGTGGTGACCTGAACATCGACAACCAAAAAATTATGATGTCCAAAAAATCCCGAAGGACTATCCGAAATCGGTTGCAATTGATAACGGATTACATTGAGGTGGAAATTTTCCTTTGTGTCTTCATTTGCCGTTTCCGTGACACCCTGATGACCAAAATATTGCTGACACAATTTTTCGACCTCATTACACGATATTTTCACTGTCGTGGCCATAATGGATGCTTTTTCCGCTATATTCGTTTGCTGGTGATCTTTTTTCTCGTCCACTTAAAATGCTGCAACAATGCTCTTGAAAATGAGATATACTTTAGTTTAGCTGTTATTATCTTAAGTCGTAAACATGTTTATGGCGCCCAACCGTTTTGTGTCATTAACTTACTAGGATAGGAGTATCTATTTAGATAAATGTTGTCGTGAGAGTTTAATTTGTAAATAAGTTTTATTTACAAATGGATTATAAAAAGATTATTATTTTATTTTAATCCGCTGCATCTGCCTATTTTTGTCTAACTCCCATGGAATTTTTCCACATTGTTTAAATAAAAACACCCCATTTATATATTGGGGGGTCAAGGTTGGGAACAAAAATAATCAAATAATAAAAATTGGGTTAAATTTGGCCAAGTCGACATTTATACACCATCCGAGCAGAGATAGACAATTAAGTGCAATGGACTTTTTTCAGTACCATTGTACTCCAAAAAGTATTGATAAATTCAGTACCATTCTTCATTTCTTCATTAAAACTGCAACCAAATTCAGACTGCTGTCATTTCTAAGCCACTCGTCCGACAGCTGTTAAAATTATTCCAGTGATAGCTCATTATATTGTTTACAAGCGTACAAACGCTTTTTGGTGAGAATTTTCCAGAAAAAATGTTATTCGTGACGGAATTCAAGCGTGATAGTGTGATTTCTTTATATTCGGCTGGAAAACCACAAGTGGCTATCGTTAGAGCACTCCAGCATTTAAATGTGAATAAATCTTTTGTGTCTCATACCATCGATCGTTACCGTGATACTGGTAGTGTAGCCCGACGTCAAGGCAGTGTACGGAAGAAAGCCTCAACATCAGCAGAAATGTTTTGAAAAGTATAGAAGCGACTTGATCGCGTCGCAGTGGACGAAAAATGGCTCGTGAGGTGAACATATCGCAATATTCCATTCGGCAAATATTGAAAAATGAGCTCGGGGTAAAACCATTGAAATTCCAAAAAGTGCAAGAACTTACACCGCAACAGAAAGAAAATAGACTGAAACGAGCTAAAGAGTTGCATCGATTGGCCGAAAGTGGTGAGCTCCGGAATTTGGTTTTCTCCGATGAGAAAACATTCGTTGTCCAGCAGTTTATAAAGAAACAAAATGGTCATGTCTACTTGCCAAAGAGGTCAGCTGGCACTAAAAATACCAAAGTGTCGATCACCTCAAGCAAGCGCTTCGCCGGGAATGGACTAAAATACCGCAGAGCAACATTCGGGCAGGGTGTGACGGTTTCATTGGCCGTTTGAAGGCCATAATTCGTGCCAAAGGTGATCAATTCGAAAAAAACTAAACTTATTCTAAAATTTGATGCTATTTTCGACATTTTTTGCTTTCATTATGGCATTTAAATTTCTTGCAGTTTTTTATCTCACCCTGTACTCCCAAAACTACCTTCAAATTTCAAACCTACAAACTAACTCTCAATGTTTCAAACTTCAGCTCCATCTGTTCACCCAAATTATACCTACTTTAGTACAGTTTCAGTACCTAATTTAGTACCATTTAATACAGTTCTTTCTAATTTCAGTCAATGGTCAAAATTTCGAATACATGTGAAGCTCATAAAACGTCAAAATAACATCCGATTCCATTCAGACTTGGTACAGGGTTGCCCATATTCGACGGACCCATCTGGCAACGCCATAACTGTTGACAGAGATGTCACATACCGCGTTTGAAGCGTCAGTCCAAGCAGATTTTTACCATGAACCAATACATGCCACGCGAGCGCTCTGAAATTTACATTCAACAGAAGAAGTCAATTGTGAAAACTCATCGTGCATTTAAAACATTAAAAAATGTGAGAAGTGCGCCTTCTAAGAACACCATTAAGCGTTTATACGAAAAATTTTCGACTGGTAAGGCTCTTTCTAATCCGAAGAGGCCATATAAAAGTCCAGCAAGGCGATCGGCCAAGAATATCGCTGCCGTACGAGCCAGTGGTGAGAGGTCCCCAAGAACATCCCAAAAACGCCGTTCTCAGCAGTTGGGCATGGCTCTGCCCACTTTACAACGGATTATTCGCATTGATTTACATTTGTTCCCGTACAAAATTCACTTGACGCAAAGAATGTTGCCTGCGGACAAGCCTCGTCGGTTGGAATGGGCCCGAAGGGCCCAAAGGTCCGTCAAATGTAGGCAACCCTGTACATCTCAATATTTTCATCAACACAAGATCTGTATAAATGTTAGTAGAGATCGAACCATTTCTTTTGGTACCCCCTCCCACATAGATTTTGAAAAACAAATCGCTCATAAAACGCGAAGTAAGCATTCAACTCCCTTCAAATACGAACGTTTTTGATAACACAAGATATGTTGTGGAGATGATATATATCTGCCAACCCCTTCTGGTACTGCACTCACAAAGGGTCACAATTTTCAATACTTATATCTGCAAAACATGTCGACGATTGTTTAAAACTGATATTTCAATCTGACATGAATATGTAATTTATCGAAATTTATGAATTCACATTAAATTGAATAGAAATGTTCGATTTCCTTCAAATGTTGCACATACCAGTATTTTTATCTGTATTAGGTAAAGTATGAAAATGGAATACTTCGGTCCGTTATATCTGGTAACTCGCGCATATTTCCACCTTTTCTAAATATTTTCACATATCTCATATAAAGTCCAAATCTGTTACGTTGCAATATTTATATCAGTCTTAGGTCAGATACGAATTGGTCAATACATATATATTCGTAATATTCATCCCACAAGAATGATATTTGGTACCAGATATCAGATACAGCCCAAACTGTATCAAGATCGGTTCAGATTTGAATATAGCTTCTATATATATCTTCAACCGATTTTGGGTTAATTGTGCACAAAATGGCCAATATCAGTCCACATGACCTGAATTTTGGTTCATCCCACCGAATTCAGTCTAGAAGCAAGTACATCAAATTTAGTGAAAATTGGTTCAGATATAGCTTCAGCACATTCGTAAGATGAATATTTTTATACCTTCCACCATAGTATGGAGGGTATATTAAGTTTGTCATTCCGTTTGTAACACCTCGAAATACACATGTTAGACCCCACAAAGTGTATATATTCTTGATCAGCATAAAATTCTATGTCGATTTAGCGATGTCCGTCCGTCTATCCATCTGTCCGTCTGTGGAAATCACTCTAGCTTCCGAACGAATTGAAGTAGATTGATGAAATTTTGCTCAAATGTATGTTATGTCTGCAGGACTTTTGGTATTGAAAATGGGCCATATAGGTCCACGTTTTGGTATAGTCCCCATATAACGGTACCTCCCGATATTCGGTATTTTAATGATTTTATGGGCACCACAATTGTTTCAAATTTGGTATTTGAAGTTCGTAATAGATACTCAGTCTATGACAGAAAATTGTCTGTGCAGGTCCACGCCTTCGTATAGCCCCCATATAACGGTACCTCTCGATATTCTGTATTTTGATGTCCCTAAAACATTATTCAGCGGAATGTTTCAAATTACGTATTTAGAGTCTTTGACAGAAAATTGTGTATGCAGGTCCAGGTCTTCGTAAAGGCCCCATATACCAGTACCTCCCTATATTCGGTATTTTGAGTTTAGGTACAAAACCCACCGAAATTGTTTGAAATGTCGTATTTGACGTTCGTAATGGATGCTATATATCTATGCTGGTCCAGGCCTTCGCACAGCTCCGATGTAACGGTACCTCCCTATATACGATATTTTGATGATTTTAGCTACATTATTCACCGCTTATTTTAAGTTTCGAATTTGGCTTATGACAAACAATGCCTATGTCGGTCCACGTCGTATAAACCCCAATATAACGGCTATATTTGGTATTTTTAAAATTTTAACAGAAATTTTTTAGAATTTTATTTTTTGAAAATTTTCAAATTAGTTCCAAATTGTGGAGGGTATTCAAAGTTCGGTCCGGCCAAACTTACTGCTTTTTAACTTGTATTTTTTTACATTTTCTAAATTTCGGGTTAATTGTGCACCAAATGGCCAATATCAGTCCACATGACCTGAATTTTGGTACATTCGACCGAATTCAGTCTAGAAGCAAGTACATCAAATTTGTTTGAAATCGGGATATATATGCTTTGTATTACAATGAGATTTGGTACAAGATATCTTATAGAGCTCGGAAATACCTTTGTAAAATTTTGTCAATATCGGTAAAGATTTGGATATAGCTCCCATATATCCTTAATCCGATTTCAGCTTTTCTTGTGCAAATAATGGCAAATATCAGCCCAAATGGAGTGAATTTCGGGACGTACGTTTCCGTTTTGTGGAACTCGGCTCCGATATATATTTTTTTATATAATCCTTGTCGAAGTGTTATTTGAATATTTACTATTTCAGTGTTTTTTACTTATAATGACATTAACCATCTCAACTGTTATGTAGGGTACAGTTAACAAAAAATCACACATACAAGGGTATACAATTATGTATAATTTTATTATATCATAAATTGTAATTATTCTTAAACCTAAAACAATAGAAATCTATTTTAATTTAGTCTGAAACAGTTGACGTACTTCTATATTTACATAATTCTTATCTTTTATAAATATTAGACAAACACAGGCACACACTTAAAATAGACGTTAATTTCATCATTATAATAAAAAATACAGTAGAACCTGGGACTAGAGGAAATCGCCCATGCCATAATAGGAAAATGTCCCTAAAGAATTAATTTTCCTCATCCGTTGTTATTTCATGAAATAAACTTTTCAAGGAGAGACAGAAGAGAACATTTCAAAATTTATTCATTTTTCACCCTCCTCCGTCTTCTTCAAAATAAAATTATCCACAAAATCTTCCAACATATCGGTTAACCTCTGTCTATAGAATTCATCGGTATTGAAGGCCTTGAGACAGATCTCCACTCGCTTGCGAGCAAAGAAATCACTAAAACCATCTGTGGTGGCTGTTAAGCTCTGCGTCAATTCTGGTGGCAAGATGGTCAAATGTGAGAACAGACAACTCTCAATTAGACCACAAATGCGATATTCCTCAAAGGTTTTCCAAAATTCCTGGGGGCTTAGGTAATCCTCAATGTTCAATTGTTCACGTTTCAAAAATTCTCCCATAAAACGATAGTATTCCTGCAGCAATTCCGTTAGATATTTGGAACGGAACTCCCTTGAGCTGGGTATGGTTAGGAGGGTTATTAAATCCAACATCGGTGGGGCATATCTGGCCAACTGAAAGTCCACAAAACGACACTGGATGGGACTATCACCATATTTGCCATACTGGAACATAACATTATTGGCCCACAAATCGCCATGGGAGAAGACATTGCAGAACTCCTTCGATGTTTGGGCCAAGGGGAATATAACTGACATTTTTGTTTTCAAATTCGACAAAATGTAGTCCAACTGCTTTTCATATTTCGGCATCTGCTTAATCAGTTCACCAAAAACCTCAACTCCATTGGCAAAATTTTGATAGCGAACATGTTTCTCATCCAGTTCACTGGGATAGGCATTCTCCTCAATGGCGGGCGGGAATGTTTGATTAATTTTCACCCCTTGATTAACCTCAAAGACAATCGAAGCGGCATGCATTGTGGCCAATGTCTTGACGGCACATTGTAAATGTTCATAGTCCAGTAGGCCATCCCGGCCGGCACCCATGCGATAGCCCCCTTGTTGGAGTTCTTCAAAAACCAAAAGATTGTTATCGGCATAATAGCATTTTGGGGCTACTCCTGGAAATATTTCCTGTAGCTGAGGCAATACATCGCGATAGACAATGATTTCCTTTTTGAAAACTCCAAACTCCTCCAGATAGTCCATGCGTGAGGCAATCTCGACAGGGGCAGCTTTTGTAAAGAAACGTATCCTATTGAAGGCTATGGAGTCACGGCCATCCTCACTTTTACTGCCAACCTGGACATCGACCACCAAATAACGATGATGTCCCAAAAATCCCGAAGGACTATCCGAAATGGGTTTCAAATGGTAGCGTATCACATTCAGTTGTAGATTATTAGGTGTTGTTGCCGATGTTGCCTCTGCCACACACTGATGGCCAAAATATTGTTGGCACAATCCTTCAATTTCATGGGGGGATAATTCTATTGCCGTGGCCATGTTGAGAAATAATTTTTTTTAGAAATTTTTTTTTTCAAATTTTTCTTGGCGCCCGTTGTCTTTTCTTGCCTTGCGACTTCAATTGCGGAATAGCACAATGATCTTGAAAGCGAGATCTACTTAAACCCTGATGCCACCAACTCATTCATTAAGAGTTTATGACCCATTTCACGCTGATATCAAGTTGCCGGGGAAGAGCTGTGTGCTGTGATAAGCAAATGCGGTGTCGTGAGAGCAGCAACAGCAGCAGCAGCAGCAGCTGCGGCTCCGGGCATCAATAAATTACAAATATTTTATGATTTTCTGTTTGTCTTGACGTTCAGAATTTATATTTACACAGAGCTTTATTTTTATACCCTACACTGTTGGTCCATGCCCCTTTTTTTTGGTGACACATTAATTGATAAGTTTTTGTTCAGATCAATAAGACACAAAAACGATAACAAAGCTGGAGGATGTAAAAAGTGATCCGTAATTTTTAAATTTTTACATATCAATAGCAAAATTTGAATTTAAAATCGCTTCATCCCCTCCTCAGCACCCCTAAAAAAATATTATCTATATCCACTTTTTTTGGAAATTGTCTTGCACTCATTAATATTTAATCGGAGATACTGCAAATATCCTTAAATTTGAGAAGCAAACTATTCCATGAAAAAATATTTAACTCTATCCTATTCTGACAATTAAATGTAGGGCAACAAGTTATCAGCTCTTTGCCAACGTGGTTTTGTTACATTTTGTTTGTTGTTTATTTTTATCTGAATTGCTAGGCACTTTTAGCATCCGCTTTAATCCACTATCCAGGTAAAGAAACAAAGGAGTTTTATCTGATCATGCACATTATTTGCACTTCAAAGGCTGATCATTAAAATATTTGGCAAAACAGCTTCCGCTCGAGTGGACAAGGCGTGCTGTGCTAATGATTTATGATAATGATTACTTAAAACGTACGAACTTTTTATTGTGATGAACTTTAATCGGAGGTCATAAGAAATTTTTCCACCTAGGGATAAGTGAATGGACAATTTTTATACCCTCAGCGATTTAGCTAGAGAGGGTATTTAACATTTGATACGGCCAAAACGGCCCTAGGTCTCTTTGGACCAAATCCGTTTTAGGACATTTGGAGTCGATCTAGCGAGGTTCGTCCGTCTGTCTGGTGCGCACGACAATTCTCGAAGGGAGTATACAATTTAGTCCAAATTTAGCACATATTTTACGATTATCAAATTTAGATCAAGCTCGGAGAAGGGCAATATCGGTCAACTCCTCCAATAAAATATTTTACTGCACAGAAAGAGAAAGGTTAATCTTATTTTGCTTCAGCTTTGCACATCCTAATATTTGGATCAGCGCTAGGTCAGGCGAGAAAATTGACAATATGAGGCCACTCCATCAAGTACCTCCCCTATAAAGGATTTAAATTTTGAATATCCATGCAGCTCATAAAACGCGAAATTAACATTTATTTTCATTTAGATTTAGTGCATCTCAATATTTCCATCAACACAAGATCTGTTATAAAGATAGCAGAGATCGGACCATTTCTTCTGGTACCTTCTCCACAAAAGGTTAACATTTTGAATAACCAAAACGAGAATAAAATCTGATATAAGCATCCGATTCTCTTCATATTTCACACATCCCATTATTTCTACTATCACAAGATCTGCTGTGATGATGGGATATATCGGTCCACTCCTTCTGATACCTCCCAAAAGGTAAAAATTTTGAGTACCCATGAGCCTTATAAAACACGAAATTAACATCTGATCCCGTTCAGACTAGTACATCTCAATATTTCCATCAACACAAGATCTGTTATAAAGATCGTAGAGATCAGACAATTATTTCTGGTAACTCCACCACAGAGTTTGAATAACCAAAACGATCATAAAATCCGTTCTATTCGTATTTCATACATCCCATTATTTCTACTAGATCTGCTGTGAAGGTGGATTATATCTCCCCCATAAAGAGTCCAAATTTGAATACCCATGAAGCTCATAAAACGCGATATTAACATTCAACTTCATTCAGATTTAGTACATCTCAATATTTTCATTAACACAAGATCTGTTATAAAGATAGTATATATTGGACAATTCCTTCTGGTACCTCCCCCACAAGGGGTCAAAGTTTTCAACCAAACCATTATAAAATCCGAAATAAGCATCTGGTTCCCTTCATATTTTACAAATCTCTCTATTTCTACTAACACAAGATCTGCTGTGAAGATGGGATATATCGGTACACTTCTTCTGGTACCTCCCCCACAAGGGGTCAAAATTTTGAATATCCACGAATATCCACAATTTCATTCAAACTTAGTACATCTCAATATTTCCATCAACACAAGATCTTTTATAAGGATCGTAGAGATCGGAATATTTCTTTTGGTACCTGCCCAAAATAGGGTTCAAAAAAACGCTCAAAGAAAGCGAAATAAGCATTCAACTCTCTTTAAATTTCACACACACAGACATTTTCCCTAAAACAAGATCTGCTGTGAAGATGAAATAAGTAATAAATAAATTATAATAATAATAATAAAGTAGGTCCACGTTTTGGTATAGCCCCTATATAACGGTACCTCTCTATTTTCGGTATTTTAGAGATTTAAGCGACATTATTCACCGGAAATTTTTCATATTTGGTATTTGAAGTTCGTAATGGATACTACAGCCTATGACAGAAAATTGTATGTGCAGCTCCACGTCTTCGTATATCCTCCATGTAACGGTACCTCCCGATAATCGGTATTTTGATGATTTTAGCGACATTATTCACCGGAATTGTTTCAAATTTGGTATTTTAAGTTCGTAATGGATATTTTCGCCGAAGACAGAAAATTGTATGTGCAGGTCCACGTTTTGGTATAGCCCCCATATAAACCTCCCGATATTCGGTATATTGACGATTTTAGCGATATTATTCAGCGAAATTGTTTTAAATTTGGTATTTGAAGTTTGTAATGGATACTACAGCCTATGACAGAAAATTGTCTGTGCAAGTCCAAGTCTTCATATAGCCCCCATATAACGGTACCTCCCTATATTCTGTATATTGATGATTTTAGCGACATTATTAACTGGAATTGTTTCAAATTACGTATTTAGAATTCGTAATGGGATTTACAGTCTGTGACGGAAAATTGTCTATGCAGGTCCAGGTCTTCGTATAGGCCCTATATATCAGTACCTCCCTATATTCGGTATTTTGACGAGTTTAGGTACAATACCCACCGAAATTGTTTGAGATGTCGTATTTGAACTTCGTAATGGATGCTACAGCCTATGACAGAAAATTATCTATGCTGGCCCAGGTCTTCGCACAGCTCCGATATAACGGTACCTCCCTATATACGATATTTTGATGATTTTAGCTACATTATTCACCGTTTATTTCAAGTTTTCGAATTTGAATTTGGTAATGGCTTATGACAAACAATGCCTATATAGTTCCACGTCGTATAGACCCCAATATAACGGATATATTCGGTATTTTTAAAATTTTAGCAGAATTTTTTAAGGATTTTTTTTTTTTTTGAAAATTTCCAATTTCTTTCCAAATGGTGGAGGGTATTTAAAGTTCGGCCCTGCCGAATTTACTTTTTTTATACCCTCCACCATACTATGGAGGGTATATTAATTTTGTCATTCCATTTGTAACTCCTCGAAATACTCATGTCAGACCCAACAAAGTATATATATTCTTGATCAGCGTAAAATTCTAAGACGATTTAGCCATGTCCGTCTGTCTGTCTGTGTGTCTGTCTGTCTGTCTGTTGTAATCACGCTATCTTTCGAACAAATTGAGATAGAAGGCTAAAATTTTGCACACATGTATATTTTGCCAGTAGGCAGGTTAAGTTCGTAAATGGACCATGTAGGTCCAAGTTCTCATATAGCCCCCATATAACGGTACCTCCCTATATTCGGTATTTTGATGATTTTAGCGACATTATTTAACGGAATGGTTCCAAATTTGGTATTTGAAGTTCGTAATAGATACTGCAGCATAAAACAAAAAATGGGCCATGTAGGTCCACGTCTTCGTATAGCCCCCATATACCGTACCCCCCGATATTCGGTATTTTGATGATTTTAGCGACATTACTTACCGGGATTGTTTCAAATTTCGCATGTGAAGTTCGTATTGGATACTTCAGCCCATGCCAGAAAATTGTCTGTGCAGGTCCACGTCTTCGTATAGCCCCCATATAACGGTACCCCACAATTTCGGTATTTTGATGATTTTAGCTACATTATAAACAGATTTTTCTTCAAGTTTCGCATTTAAATATTGAAATAACTTATGACAAAAGTTGCCTATGCAGGTCCACGTCGTCGTATAAGCATTCGGTATTTTTAAAATTTTAGCAGAATTTTTAACGGATTTTATTTATTTATTTTTTTTTTTTGGAAATTGCCAAATTTGTACCAAATGGTGGAGGTATTAAAAGTTCGGCCCGGCCGAACTTACTGCTTTTTTACTTGTTTTTTTTTTTTTATTTTTTTAAAGAACACTTTTTTTTGATAAAGTTCACTTTACACTTACTTACTGCTTTTTTACTTGTTTTTTTTTTTTATTTTTTTAAAGAACACTTTTTTTTGATAAAGTTCACTTTACAAATTTCCTTTTTTTTATTTTTTTGACGACGAATTAAATTTTTGTATTTTTTATTTTTTTTGAAAATGAAATTTTTTGTTACTCTACTTCCACAATTGTATTCCACGACTAAAATGTATTCTACTTATTCTGTTACGTTGAATATTTATCCTCATTCAATATATGTGACCTGTCGACGTGAGAATTGTTACAAATGTTGCCAAACCTATTTACAGATAAGCGATCTCTAAGAGGATAATTACATCTGTCGCACGACATGGCCCGCAGCTTAACAAACAATTGACAGTAATTAATCTATGAAAATCCACATTTAGCCAGAGGTGAAATCGAAAGCAATCTCCTCGAAAAACTAACAGTTCTTATTCAGTCAGTAAAAGTAAAAGGTGTCCACAAGTGAAAATGATGCGTCTACGTGATGTGGCTAAGGAATATTTGGAAAATTCCACACTGCATGGAGCACGTTTCATTGTCGACAAGGAATTGACCTGGATGGAAAAGCTGTTTTGGGCCGTGTGTTTGGTGGCCTCGTGGTTTGCATCGTGGAAATTGATTAAGGTTTCTTTGGGTAAGGATACGATTTTTTGAGAGAGAATTTTAAAGGAACTATAACAAGTGACGTTACTAACGAGACTATAAACTTGGATTTTTTCGAAAAACAATTTTCAGATACCAACTTAGCTACAATTCTGATTTTTTTGAGAATATTTCATCAGCGACTAACTGAGCCATAATTTTGGATATATTAAGAACTTTTTTCAGGTATCGTATTTAAACGTGAGCTATAGCTATGGAAATATTTTTTAGGGACTAACTGAATTTGGACTGGATGTTTCAAGAGTGATTATATAACGCAATAATTGTCGATTTTTTTAAGAATATTTTATCATGGACTAACTTGGCTATAGCTGTTGATTTTTTAAGAATATTTTTTTAGGGAATAGTTTAGCTGGAATTTTGGAGTTTTTAAGAATATTTTGTCTGGGACTGAGCTATGGATTTTCGAGAATATTTTTCGAGGGACTAACTGACCTATAATCGCAAATACACTTTTCAGGTACTAAAAGAATTATAATGGGATTTTTTAAAGAATATTTCACTCATGGGCTGAATGAGTTATAATTCAAATTTTTTTCCATAATATTTTTCTGGGAAAAACTGAGCTATAATTTTAGATTTTTAAAATAAAAATATTTTTTTCAAGGACAATGGGAGCAATAACTGTAGATTTATTAAGAATATTTTTTCAGGGATTAGTAGAGGTATTCTCCTGGTTTTTTTAAAGAATATTTCTAGGAAATAACAGAGTCACAATTTTTATGTTTCTTGTTTTTTCAATTAATAATTGAGCTATGATTGTTGATTTTAAAATAATTTTTCAGCGCTGCAGTCGCTTATAATCGTAATATTATTGAAAAAAATTTCCGGGACTAAATATGCTATAATTGTGGATTTTAAAGCTTTTTTCAGGGACTAACTGCGCCACAATCGTGGATTTATGAGAAATATGTTTCAAGGAGCTGATCGTGGATTTTTCACTTTTTTCACGGAGCTATATCGTGGTGTTTTAATAATATTTTTCAGGGACTAGTTGAGGTATAATAGTTTCCTGGCTTTTATTTAAGTCATGGTTTTTATTTAAGAACTAGCAAGTGTCCACTACTTCGTCAGCGAAAAGTGCACCCTAAAATTTTATATTCGTTCCAAACAACTCATGTAAGGCAATTTTAGTTCTCCAATAATCAAAACTTCATACATTGTAATAATTATTCAGATTTTCAAGGTTTTATAAATTATGTTAGTTTTTTTTATTTTTCGAAAAGATTTCAGAATTTTCATTCATTTACCCAATACGAAATTTAGTAAAGATTTGTACGCATATCCAAAATAATCTACATCTCTCCCTCCTAGACATCAATAGTGATCCACAATTAGTACCACTTAGCACTTTTCGAATTTATTTATTACGAATTTACCAAAAGAGTCCTCAATATCGAATTCCAGGATTGCAGCTCTATTCCTTCACCCAATACCAAATTTAGTACCGCGTAGTACTTTATAATTACAGTACACGTTTCCAAAACCACCACAAGATACCAAAAGAGTCCTCAATATCAAATTTCGAGATTCCAGATCTATCTCTTCAACCCATAATCCAATATAGTATCACGTATTTTTTTCCAACAATAACAGTGCTCATTTCCAAAACTACCTCCAAATTTTAAACATAGACACCAACAGTGACATTTATATCTAATTTCAAGATTTCAACTGTATTTCTTTAGCAAATACCCAATTTAGTATCATAGAGTACTTTTCGAACAAATATAGGACACATTTCCAAAACCATCGGTATTCCATCTTAACCACAGACACCAACAGTGACATCTATACCTAATTTCAATATTTCAACTATATCTCTTTACCAAATACCCAATTTAGTGCAACTAAGTATTTTTCGAAAAATTATTGTACACATTTCCAAAATAATCTCCTCTTAACCAGACACCAAACCTTTCCCTGAAAAGGGTTCTTCAATTCGGAATTCCAGCTCTATCGGTTCACACAAATCCAAATTGTACCAATTTTTGTACACATATGTCCGAATTTCCAAAGCTTCCTAGGATTAGGGTATTCCTATACTCCAAATTCCAAAAATACGTTCATACCTCAATCATACAATCCCATAGAATTCTAATTTCCGAATTTAAGGATTCTGTCCCGATCGGTTCACCAAAATCTAAATTTTGTACTATTTAGTACACACAAGAACGAATTTCCAAAGCTTCCTCCATGACCCAATCCTACACTCCGACAGCAATCTTATTTCCAATTTTTAGGATATCAGCTCTATTGGCTCACTTAAGTCCAAATTGTAACAAATTTTCAGAATCAGCTTATTTTTATATCCTTCACCTTAGTATGGAGGCTGTATTAAGTTTGTCATTCCGTTTGTAACTCCTCGAAATATACATTTTAGGCCCACAAAGTATATATTTTCTTGAACAGCATAAAATTCTATGTCGATTTAGCGATGTTCGTCCGTCTATCCGTCTGTGGAAATCACTTTAGCTTCCGAACGAATTGAAAATGGACCATGTAGGTCTACGTTTTGGTATAGCCCCTACATAACGGTACCTCCCGATATTCGTTATTTTGATGGTTTTAGCGACATTATTCATTGGAATTGTTTTAAATTTGGTATTTGAAGTTCGAAATATATACTACAGCCTAAGACAGAAAATTGTCTGGGCAGCTCCACGTCTTGATGATTTTATCCATATTATTCACCGTTTTATTTTTTAAGTTTCGCATTTGAATATTGTAATGGCCTTTGACAAAAGTTACCTATGCAGGTCCATGTCGCCATATAGACCCTAATATAATAACTACGTTCGGTATTTTTAGGATTTTAACAGATTTTTTAACGGTTTTTTAATGTTTTTGAGAATTGTCAAATTCGTTCCAAATTGTGGAGGGTATTCAAAGTTCGGCCCGGCCGAACTTACACCTTTTTTACTTGTTAAATTTCAGATTTCCAATTTATCCAAATTTCAGGATTTAAACTCCATTTGCTCTCCGAAAATTTAAAGTGTACCAAATAAAGTACCGTTTGGTACACATAAGTACAAATTTCCAAAACTACCTCCATATCGCACTCCAAAAAAGCAGGAGTAATCTTTTTTCTAAATTTCAGAATTCAGTTCACCGAAATCGAAATTGTACCAAATTTAGTACCATTTAGCACTTTCGTGCACTTAAGCACAAATTTCGAAAATTTCCCTCATATTACCAATCCTACACTCCGCCAGTAATGTTATTTTAAAATTTTAAAATAACTGCTCCAAATTCAAATTGTACTAAATTTAGAACTGTTTAGTACTTTTCATATACATGTGAACACATTTTAAAAACTAGCTCCTTATATCGACTATACTCAAACCCAACATTGATTCCTATTCCGAATTTAAAGTTTTTTAAGCTCTAACCGTCCAGATAATACGAAATGGTGTAGTACATTTTAGTACTTTTCGTACACTTATAGTGAGAATTTCCAAAAACCCTGGTAAATCTATCATACAATCCATCATTCTAGCTCTTTCAAATACTAAAGGTACCATATTTAGTACATTTTAATACATTTCGTACCGTTCTAGTACGAATTTTCAAAATCTCAGCCTTATCTGACCCCTTTAGAACAAGAGTGACGCTTACCCAACATTTCGAGACTCTAGTTTCAGCCGTTTCATCTGGGCGTTGATAAATCATTAAGTCAGACTATTACCATACTCTTTTATTACCTTAGATTATTTGAGCTGTAATCATGGATTTTAAGAGAGTATTTTTCAAGGTCTTGCAGAGCTATTTTCGGGGATTTTATATAAATATTTTGGTAAAAAATTGTATAATAATATATATCAGCGATTTTGAGAGCTATGGAGGTAGATTTTTACTAATATTTTTGAAGAGCTTTTGAGTAACATTTCTGGGGAACTTCTAGAGCCTGCCATTGTTTTTTTTTATCTTGTGAACTTTTATAGGCATTATTGTGGATTTTGTTCTAAATATTTCACCACACTTCAATATTCAACTCGATCTACAAATTTTCATTAAAAGTGCTTTGGGTTCTATATTTCTTACTTTGAGTATATTTCACTAATTCCAGATGCCTTCGAAAACAATGCCATCAGTTTTGGTGTCGAATCCAGTTATAGGGATTGGGAAACCAACTTTCCTGCCATTGTGGTATGTGAGTCCAAGAATATGGATCGCATACAAGAAGTGGCAGAACAGTAAGTTCCATTTCTATTAACATTATTGAAAATAAAAAAAAATCTCCTAGACTCTGGGGCGCCGATCACGATTTCACGTTGGAAGAAGTTCTCAGTGAAATTGCATTCTTTCGCGGTGAATCCTATCACACGGTGCATGAATGTGGTGGCGAAGAGCCTTCAGAGAATTGTTTCTACAGTAATTTCTCCTACTATGCCCAGTTGGTGCGCAGCAGCTGTGAGAGTACCATCAAGAATTGCATGTGGAACAATAAACCCTTTCAGTGTTGTAAATTTTTTCATCGCATGGAAACGGAGTTGGGTTTGTGTTATGCCATTAACTCGCTGCAGGCGGGGTGAGTCAGAATTTGGGAGTTTTTTTTATATAGAAAAATTAAATTCCAATTTTAATTTATAGGAACAATGAAGGACCTAAGCTAAATATGTGGTCAAATCGCTATACTGGACCGGGAAATTTGAAACTGGATATACACACAGAAGCAGTGGTAAGTTATGCATTATTTGGTATTTACAGCCTTAAGGCTTCAGGAGGGTATATATTATTTAATAGGGCCAAAATGAACCAATTCGCAATAACGGCTTAGACTCTTTGAAGATATTTAGAATTAGTCGGGTGCGAAAATATCATTTCACTCTTTTGGGTAAGCCCTTTACTCGGCACATACTAAAAAAAGAATCACAAAAAACGTGCAGACCCCTCAGAGGATCGTCGAGAGGCCATAAATGGGCTTTCTGTGTATGGAAAATCTTTGGGGCATAATTTTGTGAATATATGATCCGTGAGATATCTTCTATATATAACAAACTATATTCTATTAATGGAAAACGTTTTAGAGGTCTTCTGTAAATTTGGCGACTTTTATCTAAGAGGTCTTTTCTCAGCTAAAAAATTTTGGGAAGTTTTTATCCCTTGAAGAACCTTGATAGACATATTCTATGCAGGAGGACAATTAAGAGGCCTCTTAAGTAAGACTCTTGAGAAGCATTTTATTTAAAAAAATCATTTGAGAGGAGGGTGAGATAAAAAAAAAAAACTGCAACAAAGTCAAACGCCATAATTTAAATTTTTTTTGAATGAAAGCAAAAATGTCGGAAATAACATCAAATTTTAGAATAAGTATAGATTTGTTCGAATTGGTTACCCTTGGCACGAATTATGGCCCTCAAACGGTCAATGAAACCGTCACACGCTGCCCGAATGTTGCTCTTCGGTATTTTGGCCCATTACCGGCGAAGAGCTTGCTTGAGGTGATCGACACTTTGGTAGTTTTTAGTGCCAACCTTGCTTTCTAAAATACTCCAGACACAACAGCCCAACGGATTGGTATCCGGAGATTTTGGTGGCCATTGTGCGCTGGGAATGATGGGGTTCCTATTTTGTAACCATTCTTGATTGGCGCGTGATCAGTGCTATGATGCTGAGTCCTGTTGGAATGTCCAAGATCTGCGGCCAAAATGTTTACGTGTCCAAGGCTTTAATACACCCCCAGAATATTTTCGCATTAATATTCGGCATTTATTCTTATGCCACGGTCGATTAATACGAGCGGAAAGCGACCAGACCATGACCATGGCCGACGCTTGAGTTCTGGTTTGTTTACAAACTGCTGGACAACGAATGTTTTCTCATCGGAGAACCAAACCAAATTCGGCAGTTCATCACTTTCAGCCAAACGAAGCAACCCTTTAGCTCTTTTTAAGTCTACTGCATTATGAGTTCTGTTGCGGTGTAAGTTCTTCCACTTTTTGAAATTTCAATGGCTATACCCCGAGCTCATTTTTCAATATTTGCCGAATGGAATATTGCGATATGTTCAGCTGACGAGCCATTTTTCGGCCACTGTGACGCGGGTTTCGATCAAGTCGCTTCTTTACTTTTCGAACCATTTCTGCTGATGTTGCTGTTTTCTTCCGTCGACTTCCTTGACGTAGGGCTACCCTCCCACTATTATATGGAGACTATATCAAGTCGTGGACCCGCTTACGAATTTTTTTGTCATGGGCTGTAGTAACAGTTCCGAACTTTATAGACGAAATTTAAAATAATTCCGGTGAATAATGTAGCAGGAATCGTGAAAATACCGAGTATCTGGGGGTACCGTTATATGGGCGCTATATTAAAACGTGGATCTATATAGACAATTCTCTTCTCAGGGGTGAAGTACTCATAAGGAACTCCTTGTGTGGATTTTAAGACAATTCCATTGAAAAACTTTGCTCAAATCATAAAAATACCGAATATCGGGGGGTATCGTTATATGGGGGGCCATACGATATCGTGAACCTATATAGATATTTCTCTTCCAGGGGATAAAGTACTCACAAGGAACTCCTTGTGTGGATTTTCAGAAAATTCCTTTGAAAAATGTGGGTAAAATCATCAAAATACCGAATATCGGAAAGTGCCTTTATACGGGGGATTTACGATATTGTGAACCTATATAAACAATTTTCTACTAGGGAGTATAGTAATAGCGAAGTACTCCTTGCGTAGAATTTCTGACAATTTCATTGAAAAATGTGGCTAAAATCATCAAAATACCGAATATCGGGGGGTATTGTTGTATGGGGGATATACGATATCGTGGACCGATATAGCCCTTCTTCCAACTTCACCTGCCTGCAGACAAAAGACAGATCTGTGCAAAATTTTAGCTTCCTATCTTAATTTGTTTTGACTGTAGCGTGATTACAACAGACGGACAGACGGACGTGCGGACGGGCAGTGCTAAATCGTCTTAGAATTTTACCCTGATCAAGAATATATTTACTTTTTGGGTCTAAAATTATTATTTCTATAAGATTACAAACGGAATGACGAACTTAATATACCCTCCATACTGTATATGGAGGGTGTAAAAATCGACATTTATATCCACAAAAATATAATATTCATTCACGATTTTTTTAATTTCCTGCTGATTGTGGTTGTCAGGACAATTTCATCCTCGATAACCTCAATAGATTCCCCTCTTCTAGACAATGTATTGTAAATGGTTTTTCTTCCCTTTAAGGTTTTCATTTTGGGCGAAGAGGAAGTTCCCACATTGGTTACCCCAAAGACTGACTATCTCATTGTCAGTCCCTATATCTCCTTTGTGTAAGTTCTCTATAGAATTTTATAAAAAAAATCTTATTTTATTTATTCATACACCCGTGCCATGTTTCCAGACGCCACATTGCCAAGCATGACATTCAGAATGACGAAGAAATTCGCGACACGAAAATATCGCAACGCAATTGTCGGTTCAACGATGAGAATAATTTGGATGTGCATCGCTACTACAGTTACAGTGCGTGTACGGTGCAGTGTCGGAAGGATAGACAGTTGGAGTTGTGCAACTGCTCCAGTCACTTGGCCCCCAATACACCCAGTCATCAAATGTGCAACATGGATGGTTTGGAATGTTTGAATCGCAACTATGAAGATTTATCGGTGATTATTGCCAAATGGTCGAAGAGTCGTCGTGGTTTGGTTTGTGATTGCTTGCCCTCGTGTACGGAAGTGGATATTACAACGGCAGTGGATAGTAAAGATAAGTAAGGGGGGTTTTGTGTTTTCTTTTTATTCATGTTATTGGTGCTTGGGGCGTATGGAATATTGTTGTGTTTTTAGGTGTGCGTATGAGTAATTTATTAAATATTTTGTTATGTTACTCATACGTCACGAATGTTATATTTGGTATTTCTTATCATGCCGTACATCACAATGCGGTAAAAGAATATTAGAAGCTGGTTTTACTCATTTACATTTTCTTCTTTTAGTATTTACAGTCAAATACCATATTCCAAGGTGGAAATCGCTCTGGTGGAATTGCCAACGGAACGCTATAAACGAAATTTGGTCAGAGGAAAATTGGATTTAGTTGGTAAGTATTACAAAAAGCCTGATAATGAACTTTCATACAATAGATGTTCTGTTCCAGTACCTGCAAGAATCTACTAGTTTTGCAATTTTCTTCGATTGGTAAAAAGTTGTATATTTTTGCAATTCTGGAAAAGGTCAAAAACTTTTGAAACGAAAAACTCTTATTTTTGTCATTTTTTCATTTTAGTATCCATTGGTGGAACCACTGGTCTGTTTGTGGGAGCTAGCCTTTTGAGTTTTGTGGAGATTTTGTATTATGCAACCATACGCCCTTATGGCAGCATGATGGCGAAGAAGCGTCAATTACGTCAGCAAAGGCAGCAATAATTCATGTGGAAACATTTAAGCTCAACGGAATGATAAACTAAATTTTCAACAATTTTATTGTTATTACAAATCTCTGAAAAATCACTGAATAAAACATTGCTTTATTAAGCGGAAATAAATATTAAATATTTAAATAAGGAAGCAAATTGCTTTTATAAATATTTCACACTTAGAGGACCTTAAGTTCAATAAAAGATATTAGAATACCTCCAGCTATCCCATAACTACGAAAATACTTCAGGATTTCTAATAGGTAGCAGAAGATATCGAATCTTTCTATAGAAAATTGAATAAGTTCTCAAGGTTGTATATTCGTAAAATTTAGGTCTTATCATTTTTCAATAAGGAGGCAGGAAAGCTTCGTAAAACTAGAGATGTACAGAAAGAGTGATAGAGAAATGTAAGCTTTATTCGGTGGGTCGCATTAATGCTAATATTACACATTTTGGACACAAACAAAGGCAAATCGGATAAAGATATATGTGGGAGCTATATCTAAACATTGACCTTTTATCTCCAATTTCAAGAGCGTCCGTCATTGAGCCAAAAATAGACTTGTGACAAATTTCATCTCGGTCGGACAATCAATGCGACTTGTTCTTTGTTTACAAAAATGCATGGACAGACGGACGGGCATGCCCAAATCGACTAGGAATATAATTATAGGCAGATCATCAAGAGGAAGTATGGATCTACCTTGCATCCTTCTCCATGTTGGAAACAAATTCACAAAGACATAATACTCTGACTACAGTATGGTATATGGTATAAACATTAAAAAAAAAAAAAGACAATTATAATCTCAAACCAGGAAGGAAAAGTCAAAAGTCGGGTGGGTCGACTATAAGATACCATAAACAACTATGCATATTTAGTAGAGCTCCCGTAAAAAAGTATTACTTTGAAGTAGATCATATCACCTATCAACATTTGACTTTAGAACATTTATAATCGGTTTTCAGAGGGAACTGAGATATGGGAGGAGGCATATCCAATCCTGAATCGATTTTTACTAAATTTGACGGAGATATTTTTCATTTAATTCCAAATAGCATTGCTATAGAGTGCATGCTACCACTTCGAGAAAGATTATATTAAACAAATATCGGATCTGAGTTCCACAAAATGGAAACGCAAGTCCCGAAATCCACTCCATTTGGGCTGATATAAGCCATTATTCTCACAATAAATCTGAAATCAGATTAAGGATATATGGGAGCTATATCCAAATCTTAGCCGCTCTCGATACAATTTGACAGGGGCATTTATAGCTCCATAAGTTATCTGCTACCAAAAATTATTCTTGCGGAGTGCATATTACGAATGTGGGAGACTAAAACACCAAATCGGATGAAATGTATATATGGGAGATATAGCTATATCTGAGCCGATTTTCTCCAAATTGGATGTACTTGTTTCTAGACTGAATTCGGTCGAATGTACTAAAAAATATTTGGTTTACTATTAACCCGAAATCGGTTGAAGATATATATGGGAGCTATAAAACAGTGTTGGCTTTGTTTGTTGTTGTAAAATGGTCAGGCTTAATTCCTTTATTGTTGTTTTTATAAAAACAACGTTTGTTTATTATTGGAGAACGATGGTAATGTTTACCAAGGAGCTATATCTAAATCTGATCCCATTATCACCAATTTCAATGGGGTTCCTCCTTGGCCCAAAAAAATATTGTTTGGAAAATTTCAGCTCAATCGGATAATAAATGCGACCTGCATTTGTAAATCGACTCAGAAAGTGGTTCTATGAAGATCCTCAAAATAATTATGGGGCTATAGAACAACTCACGATATGTCCTTAAAAAAGTTAAAAATTACCCTCTGCTCTGCTTTTTCCAATGATAAAAATGTTAAAAAATATTGAAATAATTAAAATTAAGAAAAATTAAAAACCCATTGTTTCATCTTCAAATACTATTTAATTACTATTTATTTCACGATTATGACCTAAAAAATCCCCCTGCCTTACCCCCTGTTATACATGTCCACTTTTCTCCACTGGTAAATAAACGCGGTTTTTATAAAAACCATAACTACTTTGGAACAACAAAATATTTACATATATGTCCTCAAAAATATTAATACCTTCAAAGCATTATTATAACCTCTATTAATTCCCAAAAGATATTTAAAAAATCTATTTAAAAATATATAATCTGAAAAACATTAACAAATTCACAATATGACCTGAAAATGTTTTGAAAGTTCTCCAGTTCAAAAAATGCAAAAAAAATTAAAAGAAAAAACAATTAAGAAAAATAAAAAAAAAAATGTTCGAGAAAGTATTGTAAGAAAAATTCAAAGAAATATAAAAAAATATTATTAATTAAATTTACAAATCCAAGATGGCGATTTTATTATGAAAAAAATATCAAAAAGTAAACTACAAACATATTTAAACAAAATGTGAGTTTTTAAAAATAAATAAATATCCTCGAAAACATCGATTTTCTATGACTATAACTCTCTATGAAAGACTTCTTGAAATACCAGGACATACTTCCTTTTTATCCAAAAAATTGTTTTTGCTTTTTTGAAAATTTGATTTGAGTGTATTTGTATAAAAAAAGGTGATTTGAGTTGCGTGGCTTCGACTTACATCGCTTTTTTCCGTCCCATGTACGACACAAGTAGGGGCCCTGGTGTATTTGGTGGTGTATTTTTTTAAATATATTTTGTAATATACATTTTTTATATTTTGTAAATATATGAATAAAATAAATGAATACAGCACATATTAATAAGTAAAGAAATAATAATAAATAAGCAAATAAATAAATAAAAATGAAATAAATATTAAAAAAACAACGATGCAATAAAAATGCCAAAAACAGAACATTCTTGAAGATTTTTTAACCATGTTCCTCAAAAACAAATTTTTCACCCACGATCGTTCAGAAAATAATAATAACAAGTAAGCAAAGGCTACAGTCGAGCGGGGCCGACCGTTTAATACCCTACAACACTATAATAAACGATACAGTTTATATAGGCGAGATACTCGAAAGAATTCCACAAGATATTGCGACAAATAATAAAAGAAAACTATCAGGTTCTAATTTTCGAATAATAGCAACTTAAACTAATTTGCTCATTTCCAATTTATTGGTAGATGTTGCACGTAAATGGTCTTCCTAGATCTGGAACCAATATTTCCCAAAGACCTATAATCTCTCAGAAGTGGCAAAAATTTAACATTTATTATTGGTTTTTGACTAAAACGCATCTATATGAGATACAGACATTTGACTTTATTCTTCAATGAAATCAGCCTTAACGAAATAGTCAGAAGTGCGTCTTTCCTGTATTTGTGAATTCTCCAAAAAGTCACTGGAATGGACATTTTCGTATTTTGCCTACAAAAGTTGGCAAACTATTTCACACATTGAATATTTTTGGATGGCCATCCGAAACTGCTTAGGTTTTGCAATGTGCGGTAACCCCCATTCAAATGTGAGTGAGGATCGGGCGTTAATTACGACCTGCTGAAAATTTTGCAGTTTTTTGGTCCATTTCAACCCCTAAATATATGGCGATCATCTCCAAAAAAAGTAGGCATCTATTCTGATCCTCATCTTATCTCCATGCAAAATTTCGTAAGGATCGGGCCATAAATGCGATCTGTATATGATATCCTGATATCGTAACTACTTAGTTTTGTTAGCTGTAGAAATATTACCAAATGTTTAATTCAAAATGAAAATATGCCAAAAATATGAAAAAATTGAAAAAATATGAGAAAATATTACAAAATCAATATTTTCATCTTTAGAGAGATATTTTTATGCGATTTTTTTATACGTTTTTTCTTTCCTGCCAAGAGGCCATTCTGAATTAATGAGAACTGTTGAAATCAGTTCAGACGTTCTCGACATATAAGAGATCTTTCAAGCATATATTCTTTGATAGACATATATATCGCACATATATCCGATTTGTTGGATGTTAACATCAATGTAAAGGTCAGAAGAAACCTTGTCATGGCTTTGTGATTTTGCCGGGATTTAAAATATTCGCGGTTTAATGAAAAATTTTGAATTTTTTCAACAAAAAAGATATGGTCTATTTTACCCGCTAAATATTATCCGATGACCACCCAAATTGGTATGATTCTTCCCCGTCCTAAACTCTAGCTACATGCGAAATTCCGCGTCGATTGGTCTATAATTGCGACCTGTATAGCTACTGCAAAATCCGACATTTATTCAGTATTTGGTCCATTTCAACCCCTAAACATTTGACGATCATCTCCAAAAGAAATAGGGTTCTATTCTGACCCTAACCCCACCTTCGTGCAAAATTTCGTTAGGATCGGGCCATAATTGCGACCTGTAGAGTGATTACAAATTAACATGGACAGACGGACAGACGGACAGACGGACAGACGGACGGACGGACATACATAGCTAGATCGACTCAGCTCGGCGAGCTAGGAAGATCCATATATACTTTCCTATATGGGAAACCAATATTTCGAGGTGTTACATAATTTTTGGCCCAATCAAACTTATAATACCCCCAACACATAGTGTTGTAGGGTATAAAAATTATTTTATTTTTTTGTATTATTATTTCAAAATAGTATTTAATTTTATATTTTAATTAGCAAACGGAGCATGTTGTTTTATCAAAAAAAAAAAAAAAAAACATTGTAAGGAAAAACCTTATACCGCTTGGCGTCAACCTTGTCACCTCCCATGAAATATGATGCCCCATGTAACAAATGCTGATAGCCGGGTACACTTTCAGATAAATATTTGCATTGTTGCTGGTGTTGTTGCTGCTATTGTAGCACAAAATGCAACGTATACAACTCCAATTAAGAATATTTCTCAGTTGTTTGTGTAGAACTCACGTTGTGATATGAGGCAAAAAAAGTGTTTTTTTATCAGCATAATTTCTTCAAGAAATGTGAACGGAATGCCAAAGCAGCCAAAAAAAAATAATGAGTCAATTTTGCGATTGGGCTAATAAATTGGAAGATATAACGAATTTATTGGTCGTTCATTGATATGGAATAACGTTGGTGGGAATGTATGTTGGACACTTGAGTAAATGACGATTAGATTAAATAACAAACAAACACAAAAAATATAAATAAAACTGAAAACTAAAAAAAAGAATTACGCTCAACGCAACGCAACTGTTCGATAGGGAGGTGTAAAAAAGTGCCGGGCAAAGAAAGTCGTTCACAAATGCATGCCCGCTTGTCAGTGGATATTAACAAGTCGGCAAGAATAGAACAAAAAACACAACTCAGCTAGAAAACAAAAACATAATTGCAAAAGTGTTATAAGAAATAAAAAAAAAAAATAACAACAACAAGAAAGAAGTGTCAACACAAGAAAAGTGCAACAACAACAATTTTGTTTTTATTTTGGTTTTCGAAATATTTTTGGAAAACGGCCAACAAAGAAAAAATATAAACAACATTTTGAAATTTTTTTTCCTATGAAATGGCAACAATGTTAAATGAAACTGTGGCAACTGTCATTAGTGCCAAACAGTGTAAACAAATTTTACAAAAATACAACGAGGAACATGAAACGGATTTGAAGCTGCTTAGCTTTAGTGTTAGCCCAGCGGAAGAGGTAAAAGGTTTCTTGGGGGAATATTTTCATTTGAATTTGCTTTGCACGGAGGCGACAGAGGCAACAGCAGCAGAAGCTGAGGTGAATGAAAATGATGAAGAGGTGAGAAACAACAGTTTAATTGAAAATTGAAGCATACTTTTAGGCTTCCTTTTGATATTTTATAGTTATGCGAGGAGGAAAGCAATGAAAGGGAAAATGACGATTTTGAGGAGGATTTCATGGGCCAGAGTCTGAAATTTTTTATCAAGAAGCTGCCATTGGTCCATGAGCTACACGAAAAGGTGGTTATATTCCGCAAAGAATGCCGTTTGTACAGTTCTCTGTTGATGGAATTGCAAGAATATTGTGAGTATAAACCAAAGTCGGGCGAGGTCTACGTTTATTGATCTCCTTGTTGTTGAAAAAATATTTTTAAAAAATCCACGTTTATTGATCTCCTTGTTGTTGAAAAAATATTTTTAAAAAATCCACGTTTATTGATCTCCTTGTTGTTGAAAAAATATTTTTAAAAAATCCATGTTTATTGATCTCCTTGTTGTTGAAAAAATGATTTTAAAAAATCCACGTTTATTGATCTCCTTGTTGTTGAAAAAATATTTTTAAAAAATCCACGTTTATTGATCTCCTTGTTGTTGAAAAAATATTTTTAAAAAATCCACGTTTATTGATCTCCTTGTTGTTTAAAAAATATTTTTAAAAAATCCACGTTTATTGATCTCCTTGTTGTTGAAAAAATATTTTTAAAAAATCCATGTTTATTGATCTCCTTGTTGTTGAAAAAATGATTTTAAAAAATCCACGTTTATTGATCTCCTTGTTGTTGAAAAAATGATTTTAAAAAATCCACGTTTATTGATCTCCTTGTTGTTGAAAAAATATTTTTAAAAAATCCACGTTTATTGATCTCCTTGTTGTTGAAAAAATATTTTTAAAAAATCCAAGTTTATTGATCTCCTTGTTGTTGAAAAAATATTTTTAAAAAATCCACGTTTATTGATCTCCTTGTTGTTGAAAAAATGATTTTAAAAAATCCACGTTTATTGATCTCCTTGTTGTTGAAAAAATATTTTTAAAAAATCCACGTTTATTGATCTCCTTGTTGTTGAAAAAATATTTTTAAAAAATCCACGTTTATTGATCTCCTTGTTGTTGAAAAAATATTTTTAAAAGATCCACGATTATTAATCTCCTTGTTGTTGAAAAAATATTTTTAAAAAATCCACGTTTATTGATCTCCTTGTTGTTGAAAAAATATTTTTAAAAAATCCACGTTTATTGATCTCCTTGTTGTTGAAAAAATATTTTTAAAAAATCCACGTTTATTGATCTCCTTGTTGTTGAAAAAATATTTTTAAAAAATCCACGTTTATTGATCTCCTTGTTGTTGAAAAAATATTTTTAAAAAATCCACGTTTATTGATCTCCTTGTTGTTGAAAAAATATTTTTAAAAGATCCACGATTATTAATCTCCTTGTTGTTGAAAAAATATTTTTAAAAAATCCACGTTTATTGATCTCCTTGTTGTTGAAAAAATATTTTTAAAAAATCTACGTTTATTGATCTCCTTGTTGTTGAAAAAATATTTTTAAAAAATCCACGTTTATTGATCTCCTTGTTGTTGAAAATATATTTTTAAAAAATCCACGTTTATTGATCTCCTTGTTGTTGAAAAAATATTTTTAAAAAATCCACGTTTATTGATCTCCTTGTTGTTGAAAATATATTTTTAAAAAATCCACGTTTATTGATCTCCTTGTTGTTGAAAAAATATTTTTAAAAAATCCACGTTTATTGATCTCCTTGTTGTTGAAAATATATTTTTAAAAAATCCACGTTTATTGATCTCCTTGTTGTTGAAAAAATATTTTTAAAAAATCCACGTTTAATGGTCCGATGGTTGTTGAAAAAATATTTTTAAAAAATCCACGTTTATTGATCTCCTTGTTGTTGAAAAAATATTTTTAAAAAATCCACGTTTATTGATCTCCTTGTTGTTGAAAAAATATTTTTAAAAAATCCACGTTTATTGATCTCCTTGTTGTTGAAAACATATTTTTAAAAAATCCACGTTTATTGATCTCCTTGTTGTTGAAAAAATATTTTTAAAAAATCCACGTTTATTGATCTCCTTGTTGTTGAAAAAATATTTTTAAAAAATCCACGTTTATTGATCTCCTTGTTGTTGAAAAAATATTTTTAAAAAATCCACGTTTATTGATCTCCTTGTTGTTGAAAAAATGATTTTAAAAAATCCACGTTTATTGATCTCCTTGTTGTTGAAAAAATATTTTTAAAAAATCCACGTTTATTGATCTCCTTGTTGTTGAAAAAATATTTTTAAAAATCCACGTTTATTGATCTCCTTGTTGTTGAAAACATATTCTTAAAAAATCCACGTTTATTGATCTCCTTGTTGTTGAAAAAATATTTTTAAAAAATCCACGTTTATTGATCTCCTTGTTGTTGAAAAAATATTTTTAAAAAATCCACGTTTATTGATCGCCTTGTTGTTGAAAAAATATTTTAAAAAAATCCACGTTTATTGATTTCCTTGTTGTTGAAAAAATATTTTTAAAAAATCCACGTTTATTGATTTCCTTGTTGTTGAAAAAAATATTTTTAAGAAATCCACGTTTATTGATCTCCTTGTTGTTGAAAAAATATTTTTAAGAAATCCATGTTTAACGGTCGGGAGGTTGTTGAAAAAAATATTTTTTAAAAAATCCACGTCTATTGATGTCCTTGTAGTTGAAAAAATATTTTTAAAAAAATCCACGTTTATTGATCGCCTTGTAGTTGAAAAAATATTTTTAAAAAATCCATGTTTAATTGTCCGATGATTGTTGAAAAATATTTTAAAAAAATCCACTTTTATTGATCTCCTTGTTGTTGAAAAAATGTTTTTAAAAAATCTTCGTTTATTGATCTGAGCGTTTTATTTTTGATTTTTTTTTATTTCTTGAAAACACATTTCTTCTAATATTCCCCTTTCTTCTTTTTCATAGCTCCCCAACCATGGTGTCCCAAGGTGTACCTGAGCTCTTCCCAATTGCTAGTCTTACAAGATCTCGAAGACAGTGGCTATCACTCCCTGAACAACAAAGAACACCTAGAAGAATCCGAAATTTTTGCCATACTCAAGGGGTTGGCGGCCATGCATGCATCCAGTCTTCTCTATGAGCTCTACGACAAAACCATTGAAGACAACTATTATGACTGCCTTAAAGAAATCACCGTGCATCCAGATATACCCTGGTTTACAACGGGCCTGCGGGCACTATTACAAATAGCAAAGCTACATCCAAACTTCCAAGAGGAAGTATCACAGGAATTTATCGATAAAGAGTTGCCATATCATTTGAAATCGGTTTACTTCATGGTAAATCCCTCTCCAAAATATCGTAATGTGGTGTGTCACAGAGACACCTGGGGTGGTAATATTTTCCTAAACTCTGAAGATCCTGATGACGCTGCCATGTTTGTTGATTTTCAAACCTGTCGTTATTGTCCACCAGCAATTGATATCATTTTTACTCTCTTCATGAATCTAACGAAAGAAGAGAGAGTGGCAAGAGAAAATGAGTATTTACATTACTATTGGAGTGAGTTCAAGAGAATATTGGCCGCCAATGATGATGATGGCGGAGAGAGTTGGGGTCTCAGTGAAACGGAATTTTTCGAATCTTATGAAGAGTTTAAATTATTCGGTTATGTTTATCGTGCCTTGGCTGTGACGATTTTAAATGTTCCCAAAGAAATGGTAACAGAGGAATATAAAAATGTAGAGAGAACAGAGCCATTGCTGAGATATATGGAAGAGAATGAGGAATTTCGCTTGCTCATGGACGAATGTGTGGAGGATGTAATTGAAGCTGTAGTGGAAATTAGGACAAAGGAGGAAAGTTTTTAGAATTTAAACAGAATTTCTTATGAAAATGTGTAAATAAAAATTGTAAATAATTATGAAAATTTTTATTTTAATGTATTTTTTTTTTTTTTTTTGTAAATCCATCAGGGAAGTTTTTAAGAATATAATAGAAAAAGGAATTTTTAAAATAGGTTTTTAAAAAAATCTTAAATTTTAAAGAGGTTATTTATGAAGCCATTCAGATGAGTAAGCAGTGATTTTTTTAAATATTTTTTGAACCAGCATCCGAACAATAAACATGGAATTTTAAAGAATATATTTTCACCAACAAAGAGGCCAAAAAACGTGGATTTTTTAAAGAATATATTTTCAACAACCATCCGACCAATAAACGTGGATTTTTTAAAAAATATATTTTCACCAACCATCCGACCAATAAACGTGGATTTTTTAAAATATATATTTTCACCAACCATCCGACCAATAAACGTGGATTTTTTAAAATATATATTTTCACCAACCATCCGACCAATAAACGTGGATTTTTTTAAAGAATATATTTTCATAAACCATCCGACCAATAAACGTGGATTTTTTTAAAATATATATTTTCATAAACCATCCGACCAATAAACGTGGATTTTTTTAAAGAATATATTTTCATAAACCATCCGACCAATAAACGTGGATTTTTTTAAAATATATATTTTCATAAACCATCCGACCAATAAACGTGGATTTTTTTAAAGAATATATTTTCATAAACCATCCGACCAATAAACGTGGATTTTTTTAAAGAATATATTTTCATAAACCATCCGACCAATAAACGTGGATTTTTTTAAAGAATATATTTTCATAAACCATCCGACCAATAAACGTGGATTTTTTTAAAGAATATGTTTTCATAAACCATCCGACCAATAAACGTGGATTTTTTTAAATAATATATTTTCATAAACCATCCGACCAATAAACGTTTTGGGATATTCATCCGATCAGAAAGCGTGGTTTTTTAAAGAATATTTTTCGAATATCCATCCGACCAGAAAACGTGGATTTTCTAAAGAATATTTTTGGAATATCCAGTAAATTATTTTCTTTGGAAATGTTGTCATTTTGTGCGGGAGGCACCAGAAGGATTTGACCGATATTGCCCACCTCCGAACTTTACATAAGTTTACATAAAGTTTGGATCAAATCGGATACTCCCTTCGAGAGTTATCGTGCGCACCAACCAGCCAGACAGAGAGACGGACGACAAAGCTGGATCGATTCCAAATGTTCTGAAACGGATCTGGTTCAAAGAGACCTAGGGTCTAAAACCGTTATTTCGATAAGGCACGTTTCGATAAAAATAATTTAACTTGTTTTTAAAATCACAATACTTTATTCTTTATAAAAATAGTCCCGCAAAACCAATTCCATCATATCGTCAATACATTCCAACATATAATCCCGGAAATTTACATCAATTTTCACCAGCTCCAATACCTCATCCGTTCGATCAACATTTGTATAACGATGGAAGTCATCGGGACGATTTAATTTCATGTCACGCAAATAATCTCCTGGAACTCTCAATATCGTTGCCGCTATGCAATTATATAGAGCACCAAATAAGGCCAAATCCTTGAGAGAGTTTTCAAATTCTCCGTAGGTCATAAAATCCTCGGCATTCAGGGACATTCGAGATAACTCCTCCTTAAATTGTTGATAATATATTTCATGACATTCCTTCTCAATTTGTTTACGATCCGATGGTTTAATGCTCATATACAGCGTCATAAGTACATCAATGGCAGCTGGGGAATAACGACACAACTGGAAGTCGACAAATGCTGCACCCTTCGAATAGGGTTCATCCTTGGCAAAGAACACATTACCACCCCAGACATCACGATGACAGAAGACATTGTTATATTTGGTCGAAGGATTCACCATGTCATAGACGGTGTCCAATATTGAGGGCAAACGCGATTTAATGAACTCCTGCAGTGGCTCCGATTGGTAGTTTGGATGTTTGAGGGCCACAGCCAATACGGCCTGAAATAGAAAGGAGATTTTTAAGAATTCTCAAATGGAGTTTTGGTAGTTCACCCACCTTAATACCCGCCGTATACCACACAACCTTGGGATTAACGGTAACCTCATACAGCACATCCTTGAGCTGATCGCCAATTTTGATTTGATTCTTTTTCTCATAACCCACACTACAGGCATGCATGCTGGCCAGGCCTTTGAGTATGGAGCAAATTTGTGGTTTATTTAGAAATACGGAGGAATCCTTCATGGGCTTATAGCCCAAGTCCAAGATGTTTTGCATCACAAAGAGATCCGGTTTGACTAGATAACACTGGGCACACCAAATGTTGGGAGCTGTATGAAATCGGATATTATTTTTTTTGGAATAATTGAATCATGTTTGATATTGACTTACTCAGTTTCTTAAGTTCATTTAGTAATTTCTGATATAATGTAGCCTCCTTCGTTAGCATGCCGGAACGTTCAATGAAATCCGACATATCGGGATTTTGATAGGGTTTCGTCTTAACAAACAGCCTTATATGACTTAGTTCATTTTCCTGGAATAAAAATGGAAATATAATTGATTTGGAAAATATTTTTAGGGGAGTTTTCAAATTATTTTTTTCTGGGCTAGAACTATGAAAAGTCCATAATTTCAGATAGCAGAGCAAAACATGTT
This sequence comes from Musca domestica, assembly GCF_030504385.1. NCBI lineage: Eukaryota > Metazoa > Arthropoda > Insecta > Diptera > Muscidae > Musca > Musca domestica. The sequence continues at coordinate 937,242 of NW_026712235.1, forward strand.
CAAATATTATTTTAGGATGGAAAGCCAACGTCTTTGAGAAAATCTTTTTATAAAAGACCAGCAAGTAAGTGCCCACTGCTTCGTCAGCGAAAAGTTCTCCTTACAAATTTTAGAACTTAATACATCGTACTAAATTTTCAGACTTTCAAGATTTTCCTTTTTTGGAAAAGATAATATTAAAATGTTTACCTTTTGCACCAAGAAGTCTTCATTTTAAATTTTGCCGAGGAGGATATAAGTAAAAATATAGCACAATGGACCCACATCCAATTTTTCTGTTCAAAACTATTTCAACGTATACATCTGTAAACCTTAGAAACCAATAGTGACCTCAGTATTACATTTCAGCTATATCCCTTCACCCAATACCAAATTCAGTAACATTTAGTACACATATCCAAAACGATCTGCATCTCTCCGTTCTAGACACCAACAGTGATCAAAAATTTTTGCAATTTTGTACTTTTCGAAAAATTATGGTACACATTCGCAAAACCACCACCAGATACCAACAGAGACCTCAATATCAAATTTCCGGATTCCAGCCCTATCCCTTCACCCAATACCAAATTTAGAACCATTTAGTACTTTTGGTACAATTGTAGTACAATATTCCAAACAACCTCCTTTTATTAATTCCAGACATCAACAGAGACCTCAATATCACTTCTGAATTTAGACCTTTTACCAAAATTAGTACCATTTTATATAATTATAGTGCGCATATTCAAAACCAACTCCTTCTCTCAACCACAGACATCAACAGTGACATTCATAGAAAATTTAAGGATTCCAGCCCTATCTCTTCACCCAAGACCAAATTTAGTACTATTCAGTACTTTTGGTACAATTGTGGTACACATTTCCTAAACAACCGCCACATCTCAATTCCAGATACCAACAGAGAACTCAATATCAAATTTCGGGATTCCCTTCATCCAATACCAAATTTAGTACCATTTAGTCCTTTTGTACAATTGTACTACAAGTTTCCAAAAAAACTCCTTATATCAATTTCAGACATCAACAGAGACCTCAATATAAAACTTGAGGTTACCTCCCCTTTACCCAATTTGGTACCATTGAGTACTTTTCGTACAAATATAATACACATTTTCAAAACAATCTCTATGTATCTCAAGCTCAGATATCAACGGTGAACTCATATCAAATTTCAGGATTTTAGCTCTATTCCTTCACCCAATACCCAATTCAGTTCCATATAGTACTTTTCGTACAAATATAGGTCGTATTTCCAAACCACTACCAAATCTCAAACAGGGATACCAACAGTGGCATCCCATATTAAATTTCAGAATTTGAGCTCTATCCTTTACCCAATACCAAATTTAGTACTATTTAGTCCTTTTGTACAATTGTACTACAAGTTTCCAAAAATTTCAGACATCAACAGAGACCTCAATATGAAACTTGAGGTTACCTCCCCTATCCCTTTACCCAATACCCAATTTGGTACCATTTAGTACTTTTAGTACAAATTTAAAAACAATCTCTATATCTCAACCTCAGATATCAACGGTATATCAAATTTCAGGATTTCAGCTCTATCCCTTCACCCAATACCCAACTTAGTTACATTTAGTACTTTTCGTACATATTTAGGGCGTATATCCAAACCACTAACAATTCTCAGACTCATGTACCAAGAGTAGCATCCCATATCAAGTTTTGGAATTTCAACTCTATCCCTTCACCATATACCAAATTAAGTACTATTTATATTTTCAAAACCACGTCCATATCTCAATTCCAGATACCAAACGAGAACTCAAAGTCAAATTTGAGGTTTCCAGCTCTATTTCTTTAATCAATGCAAATTTAGTACCACTTAGTACTTTTCGTACAAATATAGCACATACTCTCCAAACAATCTCTATATAGCAACCTCAGATACAAACAGTGACCTCAATATCAAATTTGAGGATTTCAGCTACATCCCTTCAGTCAACACCCAGTTCAGTACCATTTAGAACTTTTCGTACAATTATAGTACACATTTTTCGTGATTCCAGCCTTATCCCTTCACCCAATACCTCAATATCCAGCGCTATCCCTTCACCCAATACCAAAATTTGGTACCATTTAGTACTTTTCGTAAAAACGTCCAAAACTATCTCCAAATCTTAAAATTGGATACCAACAGTCTTTTAAATATAAAAATTCCGAATTTAAGTTATATCCCTTCAATCAGGCTACACATGAAGAGCGACCAATACCATTACCAATTTTCAGATTTCAAGTACTGTTCTGTTCATCCAATACCAATTTGTACCAAATATAGTATTATTTAGTACTTTTCGTGCACTCGTACATATTTCCAAAACCGCAAACCTACTATCAAGATGGATCCCAATTCAAAATGTCAGCTTCATCCGCTCACCCTAAACCAAAATTTTTTAAATTTAGAATCATTTAGTACGGTTTTGGAAAGCGAGCGCTTCACCGGGAATGGGCCAAAATATCGCTGAGCAACATTCGGGCAGACGTGTGACGGTTTCATAGGCCGTTTGAAGGCCATAATTCGTGCCAAAGGTGACCAATTCGAACAAATCTAAACTTATTCTAAAATTTGATGCTATTTCCGACATGTAAAAATTATGGCATTTGACTTTGTTGTAGTTTTTTTTTTATCTCACTCTGTATATGGTACCTCACGCACATTTTAACATTTTCCAAAAATTATCGCATATCTCCTAAAGTAGCTAATATAGTCCAAACCTGGCACGTCGCAATATTTATATTATATTTATTTAGCTCCGATATGAAATGGACAATTTTGGCCCATTCTTCGGGACCTCCTCCATACAACAATTTGAATAACCATAACAGAAATCAAAATATATTACAATAAATCTGTCGGCAAAATCGACTGATACTTTTTTACAAAATCTCAGCATTAAGTTTTCGTCTGGGCGTTTATTCTCGATCAGTCATTCAGTTATTTTACTCCTCTTTTATATATATAGAGGAAAAAAAGACTAGGGCTACAGTATTGGCATGTGGGTAGCTGTTGGTGTGTAGGTGGGAGATAAGACAGGGTTTTAAGAAACTTGTGCTAAACGCTACTAAAAACTTTGTTTTTGAACTAAAGTCGTAAAGAGGTAGATTTTTTTAATTTGTCAGACTGTTCATTATTCAAAAGAATAAAATAAAATTTCTTATTAAGATCATGATCGGCACAATGGTCCAGAGGTCTTCAAGTATAACATAACAACATAAACCCATTTTCCAATTTTTCTTTTTTAACAAATTCGTATAAATTCACCCCTTTTTTGAAATCACTATAAATCTAACATCATAAATCTTCCATAGAAATCTAATCTTCACTCATTTAGGAAATCGTTTATCATGGGCTACCGAGTGAGGGCGTTGTTTTTTTCCTTCTTACCTCCGCCTTTTGATATCTCAAATGTAAATGGAAATATTCGCCCAAATATCCAATTGTACTCAGCTCTGGAACAATTTCACATTCCTTCAGTTGACCACCAGCAATTCCCTGTTCTTTTAATATCTTCTCCAGAATTTCTTCACATTCTTCGCGGGTTACTAAATCATGGCGATTATGTCGTTCGATTAAATCTTTATTATTTTGTTTATCATTCATTATGATTTGAATTGAATTGAAAAATGTCCAAAACAAGCTTTATTTCAATAACAACAACAACAAAACACACGTGATAGCGGCAATTATGGAACGAGCCGCACAGCGTTCTACTCGGTTTGAATTTTAAAATACAACTGAGCGTCGAACCAGTGGTGCTCTGGAGAGATACTTGAAGAGTGTTATTTGAGACGTGTACAGCGGAATGGTGAGCGTATTAAGTGAGTCATTAGGTTTGTAACAACTCGCAGAAAGTATTATCTGAATTTATAAAAAAGAAAAGTGATTAAGTGACTTAATGATTCATCAACGCACAGATGAAACTTCTAAAGCTAGAATCTTGGGTGAGGGTCACCCTTGGTCCAAAGGTGTCAGATAAGGCTGGGTTTTTTGAAAAATCGTATTAGAATGATACGAAAGTATTAAAAGGTACTAAATATATTACTCTTTGTATTTGACTAACCAGTAGAGCTGGAACTCTTAAATTTGGAATAAGGGTCACAGATGGAGTGTATGATAGATGTACCAAAGGGAAGTTAGTATCATGTAAAGGTTAGAGCGTAAAATTTAAAATTTGGAATTAAAATCAAAGTTGAGGATTAGGGTCGATATAAGGAGATAGTTTTTTGGAAGTATGTTCTCATGTATAAGAAGAGTACTTAACGGTACTATATTTGGTACAATGTGAATTTAGAGGAATGGATGGAGCGTGAATCCTGAACTTTCTAATTAACTTTACTGACTGAGTGTATAATTGGGATATGAAGGAATATTTCGAAACTTATACTTTATGTTATAAACTTATGTGCACAAAAGGTACTAAATGGTACTAAATTTTGTACAATTTCGATTTGGGTGAACCGATACAGGTGGAATACTGAAATTTGGATATCAGAATATTGTTGCATTATTGAATTGGGGTATGTGGGAAGTTTTGGAAATTCGTATTTATGTGTACAAAATGGTACTAAATTTGGTACGATTTAAATTTTGGGAGAAGCGATAGAGTTGGAATGCTGATGTTTGAAAACAAGATTACTATTGCATTGTTGGATTGGGGTATGTAGGAAGTTTTGGGAATCAGTACTTATGTGTACTAAATGGTACTAAATTTGGTACAATTTAAATTTTTGGGAGAAATGATAGAGTTGGAGTTTTGAAATTTAGAAACAAGATTACTATTGTATTGTTGGATTGGGGAAAATAGGAAGTTGTGGAAACTTGTACTTATGTGTACTAAATGGTACTTTATTTGGATATGTGCGAAATGCGATGGGTGTGGAATCCTGAAATTGGGAATTAAAATTTTATTGGATTGTATGATTCAGGTTGTTATGAAAATTTGTACTTATGATACTAATTTTATACTAAATGATACTTAATTTGGTACAAATTGGAGGTGTGGTGAACCGATAGAGCGGGAATTCTGAAATTTGGAAACAAGATTTCTATGAGAAAGTATGATTGAGGTATTGAGGTAGTTTTGAAAATTTGAAATGAGAGTCACTGATGGAATGTAGGATAGCAGTACCAAAGATTTTTTTTTGGAAATTGTAACTTTAAGGTTACGAAAAGTTCTAAAATATTATTAAACTTCTAAAATGGTACCATTTGGTATCATGTGTGCGGATAGAGTTAACAATTCGAAATTTGGTATGAGAATCAAGGTGAGAAAGTAAATTTTGATAAATGAAGTTGGTTTTGGAAATGTGTACTAAATGTGCGAACTGTACTAAATTGTACAAAATTTGGAACAGTTTGTTTTAGGGTGAACGGATAAAGCTAACATTTTTTATTGGGGTGCCTGTTGGTAGGTAGTCTCGTAAATGTATACTTAAGTTGTACGAAAAGTACAAAATAGTACTCTATTTGGAACAATTTGGTATTGAGTGAACAGATAGTGCTTGGAAATCTGGAATTTGATATTGTTGATGTGTAGCCTGGATATATGGAGGTGGTTTCGGAAATGTGTATAGTAAGTGGACGAAAAGTTCTGAATTGTACTCTATTTGGTATTGGGTGAAGAGATAGAGATAACATTCTGAAATCTGATATTTCGATTACTGATAGTATCTATGTTTGAGATTTCTACGAAAAGTACTAAATGGTACTAAATTTGGTATTGCGTGAAGGTATAGGTCTGAAATCCTAGAAATATATGTTGAGGTCTCTATTGGTGTCTGCGGTTAAGATATGGATGTGGTTTTGGAAATGTACTAAATGGTCTAAATTGGGTGAAATTATGGAAATTTGATGTTGAGTATGTACTCTGTTGGTATCTGGGATTGAGATATGGAGGTGGTTATGGAAATGTGTTCTATAATTGTAGGAACGGTACCAAATTTTGTTGAAGGAATAGAGATAACATTCTGAAATTTGATGTTGAGGTCTTAATTGTTTTCTTGGATTGGTGGTTTTGCTAATGCTTACTCTGAATGTTCGAAATGTGCAGGCTGAAGTAAATTTGGTACTGGATGAATGGATGGAGGTGAAACCGTGAAATTTTATCTTGCGATAACTGTTGGTATGCGACTTTAACTAAAATAAACAAACTTAGACCCAAGCATTTGTTATTTGGAATTTATGAAATACAGGCAAATTAAAAAACAAGTAAAAAAGCTGCTAAGTTCGGCTGGGCCGAACTTTTTATACCATCCACCATTGGGAAGGAACTTGAAAATTAAAAAAATCCACCGAAAAATACCTTTTAAATGAAATCCGTTATATGTGGGCTATATAAAGACGTGGACCTGCGTAGAAAAATTTCCGTAAAAGTTTGAAGTGTCCACTACGAACTTCAAATACGAAATTTAAAAAAATTAAAATACCGAATGTCAGGATGGAGAGTACAGACAATTCCATTGATAAACTTGGCGATAATTATCAAATGCGTAATAAGGAGAGGTTCCGTTATATGAGGTCTATGAGAAGACATGGACCTGCATGAGCAATATTCAGTCATAGATGGTAGTACCTATTAGGAACTTCATATTCAAAATGTGAAACAATTCCGATTAATAAGGTCGATGATATTAATACAACGAAAATACCGAATATTGAGAGGAATCGTTATATGGGCGCATATAAAATCTTCCGTCATAGCTTAAAGTACCCACTGCAAACTTCAAATAAGAAATTAAAAAAAAAATCCGGTAAAAACTATCGCTAAAATCATCAAAATACCGAATATCGGGGGTACCGTTGTATGGGTGGTATGCGATATCGTGGACCTATATAGACAATTCTATTTCATGGGAAAAAGCACTCAGAAGAAACTCTTTGTGGGGATTTTCAGACAATTCAAAAAAAAAAAAAAAAAATAAATAAATAAATAAATAAAATAAAAAATTGGATACAATCATCAAAATACCGAATATGGGGAGGTATCGTTATATAAGGTAAATACGATATCGTGGACCTATGTAGACAGATCTCTTCCAGGAGGTAAATTACTTTCAAAGAATTCCTTGTGTAGAAGTTCTGATAATTCCATTTAAAAATACCGAATATCGGGCGGTTCCGTTCTATGGGGCTATATGATATTCTGCACCGATATAGACCATCTTCGAACTTGACCTGCCTGCAGACAAAAGGCAAATCTGTGCAAATTTTTAGATTCCTATCTTAAATCATTTTGACCCTAGCGTGATTACAACAGACGGATAGACGGTAGGCAGGACAGGGCTAAATCGACTGATATACTTTTTTATACCCTCCACCATACTATGGAGGGTATATTAATTTTGTCATTCCGTTTGTAACTCCTCGAAATACTCATGTCAGACCCAACAAAGTATATATATTCTTGATCAGCGTAAAATTCTAAGACGATTTAGCCATGTCCGTCTGTCTGTCTGTGTGTCTGTCTGTCTGTCTGTCTGTCTGTCCGTCTGTCTGTCTGTCTGTTGTAATCACGCTATCTTTCGAACAAATTGAGATAGAAGGCTAAAATTTTGCACACATGTATATTTTGCCAGTAGGCAGGTTAAGTTCGTAAATGGGCCATGTAGGTCCAAGTTATCATATAGCCCCCATATAACTGTACCTCCCGATATTCAGTATTTTTATGATTTTAGCGACATTATTCGCCGGAATTGTTTCAAATTTGGCATTTGAAGTTCGTATTGAATACTACAGCCTAAAACAGAAAATTATCTGTGTAGGTCCATGTCTTCGTGTAGCCCCCATATAACGGTACCCCCCGATATTCGGTATTTTTATGATTTTTGCGACATTGTTTACCGGAATCGTTTCAAATTTGGTATTTGAACTTCGTAATGGATACTACATCCTAAGTCAAAAAATGAGCCATGTAGGTCCACTTCTTCATATAGCCCCCATATAACGGTACCCCCCGATATTCGGTATTTTGATGATTTTAGCGAAATTATTCAGGGAAATCGTTCCAAATTTGGTGTTTGAAGTTCGTAATAGATACTGCAGCATAAAACAGAAAATGGGCCATATAGGTCCACGTCTTCATATAGCCCCCATATACTATACCCCCCGATATTCGGTATTTTGATGATTTTAGCGACATTATTTACCGAGATTGTTTCAAATTTCGCATGTGAATTTCGGAATGGATACTTCAGCCCATGCCAGAAAAATGTCTGTGCAGGTCCATGTCTTCGTATAGCCCCCATAAAACGGTACCCCCCATATTCGGTATTTTAATGATATTAGCTTGATTATAAACAGATTTTTCTTCAAGTTTCGCATTTAAATAGTGTAATAACTTATGACAAAAGTTGCCTATGCTGGCCCACGTCGTCGTATAAGCATTCGGTATTCTTAAGATTTTAACAGAATTTTTAACGGATTTTATTTATTAGAAAATGCCAAATTTGTACCAAATGGTGGAGGGTATTAAAAGTTCGGCCCGGCCGAACTTACAGCTTTTTTACTTGTTAAGAATGTAGTAGACTGAAGATAACTTTTTTTCTATATACGAGAGAATTTATAATTATATTGCAATTAAAAAAATTAAACTTTATAAAATGAAATTTTGTACTTAAATTTCATTACAATTTCGTTTTTTACCTACATATGTTTAAGGTAGTGCCTTTTCAATTCGTCTGAAAGGTTTACCGGGCATTAAGCTCTTATTTTCGTTGGCGCTTAATCTATGCACGATTAGATAGGCCAGTAGGCAACATAAAATATACAAGAAACAAATTTCGGCACTACCATGTTTGTTATATTTTTCTCTGGCCAATTTGTTAGAAGATAATCTCTACTGATAGCCGTATTTTGTTTACTACACGCGGAGTAAAATTATATGTGGCACTTGTCTTCGGGGCTGTGGTGAGAGATTGTAAACAATCTTCCATTTACGAGATCTTATCTACGCTCAGTCTATCAAACTTGTTGTACAATTGCGGAGAGAGCGAGAGATATGATAGGAGAGTGTGTTTAAACAATTAATAATATTTAATTTGTTGTTCAGTTGACAGTGTGCTTTAGGAATTATAAAAACAAATGACAATGTTTGCAATTGATATTCTAAAGATGTTATAAACCGCTGAGATTATAGCTAGACAATATATCCATAACAGATTTTATTTTTGACAATGAGTTGATGGTCCAGAACCATGCACGTTTTATGCATTTCAACACAATGGAATGGGATGACACATAATCGCTATATGGATGGTATTTAGTGAGAGGAGCATGTATAGGGCTTGAATTTTAAATAACAAATTATATCTACATATTTGTGAAAAATGTATTTTTCAAAATCCCGATTATAAGGCAATAATTAAAAATCATATAAGACCTATTCCTTAAGCGCAGCCTATAATGGATTTCTAAGAGAGAGCTCTCGAAAGTCTAAATTTTGTTGGAAAATATTTTTAATTGTAATTTTTTTTTTTGAAAATCTAGTTGAAAACCCCAGAATAATGAAATATAATGTGTACCTAAATAGGCTTATGAAATTTATGCCTAATCGAAATTAAGACTTTAGACCCCATTTTTTCGACTGGTGCGCACCATTATTGTTCTCGAATTCAGTATACGATTTGCTACAAACATGGAATGTCCGACAATCGTAATAATTATCAAACTTCGAAAAAGAAAGAAAGCGAAGATGGACAATGTCGGACCACTTCTTTTGTTACACCTCAAAAGTGGTTAAACTTAAAAAAAAATATATGTTAAAAAGTATCCGTCGGCTTAGCCGAAAGAAGGCTACCCTCAGCCAATATTCGATTATTTAAATATATTTTGACTTCTGTTATAATTATTGAAATTCTTGACTCTCTATGGAGTAGGTTCCGAAGTAATGGGACAATATTGTACATTTCGTATCGCACCTAAATAAATGTGATATAAATATTGCAACGAGCCAGGTTTGGACTATATAAGTAAATTTTGTCACAATTTTGACCCTTTGTGGGGGAGGTACCGGAAGGAGTGGACCGATATATTCCATCTTTACACCAGACCTTGGGTTAAAAAAAAAATATAAAATGTGATGTGTGTAATTTTAAATTAAATGGATGCCTTTTTGGAATTTTGCGATCGTTTTTGTTATTCAAACCTTTGTGGGGGAGAAACCAAAAGGAATGGCTGAATCTATACCATATTTATAACAGATCTTGTATTAATGAAAATATTGAAACATGCCAAGTCTAATTGGAATTGGATGTTAATTTTTCGTTTATGAATTTCAAGGACATTCAAAATTTTTACCCTTTGTGGTGGATGTACCAGAAGGAGTGGACCGATATTACGCATCTTCACATCGGACCCTTGCTTAATAAAAATATTGTGATGTGTGTAATTTGACGACAATCGGACACTTATATCACATATTATAAGATTTCTGATTATTCAAAATTTTGATCTTTTGTGGGGTAGGTATTAGATGGAGTGAACCGATATTGTCCATTTTCGCACCTGACCTAGCACCGATGCAAATATTAGGATTAGCAAACTTGGAGCAAAATCGGATTATCCTTTCTCTTTCTGAGCAGTAATTTTTTTTTTTTTTTGAAAAATTCGATCTTTTGTGGGGAAGGTTTCAGAAGGATTGAACCGACATTGTCCGTCTTCGAACTCGGTTTAAATTTCATAATAATCTTACGATGTACCAAGTTTGGACAATATCGAATACTCCCTTCGAGACTTATCGTTCACACCAGCCGGCAGAGTGATGGGAGTACAAGATATTTTACTACTTATCACCAGACTTTAGAATGGTAAAATTATTTTTTAGTTCCGACCTTGCTTTCCAAAATACTCCAGACACAATAGTCCAACGGATTGGTATTTGGTGGACATTGTGCGCTGGAAATGAAGCGAGGAACCTCATTTTTTAACCATTCTTGGGTGGCACGTGTTGAGTCCTGTTGGAATGTTCAAGGTCAGCGGCCCAAGGCTTTAATGCACCCTCCAGAATATTTTCGCAATAATATTCGGCATTTATTAAGATGCCACGGTAGATTAATATGAGCGCAGAGTGACCATCGGCTGTTATGGCGGTCCACACCATCACCATGGGCGGCGCTTGAGTTCTGGTGGCCAACCGAAGATACACATTTTCAGCTGAACTCTTTGGCAAGTAACCGACGATCATTTTGCTGGACAAGGATTTTTTTTTTCTCATCGGAGAAAACCAAATACGGCAGTTCACCACTTTCTGCCAAGCTAAGCAACTCTTTAGCTCTTTTGAGTCTATTTTTATCTGTTGTTAGTACCATTTAGTACACATAAGTATGAATTTCCAAAACTGCCTATATACCTCAGTCCTACAATGCAATAGAAATTTTATTTCTAAATTTTAGGATTCTAACTCGATTGGTTCTCCCAAATTTCATAATTGTGTTGAATTTAATACCATTTAGTACAAATAAGTACGAATTCCCAAAACTATCTACATTCCTCAATCCAAGAATGCAATAGTAATCGTATTTCAGAATTCATAATTTCAAGTTTCAGCTCTATCGCACCCTAATCGAAATTGTACCAAATTTAGTAGCATTTGGTACTTTTCGTGCACATATGTACATATTTCGAAAACTTTCTCCATATCTCAATCCTTCTACTCCGCCAATAATGTTATTTTCAAAATTCAGGATTCCAGCTCCATTCGTTTCTCCAAATTTAAATTGTACTAAATTTAGTACCTTTTAGTACTTTTCATATACATGCGTACACACTTCAAAAACTACCTCCTTACATCAACTCTTCTCCTCAACCTTAATTCCCACTCCGAATTTTAAGTTTTTAGCTCTAAGCGTTCACATACAATACGAAAAAATACCAAATATAGTACATTTTAGTACTTTTCGTACACTTATAGGGCGAATTTCCAAAAACCCTTTTGTACATCCATCATACACTCTATCAATGACCCTCATTCCAAAAATTTAAGAGTTTTAGCTCTACTGCTTCGTCAAATACCAAGTACCGAGTTCCGATTACCCAGCCAGAGGTCACTCTTGGTCCGAAGGGGTCAAGACCCTCACACTAAAATTTAAGAGTTCTAGCTCTACTGCTTCGTCAAATACCAAGTACCGAGCTCCAAAAACCCAGCCAGAGGTCACTCTTGGTCCGAAGGGGTCAAGACCCTCACCCAAAATTTCAAGATTTTAGCTTCAGCCGTTTCGTCTGGGCGTTGATGAATCGTTAAGTCAGCCAGTCAATTACTTTACTTTTTTATTAACATCGATTTTATTTCATTCATTCAGATTAATTTATTTTGGCTTAAAATTAAAATATTCCATGATCTCCTGCAATGGATATTGTATCTTTCCCATATAGGTGGGATCCATCTGAGAGACCCTCTCAAACATTGCAATTCGCTCACTATTCATATAGGCATCAAATGTCTTGGGTTCGGTGGCACGCATGTGGGCGGCCCATCCTGGGGGTAAATTAAATAATGGCACACAAATTGATCGCAGAGTTAAGACAGCCAGCAGAGCTTTGCGGCAATCTTCTTCAAATTCTTGTTGCGGTATCAGGTCTTCACTTAAATTCAAACGTTTCAATTCTTCTCTCAAAGTTTTGTGATAATATTTCAATAGGTCTGGCACCTCTTTATCTCTGCGTTGAGGATTTTCAAAATTATTATAGAGAAAATTGAGGACATCTATTGCCGGAGGACTGTAACGGGTCAGCTGGAAATCGACAATGCGACACTCTAGAGGTTCTTTGTCGAGTTTGTCATATTTCCAAAATATGTTGCTGTTCCACGAGTCACGATGACACAAGACATTGCGTAGAGTTTTCGAGGATTTGGATAACTCCTCCATATCCAGAAATACTTGGTAAAGTTTTTGATTGATGAATTCCTGGGCCTCGGGGTACTGATATTTGGGATGAGTTTGGGCTATGTACAAGGCGGCCTGTGAGGGAATCACAAATTTAAATATTAAACAAAATTTTCTTTTGTTGTTAAAAATTAACACACCTGAATGCCCGTTATGTACCACTCATTTGCCGCAGTTAGCTGCAATTCGATGAGCACATCCTTGAACTGTTCACCAATATTCAGTGACGCTTCGGCTTCCCAGGCAAGGCTGGCGGCATGAAATCTGGCCAGCAGTTGTAAACACAATTGCAAATGTTTCGTTGTGTAAACGTCATTTTTCGATAACTGCTTGAAACCCTTTTCGGGTATGGAAAAATCTTCCAAAACTAAAATATCCGATCGCACCAGATATGATTTGGGAAATAAATCTGCCGGGGCAAAACGTTGAATATTTGGTAAAATATTGGCATAAATGCTGGATTCTTTGCGAAAGAACCCTTTGCGTTCGCATTCATCGCGATAGACTTCATTGGTGACGGGGACGGATTTAACAAAAAAATTCAGATGTCTCTCGGTATCAGAATTCTATGGACGAAAAAAAAATTAAATATTTTAATTTTCAAAATTACAAAAAAAAAAAAAAAAAAAAAAATCAACAAATCAAAACTTACCCCCTCTTTAATATCTATTTCCAATTTATAATATTCACCCATAAATCCCACCAAATCGCTGGAGGATTTCACAACTCTGTGCGACAACAATTCAAATGCATTGTCACTGGACAAATTTAAACAATTCTTGACAATTGTTAAACAATCGCTTTTGTTTAAAATTTCCACTGGTAGCCCTGCAATGCTTTCTTCCGCGATCACGCTCCAAACGCTACTAAATCAGAACGCTTCATTTGCTCCACAGAGCAATAACTGGCATTCCGTTCAATTTACATAATTTTGTTTTAGTTTATTTTTTTTTTTTGAAAATATAAATTAAGTTTTGTTCTCTTATCCAGAAATTTGTTTAAATTTGAGAGAATGAGAGAGCCACACACACACTAGCCATTAAGATAACAATAAATGTCAATTAGTTGTAGATTATCATAACTTGTTGAGATGGGCACAGTGGGCATAAAAATGAAAACAAATAACAAGTAAAAAGCAGTAAGTTCGGCCGGGCAATGAATACCCTCCACCATTTGGAACGAATTAGAACATTTTCAAAAAATAAAATTCTGTTTACATTTTAAAAATACCGAATATAGCCGTTTTATTGGGGTCTATACGACGTGGACCTACAAAGGCATTGTTTGTCACAAGCCATTACCATATTCAATTCACATCATCAAAATATCGTATATAGGGAGGTACCGTTATATGGGAGCTGCGTGAAGACCTGGACCAGCCAGACAATTTTCTGTCAGAGGCTGTAGCATTCATTACGAAGTTTAAATACGATATCTGATATATGGGGGCTATACGAAGACGTGGACGTGCATAGTTATTTTTCTGTCTTAGGGTGTACTATCCCTTTGGAACTTAAATATCAAATTTGAAAAAATTCCGGTGAATAAAGTCGCTAAAATCATCAAAATACCGAATATCGGGAGATACCTTTATATGGGGGCTATATGAAAACGTGGACCAACATGGCCCATTTACCATTAGCCTTCGATCTCATTTCGTTCAAAAGATAGCGTGATTACAACAGACAGACAGACGGACATCGCTAAATCGACTTAGAATTTTACGCTGATCAAGAATATGTACACTTTGTTGGGTCTGGCATGAGTATTTCGAGGAGTTACAAACGGAAAGACCCTCCATAGTATGGTGGAGGGTATAAAAATAGTTAATATGGAATAATACATTGTGTAGTCGGTGTGACAAAAATCAAATTTCTCAAAAATCACAGCAAAACCGGAAACAAATATGGAGGTATAGGTAAAAATATGGGACGGGAGTATCGGTGTTTAAAAATTTCACATCGGGTATCAGCGGCCCATTTTTAGATATACAGGCTGAGATAAATAAACTGCAACAAAGTCAAATGCCATAATTTTTCAAATTTTTTTCAATTTTATTGAATGTAAAATATCGGAAATAACATCAAATTTTAAAATAAGTTTAGATTTGTTCGAATTGGTCACCTTTGGCACGAATTATGGCCTTCAAACGGCCAATGAAACCGTCACACGCTGGCCGAATGTTGCTCTGCGGTATGTTTCCCATTCCCGGCGAAGCGTTTGCTTGAGGTGATCGACACTTTGGTATTTTTAGTGTCAACCTTGCTTTCCAAAATACTCCAGACACAATAGTCCAACGGATTGTTATCCGGAGATATTGGTGGCCATTGGGCGCTGGAAATGAAGCGAGAAGCCTCATTTTGTAACCATTCTTGGATGGCGCGTGCTGATTGCGATGGTGCTGAGTCCTGTAGGAAGGTCCAAGGTCTGCGGCGAAAATGTTTGCGTGCCCAAGGCTTTAATACACCCTCCAGAATATTTTCGCGATAATATTCGGCATTTATTCTGATGCCACGGTCGATTAATACGAGCGGAGAACGGCCATTAACTGTTATGGCGGCCCACAACATCGCCATGGCCGGCGCTTGAGTTCTGGTGGCCAACCGAAGGTGCACATCATCATTTCAGCTGACGTCTTTGGCAAGTAAACACGATCATTTGTTTGTTTGTTTGTTTACAAACTGCTGGACAACGAATGTTTTTTCATCGGTGAAAACCAAATTCGGCAGTGTACTACTTTCGGCCAAGCGAAACATTTCTTTAGCTCTTATGAGTCTATTTTGAGTTCCGAAGCAGTTGGCCAATATTGACCAATTCGTATGTGACCTATATCGGCTACACCCTTTACTTTATATGAAAGATGTGAAAATTTATGGAAAATATTGAAATATGCCTGAGATTCCAGATATAGTGGATAGAAAGGTTCCACTTCATCGCATACGGATGTGCAAGTTATGAGAGATTCATTATAAGAGTATTAATAAAAAGTTTGACCCTTCTTGGTGGAGGTAGCAGAAGGGGTGTGCCGATATCTATCATCTTCATGTTAGTAAAAATATGTTAAAAAAACAACGTTTATTTATTTGTTATTCAAAATCTTAATCCGTTTATAGGGGCGACGGCCGAAGGAGCGGTCCGATTTATACCATCCTCACACCAGATCTCGTATTAATAAAAATATTGGAATAAGTAAAATTTGAAGAGAATCTGATGCTTATTTCGCTTTTTAAAAGCTTCATGGTTATTCAAAATGTTGACCCTTTGTGGGAGAGGTACCGCAAGGAGTCGACCCGAATATCGGGAGATACATCTACACACCAGTTATTGTATTGCTAGAAATATTGAAAATTTGAAGGGAATGTGAGGCCTACTTCATGTTTAATGAACGTTTTGTTAATAAAAAAAATTAACATTTTGTTGGGGAGGTATAAGTTAAATTTGAAGAGAATTGGGTGGTTACTTCGCAATTTACAAGCTTCATGGATATATAAAATTTGGATTCTTTGTGTGGGATGTACCGGAAAGAGTGGATCAATAGATCCCATCTTCACTCCAGATATTGTATTGATGGAAACATTGGAATGTGCCGAGTTTGAAAGGAATCGAATGATAATTTCGCTTTTTATGAGCTTCATTGTGATTCAAAATTTTGACCCGTTGTGGGAGAGCTACCAGAGGATGTAGTCCATATTCCTACAAGATTTTCTGTTGGTAGAAATATTGGCACGTGCCAACTTTGAAGAATATCGGATACTTATTTCATATTATAAAAGTTTTATAACTATTCAAAATGTTGACCCTTCGTGTGGGAGATATTTGATGGAGTGCGCCAATATTGCCCATTTCTGCACCTAATTTAGGGCTGATGAAAACATTAGGATTTGCCAAGATGTTCTATTAGGTAAATTATTTTCTGTGAAGATGTTTACCTTTTTGACAAAAATATTACTATGTACCAAGTTTGGACAAATCGGATACTCCCTTGGAGAGTTATCGTGAACACCAGCCAGCCAGACCGACAGACGGACGTACGGACATCGCTAGATCTACTCCAAATGTCTTAAAACGGATTTGGTTCAAGGAGACATAGGTTCTAAAACTGTAACTTCGATGAGGCACGTTTTGACCGTATCATAAGATATATACCCCCTCTTGCCATATGGCTGAGGGTATATCTAGCCTTATGGCTGAAGGTATAAAAATAATAGTTCATGAAACGCATGAGTTTCTAGTTCGGCAATGAGACCCTGTTGTCTGTTAACATGGAAATTGAAATGGAGCTGGAAATAACTGGATTAAACATTTTGTGCACTTTTCATAACAATACCATTATAGGTTAGCCATCCGCTTAAATCACATATTAAGAGCCGTTAAAAATTAATTTTAAGTTGGTCAGCTCTGACATATTCGTAAACAAATCTACTCTGGGAAAATAAATATTCCACTATACACGAATATCCAATTTTAAAAGCTTTTAGTCAGTCTGAAATTATTAAAAAAAAAAAAAAAATTATTAAATACCATTATAGGTTAGCCATCCGCTTAAATCACATATTAAGAGCCGTTAAAAATTAATTTTAAGTTGGTCAGCTCTGACATATTCGTAAACAAATCTACTCTGGGAAAATAAATATTCCACTATACACGAATATCCAATTTTAAAAGCTTTTAGTCAGTCTGAAATTATTAAAAATCCAATTTAAAGCCATAAAAAAGTTTATAAAAGATCCACACTTGAGAAATGTTGCTCAGCTCTGAGAAAAAATCCGTGTAAAATGGCTATTTCATTTAAGTTCTTTTATAGCTTTAAGCTCTCAAACAGATTTGGACAACATTCTTTAAAAGTCCATGTTTTAGAGCTGTTGGTCAGGCCTGGAAAAAAGTTTTACTTATTCCCGTTTAAAGTCATTTTGTGAGCTCTGAAAAATATCATCAACAATTCACGTGCTGCAGCAATTGGTTGGCTACGAAAATATTCACAAAGGATCCAAGTTTAGGAGCTGTTGATCAGTTCTAAAAAATATTAAAAAAAATTCAACGATTGTTGACTTCTAAAAATTTAATAAAATATTTGACTGAATGATTCCCCTTTGAGTGTTTGGAAAACTCATTAAAAATCCACGCTTCAGAATCTACACAAGGGGATTCCTGGTCAGATGTTGAAAATATTCATTGAAAATCCCAGTGTTGAGCTCTTGGACAATTCTTAGAAAAAATTAGCAAAAGTCCAATATAAGAGCTTGTCCGACTTTGAAATAATTCATTTAAAAATCATTAAAATCTACGTCTTCGAGCCGCTGTTCAGTTAAAAAAAAAAAAAAAAAACACAAACACGGACGTTTAGTCTCATTAAACTCTTAAAAAATAATAAAAAAAAAATCCGAGTTTAGCAATTTTTGTTCAAATCTGAAAAGTTTCAGAAAAATCGATATTTTGGAACTGTAAGGAAACCAAGATGAAGTAGTAAAATACTCTTTAATTCAAATTTGTTTTATTCTTCGACGTTTTTATTTGAAAACATAATACTTTCGTTTGTTGTTGTTGTTGTTGTTTTTGTTTCTTTTTCAATTTGATTTCTTTGACAACTTTAATAAACATCTTAAAGACTAAGTAAAGCCCGTATAAAGTCTCCATTCATATTTGGTAATAATTATTTTAATTAGAATTTAAGAAAAAAAAATATTCAAAATTTTTAATTGCTCTTTTTTTTAAATTGATTGTTGCAATAATTTCGAAAAAAAAATAATTTTATTTTTTTCCTAAATTTCAATAGTCCTCTAGGCTATATAAAAATAGTTTCTTCAATTTTGTTGCTTGCAAAAACTTCCACTCTCGTCCATGCTATAGCATCAGGCATCTTAGTAACGAGTAAAAAAGCTGATTTTTGTAAATATTTTGAATTTCTAACTAGCTTGTTGGTTAACACTCCACACGCAATCATTCAGTCCAATCTCCATTAGGATCCCCATCCTCATCGCCCTCCTCAAAATCACGAATATTAAAGTCCTCGTTGAACAAATCTTCACCCTCAGAGGACTCCGAATGTCATCTCGGTGCATTGATGTGTGTCGGTATTGTGATGAAGCCCTTGGGTGGTCGTGGCATACGAATTGTTGTCGTCCCTGCCGAAGCAGCTGTGGATCCGGGTGTGACACTGGGTAAAAGTTGTTCATTTAATGACCCACTGCGATCTTGATTCAGACAATCACAACAAATATTATCACAACGTATTAACATGATGAGACCAGCTACAATCCAAAATAAAATCGCAGGCCATGAATATTGAGCACAAGAAGCGAAGAGAATACAGCCAATAAAAATGGCCGAACAGCAAATAACGGGACTGACATTGACCACACTGCCGGTGTATTTGGGTATTAGCGGCATCATGAGGCTTATTATGAAGACACCTGAAAGGGGATAAGGGGAGAGAAGGGTTAATTTGAGATGTAAAATATTCTTAAGGTAGAAAAGGCCAACGAAGGTTCATCCATATAGAAGAAGTCCTCCGAAGACCTTATGAATGACCTCGGAGGAGTTTTCCCGGATATGGAAGACCTCTGAGGAGTATTTTGGAGTGGGGAGCCTTCTCTGTATATGAAAAACCTCTGAGGGGGCTTTACTTATATGGAAGACTTCTGAGGATATTTAGGCCTTCCGGGATAGAGAGAACCTCTTAGGGGTCTTCACTCTATGAAAGACCTCTCTGGAACCTCTAAGGGTTCTTCATTCTGTATAGAAGACCTCTGAGGGGTTTTCTTTTTATAGAAGACCTCCGAGGGGTCTTCTCGGTATAGAAGACCTTTGAGGGATCTTCTCGGTATAGAAGACCTCTGAGGGATCTTCTCTGTATAGAAGACC
The DNA here is from genome assembly GCF_030504385.1 of Musca domestica. Taxonomy (NCBI): domain Eukaryota; kingdom Metazoa; phylum Arthropoda; class Insecta; order Diptera; family Muscidae; genus Musca; species Musca domestica. The sequence continues at coordinate 957,006 of NW_026712235.1, forward strand.
TCTGAGGGGTATGTATAGAAGACCTCTGAGGGGTCTTCTCTGTATAGAAGACCTCTGAGGGGTCTTCTCTGCATAGAAGACCTTTGAGGGGTCTCCTCGGTATAGAAGACCTTCGAGGGGTGTTCTCGGCATGGAAGATCTCTGAGGGGTCTTCTCTGCATAGAAGGCCTCTGCGTGGTCTTCTCGGCATACAAGATGTCTAAGAGATATCCTCGGTATACAAGACCCCTAAGAGATCTCATCGGTATAGAAGACCTCTGAGGGGTCTCCACGGTATAGAAGACCTCTGAGGGGTCTCCTCGGTATGAAAGACCTTTAAGAGGTCTTCTTGGCATGGAAGACCTCTGAGGGGTATTCTCTTTATAGAAGGCTTCTGAGGGGTCTTCTATGTATAGAAGATCGCCGAGGGGTATCCTATGTATAGCAGATCGCCGAGGGGTATTTCCTGTATAGAGGACCTCTAAAGGGGTTTTTCTCTGTATATAAGACCTCTATTGGGTTTTCTCGGTATAGAAGACCTCTAAAGGGTCTTCTCGTATAGAAGACCTCTGAGGGCTCTACTAGATATGGAAGACCTCTGAGGGCTCTTCTAGGTATGGAAGACCTCTGATAGGTCTTCTCGTTATAGATGACCTCTGAGGAGCCTTCTCGGTAAAGAGGACCTTTAAGGGTCTCAGTCTGTATAAGCTCGTGGAACAGTGTTCTCTCTATCTAAAGGTCCTCTATGTATAAGAGATCTCTAGATGGTCTTTAAGATCTCTGTAGGGTCTTCCATGTTCAGAGGATTAGTGAATAATTCTAATTATAAAGAAGTGTCTCAAACTCACCTATTGACCCCGTGAATGCCGCTGGCGCCCAATGCATAAAAATGCCGGCCAAACTTAAAGCTACACCCAAAAACACAACCACAATTGCAAATATGGTGACACGCCACGAAGAGACTGTGGGTATGCGAGCCGTTCTGTCCAATGGACCGGCTGTGGCCACTTTAACCTTTTGGCGGTACTCATCGACAATGGCATCAATATCCGTTGATGTATCCGAATCGCTGTTATCAAATTTATCCGGGTACTCGAAATCCGAGGGCTATAGAAGAGATGGAAATTATAAACATTCTTCTTTGGTATTAAAAGTAATTAAACTCACCGGAGGCTCTCCATCGGATAATATCGTGGACTCAACATCTTTGGTCTCCCTTTGGGGGCAGGGTGATGTTGGCTCACCCAAAAGTAACCACTCCTTCTCCACTTCTTGTTTATTTTTTGATTTTGCTTTGGGTTTTTTATTTGGAGCCTGTTTGCCAACACTCAAGTTCCAGATGCTGCGCTTTAGGCGGGCCGACGAAGAACTATGGGTGATGGGTTCGGTATTCAGTCGGCTATATGATAATGAAGAATCTGTGTCTGAAAAGTAAGACACTTTGAAAAATCTCATCTTTAATTATTATTAAATGTTGACACTTACTACATTGCAATATAAATTTTGGACGGAAGGGCGTGTAGAGCAAATAGAAAGCTCGGAAGAACACTGCACACAAATGACTGGCGGCCAGCATATAGGAGAGATTTTGCAGGGGGCAAGCAAATGCCAACATGGCACAAAGGCTTCCTATTTCCAAGAAAAAAAAAGATAATTATTTTAATTTCCAAAAATTTATGAAATAAAAACCTCATACCCGCTATAAAAACCGCCAACACCGGATTACCACTTTCCGAACTTTCATAGGCAATCTGCTTCGTCAATATCCGCCATTCCGATGTGGCGAAACGTACTATAATACGATATAGTTCCGGAAATAGCTCTAAAAAGGCACCGGTTACTGTTAACATTAACATACAGGCAGCTGCGGGTACTAATTTATGGAAATTATTTTCATCCAAAATGTGAAACAATGGGACGGCTGCATATTCCTCTATGGGTCTAAGGAAAAAAAATATTAAATTTATTAAGTCCTACAAGAAATTCTAATCAAATTTTTAGAGGTCTACTTACTTGTAGTGCAATATTGTGGTTAAACAACCGGAAGCCAATAGCAGTGATATCGTCACAAAGAGAATCATAAATAATCCTGTGAACCGTTTCCAACCGGTCTTGGGGCTTGGACACTCCACGGGAAAGGAAAACGTCAATAAGGCAGTGGCGGTAAGTAACTAAAATGAGGAGACCATTTATATAAAGCCAAAAGTGCAGTACACTGAAAACATATTACAGGATATCCCAGTATTAACGTATATTTAAAAGGAGAAGATATGTGTATCGGCGTTTAGTATCACAAAGTAACCTTATCAGAGAGAACAAGTTCCCCGCACTTCCGGGCCTAATTTTTAATAGCCTCCAACATTTGGAAGAAATTTTCAAATTTTCAAAAAAAAAAAAGAAAGAAACGTTGAAAAATACTCGTCATAACAAGTAAGAAAGTAGTTAAGTTCAGCAGGGCCGAAATTTTTATACCTGCCACTATTAAAAAAATCGTCGAAAAATACCGCTCACATTTAAACCCTTATATGGGTGGTATACAAATCCTGCTTAAGTAGTTTTTGTCATAGGCTGTAGTAAGGTTCCAAACTTCAAACACGAAATTTGAAAAAATTCCGGTGAATAATGTCGCAAAAATCATGAAAATACCGATTCCCTGGGGGTACCGATATATGGGCGTTATACTAAAACGTGGACCTATGTAAAAAATTCTTTTCTAGGAGGTGAAGTACTCAGAAGGAACCCCATGTGTGGATTTTTAGACAATTTCATTGAAAATTTTGCCTGAAATCTTCAAAATACCGAAAATCGGGAGGTACCGTTAAATGGGGGCTATACGACATCGCTGACCAATATACACATTTATTCTATTCTTAATTATTGTAGAGAATAAAGTACTCACATGAAAATCATTTTGTGGATTTTCAGACAATTCCATTGAAAAATGTGGCTAAAATCATCAAAATACCGAATATCAGGAGGAAGCGTCATATGCCGAATGGATAAATCACATCGTGGATCTATATGGCCAATTATCTTCCAGAGGGCGATGTATTCACAAGGAACCCCTTTTGTGGATTTTCAGAAAAATGTGGCTAAAATCATCAAAAATAGCGAATATCCATCGGAAGGTGCCGATATGGTGGGAGATATACGATATAGTGGACCGACATAGCCCATCTGCGAACTGGTTGCAGACAAAAGACAGTTCTGTGAAAAATTTTAGCTTCCTATATTAATTCGTGCTTACTCTAGCGTGGTTACATCAGACGTACGGGCGGACAGGGCTATATCATCTTAGAATTTTACGCTGATCCAGAATACAGGTTGAGATGACTGCTGTCATTTCTAAGCCACTCGTCCGACAGCTGTTTAAATTATTCCAGTGATAGCTCATTGTATTGTTTACAAGCGTACAAAGGAATTTTGGTGAGAATTTTCCAGATAAAAAGTTATTCGTGGTGGAATTCTACCGTAGTAGTGTGATTTCCTTATATTTGGCTGGAAAACCAAAAGTGGCTATCATTAGAGCACTCCAGCATTTAAATGTGAACAGATCTTTTGTGTCTTGTACCTTCGCTCGTTACTGTGATACTGGTAGCGTAGCCCGACGTCAAGGAAGTGGACGAAAGAAAACAGCAACATCAGCAGAAATGGTTCGAAAAGTAAAGAAGCGACTTGATCGAAATCCGCTTCGCAATGGCCGAAAAATGGCTCGTGAGCTGGACATATCGCAATATTCCATTCGGCAAATATTGAAAAATGAGGTCGGGGTAAAGCCATTGACATTTAAACAAGTACAAAATAGACTCAAAAGAGCTATAGAGTTGCTCCGCTTGGCCGAAATTGGTGAACTGCCGAATTCGGTTTTCTCTTCGATGAGAAAACATTCGTTGTCCAGCAGTTTGTAAACAAACAAAATGATCGGGTTTCCTTGCCAAAGAGGTCAGCTGAAAATGTGCACCTTCGGTTGGCCAATAGAACTCAAGAACCGGCAATGCTAATGGTGTGGGCCGCCATAACAGCCGATGGTCGCTCTACGCTCGTATTGTTTGACCGTGGTATCAGAATAAATACCAAAATATTCTAGATGGTGTATTAAAGCCTTGGGCACGCAAACATTTTGGCCGCAGACCTTGGACATTCCCACAGGACTCAGCAGCATCGCACTCAGCACGCACCACCCAAGAATGGTTACAAAATGAGGTTCCTCGCTTTATTTCCAGCGCACAATGGCCACCAAAATCTCCGGATACCGTTTGAAGGCCATAATTCGTGCCAAAGGTGACCAATTCGAAAAACCTAAACTTATTCTAAAATTTGATGTTACTTCCGACATTTTTTTGCTTCCATTCAATAAAATTCTTAAAAAAATATTAAAATTATTATTATTACTGCAACAAAGTCAGTTTTTATCTCACCCTGTTTATTGAAAATTTGGCAGAGGTATTTTCGAGCAGTATCTGATGTCCGGTATCATATATCATTGTTCTGGAGTGCATATTAAGCATGTGAGGCACTTTAATACCAAATGGGATGAAATATATATATGACAGCTATAGCTATATCTTTACCGATTTTTACCAAAAAATTGAAGCTCTGAGCTGTATCTTATATCTGGTACCAAATATCATTGTTATAGAGTGAATATTACACCAAATTGGATAAAACATATAGATGGGAGCTATAGCTGTATCTGAACCGAAATTTGACGTACTTGCTTCCAGACTGAATTTGGTCGGATGTACCAAAATTCAGGTCATGTAGGGTGATATTGTACATTTGGTGGACAATTAACCCGAAATTGGTTGAAGATATTTATGGAAGCTATATCCAAATCTGAACCAACCTCGATAAAATTTGGCAGAGGTATTTCTGGGCTGTATCTGATATCTGATACCGAATATCATTCTTGTGAAATGAGTATTACGAATGTGAGAGACTTAAACATCAAATCGGTTGAAACATATATATGGGAGCTATAGCTATATCTGAACCGATTTTCACCAAATTTGGTGTACTTGCTTCTGGACTGAATTTTGGTAGGATATGCAAAAATTCAGGTTATTTGGACTGATATTGGCCGTTTGGTCGACAATTAACTCGAATTCGGTTGAATATATATATTTGGGAGCTATATCTAAATTTGAACCGATTCTCAGCAATTTCAATTAGGTTCATCCTTGGGCCAAACAAATATTTTGTGGTAAATTTAATCTCAATCGGACAATAAATGCGACCTGACCACAAGAACACATGGACAGACGCACGGACTGACATGCATAAATCGACTCAGAAAGTAATTCTATGAAGATCCTCAGAAGTAACTATAGGTCTATCTTGTTTCCTTCTCCGTATTACAAACAAATGCACAAACACATAATACCCTTACCACCATGCGGTGTAGGTATAAAAATTGCAATCAGCTGGTAGATCTACCTTACCATGTATAGGTACTTTCTGTTTTAAGTTTTTTCGATTTCATATTCGTTTTTAGAAACCCCAAAAGTTTTGGGGAAAAAATTAATTTTCAGGGAGGGAGATACGGGGCTAATGAAAACTTAACGTTTACCTCATTCGTCCGCCTCTTACTCATAAATTTCCATTTTCCATGAACTTTGCTATGTCTGACTCCCGACGTTGTGTCTCTTATCTGTGTTGACGAAGTATTGAATGTTATATATGTACACATATTCGAATAAAATATATTTATTCTACTTCCCCTGTTGGTAAGCGAACATTTTTTTTTGGCAATATTCGTGCATAGGCTTAATTATATTTGTCACGAATGTGTCCGCTTGCGGAAACAGTTCTGCCATTCACTTGAATAGTTAATGTCTATTTAAATGTTTTGGTCGGAAAACATTTTTTGGTGTTGTATTGCCTCGTGTGATGGATTTGTGTATGATTTCTACATTTTTATACCCTCCACCATGCTATGGAGGGTATTTTAAGTTTTTCATTTCAGAAAAAATTCCATGTTGATTTAGCGATGTCCGCCCGTCTGTGGAAATCACTCTATCTTCCGAACGAAATGAAGTAGGGTGATAAAATTTTACCCAAATGTATAATATATCTGCAGGACTTTCTGGCCAAATGGGCCATGCAGATCCACATTTTCGTATAGCCCACATATAACGGTACCTACCTACTGATATTCGGTATTTTGATGATTTTAGCGACATTATTCACCGCAATTGTTTTAAATTTGGTATTTGAAGTTCGTAATGAATGCTACAGCCTATGGCAGAAAATTGTTTGTGCAGGTCCACGTTTTTGTATAGCTCCCATATAACGGTACCTCCCGATATTCGGTATTTTGATGAATTTAGCCACATTATTCACTGGAATTGTTTCAAATTTGGCATTTGAAGTTCGCAATGGATACTATAGCCTAAGACAGAAAATTGTCTGGGCAGGTTCACGTCTTCGTATAGCCCCCATATAATGGTACCTCCCGATATTCGGTATTTTAATGATTTTAGCAAATTTATTCACCGGAATTGTTTCAAATTTGGTATTTGAAGTTCGAAATGGATACTACAGCCTAAGACAGAAAATTATCTGTGCAGGTCCACGTCTTCGTATAGCCCCCATATAACGGTACCTCCCGATATTCGGTATTTTGATGATTTTAGCAAATTTATTCACCGGAATTGTTTCAAATTTGGTATTTCATGTCCGTAATGAATGCTACAGCCTATGACAGAAAATTGTCTGTGCAGGTTCACGTCTTCGTATAGCCCCCATATAATGGTACCTCCCGATATTCGGTATTTTGATGATTTTAGCAAATTTATTCACCGGAATTGTTTCAAATTTGGTATTTCATGTCCGTAATGAATGCTACAGCCTACGACAGAAAATTGTCTGTGCAGGTCCACGTCTTCGTATAGCCCCCATATGACGGTACCTCTCGATATTCGGTATTTTGGTGATTTTAGCTACATTAATCACCGATTTTTTTAAGATTCGCATTTTAATATTGTAATGGCTTATGACAAATGTGGCCGATGCAGGTCGTCGTATAGACCCTAATATAACAGCAACATTCGGTATTTTTAAGATTTCAACAGAATTTTTAACGGATTTTATTGTTTTTGAGAATTGTCAAATTCGTTCCAATTGTTAGAGTGTGTTTATAGTTCGGATCGGTCGAACTTACACCTTTTTTAACTGTTTTTAAATATAAAATTTTAAATGAATTTTCAAATTTTTAAAACTCCTCTCAATAAATAAAATCATTTTTAAATGTTTAAATTGTTTAAAGCCTTTCTATTCCTGTTTTGAATTATACCTTCAAGGTGTTTTTTTTTTCCAAAACAAACAGTTTTCAAGCAGTACTTTTGAAAATATGACTGAGAAATTTTCTGTATTTTTTTTTTTTCAAAATTAATTACTTTATATACACACCAATTAATTGCAAAAATCTTAAATTTCCACACATCCTTTTCTTGCAACAACATTATTAACACACAAAAAATCCTGAAGCAAAAAAAGTGCTTTTCAATTACCATAAGTGTACTTTAACCAACTAAAGTGAAAAGTGTCGTTGCTTTGCATAAACACAACAACAACAACATCAGCTACACCATATTCACATGAGAAGTTCACATTCAAGTCCGATGCCCCCTTATTTATTTTCCAAAAAAAAAGAGAAAAGAAAATTTCTAAACAATACAATACGTACACTTTTGAAACCACTCGGCTGCAATAGAGTCTCATGCCAGGCGATAGCATCGCCATTCCACCAGCCAACGGCACTTAAAATGGCATTCAAGCCGAACATGGCCAATGCCATTATAAAACTGAAAGCCTTTGAATGCTAAAAACCAAAGAAAAGAAAAAATAGAGAGAGAGAGAGAGGGAAAAAGAGAGCAAATAAATTATTTCTATAGAATAGAAAGAAAATAATATAAAAAAACTAAGATTTATTAAAAATTCATTCACCTAATAGAAATAAAATATATTATGAAAATGCACAAAAAAGGGCCATCGTTAAATATTGAGATAAAATACTCTATCCTCTATGGACCTTGTTTAAATACATAGCAACCCATTGTGGGCTATCACAACTTTGTCCACAATTACTGCAGTAAATAATAAAAAAAATACTAAAGTTATACTGCATACATACCTCTAGGCCTAGCATAAACATGCCCGTCACCAGAAACACCACAGCTACTCCCAAGACATCTGGCCAGGGTTCGTTGGCTGGTGAATTGCGGCCTTAAAGTATGCAAGGAAAAAACTTAAAATATGAAAACTAACAGGAATGTTTTAATTGGGTGCAACGACTTTTTTATACGCTACCCTACACAAGGAAACGTATATAGTTGAAAAAAATATATATATGTATATATATATTATTTTAAAAAGTACGAAAAACAGCGAGTATTTTTTAAAAGTGTTTTCTTTTTTAGGTCGACATACTTGAAAAAATTAAAATTACCGATGTATGTATTTAAAATATATAATTTTTTTTATTATTTTTTTAATATAAAAATCCAGTGATTATTCTTAAAAAAATACTTTTTCGGTGAAATACCTGAAAAAAATACTTGAGGGATTGGTAATTCTTACCAAAAATCTCTTCAAAATGATCAATATTCTTGAAAAATGCCTGCCTTTTTTAGGAAGTCTTTAAGAATCCACAATTTGAACGAGAAATCTTAAAAATATTTAAAAAAAAAAACTAGTGTTTTGTTTAGAAAGCCTTTAATTTTTTTCCTTTGAAAATCCTCGAAAATACATTCGAAAATTCTTTGAAAAAATTTATTAAATTTTCATGCTGGCAAACATATAAAAATTCATTTTAAATTTTCAGAGGTACTCGATCTATACATAATTTTTACACTGGATGTTGGAAATTGTGAGCCTTTATAGGGAGGTACCTAGTCCTGTAAATTCTTCCTTCTATGAAAAGAAAGTCCCTGAAAATTTTTGTTTCTAAATCTACCATTCTTGACCGGAAAGTCCTTGGAAATTATTTTTTAACCCTGTTTCGTGAACTACGAGTCCCTGCAAACAATTTCTTAAAATCCGCTATTCTTGGATAGGTATTTTTATACCCTTCACCATTCTATGGAGGGTATATTAGCTTTGTCAAAATATTCATAATAGGACCTACAAAGTGCATATATTCTGGGTCAGCGTAAAATTCTAAGATGATCTAGCGATGTCTACCTGCCTGTCCGTCTGTCTGTTGTAATCACGCTATCTTTCGAACGAATTGAGATAGAAGGCTAAAATTTTGCACACATGCATAGTTTACCAGATAAGTTTGTAAATGGGCCATATCAGTCCACGATTTTGTATCCTCCCGATATTCGGTATTTTCATGGTCAGGTCTTCGTATAGCCCACATTTAACGGTACCTCCTGATATTAGGTATTTTCATGATTTTAACGACAGTATTTACCGGAATCAATTAAAATTTGATTGGTCTATAACAAAAATTTTTTATGCAGGTCCAAGTTTTCGTATAGCCCCCATATAACGGTACCTCCCGATAGTCGGTATTTTGATTATTTCAGCAACATTATTCAACGGAATTGTAACATATTTCGTATTTAAAGTTCGTAATGGGGACTACAGCCTATGACAAAGAACCTCGTACAAAATATAACGGTACCATCCGATATTTAACGATTTTAGCGACATTATTCACTTGAACTGTTTCAAATTTCATATTTGAAGTTCGTAAGGGGTAATACAGCCTATGACAAAAATAGTAGTTTTCGGATTTTTTTTTTCAATTGTTCAAGGAGGGTATTGACAAAAAAAAAAAAAAAAAAATTATAACCCACGATTATTGATTAAGTTCTTGAATAATATGTTTTTAAATCCTTGATTCTGGGCCAGAAAGTCCTTGAAAAAAAGTTCTTTTAATTCGCTGTTTATGGTCAGGTAATCCTCAAAAACTATTTTTAGTTGAATCCCTGATTATTGGCCAGGTATTCATTTAAAAAAATATTTCAAAATCCACAATTCTAGACCATTAAATTGTTCAAAATATTATCAATTATGAAAAATATTTTTTTGAATCCTCAATTCTTGGCTAGGAGCACCTTGAAATATATTTGAAACTTTTTGCCCAAGAAATCCTTAAATATTTCATTTTTGTATCCACTAATATTGGCAATGAATTTCTTGAATATTATTTGTTAAATCTACTTACTATTAGAGGCCAGTAAACACTTGAGAATTATTTTTTAAAATCATTCTTGGTCAGGAAGACGTTTACCATCTCCACGCTTTCTGGCCAGGAAGTCCTTGAAAAATATTCTTTTAAACATGATTTTTGACCAAGAATTCCTTAAAGTATTTTTTTTTAAAATTCACGGTTCTTGAAAATTGATTATCTTAAAAATGAGAGTTCAGAATCTTGACCAGGAATTTTTTTTGTAAAAAATTCATTTTTAACCACGATTATTGGTCAGGTATTCCTAGTTTTTTCAATTCTTAGGAAGCAAGTCCATGAAAAATTTTTCATGTCCTAAAAAAAAATATTTTTCAAAAATCGACGTTTTTAGACCAGATAATTCTGGAAAAAAATAAAAAATTACGATTCTTGGACTCGAAGTACTTGCAAAGTAGATTTTAAAAATCCACTCGTCTTGATCAGGAATTTCCTATTAAGTCCTGGTCAATCTTATAACCAGGAAGTTCTGGACAAATTTTTTTAAGCCCCGATTTTTGACTAGTAAATTATTTGAAAATCCATGCTTAGGCAGTAAGAGTTTGAAACATTTTTTTAATCCACGGTTTATGGTCGGGGTGTCTTCCAAAATTATTTTTTTAATCCGTGATTCTTGGCTAGAATGTCCTTCAAAATTATTTTTTTTAAAAACATGATTTTTTGCCAGACTGTCATTAAAAATATTTTTTTTTTTCTAAATGGAAGAAAGTCCTTGAAAACTATAGCAAGTCCTTTAAAATTTTTTAATATCTAATATATTTTTTAAAGACATTTTTGTTTAAATCTACGAATCTTAACAGGATAGTCTTTAAAAAATATGTTTTAAAAGCCTACGTTTCTAGACCAGGTATGTAGGTCTTGATAAAATATTTTAAGAAATTCACGTTTCTAGGGTATATAGTCTTTGAAAAATATAATATCCTTGACTTAATGCTATCATCGGCTTTAATAAATATTATAATATTTAATTGTCTCATAGTCCTTGAAAAAATATTCCTAAAAAATCCGATTTTAATGCTGTCATAGTCCTTGGAATAATTATCTTAAAAAATCCACATTTAATGCTTAAGAAATATTCCTAAAAAATGCAGGTTTAATAGTCTCATAGCCTTTGAAAAATATTCTTTAAAACCCACATTTAATACTCTTATATTCCTTGGAAAAATATTCCTGAAAATCCCCGTTTAATGCTTAATAAATATTCGTAAAAATACATGTTTAATACTCTCATAGTCCTTAAAAATGTTCTTAAAAAAATCCACGTTTAATGCTTTCATATTCCTTGGAAAAGTATTCCTGAAAAAATTATTTTTAATGTTTAACAAATATTCCTAAATAATCCAGGATTAATACTCTCATAGTCCTTGAAAAATATTCCTAAAAAAATCCACTTGTATTGCTTTCATAGTACTTAAGATTTCGTAGTCCTTGAAAAAAAATCTAAAAGAAATAAGGTTTAGAGTTCTCAAAATCAATCAAAATCCCTCATAGTCCTTCACAAAATAATTTCAAAATATTCTGGTTCTAACTCTTATAGTCCTTAAAAAGTATTGTTAAGAATATTTTGAATTGAATATATTCTGAAAAATATTATTTATACTTGTAATAGTCCTTAAAAAAGTTTCAGATCTATTTCAAAATATATTCCAAAAATTCAATTATATTCTTGTCTATATTAAAAAATGCAATACCACAACATCTCTACCCATTCCCATACTTATCAACCACTTAACAGTGTATGTGTGTGTGTGTTTTGTGCAAGTTGTTTAGAACTCACCTAAAATCATGATACGTGCTAAACCGCCAGTCATGGCATCCAAACACATGCTCAACGTACGCGTCAATGCCCCACAGGCACACAACACCGACAACATTTCCATCCAAGTGGCCAGAAAAAGGCAACCGAAGTCAAATTTATTGCTGGCCCGTATATAAGGCATCTGTAGGGATCTCAGACTTGTTTTACAGCGTGCTGGAGGCGATACAAAAAAAATTGAAAGTAGAAACGAAAAAAGTATAGAACAAACCATTATAATTTAAGTAGGTGTAATCGCAGCGGTTGTAAAATTCATGTAGGGATGTTTTAGGTAATTGACGTGTTTTTAGGGCTGAGCAGACATGACTGGGACTGGGAAAAATTGAAATATTTACCCGCCAAAGCTGCATAAATTGTGGCCGCAATGGTGGCCAAAACCACACACGGTGCCGTCGTTTCATTGTAGGCAATCAAATAGACTAAGACGGCAGAGCCCAATGTCAGACGGGCACCATTGCCATTTGAGAATGAGTCCATAAGAAAGCTGGAAAGAAGAGAAAGAGGAAATGTTAATGTGGTTTGTTTTCATATAATAAATGTTGTTTTCTTGCTTTTTTTGGTATCAATAAAAACCAAAAAAGAAACTTTAGTCATTTTGCGAAAAGGATATGAAGAAAAAATCGCACAAATAAATATGATATCATCAGCCAGAAAATATTTCTATGGGAGTTGTAGTCGGAGTTAGAATTTTTGTTTCAAACTATACGATAGAGTTCGTTTTAAGGAAACTATAAAGCTTAAAAAATAATTTAATGGGCAGGAATAGACATGGGAGAAATGCATCACAAGCAAAATGGTTCAACTTTTATTCAAATAAAAAATAAATAGAACAGTGTGGCTTGTTTGTTCGGGATACCGTAGTATTTTGTTTTTGCAAAATGGTCTGGCTTTATCCCTTTATTGTTGTTTTTATTAAAACAACGTTTGTTTATTAGTGGAGAACGATGGTAATGTTTACCAGGGGGTAAGGCAGGGAATACCTAGGTTTCGGAAAGAGCCACCAATCCTCATCAGTTCCCTTGTTTTTGCCTGGGATATTCTCCCCAGAAGTTATTTTAAAAATAACTTCTATGACAAAAAACATTTTTTACCCAAGTGACGAGATCGTAAGCTCAATAGAAGAGGAACCAAAGAATTAAATAAAACTAAAATTCTCTTGGAAAGTCTTCTAAATCTTACAACCGCACTTATAAACATTTACATCTTTCTCCACTTGTTACAAGGGGTCGACGAAGGGGTTTTTGTTGTAACAGACAAAACCAACTTACATGGTTATGCTACTTCGTTCAGGCTGAACGAAAGCATAACAAGTGGAGAAAGATGTAAATGTTTATAAGTGCGGTTGTAAGATTTAGAAGACTTTCCAAGAGAATTTTAGTTTTATTTAATTCTTTGGTTCCTCTTCTATTGAGCTTACGATCTCGTCACTTGGGTAAAAAATGTTTTTTGTCATAGAAGTTATTTTTAAAATAACTTCTGGGGAGAATATCCCAGGCAAAAACAAGGGAACTGATGAGGATTGGTGGCTCTTTCCGAAACCTAGGTATTCCCTGCCTTACCCCCTGGTAAACATTACCATCGTTCTCCACTAATAAACAAACGTTGTTTTAATAAAAACAACAATAAAGGGATAAAGCCAGACCATTTTGCAAAAACAATAAATAAATAAATAAATAAAAAATAAAAAAATTTAATGTGGCTTAGGCTATCAAAAATACTAAAAATCCAGAAATTTTTTGCAGGCGGATTTTCTAACCATGAAGAGTACAAATACAAAAATAAAAATTATAAATTCACCCGAAAAATAATTATTCAAAATCCATAAATATGGACCCAAAAAGGCACTCAAAACTGCGGCCATGTCCAGTTAAAGTTACTCAGAAGTACTTTTCAAAAAATTACAACTAATCCTTAAACAAATTTTAATAAATGACTTTGGCTCTTTAGTCCTTGAAATTCTTTTCTGACTTATCGTTATCAAACAAGTAAAAAATATCGGTCGGTTTTGCCGACAGATGTATAACCTCAGCAAATGTTCGATTATTTTAAAATATATGGGAAATTATTAATTCCATATTCTTCTAAGGATTCTGGTTGAGAGACACATATTTAGATATAGCAAGTTGTAAAGAATGGGTAAGGTACAACAGATCTTGTGTTAGCAAAAATATAAAAATGTGTGAAATTTGAAGAGAGTTGGGTGATTATTTTGCTTTCTTTGAGGGTTTTTTTTTTTCGAATTCATGAACCCTATGTGAAGTAGGTAGCAAAATAAATGGTCGGATCTCTACCATCTTTATAACAGATCTTGTCTTAATGGAAATATTGAGATGTACCATATCTGAAATGGAATCGGATGTTGATTAAGCTTTTTATCAACTTCGTGGATATCCAAAATTTTGAGCGTTTGTGGGGAAGGTATCAGAAGGAGTAGACCGATATATTCCGTCTTATTTCCAGATGTTGGGCTCATAATAATATTAAGATGTGTAAAATTTGATAACAATCGGACTCTTATATCATATTTTTTAAGAGTTATAATTATTCAAAATATTGACCCTTTGTGGGAGATTCACTTGATGAAGTCGACCGATATTATTAATTTTCGCACCAGACCTAGCACTGACGCAAATATTTAGATGTGCAAAGTTGGAGCAAAATCGGATTATAGCTTCTCTTTCTGAGCAAAAAATATATTTGTTTGAAAATTTCGACCTCTTATGGGGGAGGTAAGTTTGACAAAAATATTACGATGTGTCAAGATTGGACCAAATCGGATACTCCCTTTGAGAGTTATCGCGCGCCAGCCTGAAAGACAGACAGACGAACATCGCTAGATCGACTCCAAATGTTCTGAAACGGATTTGGTCCAAATAGACCTAGGGTCAAAAACCGTTATTTCGACTAGGCACGTTTTGACCGTATCAAATGAAATATACCCTCTGTAGCCATATGACTGAGGGTATGCAAATACTACCCATGACCGTAGGACCTGCAAATAAAAGTTTAGTAACAGACTCTCATAATCATTTTATATTACATTAAGCAGATCATTCATAATCCCACAATTATATGCTTGACTGCAATTATGTAAGCATGTGTATGTAAAAATGATTCCAGTGACAGCTCATTATATAGTTTACAAGCGTTTTGCATTTTGGTGAGAATTTTCCAGAAAAAATTATTCGTGATGGAATTCAAGCGTGATAGTGTGATTTGTGTCGCGTACCATCGCTCGTTACCGTGATACTGGTAGCGTAGCCCGAAGTTAAGGAAGTTGACGGAAGAAAACAGCAACATCAGCAGAAAAGGTTCGAAAAATAAAGAAGCGTCTTGATCGAAACCCTCGTCGCAGTGTCCAAAAAATGGCTCGTGAGCTGAACATATCGCAATATTTCATTCGACAAATATTAGAAAATGAGCTCGGAGTAAAGCCATTGAAATTCCAAAAAGTGCAAGAACTTACACCACAACAGAAATAAAATAGACTCAAAAGAGCTAAAGAGTTGCATCGCCGAAAGTGGTGAACTGCTGAATTTGGTTTTCTTCGATGAGAAAACATTCGTTGTCCAGCATTTTGTAAACAAAGAAAATTATCGTGTTTACTTGCTAAAGAGGTCAGCTGAAAATGTGCACCTTCGGTTGGCCACCAGAACTCAAGCGCCGGCCATGGTGATTTTGTGGGCCGCCATAACAGCCGATGGTCGCTCTCCGCTTGTGTTAATCGACCGTGGCATCAGAACAAATGCCCAATATTATGGCGAAAATATTCTGGAGGGTGTATTAAAGCCTTGGGCACGCAAAATTCAGATATGCGGCACCTTGGACATTCAAACAGGACTCAGCACCATTACACTCAGCACCCAAGAATAGTTACAAAATGGGGGTCTTCGCTTCATTTCCAGCGCACAATGACCACCCAAAATCTCCAATCCGTCGGACTATAGTGCCTGGAGTATTTTGGAAAGCAAGGTTGGCACTAAAAAAATACCAAAGTGTCGATCACCTCAAGCAAGCGCTTCGCCGGGAATGGGTCAAGATACATCAGAATAATAATCGGGCAGCGTGTGAAGGTTTCATTGGCCGTTTGAAGGCCATAATTTGTGCCAAAGGTGACCAATTCGAACAAATCTAAACTTATTCTAAAATTTGATGTTATTTCCGACATTTTTTGCTTTAAAATTTAAAAAAAAAAATCTGAACTAGTAAAAAAGCATTAAGTTCGGCCGGGCCGAACTTTGAATACCCTCCACCATTTGGACGAATTAGGAAATTTTCAAAAAAAAAAAAATAATAATAAAATAAAATAAATAAATAAAATTATAAATTAAATTAAAAATTCTGTTAAGCTCTTAAAAAAACGAATATCGAAAATTACCGATTTATGGGGGATATACGATATTGTGGACCTATGTAGACAATTCTATTCCAGGTGGTAAAGTACTCAAAAGGAACTCCTTGTGTACATTTTCAGACAATACCATTAGAAAATGTGTCTATAATCATCAAAATATCGAAGGGTACCGTTATATGGGGTAAATACGATATCGTTTGTATATAAAGAAAATTCTCTGTCAGGGTGTAAAGTGCTCACAAAGAACTCCTTGTGTAGAATTTCAGACAATTACGTTGAAAAATGTGGCCGAAATCATCAAAATGCCGAATATCGGAGGGTACCGTTATATGTGAAGACGTGGACCTGCACAGACAATTTTCTGTCATAGGCTGTAGTACCCATTACGGACTTCAAATCCCAAATTTGAAACATTTCCGATGAATAATGTTTTAGGGACATCAAAATACCGTATACTTTGGGGTACCGTTATATGGGGGCTAAACGATATCGTGGACCGATATAGCCCAACTTCGAACTTGACCTGCCTGCAGACAAAAGACAGATCTGTGCAAAATTTTAGATTCCTATCTTACTTCGTTTTGATTCTAGCGTGATTACAACAGACGGACGGACGGATAGGGCTAAGTCGTCTTAGAAGTTTACGCTGATCATGAATATATAAAATTTTTTGGGTCTAAAATTATTATTTCGATGAGTTACAAACGGAATGACGAATTTAATATACCCTCCATAGTATGGTGAGGGTATAAAAATGGATTTAGTTTTTTGGCCAGCGAACTATTTTACGAACATCTCTAAAAATTCTTCGATTCTAATCTCATGCATTTCGTGAGGATCCGATCATAACTACGACTTGTAGAATTATTATGAATTAACATGGATATAAGATAGTCTCAGCTCGGCGTTAATATGTTTATTACATGTTTGGATAAAAGCTTTTATGTTAACTAGCAATGCTTACTTAATTTTTAACAGAGCTTGGATAATTTAAAGCATATTTTGAGGCGCTACCATCAAATGATAGATGTGGAATTTCTTAGGTTTAAATCAATAGGTGGGTGTTCCTATAACCTTGAATCACCTAGACTACCCTGTCTATAAACGAATTTAAAACATTTTGATTACTTGGAAGAACCTTTTCGACAGGAGTAAACCGATATTCTTTATCCTCAATTTTTTCCTAAATTCCCAGTGATTTGCGAAAATTTTTGGCAAACCGATACGAAGTCCCTTCTCATACGCAAAGTTTTCTAAAACGGTATTTCAAATCTAAACCCCATTTTATATCCTTAAGCTTAGAATACATAATTCATATCACTTTTGATGTTCTAAACTTTTTATGAAAACATAAAAACACATTATCCTCTTCATCATCTCGTGTTATCATTGTTGCAGAACTCGATTTGGTAATTGTTTGAGAAAGTCCTTTAAAAAATAAAAAAACAACAAATTTATTCGTTGGCTTCATAAAAAATGTATAAATCCTTTTGCTTGTCAAAAAAAAAAAAAAGAAAAAATGTTTGCATAGTTTTGAGTTGTTGTCTTGTCTTGTCTTCGTTCTTGTTTCTCGTTTTCGTTGCTTTATTTCCCAGCCATGTTGTCATCATCAGTTTAGTGGTGTTTGTTTAAGCAAAGTCTAAGGACATTGTTTTATGTGCACACGCCACATGAACACATGGATGGAATGGAATGGATGATGGTCTGTTTGTTTGCTTGTTTACCAGGAAAAAACAAGTAAACAAAGGCTATAGTCGTGCTGGGCCAACCATGTGATACTCTACAACACTACACTATGTGAGAAGCCCCCTCATGTCCAAATCTATTTTGGAAGATTTCGCTTTTGAAATTATGTTACGGAGCACTGCCCACATATTATCCTTAGCATATTGACCAGGGACATTTTCCCAATATTTATGCACTCCGTCGTGCTGTTAGTTTTTGTGGTCCATTTTACGGCTAAATATAATCCAATGGTCATCCAAAATTCTAGAATTCTTCACTGTGCTTAATTATCTTCTTAGGCATGTCGATTGGCTTCAATTGTGTGATCAGTAACTTTTTTTTTTGTTTTTGGTTCATTTGAACCCCGAAATATTTTGCGATCATCTCCAAAAGCAATTTGGCTATATTCGTCAACGAAATCAGAATAAACAAGTAAGCAAAGGCTATAGTCGTGCGGGGCCGACCATGTGATACCCTACAACACTACAATATCTTAGCAGCCCCCTTATGTCCAAATCCTTTTTACAAGATTTCGCTTTTGAAATTATGTCACGGAGCACTGACCTGACCAGGGATATTTGCCCAATAACGAAATCAGCATAAAAAAGCCAGAAGTTCGCTTTTTGTGTATTTCGGATATCGCCTGTAAGTAATGCTGGTATTTTTTCAAACAAAAGTAGTGGTCCATTCTACTCGCTGTCCTAATCTCGAACTTCATGCGAGATTTTGTGTCCTTTGGTTTAATTTGTGACCTTTATAACGGCTGCAAAATCAGGAACATTTTTAGTTGTTGGTCCATTTCAACCTCCAAATATATTGCGGACATCTTTGAAACCAATAGGTCTATCCCTTCTGAGCCTTACCCTACCCTTGTGAAAATTTTCGTGAGAATCGTTGTGAAAAATGTTGTGAAAAAATATTACAAAATGTACACCTCAATATTATAAGTCAAATTGAAAAAATATGAAAAAAATAAAAAAATGTCACAAAATACTACGAAATCTGTATAATCATCATTATTGGCATCTTTTTAGACGATTTTTTAAAGATTTTATTCTTTTATGCCAGGAGGGCATTCAGATTGACAAAATTTGTCAAAATCGGTCCAGCCATTCTTGAATTTTAGCTAACATCCCCTTCCTTTGTATATAAACATTATATATATTTCGCTATATATATCCGATAATTTTACTATCGGCATCTATGTAACGGTCAGAATTGACCCGTTCGTCTATTTGTGATTTCGCCGGCATTAAAAATATTCGCGGTTTAATGGAAAATTTGACTTTTATTTATCACAAATGCTATGATCTATTTCAACCACTAAATATTTTCCGATGACCATCAAAATTGGAAGGCTTCTGCCCAGCCCAAAGCCCTAGCCCCATGCTAACTTTCGCTTCGATTGGTCTATATTTGTGACCTGTAGAGCAACTGCAAAATCAGGAAATTTTTCAGTTTTTGGTCCATTTCAACCCCTAAATATTATGCGATCATCTCCAAAAGAAATAGGGTTCTATTCTGACCTTAACCCCACCTACATTTTAAATTTCGTGAAGATCGGGCCATAATTGCGACCTGTAGAGTGATTACAAATTAACATGGACAGACGGACAGACGGACGGACGGACATACATAGCTAGATCGGCTCAGCTCGGCGAGCTAGGAAGAACCATATATACTTTTCTATGTGGGTAACCAATATTTCGAGGTGTTACATAATTTTTGGCCCAATCAAACTTATAATACCCCCAACACATAGTGTTGTAGGGTATAAATACATGTTCCAGCTCATGTAGGTGTAGAAGTGTGTGTGTGAGAGTGTGTGTTAGGCATCCGGTTTGTTTGTCCTATTCGTTCAACCAACCATGTTGTAAATGTTTCGCACTCGCTACATCCTTTAACAAAGTCATATTTGTATACCAAGGAGTATGCATGTATGTGTGTTTGCATAAGGCATCCATCGTGTATGCGCTGGTCTTATTGTATCTGTGGGTGTTTGTGTTGTGTCTTATTTAAATGTTTGATTTGGCGCCATTTGTTGTCATTTCGTAACTAACTTTGTAGTCGTTTGTGTTTGTGCGTTGGTGTGTTTCTAATGTATTCACATTGCCATTCGAGTGAGTGGGTGGGTGTATCTCGTCCTACGACCACGACGACGATGTGTTTTCTTTTGTTCGGTGTGTGGGTGTGTTGTCCTGCCTGCATACATTGTCGCTGGCTGTTGATTGCCACTGTTTTATGGGTGTCGACGTTAAACTCTTTATTCCAATGGACACGCATTAATTTAGACTCATTAAAGCACTTCTAATTGCTGCATTTTCACTGAGATTAGTTGAGATATCATTGACATGATTGTGATTAAGTTTCCGTTTTGCTTTGTCGCAAGTCGACTCACGTGGGGGTTTGGGGGTTTTTGAATAATGAGAAGTAAATAAATTCAAAGAGGGGTGAAATATATAACTTCAGTGAGGATATAATTTCCTTCTGGCCCGAGATAATTACATGGAAGTAGAAGATTACCAGTTTTTTTAAAAATTGTTTTAAATGTCTACGCTGGATATACTCAAATGTGTTTTCAATTATCAGAGCAACAATCGTGATATTTTAAGATGAAAAAAATCATTCTTTATGTACAACTTATGTCGTTGTGAATTTCTTCCACCTTAAAAAGGGGGGTATATTAACTTTGTCGATTTTCTTCAAAAATCGTGTATATGGTATGTTGACCTACACATTCTGGAGACTTCTCAAAAAAGTTAAAAAAAAGTGTATACACATTATCCAAAGCTGTCACCTCAAATGATTATATAGACTAATGTCATAAGCGAAATGGACAATATTGTTCTACTCCATCGGTAGCTCTTCTATAGACGGACAACATTTTGAATAATAATAAAACATCTCAAAATATATTTGAATAAACGGATAAAGGCTGAGGGTATCAATCTGTCGGCAAAACCGACTGATACTCTTTAACTTGTTCGACACCATTTTTTAAAAGTTTTTCCAGTTCCTTCCAAATGGTGGAGGGTTATTAAAGTTCGGCCCGTCCGAACTTAGGTTCTTTTTTTATACCATCCCCCATGAATAGTATGGAGGGTACATTAAGTTCGTCATTCCGTTTGTAATTCATCGAAATAATAATTTTAGGCCCATAAAAGTATATATATTCTTGATCAGCGTAAAATTCTAAGACGATTTAGTCCTGTCCGTCCGTCTGTTGTAATCAAGCTACAGTCAAAACCAATAAAGATGGGAAGGTAAAATTTTGCGCAGATCTGTCCTTTGTCTACAGGCAGGAAAAGTTCGAAGATGGACTTCATAGGTCATCG
The DNA here is from genome assembly GCF_030504385.1 of Musca domestica. Taxonomy (NCBI): domain Eukaryota; kingdom Metazoa; phylum Arthropoda; class Insecta; order Diptera; family Muscidae; genus Musca; species Musca domestica. Next base: position 978,413 of record NW_026712235.1, read on the forward strand.
GTATCGTATATCCTACATATAACGGAACTTTCCGATAGTCAGTATTTTGATGATTTTAGCCAGTGGAATGGTCTGAAAATCCACACAATGAATTCCTTGTGAGTACTTTATCCCCTGGAAGATAATTGTCTATATGGGTCCACGATATCGTATATCTAACATATAATGGTATAATCCGATATTCGGTATTTTGATGATTTTAGCCAAATTTTCCAATGGAATTATCTGAAATTCCACTCGAGGAGTTCATTGTGAGTATCTTACCCCTGAAAGAGAATTGTCTTTATAGGTCCACAATATCGTATATCTGACATATACCGGTACCCCCCGATATTCGGTATTTTGATGATTTTAGTCCAATTTTTCAATGGAATTGTCTGAAATTCCACACGAGGAGTTCACTGTGAGTACTTTACCCCCTGAAAAAGAATATTAATGGGTACACAATATATATAAATATATCGGCACCTTCCATATTCTGTATTTTTAAAAATTTTCGAAAATTTCCTAATTCGTTAAAATTGTTTTCTTGTTTAAATTTAATTATAATTCTGGCATGAAATTATTTCACTTTGCCTAAAAATATTGAATTGGACATTTTGTAAAATTTTTACATCCTACAACACTATATGTTGGGGTATTATATACAGGTCACAATTATCGTCAAACCCTTGCGGAATTTTGCATTAGAGTTAGGCAAGGGTCAGAAAAGAAATCTACAGTTTTTGAAGATGTTCGTAAAATAATTTGAGGAAATGGACCAAAAATTGAAATTCAAGACCAATTGGCTTGGAATTTAACAAGAGATTAGTGTTTAGAATAGGACAGAAGATTGGCATTTTTGATGGCCATAGGATAGTATTTAGCGAGTAAAATGGATACAAATATTTTTTAATTGTTTTGAACACCTAGCAGTGAGAGAGAGAGAACGCGTGAATTTTGGACAAAAACGTAGGTCGAAAACCAAAGGTAAAATTTTGGCAGGTCTGTATGGCATTTCCAAAAAGTACTTTCCAATATTATTATACAGGGTGAGATAAAAAAAAACTGCAAACAAAATCAAACGTCATAATTTTTACATTTTTTTTTAATTTTATTGATTGAAAGCAAAACATCTGGGAAATAGCATCAAATTCTAGAATAAGTTTAGATTTGTTCGAAATGGTCACCTTTGGCAAGAAATATGGCCTTCAAACGGCCAGCGAAACCTATGCTCAGCGGTAATTTGGCCCATTCCCGGCGAAGCGCTTGCTTGAGGCGATCGACACTTGGGTATTTTTTAGTACCAACCTTACTTTCAAAAATACTTCAGACACAATAGTCCAAAGGATTGGTATCCGGATAATTTGGTGGCCATGTGCGCGATGAACCTCATTTTGTAACCATTCTTTGGCGGCGCGTGCTGAGTGCGATGGTTCTGAGTCCTCTCGGAATGTCCAAGGTCTGCGGCCAATGTGTTTGTGTACCCAAGGCTTTAATAATCCCTCCAGCATTTATTCTGATGCCACGGCCGATTAATACGAGCGGAGAGCAACCATCGGCTGTTATGCCGGCCCACACCATCACCATGGCTGGCGCTTAAGTTCTGATGGCCAATCCAAAGGTGAACATTTTCAGCTGACCTCTTTGGCAAGTAACCACGATCATTTGGTTTGTTTACATACTCCTAGACAACGAATGTTTGCTGTTTTCTACAGTCCACTTCCTTGCCGTCGGGCTACGCTACCACTATCACGTAATGTAACGTAACGAGCGATGGTATTTGACACAAAAGATTTATTCACATTTAAATGCTGGAGTGCTCTAACGAAAGCCACTTGTGGTTTTCCAGCCAAATATAAAGAAATCACACTATCACGCTTGAATTCCATCACGAATAACTTTTTTTCTGGAAAATTCTCACCAAAATGCTTTTGTACGCTTATAAACAATATAATGAGCCGTTACTGAAATAATTTTAACTACTGTCGGACGAGTGGCTTAGAAATGACAGCATTCTGAAGTTGGTTGCAGTTTTTTCATCTCATCCTATAGTGTTGCCCTGGTTTACTTGTTTCTAAATCGTTTTAATGCTAACCATTTTCAGTAACTTTTTACAATTATTCAATTGTTTTGTCTGCCAAGATTTTAATTCAAACATTTCTACTGCCCCAAAAATACCAAACCTTTTTTCAAAGTCAGAATTAAGTTAAACGTCACCTACATTTATGCTTATAATACGAAAAATAATATGAAACTTTTTTTAAATTTGTATATGGCGAGCAACGTTTCGTGCCTGGCTCACTGACATCAAATAAATATATAATAGGGTATCCAATAGTATGCATTTAAATATTAAAATCAAGTTTATTAGATTTTTATTACCAAAATTCGGAACAATAAAATCATTTTTAAAATCCCTTACTTTTGGAAATAAGGAGAGCTTTTCTGTGGGATTGCTTATGTATGTCTGTCTGAAAATGCATCTCTAATTTCCTCTATTCCATCCATTGGTGTGAAAATCCAACTTTTTTTTTAAAAATCGATTTCTTCAGATTTATAAATAGTTTTTACGAAAAAAAAAAAAGATTTTAAAATTTAAATATTATTTTGAAAAAATTCAATTTCAACAAATTGATGTATACTTCCCACACTTTATTCAATCCCATACATATTATTCCCATTCAGGCTGGGACATCCTCATCCACCTACTGCAGCCTTTTATTCAATAATAATTCTATTCATCGTTCCTCTCTCATCTCTCGAATCACTCTTTGCACTAATTGTATATCTGCATGTCTATATGTGTATATGTATATTTGTTTGTTTGTATTTTATTTTCATTTTGTTGATTATTTTCTATTTTGGTCGATGCGATTTCTGTTTTTTGTGTTCATCGTCGTCGTCGCCGTTATATTTCTGCTGCCATGCAAAGTAGGCCATAAAATTTGCAGTGGCAATTTTTGTGGTACTATAGCACCATGAATCGCGTGTCGGTTGCAGTTTACCTCACAGTGTTTGTAAATGTCAATGGTTTGTGGCAAGTGAACACATGTTTGATTTTATGTTACATATTATATATTATAGTAAAAAAATAAACAATGAAATATTGTTAATGTTTTAATGAAATTGAAAGGGTTGAAACGAAGAAGAAAAGAACTGGGCTAACCTTGGCGTGGAGGTGGACAAAAATAACAATACAAAATTGTATTTTTCCCTATTGTATGAATTGGAAAAAATCTTTTAGATTTGAGAAGTAATATTCATGAGCTGTTAAAAATTTATTTTTATTATGAGGCTAAACACCGACTTTAATACTTATATAGACATATTATTTTTTTTTTAATAAAAACAAAATATTATATTTCGTTCATAAAACAATAGGTCAAAGGATTTCAGAATATTTGAACAATTGTGCGTATGAGTTATATTTAGAACACATTACGAATATAACAAATACGTGCAAGTTGACAATGACTAAAGCTTTTTTAGATGTAATTCGAGACATTTCATTTGTGATTATAGAATTTCATTTGTAATTCCTAAGATTTCAATTGAAATTCGAAACATTTCAATTGTAATTTGAAAATTTCATTTGTAATTTATATAATTCAATTTGAAACTCGAAATATTTCATTCGTATTTCGATTTTTTTTCTATTTTTTATTCGAATTATTTCATTTGAAATTAAGATTATTTTACTTTTAATATTTCTATTTGTAATTCGAAAAAGCAAATATGAAACAAATGCAAAAAATATTTGTTACACCCTGTAACACTATGTGTTGGGGTATTATAAGTGTGATTGGGCCAACAATTTTGTAACACCTCGCAATATTGGTCATCCTAACTCACCGAGCTGAGTTGTACTAGCTATGTAAGTCCGTCCCCCCGTGTGTCCATGTTAATTATAAAACGCTAAAGGTCGCAATTATGGCTCGATCCTCACGAAATTGAAAATGGAGGAGGGGATAAGGTCAAAATAGAAACCTTTTGTGTTTGGAGATGATCGCGAAATATTTAGGGGTTAAAATGAAAAAAAATCTTCATTTTTCTGTTGCTCTATAGGCCACAATTATAAACCAATCGATGCAGAATTTTGCATGAAGTTAGAGTGGACTTATATATTCAATATTCTGCCACATGAATTGGAATCTTTCATAAACCCAAGATCTATAACAAACATCTAACATTTCGAGGTATTACATAATCTTTGGTCCAATCAAACTTTTAATATCCCCCACACAGGGTATTATGTCTTTGCCCATTTGTTTGTAACATGGAGAAGGCAGCGGGATAGACCCATAGAATCAATTTCTGAGTCGATTTATGCATGTCCTTCCGTCTGTACCTGTATTTTTTTATAAAAAAATAGTACAGGTCGTATTTCTTGTCCGATTGAGATGAAATTTTCCACAAATTATTTGTTTGGCCCCAGTACGAACCCTATTGAAACTGGAATAATCGGACGAAATTTAGATATAGCTATAAGATATAAGTGTATTAACAGTACAAATCGGTAACAGTACATTCGACCGAATTCGACCTGGAAGCAAATGCATTAAATTTGGCGAAAATTGGTTCAGATATAGCTGTACCTCCGATATATATGTTTCATCCGATTTGGTTGTAGTAGTGTGGTTTTGGCAAAGTACTCAGAAGGAACTCCTTGTGTGGATTTTCAGACAAAAAATGTTGCTTAAATCGTCAAACACCGTATATCGGGGTACCGTTATATGGGTGCTATACGATTTAGTCCATCTTCGAACTTTACTTGCAAGCACACAAAAGACTAATCTGTTTAAAAATTTAGCTTTCTTTCTTAATTCGTTTTGACTAACGTGATTACAGCAGACGGACAGAAGGATGGACAGGGCTAAATCGTCTTAGAATTTTACGCTGGCATTCTTGATCAGCTTTTTTAGCTCTATACTATGCTATGGTTTAGGATATACAAATATATAATAACAACATAGAACTACAACAAAACGTTTTATCTAAAACACCTATGTACATATGAACGCAATGCATTTTGTTTCATTAAGACCCCGCATTGAAATAACCGACATTTAATCAATATATTGATCGCATGGAACAAAACAAGTGAATGGATAAATGTTTTGCGTCCAAGGGGTTGATGTACAGCGAACGATTAATTTGTATAAGAATGCCATTAAGGTTAAAATATTTTATTTTTTTATAATAAAAATTACATTTTTATTAAATAAAAATGATGTAATAAAAAAGTTTGCAGTAATTAAGAAAAAAATTATAAATAATAAAGTTTTGAAGTTCAGTATTTAAATATGTTTTTTTTTGTAAGTGATACAAAAATAAATAAAAAATTAACACAAAAATTAAAAAGAAAATATGTGGTACTGTCACTTATGTTAATATTTGTCAATATAGGAATAACATTATTCGTCATTAAGACTTTACAGAAGATACATGTGTAATTCTTCTGAATGGAAGTATAAACATTTCAAACTGTGTGAAAAGTGAGAAAATGTCTTCGAATAATTTCATATTTTCCTAAGATGAAGTATAGATGATGTATTTCCTAATTGTTGATGTATAAATAATACACTTCTTTAGGGTTCTGAGAACCACAAAATTACCATTATCACCAGAACCACAAAATTACCATTTTGTTTCGTCCGGCAATTTTGTTTGCTGAGTTGTTTCCAATTCGCCTAAAATCGGGTTCACAAGAAAAACAATATTTGTTTGTTTATCAAATATACCTGCAATGAACCCTATAGGTAAAATTATTGCTTATTAAGAGGAAAATAGTAGCTAAAACGTTCTAACTTCTAGACAATACTAGCAAGAGCTCGAAATTTCGTCAGCGAAAAGTCCACCTTAAATTTTTAAATTTGTTACAACAGTTAACCTTTGATTTTTTTAATCAAAACTTTATACATGGTACAAAATGTTCAGATTTTCAAGGTTTTATATCATTCAAACTTTTTCCCTATTCTGGAAAGAATAAAGGAAAATGAAAATTACTTTTTTACATCGAGGAGGATACAAGTAAAACCAACATCCAATTTTTCTGTTCAAAACTATTTCAACGTCTCCATATGTAAACCCTAGAAACCAACAGGGACCACAATATCGAATAGCAGCTCTATGCCTTCACCCAAATGCCAAATTTAGTAACATTTAGCATGCATAGCCAAAACAATGTAACTGTGGTCCAAAGTTAGTACCACTTAGTACCTTTCGAACAATTATGGTAAACCTTTACAAAACCGCCACCCAATATCAACAGAGACCTCTATATCAAATTTCGGGATTCCAGTTCTATTCAGTCACCCAATATCCAATTTAGTACTATTTAGTACATATTGTATAATTGCAGTACAGATTTCAAAAAAAAATCTCCACATGGTTATGTTAGACACCAACAGTTATCGCAACATAAAATGTTATGTTTTCAGCTCTATCACTTACTCGATACGAAATTTAATAATATTTCATACTTTTCGTACAATTGTAGTGCACATTTCTAAAACCACGTGCACATCTCAATTCCAGACACCAACAGTACTCTCAATATAAAATTTCGGGATTCCTGCTCTTTACCTCTTAGCACTTTTCGAACAATTTTAGTACACATTTCAAAAACCACGCCAATATCTCAACCACAGACACCAACAATAGCATCTATATCAGATTTTAGCTCAATTCCTTCATCCAATACCAAATTTAATACTATTTAGTACTTGTTGTACATTTGTAGTACACATTTCCAAAACTACCTTCGTATGTCAATCCTAGACACCAATATAAAATTTTGCGGTCTCAGTTCTATGCCTTCACCCATTATGAAATTGAGTACTATTTAGTACATTTTGTACAGAGTGAGATGAAAAAAAACTGCAACCAATTTCAGACTGCTGTCATTTTTAAGCCACTCATCGGGCAGCTGTTAAAATTACTCCAGTGACAGCTCATTATATTGTTTACAAGCGTACAAAAGCATTTTGGCGAGAATTTTCCCGAAAAAAAAGTTATTCGTGATGGAATTAAAGCGTGATAGTGCGATTTCTTTTTATTTGGCTGGAAAACCACAAGTGGCTATCGTTAGAGCACTCCAGCATTTGAATGTGAGTAAATCTTTTGTGTCTCGTACTATCGCTCGTTACCGCGATACTGGTAGCGTAGCCCGAAGTCTTTGGTTTTCTCCGATGAGAAAACATTCGCTGTCCAGCAGTTTGTAAACAAACAAAATGATCGTGTTTACTTGCCAAAGAGGTCAGCTGAAAATATGCACCTTCAGTTCACCACCAGAACTCAAGCGCTGGCCATGGTGATGGTGTAGGCCGCCATAACAGCCGATGGTCGCTCTCTGCTCGTATTAATCGACCGTGGCATCAGAATAAAGCCTTGGGCGCGCATCATATTGGCCGCAGATCTTGGACATTCCAACGAACTCAGCACCATCGCTCTCAAGACGCCCCCCCCAAAAAAAAAACTCCGGAAAGCGAGGTTGGCACTAAAAATTATCAAAGTATCGATCGCCTCAAGCAAGCGCATCGCCGGTGACGGGCCAAAATACCACAGAGCAACATTCGAGCAGCGTTGACCGTTTTAAGGCCTTAATTCGTGCCAAAGGTGGTCAATTCGAACTAATCTAAACTTTTTCTAAAATAGTATACTTTTTCCGACATTTTTTGCTTTCGTTCAATAAAATTAAAAAAAATAATAATAATAAAAATTATGGCTTTTTACTTTGTTGCACTTTTTTTCATCTCATCCTGTATATGGGAGCTATATCCAAACCTCAACCGATTTCAATATAATTTGGAGAATTTATTTTTGTACCAAATTTCGTCTGTCTATACGTATTTCATTGGAGTCAGACTTACATATCGTGTTTGAAGAATAAAATATGTGAAATCGGACGAAATAAATATGGGAGCTATATCCAAATCTGAACCGATTTCAATATAATTTGGCGAATTTTATAAGAATTCCGCCACTTTTATGGTACAGAATTTCCTTGGAATCGGACACACATATCGTGTTATTTGCATCAAATATGTGAAATAGGCCGAAAATATATATGGCAGCTATATCCAAATCTGAACCGATTTTAATATAATTTTACAAAATTTATTTTTGAAACAAATGCAGTTGCTCATTCCGAATTTCATTGGAATCGGACATACATATCGTGTTTGGTGCAATAGATATGTGAAATCGGCCGAAATGATATATGGGAGCTATATCCAAATCTGAACCGATTTCGATACTAGACGACACTTTTTTTGTTCCAAATTCCGTGAGGCACTCCAAATTTGACGACTATATCTGTAATCGATCAATAGATATGTTTTTTCCTTTTTTCGAAGTACCTCCGATTCTGATGCTATATCTACTGTTCCAAGAGGAATTTGAAAAATGTATATAGCCTATGTCACTTTCAGGCTATGCTGTAGTATGTTTGGAAATTTTCAGGAAAATCTGTTCAGCAGTTTTTCAGTCCTTAAATTACAAACAAACGTACAAACATTTTTTTATAGATTGAAAAATGTCCTTAATTTCCAATTTAACAATTTTATTAAATCCTTGACGAATATAAGTTACCCTAAGGATGGGCAATCAGCTTAGTGAAATATTTTCAGGCACCCCCCCACCCCCAAAACCATTCTAATTTAAATCCATATTTGTTCAAACAGACAAACCCTAACCAGATATTAGATAAATCCAAAGCAAAGTTAACTAGCCCAAAGGGAATCTATGACAACGATGGCTACGATAATAATTTTCCATTGAAACACTCAAAGGTCATGCTCGTATCTCAACGACAAGCCATGGTGACGGCATATTAACAATTATCCAATGAATTGTGAGGGGGACTTTTTTTAATAAAGCCAATAATATAGGCTGGGGCAAAGTTTAATAATAGTAGTAGTAGCAGGGGGGAAAATATGTAAATTGTATGTCCACCTCGTTATACAAACCTTGTTGGGGCCATCTTTGTGGCAGCGGCAGTAGGGGCAGATGACAGGAATTCTTCTCAGGTTTTGGGGCGCAGCAAAATTTATTGGCTTTTATCCAAATATGGATTTTTCTAGCTGGTCGTTTGTCAATATATATTTAAGTTTTGAAGATTTCGTTTTAGCATAGTACTATATACGTATGTATGTGTGTACGTAACGCCAAAAAAATGGGAATTCACATTGAAGTTTTGTGTGTCATCATCAGTTTTTTTGTGAAATCACATGGTTTGTTGTTTTGTTTTTGTTATTTTCTTCTGTTTTTCCTTTTTCACTGATTTTTTTGGAGTTGCGTGTATTTTCATTTATCCATTTATTCCATTTTCTGAAGTGGGTAACTAAAACATTTTCAATAACTTTTCATTTCCCACCGACATTAACATTTCCTTAATGGGAGGGGAATCGCTCCCATTTCCCTCATCGAAGTAAAGCACTAAAACAAACAAACCAACAACACAAATTAAAACGTTCGAATACACTTTTAGGTTTTCAGGCGTTCTACCGCCTCCTCACACTTGCCAAACACACTCACACACACACACACTTAATTATGTTTAATGGTATTGCCTTGCCAATATGTAGTGAAATATTTTGTTAGCCACCTCCAAGGTGGCTGTCGATTGTGGCCGTTGTTGTTGTCGTTGTTATTGTTTTTCTATCCTCTTTAATTTTGTATTATTGGTTGCAATTTTTTCCCTTCTTCCATTTCCACTTCCACTTTTGCTTTATTATTACTATTTGTTATTGACCTTTTTTTTGGTGAGTGGGTACGGTATGACAATAAACTATCAAACACCCCACTAGAATGGCAGAGGAATAACAACGACAACCCCCCTTCTTCTTTTATTTGTTTACCCCTCACTTCATTGGCCACGGTCACGCTTAACTTTGTTGTTAGCCACTTTCGTTGATTTGAATTTTCTTTCGGGCCAATAAATCCGTTCCGACCGACAAACAAATGATAACTGAATGTGAGCCAAAGGTTTTTTCATGTCGCTTAAAAGCTTTAGGGATGGTTTCGTAGAGCTTTTGTGGGAGACCAGCTGTTATTGTGTAGCATGCGCCTTCTTCATTTGTGCCTCTCTGTTTGTTATGCATGTTTTTCTGATTTGTAAAAGAAAAAAAGCGCCAAAATTGCCTTTTGTTTACTTATTTGACTTCGTTATGCATGTATATTTATATGTATGCGTGTGCAAGAAATTCAATGAGAAGAGGCCACTACAAGTGAAGGATTTTGTGAAAAGAAAAGAGGACTTTAAAGAAAAGGGTGACACTATTGGAATGGGCAAAGTTAGAAGATGTTAGTTCATAATTTCTTTATATCCTCCATCTTGAAAAGGAGGGTATATTAATATTGTTATACCCTAAATTTTTGTAGTAGAGCCCCATAAAGTTTATATATATTCAGGATCAGCATAAAATTCTAAGTCGATTTAACGATGTCCGTCTGTCTGTCCGTCTGTTGAAATCACGAGCTTCAAGATTTGGCAGAATAATTGTCTATATATTGTGCCTAGGATGGTTGGTATTGAAAGTGAGAAATATCGTTCCACGTTTTGGTATAGCCGCCATATAACGGTACCTCCCGATATCCGGTATTTTGGTGATTTTCGCCACATTTTTCCCGGATTCGTCTAAAAAGTGGTATTTGTAGTTCGTAATGGGTTCTAGCTTCAGTGGCGCAATATGGTATGTATAGACCCCATACAACAGTACCTTCCGATATTCAGTATTTTAAACATTTTTTCACATATTTCTCTAAAAAATTAGTATTTGGGTTCTAGTTTCGGCGCCAGAACATTGCAAATTTAGGTCCAAGTTTTCCGATAGGCGCATATATAACGATACTCGGTATTTTGATAATCCTAGTCACATTTACACACGAAATTGGTTCCAATTTGGTATTTAAGAAGATTCGGTAGATAAAAATCCTGAGGTATAAAATTGTCTATAGATGTTTCCGTTTTTTGAAAAAAGTCTAACAGCATTTTCCAAACGGCCCGGCCGCCATACTATGGAGGGTATATTAACTTTGTCATTCCGTTTGTAACTCCTCGAAATACCCATGTCAGACCCAACCAAGTTTTCTTGATCAGCGTAAAATTCCTAGACGATTTAGCCCTGTGCGTAGGTCAGTCTGTCCGTTCGTCTGCTGTAATTACTCTAGAATCAAAACGAATAGAGATAAGAAGCTAACATTTTGCGCCGATGTGTCTTTTGTCTACAGGCAGGTTAAGTTCGAAGATTGGCTATGTCGGTCCCCGATTTCGTGTAGGCCCCATATAACGGTACCCCCGATATTCGGAATTTTGATGATTTTATCCACATTTTTCAATGGAATTGTATTAAATACTACACAAAGAGTTCCTTCTGAATAATTTACCCACTGGAAGAGAATTCTCTATGTAGCTCCACGATATAATATAGCCCCGATAAAATGGTACCCCCTCTCCCGATATTCAATATTTTTATGATTTTACCTATATTTTTCAATGGAATTGTCTTAAAATCCACAAAAGGAGTTCCTTTTGAGTACATTATAACCTGGAAGAGAATTATCTATATAGGCCCACGATATCGTATATCCCTTATGTAACGGTTCCTCCCGATGTTCGGTATTTTAATAATTATAGCCATATTTTTTAATGGAATTGTCTAAAAGTCCACACAAGAAGTTCCCTCTGACTACTTTACCCCCTGGAAGAGATCTACGCCCACTCTTTAGTATAGAATCATGATTTAGCGACATTATTTAATATTTTTCAACCCAGACTATGTTATAATAGTAATTTTTAAATATTTTTATAAATGGAATTTTGTAATATTTCCAATATATTTTTAGACATTTTATAAAGAAACGATTTTTTAATATTTTTCCAACTTCATTTTTTTTAAATATTTTCAATTTTAGATATTTATGCTTTTAAATGTTTTAATAATTTTTTTAATTAATTAAAAAAAATAATTAATTAATTTAATTTTTTTTAATCCTTGGGGCTTAAATATTTTTCATTCATGGCTTTTTAATATTTTCAATTGTGTAACTTGTATATGTATATTTTTTTGAAAATACATATTTTTTTAAATTGTGAATTTTCTAAAATATTTTTTTTTTATTTTAATTTTTCTTGGAATTTTGGAATTTTGTAATATTTTCCAATATATTTTTAGACATTTTCTAAAGAACCGATTTTTTAATATTTTTCCAACTTCATTTTTTTTATATTTTTCACTCTTAGATATTTATGCTTTTAAATGTTTTAATAATTTTTTTAATTAATAAAAAAAATATTTAATTAATTAATTTATTTTTTTTTTAATCTTTGGGGCTTAAATATTTTCCATTCATGGCTTTTTAATATTTCCAATTGTGTAACTTGTATATGTATATTTTTTTAAAAATATATTTTTTTTAAATTGTGAATTTTCTAAAATATTTTTTTTTTATTTTAATTTTTCTTTTTAAGCATTCTCCTAGCTATATTAGTTATAATACCCTCAGCCATATGGCTACAGAGAAAATATATTATTTTATACAGCCAAAATGTGTCCCATCAAAATAACGGGTTTAGACCCTAGGCATCTTCCATACATAGACTATGCACCTTTTGTTACTATTATTCAAACGCTTCCTGGCCAATATTCGTAGATTTTTTCAAAATATTTTTAGGATTACTTTTTAATCAGGAAGTTAAGAATCGTTTCAAGAACTTCTTTACCAGTAATTGTGGATTTTTAAACATATTTTTTTGGATTTCTCGACCAATACTTGAGGTCGATAGAGTCAATAGGGACGTCCAGACCACGAATCGTGGACTATTTAACAATATTTTTTAGGATTTCCTATCCTGAATCCTGATTTATTAATCAACTTCCTCTCAACGAATGTGGAATTCTTTTCTATTATTTCTCAAAGACATACTGGTAAATAATCGTAATATTTTTAAGATTTTTCGGGATTTCCTGGTCAAGAGTCGTAATTTTATTTATTATTTTTCATGGATATCTAGACCAGAAATGAGTTTTTCACAAATACTTTTCGAAAACATCCAAGCTATGAATCGCGTTTTTTTTAAACGTTGTTAAAGAAATTCCTGGTTTAGAACCGTGGTCTTTTATTAACAAAAATATTTCTAACAAATATTTTTAAAGACTTATTAGCCAAGAATCACATTTTTCAGGAAGTGCTGGCCATAAATCGCGAATTTACTAAAAATATTTTCCTAAAACATTTTGGATTATTTAAAAACATTTTTCACGAATTTTTAAAAATATTTTTAACAAGTAAGCAAATATTATAGTCGTGCGGGGCCGAACATGTGATACCATACAACACTACAATATGTTCGAAGTCCCCTTATATCGAAATCCAAGATTTCGTTTTTGAAATAATGTCAAAGAGCCCTGCCCATAGGTAACCTTTAGTTTTTTTTTTGATCCGGAGAATTTGCACAATATTTACGCACTCCGTAGTGTTGTTAAGTAATTAAAACAATTTCACAGGAAAGTTGTGGTCCATTTTACAGCTAAATATAATCCAATGGTCACCCAAAATGCTAGACTTCTTCCCTGTCCTTAACTCTCTTCTGATGCGAAATTCCGTGTCGATTAGTTTTCAATTGTGGCCTATAGAGCGACTACAAAATTAGAAAAAAAATATTTTTTTTAGTCCATTTGCACCTCTAAATGTACATCTTAAGAACAATAGGCTTTAATTCTGTCCCTAACCCTACTCCTATGCAAAATTTCGTGAGGATCGAACGATAATTGCGACATGCATATAATACGTATCTTTTGTTGGGGGTGTAAAAATTTAGAAAATTTACAATTCAAAATTGTAAGTCAAATTTAAAAAATCGCATGCGATAAAAAAATATGACAAAAATTTGCAAAAATGAAGCAAAAAATATGCCTTTTTTAGTATATTATACCCCGATTTTCTTAGATTTTATCCTTTTCTGGCAAGAGACCATTCCGAATTGATGGGAATTGTGAAAATCGGCTATGCGGTTCTTGATTTATAAGCAGAATAAAAAAGACCAATTCCTTTACATATATCTTGTACATATTTTGCTATAAATCCGATTTCTTGGCTATCAGCATCACTTTAATGATCAGACGTGATCTTTTAATGAATTTGTGATTTGCCTGGGATTGAAAATATTCGCGGTTTAGTGAAAATTTTCCTATTTTATAACATAAAAGTTTGAGTCTATTTTACCCACTAATTATTGTTCGATGGCCAAATTGGTAGGTTTCTGCCCACTCCTAAACTCTAACTCCATGCAAATTTTCGCGTCGATTGGTTCATAATTGTGGCCTAAAAAGCAAGTGCAAAATAAGGAAATTTTTCTATTTTTGGTCCACTTCAACCACTAAATATCGTGCGATCATCTCCAAAAACAATAGGGTTCTATTATGACCATAACCCCCACCTCCATTTTCAATTTCTTGAGGATCGGTTCATAATTGCGACCTGTAACTTGATTAAAAATTAACATGGACAGACTTACGGACGGACATACATAGCTAGATCGACTCATCACGGCGAGATAGGAAGATCCATATATACTTTCCTATGTGGGAAACCAATATTTCGAGGTGTTACATAATTTTTGGCCCAATAAAACTTATAATACACCCAACTCATAGTGTTGTAGGGTATAAATATATATAGACTCTTAAACCAAGAATTTGCATAATAAAATTTTCAAAGATTTTCTGTCAAAAAAAAAAAAAAAAAAAAAAAATATGACTTCTTAAAAAATAGTTTAAAGGACTTATAGGGTATCCCAAGAATTGTGAATTCTTTGACATATTTTTAAAGAAATTTCGGCTACATTAAAAGATTGGAATTTTTAACTATTCGATTTAAAAAGTAAATTTTATTTGTTTTTTTGGCAAAAAGGTAATGAATTTTCTAACAGAATTAAATTTATGGTTTATAGGTTTTACATCATTCCAAAGTACATCTAAAGCACAAAATTCCGCTAGCGGCCACTCACCATTCGCCAAACAAAAAAGGCTAAAAATGAATAACAAATGGCAACAACTTGTATTTGAATGGGTGGTGGTGGTGGAGAGTTTGATGGGACATTGACAAAGTCCCTCTCGGCCATGTGCATGTGAGTGAGTGTGTGTTTGCGGATTTGACGGATTTACTTTTGCTGTCATTTTTTATTGCTTTTCATTCGTTGGGTCGTTGTTTGCACATCAAATGCGTTGTTGTTTGCTTAGAAAAATCTTCTATTTTTCTCCCTCTCTCGGAGATGTGAATGGGCCACTTAGTCTGAATTGGTTGACGACGTTTGTTCAAGTAACAAATACAAGGAGCTGTTGTTTATTCATGTTATTGTTTGACTTTTGTTTGGCCCCCTCTAAATTTTTTTTAACAGGTAGCGAGTGTTGGGCCATTGAATTTAATTAAGATTTTAAGGTCAGGTAAATAAATTCTACAATAAAAAGCAATCAACAAATTTGACGATAAGGGAAACCTTTGAACGGAAGGAACATTTTCAAAAAAGTAGAAATGTTTCTTTTGTAAATGATATTTGAATAAATTTATTGGACTGAGAAGGCAAGGTAAGTCTTATGAGCTTGAAGAATTTGTAAAAGAGTTTGAAAATAAATAAGGCTTGCAAATGTCATACATTATGAAACATCAATTATAAAAAAAATCCTATGATTGATTCCTGGATAGGTCTAGAAATATTTAAAAAATGCATGTGTCCCTTAAAATATTGTTTAAAAACTTCTCTTGTAAACAATATTGAATACCCAGTAAGGAAAACATATTTTTAAAAATCCACGTTTGTAGCTCTGATAATCTGAGAAAAAATATTTTTAAAAATCCACGTTTGTAGCTCTGATAATCTGAGAAAAAATATTTTTAAAATCCACGTTTGTAGCTCTGGTAATCCTTGAAAAAATATTTTAAAAAATCCACGTTTATAGCTCTGGTAATCCTTGAAAAAATATTTTTAAAAATCCACGTTTGTAGCTCTGGCAAAACTTGAAAAAATATTTTTAAAAATCCACGTTTGTAGCTCTGATAATCTGAGAAAAAATATTTTTAAAAATCCCCGTTTGTAGCTCTGATAATCTGAGAAAAAATATTTTTAAAAATCCACGTTTGTAGCTCTGATAATCTGAGAAAAAATATTTTTAAAATCCACGTTTGTAGCTCTGGTAATCCTTGAAAAAATATTTTAAAAAATCCACGTTTGTAGCTCTGATAATCTGAGAAAAAAATATTTTTAAAAATCCACGTTTGTAGCTCTGATAATCTGAGAAAAAATATTTTTAAAAATCCACGTTTGTAGCTCTGATAATCTGAGAAAAAATATTTTTAAAAATCCACGTTTGTAGCTCTGATAATCTGAGAAAAAATATTTTTAAAAATCCACGTTTGTAGCTCTGATAATCTGAGAAAAAATATTTTTAAAAATCCACGTTTGTAGCTCTGATAATCTGAGAAAAAATATTTTTAAAAATCCACGTTTGTAGCTCTGATAATCTGAGAAAAAATATTTTTAAAAATCCACGTTTGTAGCTCTGATAATCTGAGAAAAAATATTTTTAAAAATCCACGTTTGTAGCTCTGATAATCTGAGAAAAAATATTTTTAAAAATCCACGTTTGTAGCTCTGATAATCTGAGAAAAAATATTTTTAAAAATCCACGTTTGTAGCTCTGATAATCTGAGAAAAAATATTTTTAAAAATCCACGTTTGCAGCTCTGATAATCTGAGAAAAAATATTTTTAAAAAATCCACGTTTGTAGCTCTGGTAATCCTGGAAAAAATATTTTTAAAAAATCCATGTTTGTAGCTCTGATAATCTGAGAAAAAATATTTTTAAAAATCCACGTTTGCAGCTCTGATAATCTGAGAAAAAATATTTTTAAAAAATCCACGTTTGTAGCTCTGGTAACCCTGGAAAAAATATTTTTAAAAATCCATGTTTGTAGCTCTGGTAATCCTTGAAAAAATATTTTTAAAAAATCCACGTTTGTAGCTCTGGTAATCCATGAAAAAATATTTTTTAAAAAATCCACGTTTGTAGCTCTGGTAATCCTTGAAAAAATATTTTTTAAAAAATCCACGTTTGTAGCTCTGGTAATCCTTGAAAAAATATTTTTAAAAAATCCACGTTTGTAGCTCTGATAATCCTTGAAAAAATATTTTTAAAAAATCCACGTTTGTAGCTCTGGTAATTCTTGAAAAAATATTTTTTAAAAAATCCACGTTTGTAGCTCTGGTAATCCTAGAACAAATATTTTTAAAAAATCCACGATTGTGCTCTGGTAATCCTTGAAAATATATTTTTAAAAAATCCACGTTTTGTAGCTCTGGTAATCCTTGAAAAAATATTTTTAAAAAATTCACGTTTGTAGCTCTCGTAATCCACATTTGTAACTCCGGCAATCGTTGAAAAATATTTTTAAAAAATGTCCATTTATAGCTCTGGTAATCCTTAAAAAAATATTTTTAAAAAATCCATGGTTGTAACTGTGGTAATCCTTGAAAAAATATATTTCAAAAATCCATGTTTGTAGCTCCGGTAATCCCTGAAAAAATATTTTTAAAAAATCCACGTTTGTAGCTCAGGTAATCGTTGAAAAAATATTTTTAAAAAAATCCAAGTTTGTAGCTCTGTTAATCCTGGCAAAAAATTCACATTTGTAGCTCTGGTAGTCCTTGAAAAATATTTTTAAAAAATCAACGTTTGTAGCTCTGTTAATTTTTGAAAAGAATATATTTTAAAAAAATCCACGTTTGTAGCTCTGGTAATCCTTGAAAAAATATTTTTAAAAAATCCACATTTGTAGCTCTGGTAGTCATTGAAAAAATATTTTTAAAAAGTACACGTTTGTAGCTCTTGTAATCCTTGAAAAAATATTTTGAAAAAATCCACGTTTGTAGCTCTTGTAGTCATTCAAAAAATATTTTTAAAAAATCCTCGTTTGTAGCTCTGGTAATCCTAGAAAAAAATAGTTTAAAAAATATTTATTTGTAGCTCTGGTAATATTTGAAAAAATGTTGTTAATAAATCCATGTTTGTAGCTCTGGTAATCCCGAATAAATATTTTAAAAAAATTCACGTTTGAAGCCCTGGTAATCCGGGAAAAAATAGTTAAAAAATCCACGTTTGTAGGTCTAATAATCCTTGAAAAAATATGTTGAAAAAATCCAGGGTTGCAGCTCTGGTAATCCTTAGAAAATATTTTTAAAAAATCAACATTTGTGATACTGGTAATCCTTGAAAAAATATTTTTAAAAAATTCAGTTATGTAACTCTAAAAATCCTTCAAAAATATTTTTAAAAAATCCAAGTTTGTAGCTCCGCCAATCCTTGAAAAAATATTTTTCAAAAATCTCCATTTGTAGCTCTGGTAATCCTTGAAAAAATATTTTTAAAAAATCCACCTTCGTAGCTCTGGTAATCCTTGACTAAATATTTTCAAAAAATCCACGTTTGTAGCTCTGGTTGTCCTGGTAAAAATATTTTCAAAATTTACTTTTGAGCCTCTAATCGTCCATATTTGTTTTGATCCTTGAGAAATATTTTTAAAATGCCTCATTTGAAAAAATATTTTATTAAATTTATCGTATAACCCTGTAGTTCTTTCTTAGATAATTATCACGAATTAGTTACTTAGCGATCTCCATAAATCCTAAGCAAATTACACACACAATTGTTTTATGTAATAATCATTTTTAATAGAAACATTAACTCAACAAAGAACCCCATTTAATTTTTCACTTATACCCCCCTTCGACTCTGACCTCCGCCCAGCAACGAGAACTTTAATGACAGCTTAAATAAAATGTATCGAAATAAGTAGCAATAATTATAATTTTAATTAATTTTCAGACATGTGCATACTTTTACATTCATGCCCATGTGTTTGCGTGTACATGTGTGTGTGTGTGTTAGAGCAATAAAACTCTGTCTTAATTATCGCGATAATAACAATTATAATCACACTCTGTTTAAGAATATTAACGGCAATTAGTAATGTGTTTTTTTTCTCTCTCTCTCTCGTATTCTCTTCGTGTATTTCCCCATAATTTGGGGGATCAGGAAATATAGACATCACATTCTTCGCATTTAATTTTTATCATTAAATCTGATGGATTATATTGAGTAATTTTCTAAGAAGAAGACGATTTTTTCGGTAAATTTGTCTAAAAATAGTTGGACAAAATTAAAAACGAATTTAATGCGTTTTTTTATATAAGAAATAAATGTTGTATTATTTGATAATCTACTCCACGCGCATAGACAACATGACCGATTGCAGATCTCCAGAGTGATGAAAAGACCAAAAATTGTGGGGGTTTTCTGAATTAGCATGGAGTAAAAATGATCATGCTCGTATCTATTTTTTTCAACCTTAAATTTTGTGAGTGTAGAATATTATTTGGATGTCAGAAAATCGATTATTGTAGTACTTTTATTACTATTCAAGATACAAGGGGCAGCAAGAATATTGAAAGAATAGTGTTGGATGGAATGCTTTAAGAAAGATTTCTCATTCAATTTGAAACCATATATCACCTCAAAAATAAGCTTCAATAACATCAAACTTATATATAAAGCTATTTTCTCATGATAAAGAAATTTGACATTTGACTCAATAAAGAAATTTGACTTATGGCGAAGTTTTCTTTTAGATTTTAATATACTAAACAAAAGTATCTTATTCTCAAATTGAATTATTTCTCCTCTGACACTGAACTGCGCACTAAAATCCATACACTTACATGGAGTGGAAGTCGATTCAATTTTTGAAAAATGGATTTATAGTAAAAACTATATACCAACAGTGACTTCCATATTAAATATCAGTATTCCACCTCCATCCCAAGACCCACTCCCAATTTTTTTACCATACTCTTCATACAGTTATACTATACATGTCTATAACCACCTTCTTCTGTCTACCCTAGGCGCAGTGGCCTCGAAACCAAATTTTAGAATTCCATCCCTATTACAACATCCAACGGCTCCTCTTTCGTTCAGTGACATGCATATCAAATTTCAGGTTTTTTGCACCTTCCTTCGCCCAATATCAAAATTGTACTATTTAATACTTTTCGTACAATTATAATGCACATTTCCAAAACCACCTCCATATCTTAACCACAGAAATCAGCAGTGAACTTTATAGCAAATATTGGGATTCGAGCTCAATCGGTTCACACATATACCAATTGTACCAAATTTAGTACACACAAGTACAAATTTCCAAAACTTCCTAAATACAACAACCCCACACTCCGAATTTCCAAAACCGCCTCTGTACCTCAATCATACGATTCCATAGAAATTTTATTTCCAAATTTCAGAAATTCCAGCTCTATTGGTTTACTACAATTCCAATTTGTACCAAATTTAGTGCACATAATTACGAATTTCATACAATTTAATAGAAATTTTATTTCCCAATTTTGGTATTCCAGCCATAAAGGTGTGCCCAAATCCAAATTATACCAAATTTAGTACATGCAAGTACCAATTTCCTAAACCACCTCCCTATACCAATTCCACACTCCGGCATTAATCTTATTTTCGAATTTCAGGATACCAGCTCTATTGGTTCACCCTTCATAGAAGTACAAATTTCCATAACTACATCATACAAATCAATAGCAATTTCAATCGCCGAATTTCAGGATTCCAACTAAACCGGTTTTTCCAAATTTTAGTACCATTTAGTACACGTAAGTACGATTTTCCAAAACTACCTACATACCTTAGTCCTACAATACAACAGCAATCTTATTTCCGGAATAGAACCAAATTTTGTTATATTCATATTCAGGAGGAGTGTAAAATTCTAAGACGATTTAGCCCTGTCCGTCCGTCTGTCCTTCTGTCTGTATGTCCGTCTGTTTTAATCAAGTTACAGTCAAAACGAATTAAGATAGGAAGCTAAATTTTTGCACAGATATGTCTTTTGTCTGCTGGCAGGTCAAGTTCGAAGATGGGCTATATAGGACCACAATAGCGTATAGCCCCCATATTCGATATTTTGATGATTTTAGCCACATTTTTCGATAGATTCGTCTTAAAACCCACAACCTTCTGAGCACTTTACCCCCTGAAAGATAATTGTCTATATAGATCCACGTTTTAGTAGTAGCACCCATGTAACGGTACCCCCCAGATATTCGGTATTTTCATGATTTTAGCGACTTCATTCACCGGAATTGTTGCAAATTTCGTATTAGAATTTCGTAATGGGTACTTCAACCTATGACGGAAAATTGTCTATGCCGATTCACGTCTACACGATATTCGGTATTTTGATGATTATAGGGACGGTGTTAACCGGAATTGTTTCATATTACGTGTTTGAAGTTCGGCATTATTACAACAGCCTATGACAAAAAATTACTTATGCATCTTCGCATAGCCCCCAAATAAGGGCTTTCATTTAAGCGGTATTTTTCGACGGATTTTTTTTTTTTTTGAAAATTTTCAAGTTCCTTCTAAATGGTGGAGGATATAACGTAGGTGATTTTTTACTTGTTATATATATTTTTCTGCTTTATGATTATACAATATGTTGATCCTTTATAAGAAAGGTACCAAAGAAGTGCAATTTTCGCAACTGATGTAGAGTATAATTATGACGGATAATATCGAATATTTCATCCTTTTTATATAAGACTAGCTGAACACGGTGCGCTTCGCTACCCCTTTGATTTTATATGCATTCAAAATTTCTTAGACGAAAAACAAATTAAAAATTTAAAAAAAATGAATTATTGTAATACTTAAATGAGTAAACAAACAAATAGCTCGGTCTTCCAACGCATGAGCATGCCAGGAACAGCTGACAATGAGAAAAGCAGAAACATGCCAAATTTAGTCCACGTACACGAAGGGTTTGTCCTTCGGATTTATTAATTTCATAGCAAATGCCAAGCGTGCAGGAAACTGCAATCTTTTGAAGTTGATTGGCGTTTCTCTTGCTTTAGAGAATTAGAGGTAGCCACATGCTTCCCCGTAATAATCGTAGCAATGCAAAGGTGTTGTGGGTCAATGCTTTTTAATAAAACCATATCCCAATCTGAGCAGATTTCAATTTAAAATTTGACAAAATTTAATTTTACACCAAATTTCGTCAAACCTTGCACATTTAATTAAAATTGGAGGTACGTACCGTGTTCGGTGCATCAAATATGTAAATAGGCCGAGAATATATTTGGGAGCTATATCCAAATCTTAACCAATTTCTTATTAATTTGTCAAATTTATTATTGTAACCAAATTCCGCCACACATTCTGAATTTCATATGTCCGAACATATCGTGTTTGGTACATAACATACCTGAATTCGGCCGAAATATATATGTGAGAGCAATACCCAAACCTAAATCTATTTCAATATAATTTGGCAAACTTTTTTTTTGGTACCAAATTTCGTGTCTTTTTCTGAATTTCATTGGAATCGGACAACCATATCGAGTGGCGTGCATAAAATATGTAAAATCGACCGAAGATATATATGGAAGCTATATCTTAATCTGAAGCCCTTTGAATATAATTCGGGAAATTTTTTTTGTACCAAATTTAGTCACTCATGCCAAATTTCATTGGAATCGAACAGACAGGGTTGCCCATATTCGACGGACACATCTGGCAACGCCATAACTTTTGACAGAGATGTCACATCGCTTAAAGACATACCGCGTTTGAAGCGTCAGTCCAAGCAGATTTTTAGCCACGCCACGCGAGCTCTCTGAAATTTACATTCAACAGAAAAAAACAATTTTGTGAAAACTGAACGTGCTTTTAAAAGATTAAAAAATGTGAGAAGTGCGCCTTCTAAGAACATTATTAAGCGTTTATACGAAAAATTTTCGACTGGTAAGAAATCCGAAGAGACCATATAAAAGTCGACCAAGGCGATCGGCCGAGAATATCGCTGCCGTACGAGCCAGTGTTGAGAGGTCCCCAAGAACATCCGAAAAACGCCGTTCTCAGCAGTTGGGCATGGCTCGGTCCTCTTTACAACGGATTATTCGCATTGATTCGCATTTGTTCCCGTACAAAATTCAATTGACGCAAAGAATGTTGCCTGCGGACAAGCCTCGTCGATTGGAATGGACCCAAAAAACATGGGTCCGTCGAATATGGGCAACCCTGTATGTATCGTGTTTGGTGCATCAAACAAACGAAATCGGTCGAAAATATATATGGGAGCTATATCCAAATCTGAACCGATTTCAATATAATTTGGCAAATGTATGTTCGTTTTAAATTCCGATACACATTCCAAATTTCATTGAGATTTGAGGTACACAGCATGTTTAATGCATCAAATACATGAAATCGGCCGAAAATATATATGGGAGCTATATCCAAATGTGAACCGATATCAATATAATTTGGCACAATTATTTTTGTTCCAAATTCCGTTACGCATTCCAAATTTGGAGACTGTATCTGTAATCGATCAATAGGTATGTGCATAAAAAATCTAAAAAAATCTCTTTGGGAGATACCTCCGATTCTGATTCCATATCTCCAGTTCCAAGTGGAATTTCAAATTTTTTTATAGCCTATGTTACTTTCAGGCGTTGTTCTAGTATACTTGGACATTTTCAGAAAAATCAGTTCAGCGGTTTTCGAGTCCATAAATTACAAACATACAAACATTTTCCTCTTTTATAGATATAGATACGTATATAGTTTTTTTTGGATGTTCTAAAAAGTTGTTATTTATGATCTTAGGTATATTTTTTTAGCAGATCATTTTCTAGTATTTCCAACGATTTCGCATCTATGGACCAGAACCGGATAAAGAAATTAATTCACGACACGTGTCTTCTCTTTTTTGGTCTTCTATCATGTTAAGGTGTTTTTTAATGTTTTTTGGCTGAAAAAAATACAGACGGGCTAAAGGAGAAGAAAAATTATCTATAGACTAAGCCTGTAAATATTAAAATATTCAAACTCTTAAAAAATCTTGAAATATTACAAATCATCGAAAGGGAAATGTACCCCTTCAAATTAGGGATCATTAGACATAGCCGAGCAAACGTTGGCCAAATTCAGATAACTTACAGCTTCTTTTTTATTTATAATTTAGAATTTTATGACAGCTAACGCGCGCATGTTTCCGCAGACAGTGCCATTAAAATTAATAAGAGTTTTATGTTGATATGACATCTCCAATCAAAACTTTCCATGCAGAATCCCAAAACAAAATTATTGGATTCCCATCTGACAAACAAGCAAGCTTATTAAAAATTCATACTCAGTCTATTATTCCACAACATAAAAAATAACAACAATAATAATAACACCCCAAGACAATATAATTTTTGAAGAACTTATACAAAATGCAAATTAAGCTCACACAAATTAACATATGTAAAATAATTAAATCCGGACCTCGAGCCATCTTTAGGTTTTTTCTTTGTTGTTGTGATTTTTTTCTTATCAAAGACACACTGTTGTTGTTCCATTTTCTGAGAGCTTCGCATAGAAGAACTAACAACCGGAGGAACCTTACCTTCAATCAACACAGAAATAGTTTATCGCACAGAATTAGAATGGTTAAAATATAAAAATTAGCATCTTGAAATATTGAGTTTTTTTTTTTGAAAATTTGTTTCTTTAATTGAGGCAAATTCATGGTCAATGTTAAGTATTGATTAGATATGTGCATACGTTTGATGACAACCACGGCGACGCCGACCGCCACAATAACTGCCACCTATAAACCGTACAGTAGACTACAATAAATTTAATAGCCCATCGAAAAATATTGAAATATTAAATGTGCCAGTGAATGAAGTTTGAGGGCCTGACGTTATTAACGATTTGCATATTATTTGTAGTGTTCAGCATCTTGAAATATGAAAAACACCATGGTTAGTTAGTTTGTTTGCAAAGTGAATTTGATATAGGCCGTGACTTATTGAGCCACATCTTTAGAAATTTGTGGAATTTTTTCGAATTTTTGTGAATGGCAAACAATTTGTTAATGATTAGTTCTGTAACCCATAAACAAAGAGAATTTACAATTTGTTTTGTTCAATTCTCAGGGTCAATATTACTTCTCGTAATAAAATCAAGTTTTCAATGACTAGGCAATTTTTTAAAATACATTTTTCTGAATTACATCCGAATCAAAATGGACTAAAAAAACCTATTCGGAAACAGAATAACATGAGAAAAAAAGTAACTTCGGAAGGGTAAAACTAGAAAAAAATCATAGTGAATCACACAGAAATCAATCCATTATGTCTCCAAATAAAAAATTCTGAATACTCATTTTCATAGGTCATGCGAGAATGTGTCATTTTCAGAAAATTTGGTATTTACATTTTTTATTGGGTACGATCCCCTTAGGTAGATGTACTATTGTATTACGTGTATTTCGGAGGTTTTCATAGAGCCCTCCTTTAAGGATACCCTCCGTCATATACACATTTATTCTTGAAAATTAGCATCGCAAGTTCCTAATAAAAATATATTGACAGATTTAAAATCGTTATACTTTCGAAATAATGGAAGGTATACAAATTTCGGATCGGCTCTTGGTGGCAGGTTGGTAGATATTTGTTTGGTAGTTACTGTTGCAAATATATACTTAATGAACCCATTATTTGGTAATAAGAATTCTGTTTAGGAAATATAATGAGATGAGAATACTTTTAGGAATAAAATATTTGAAGTTTTCTGAAAATTAGAAGATCTACTATCTGTCTCTGAAATATCTGTTTAGATAATTTTTAAATGTCATCTATCTATAGAATATTTTAGGAATTCCTCGTACCGATGGAAGACTTTAAAGAACTTTTTATGTGTTAGAAGAACTATCTGTCTAATGAAGAATTTCTCAATAATTTCTGAAGATTTTTTGTCTATAGAAGTCTTATAGAAGGACCCACATCCAATTTTTCTGTTCAAAACTATTTCAAAGTCACCATATGTAAAACCTAGATACTAACAATGACCTCAATATCTATCCCTTCACTCAACACTAAATTAAGTCCACATATCTGAAAAATGAATACTATTCAGTACTTTTCCAGAAATTTGGTAAGCATTTGCAAAACCAGATACTATTTCTTTACCAAATCTTGTGACATTTAGTGCTCATTTGTAAAACCTTTCCATATCTCAATACTACACACCAACAGTTATTGCATTATAAGATTTCACGGTTTCAGGCTTATTCTCTCACCCAATACAACATTTGGTACAAATAAGTAATTTTTGTTCAATAAGAGTACACATTTGCAAAACAACCACCAGAGACCTCAATTTCGGGATTCCTGCTCTATGGATTTACTCAATGCCAAATTTAGTAACATTTAGTACTTTTTGTATAATTTTGGTTCTCATTTGCAAAACGTTCCTATATTTCAATCCTAGACACCAACAGTTATCGCAATATACATTTTCATGTTTCAGCTCTATCCAATAACAAATTTAGTACACTTCAATGGTAGTCTTTACTCTAAATTCCAGCCCTATCGCTTAAATTAAATACAAAATGTACAAAATTAAGTACACATAAGTACGAATTTCCAAAAGTTCATACATACACACATTCTACACTTCAAGTTTCAAAAACTACCTCCATACGTCTATCATACAATCCTATAGAACTCTTAATTTCAAATTTAAGAATTCCAACTCTATCGATTCACCCAAATCGAAATTGTACTAGATTTATAACATTTAAGTACATATAAGTATAGATTTCCAACATTAGGTCTATATCCCAATCCTACAATCCAACATTATTTTATTTATCAATTTCAGGATATCAGCTCTATTGATTCACCCAAATCAAAATTGTATCAAATTTAGTTCACTTAAGTACAAATTTTCATAACTTCCTACATCATACGGTCCAATAGAAATCTTATTTTCAAGTTTCAAAATCCCAACTTCACCGAAAATTTAAATTGTACCAAATGTAGTAGCGATTATAAGTACGAATGTTTAAAACAACCTACATACTCCAATCCTACGATATATTATAACTTTTATTTCTAAATTGTACAACTCTAACTAAATAAATTTTATGATTCCAACTACTTCTTCCAAATTTTAAATTGTACCAAATTTAGTACAATTAAGTACATTTTCGAAAACTTCCCACATACCTCAATAATACAATGCAATACTAATCTTATTTCCAAATATCAGCTCTATCCGTTCATCAAAATTTTGTACAAAATTTAGTAACACTTAATATTTTTTCTGCACGTAAGTACACATTTCGAATAGTAGCTCCATGTCCAAATTCTAGTAAATACAATTAAGTACTTTTCGTACACTTATAGTGCGAAAAATCCTTTGGAACATCTATTATACGCTCCATTAGTGACCCTCATTCCAAATCTAAGAGTTCTAGCTCTACTGCTTACTCAAATACAAAGGGTACCATATTTAGTACTTTCCGTACCGTTCTGGGACGAATTTCCTAGAACCCAACCTTAACTAATACTTTCGGACCAAAAGTTATCCTCTCCCAAAATTTCAAGCTTTCAGCTTCTGCCTTTTCGTATGGACGTTCATGAATAATTAAGTCAGTCACTTACTTTATCCTTTAATCAGAGAGAGAGAGAGAGAGAAAGAGAAAGCTCATTCGGAATTACCTCTCGTTGTGGTAATTCAGAATTATTCTCTCTGTGGAATTCTTGCCATCCCATCCTACTCAACGTCTTTTTTCAACCATATGACTAGAGAGGATTTATATCATTTGATACGGTCGAAACGTTCCTAATCGAAATAACGGTTTTAGGTTTCTTGGGACCAAATCCATTTTAGGACATTTGGAGTCGATCTAGCGATGTCCGTCCGTCTGTCTGGCTGGTTGGTGCCTCCGATAACTCTCAAAGGGAGTATCCGATTTGATCCAAACTTGGTATATCGTAATATTATTGTCAAACTTAGTTCGTGATCGGAGATGGACAATATCGGTCCACTCCTTTTGGTACCTCCCCCACATAAAGTTGAAATTTTCAAAGAAAATGTTTTACTTTAGAAAGAGAGAGAGAGAAAGGATAATCTGATTTTGCTCCACCTTCGCAAATCCTAATATGTGCATTAGTTCTAAGTCAGGTCCAAAGATGGACAGTATCGGTTCACTCCAGTAATTATCTCCGCCACAAAGGGTCAAAATTTTGAATAATAAAATATGATGTAAGAGTCCGATGGTCTTCAAATTAAACACATCACAATATTCTTATTAACCCAAGGTCTGCTGTGAAGATCGGGTCAGCAAAGGGTCAATATTTTGTATATCAATGAAGGTCAAAAAATACAAAATAAACATCCGATTTCAGTCAGATTTGGCAAATCTCAATTTTTTTATCATTATCTGTCATAAAGATGGTAGAGATTGGACCATTTCTTCTGGTACCTCCCCACAAAGGATCAAATAGATAAGCATCCGTTTCTCTTCATATTTCACACATCCCAATAGTTATACTATCACAAGATCTGCTATGAAAGTGGGTTACATCGATATAACCCTACAATGGGTTCAAATAAACATCCAACTCTCTTCAAATTTCACACATTCGAACATTTTTCTAACACAAGTTCTGTTGTGAAGATGATGTATATCTGCGAACCCCTTCTGGTACCTGACCCACAAAGGTTCATAATTTCCAATAATTATATCTGTCTTAACTTGCGAAACAAGTCGACGATTCTTTACCACTAAATATTTCTCTTGATCAGAAATCTGATATGAATATGTAATTAATCGGAATTTATGATTTTGTATAAAATTGGATACAAATTTTGGATTTCCCTTAAAAGTTGAATATTTCCGTTCGCTGTATCTGGTACCTCACGCATATTTCTACATTTTTCAGAAATGTGCATATATCTCATATAAATTATAGGAAGTAGACTATGCAGTCAAATATGGGACGTTGTAATATTTATATCAAACATAGGTCAGATACGAATCGAATAATATTGGCCAATATCCAACATAAAGTGTCAACCGTTTGAATAATCATAACTCAATGCTGGGGGTATACATCTGTCGGCAAAACCGACTGATACTATGTGACTTGTTATGCCCTACAACACTATGCGTTGAGGGTATTATAAGTTTGATTGGGCCAAAAATTATGTAACATCTTGAAATATTTGTTTCCCACATAGGAATGTATATATGGATCTTTCTATCTCGCCAAGATGAGTCGATCCAGCTATGTATGTCCGTCCGTCCGTCTGTCCATGTTAATTTGTTATCACTCTACAGGTCGCAATTATGACCCGATCTTCACGAAATTTAGAATGAAGGTGGGGCTAGAGTCAGAATAGAACCCTATCGCATAATACTTAGGGGTTGAAATGGACCAAAAACTGAAAAATTTCCTGATTTTGCAGTTGCTCTACAGGTCGCAATCATAGACCAATCGACGCGGAAGTTAGCATGACGCTAGAGCTTAGGGCTGGGCAGAAGCCTACCAATTTTGATGGTCATCGGGTAATATTTAGTGGGTGAACATTTGGGTTAAATAAAAGTCAAAATTTCCATTAAACCGCGAATATTTTTGATACCGGTGAAGTCACAAATAGAAGAACAGGTCAATTCTGACCGTTACATCGATGCTGATAGTAAATATATCCGATATATATATATAGCGAAATATATACAAATGAAGGGGATATTAGCTAGAATGCTTATATCTCAAGAATAGCTGGAACGATTTTCACAAATTTTTTCAATTCAGAATGCCCCTCTTGGCATAAAAGTATGATATCTAAAAAATCACATAAAAAGATGTCAATTACGATGTTAATATTGATTTTGTAATATTTTGTGACTTTTTATTTATTTTTTCATTTTTTTTTATCGCATGCGATCTTTCTCAATTTGACTTATAATATTGAAGTGTATATTTCGTAATATTTTTTCACCTCATAACACAGGTTGGGGTTATTTAATATAGATTGCATTTATCGTCCGATCCTTACGAAAATTTTCACAAGGGTAGGGTTAGGCTCATAAGGACTGCAAAATCATAAGGCTTTTTAAAGATGTCCGCAATATATTCAGGGGTTGAAATGAACCAACAATTAAAAATGATTTTGCAGCCATTATAAAGGTCATAAATATTATCCAAAGGACATGAAATCTCGCATGAAGTTAGAGTTTAGGACAGCGGGTAGAATGGACCACTACTTTTGTGTGAAAAAAATACCAACATTACATGCAGATTATTTGGCTTTCGCCAAATATCGTAGACAAGCAAATCAATGAGTCTAAATTTGCTTTTGGAGATGATCGCAAAATTTTGAGGGGTTCAAATGAATGAATGAAACTAATCGACACGCCTGAGAAGAGTGTTAAGGTCAGGGAAGAATTCTAGCATTTTGGATGACCATTGGATTATATTTAGCTGTAAAATGAACCACAACAACTAACAGCACGACGGAGTGCGTAAATATTGGGCAAATATCCCTATCGGCGCCTTTGCTTTCTTGTTATACTTATATACACCACAAGGTGGTCAGGGTATTATGTCTTTGTGCATTTGTTTGTAACAGGCAAAATGAAAGGTGATAGACCCATAGTTCCTTTTGATGATCTGCATAGAATCTCATTCTGAGTCGATTTATGCATGTCCGTCCGTCCGTCTGTCCGTCCGTCTGTCCATGTATTTTTGTAAACAAAGTACAGGTCGCATTTATTGCCCGATCCAGATGAAATTTTGCACAGATCATTTGTTTGGCCCAAGGACGAACCCTATTGAAATTGGAGATAATCAGTAAAAATTTAGATATAGCTCCCATATATATCTTCGTCCGATTTGCCTTTAATTGTGCACCAAACGTGTAATATCAGCCCGAATTATATGGAATTTTGCATATACACCCAAATTAGGCCTGAAAATAAGTATGCCAAATTTTATCGAAATCGGTTCAGATATAGCTATAGCTCCCATATATATTGTCCATCCGATTTGTCATTTTTGCCCTCCGCAGGCGTAATATGCACTCTGTAACAACAATATTTGGGTAAAATATATCAAATACAGCTCAGAAATACCTTTGCTCAATTTTATCGAGATCGGTTCCGATTTGGATATAGCTCCCATATATAACTTCGTCCGATTTACCTTTTATTGTGCACCAAACGTCTAATATTTGTCTAAATGGGATGGAATTTGGCACATACAACCGAATTGAGTCTAGAAGCCAGTATGTCAAATTTGGTGAAGATCGGTTCAGATATAGCTATAGCTTCCATATGTATTGTTCATCCAATTTGTTATATTTGTAACCCACGACCGTAATATGCACTCCGTAACAACGATATTCAGGGAAATATATCAAATACAGCTCAGACATATATTTGCCAAATTTTATCGAGATCGGTTCAGATTTGGATATAGCTCCCATATATATTTTTATCCGATTTTAAATTATTTGTGCACCAAATGGGCAACACAAGTCCGAATTTAAAAGATGCAAATGCTTCGTCATATTTAGTCCTTTGAACTTTAAATTATAATTATAATCATGGCGTCTATGATTGAATTGTCCCTTAAAAACTTTTAATTGTTATGCGAAGCTCTACTAAATTAGCAAAGTGGTGTAGGGTATCATAAAGTCGGCCCGCCCGACTTTAAGACTTTCTTTACTGGTTTTTTTATTTAACTTTTCACACCCACGGATTTTGTCCTGCTGATTCCATTAATGAAAGTACATATGAGCTGAAGTGGTAACATATGGTACCGCTCTATATATGAAATAATTTTTTTGTAGTCGATATGGCTTTTTAAGTGCAAATAGGTCAGGTGGGTTATTCTATAGAAGCCCAAAAATACTTCTCTATGAACGAGGTCTGCGTCGTTATAAATGTCTCGGATCGACGTTTCTGAAAGCGACCAAAAGGGATTCTATATAGATGGTCAGAAAAGGGTGTCTATACAATTCTGTGCCCATACAAGTACACAGCCTGTTCTATATGTCCTAGACTCAATATTGAAATATATAAAAATTTCTTGTAAATAATGTGTATTTTAAAAATACATCCATCAAAAACCGATTTAATAACGGCCTGAGAAATATATTTTCTCTTTTGCAATTTCATAAATACCAGTGTTGAGTCTTTTCGTACAGCTACCCAATTCTGCTGAACAACCCTTATAATTCATCCCTTAAAATGTCAATAAATATTGTGGAGGTTTTCGCAAACCGAAGCAACATATGATGTCCTCGCATAACAAATCACTGCGCATGACCGACAAATGTCAGTTTATTCCTGACTAATCTCGAACTCGCTTCTGTCGCATAAATCGCATAGTCATAGACAGAAAAGTGAAAAATAAAGGTGACAAAGCCGGCTGAAAAAAAAAAAAATTAAAAAAATATATAATTTAAACAAAGTGTGTTCGAAATCACCGCCAAAAAGAAAATCAAAACACCAGATTCTTCAAAAAAAAAAAAAAAAAAACTAAAAACGCAAAAAGCACATAACACCTAATCATCATCATTACCAAACTTGCTGGATGGATAGTAGATGCCTCCCTTTCGCTTGGCATGTTTTCGTTGTTATTGTTGTTGTCTGATGACCTTAAAAAATATTGAGAATTAAAAGAAAAAGAAAAGCAGAAAAAAAACAAAACAAATTAAATTAAATACAACAACTGTCAGAATGATACAAACGATTATTTTTAACTATTCTACTGGCTAATATTCTAATGATGTTTCATTCGGACTTGTGTCGGTGTGTGAGTGACCGGTGTCTGTGTGCGTTTGTTGGTGGCTGCGTGTGTTAATATTTTTTTTACTAATTTCATAATTTGTAGAATCTTGTGAATACGGATGAAAAATATTTTGTTTTTTTTTTCGGAAATTATAGAAAAAGTCTTTGGACCCATTCGACCCTCATTTCCTGATTTCCTCTATCTCATCTCTTTTTTTTGTTTTTTTCTAATTCTGGTTTGGCACCTTATTCGTCATAGAAATCTGGCGCTAAGCCATACATGTGATATATCACGTTGTAGCTAAATGTTATTAATTGTCTTTTGAAGCCTTTGTATTCTGAAACTAATTTCATTTCAATATTCGATAGAATACGGAATTTGAAATTAACACCCACAAATTGGTTCCGTTAGAGGAACTGATAGAAGTCTCCATAGAAGGCTATAGACGTCGTAAAGGGCGTTTCTGTAGACGGTCAGAAGATCTATCTATAGACGTCTTTAAGGGTCGTCTCTATAGACGGCCTCAAGGGCGTCTCTATGGGCGGCCTCATGGGCGTCTCTGTGGACAACCACACGGGCGTCTCAGTAGACGGCCTCAAGGGTGCCTCAATAGACGGCCACAAGGGTGCCTCTATAGACGGCCTGATGGGCCTCTCTATTGACGGCCAGAAAGGCCTCTTTATAGACGGCCTGAAGGGCCTCTCCATAGACGACTTAACGGGCTTTTCAAGAGACGACCAAAGTGTCTATAGACGACCAAAAGGCCGGGCTTCTCAGAGACGACCCAAAGTACATCTCAAGACACGACACAAGGGATAGACGACGTGAAGGACAACACCATATACAACCTAAACGGCATCTCTATAGACGTCCACATAGGCCTATCTATAGACGTCTTCATGGGTCCGCTATAGACGGTCTCAAGGGCGTCTCTATAGACGTTCTTAAGGGCGTCTCCATAGACGGCTTCAAGGGTGCCTCTATAGACGGCCACAAGGGTGCCTCTACAGACGGCCTGAAGGGCCTCTTTATTGACGGCCTGAAAGGCCTCTTTATAGACGGCCTGAAGGGCCTCTCCATAGACGACTTAACGGGCTTTTCAAGAGACGACCAAAGTCTCTATAGACGACCAAAAGGCCGGGCTTCTCAGAGACGACCCAAAGTACGTCTCAAGACACGACCTAAAGGATAGACGACGTGAAGGACAACTCCATAGACGACCTAAAAGGCGTCTCTATAGACGTCCACATTGGCCTATCTATAGACGTCCTCATGGGTCCGCTATAGACGGCATCATGGGCCTCTCTAGAGATGGCCTCAAGGGTGTCTCTAGAGACGGCATCATGAGCCTCTCTAGAGACGGCCTCAAGGTTGTCTCTGTAGGCGGCCTATAGAGGGCGTCTCTAAAGACGGCCTGAAGGTCGTCTCTGTAGGCGGCATATAGAGGTCGTCTCTGTAGGCAGCCTATAGAGGGCGTCTCTATAGGCAGAGGCCGTCTCTATAGACAGCTTCAGAGAGCGTCTCTATTGACAGTTTTAGAGGGCGTCTCTATAGACGGTCTCAAGGTCATCTCTATAGACGGCCTCAAGGGCGCCACCGTAGACGATCTAAAGGGAGTCTCTACAGACGATCTAAAGGGAGTCTCTACAGACGACCTAAAGGGCGTCTCTATAGACGGCCCCAAGGGCGTGTCTATAGACGGCCTCAAGGGCGTCTCTATAGACGGCCTCAAGGGCGTCTCTATAGACGGCCTCAAGAGCGTCTCTATAGACGGCCTCTAGGGCGTCTCTATAGACGGCCTCAAGGGCGCCACCGTAGACGATCTAAAGGGAGTCTCTACAGACGACCTAAAGGGCGTCTCTATAGACGGCCTCAAGGGCGTCTCTATAGACGGCCTCAAGGGCGCCACCGTAGACGATCTAAAGGGAGTCTCTACAGACGACCTAAAGGGCGTCTCTATAGACGGCCTCAAGGGCGTCTCTATAGACGGCCTGAAGGGCGTCTCTATAAACGCCCTAAGGGCGTCTCTATAGACGGCCTCAGGGGCGTCTCTATAGACGAGCTATAAGGCCGGGCTTCTCTAGAGACGACTCTAGTACGACCCAAAGTACGTCTCAAGAGACGATCTTAAGGACGTCTCAATAGACGACCAGAAGGACATCTCCATAAACGACATTAAAAGCGTCTCTATAGACGGCCTCAGGGGCGTCTCTATAGACGAGCTATAAGGCCGGGCTTCTCTAGAGACGACTCTAGTACGACCCAAAGTACGTCTCAAGAGACGATCTTAAGGACGTCTCAATAGACGACCAGAAGGACATCTCCATAAACGACATAAAAAGCGTCTCTATAGACGGCCTCTAGGGCGTCTCTATAGACGGCCTCTAGGGCGTCTCTATAGACGGCCTCAAGGGCGCCACCGTAGACGATCTAAAGGGAGTCTCTACAGACGACCTATAGGGCGTCTCTATAGACGACCCGTAAAAGGCGTGACAATGGCGCGAAAAATTTAATGCTGCCTAGGGTATAAAAACCCATTTTCCCGGTTCATCGACTGCCCCAAAATTGTTGTGCCATTTTTTATTAGAAAGCCTTTGAATTCAAATAAAAATATCAAAACAAATTTTTGATTTGTGCATTTGAGGAAAGAATGAATCTGTCACAATACGTCATACGTCAATAGCAGTAAACCTGTTTAGGTGTTTCAATATTTTCAGATACGTTTGAAAATGTCATTATAACCAACAAAAAAATTCCAAAATATGCCGGGTCATCAACAATTATTGCGGGTTTTTTTTTTTCGTTTGTTGTTCATCTGAAAGAACATAAAAAAGTGTTGACTTC
Organism: Musca domestica; assembly: GCF_030504385.1. Taxonomy (NCBI): domain Eukaryota; kingdom Metazoa; phylum Arthropoda; class Insecta; order Diptera; family Muscidae; genus Musca; species Musca domestica. The sequence continues at coordinate 1,013,967 of NW_026712235.1, forward strand.
AAACCTGACCTGTTTAAGTGGATTTGTTGTTGTTGTTGTTGTTTTTTTTTTCTCATTAAGAAGATCTAATATAATCGTATATTTTGTGTGTTTTCAATGGGTATTGAAAAGATACAATAAAAGAGAAACACACATACAGTTTCCTTGTTTTAATAGTTCAGGGTTAATGATTGTTTGTTTTAATAAAAAACAATTATTTTTTTCGTATTCAGTTGAGGCGAAATTCTGACCAGTTTAGATTTTTTCAACAATAGTAATATAGCGGCCAAATGAAAAACCAGAATAGTTCAAGGGGATTAATAATGATTATTGATTGAAAAACAACAGAAGAAGGTCACATATTAAAAAAAAAAAACAGATTTAGAAGGCCAAAGTGGGGTTCCCATCGGTATGAGTGCAATACATTTAAAAAATTAATAGGTGTAAACCTTGTATACTTCTTACTATAAGAATAAGTAAAATAATAAGTAAACTTTGGCTAATCGAAGGGTTCTATATGGCAGATAATCAAAACTGGATTTGTGTTAACGAATTGTGAATAACGGTGAGTGGGCGTGGTTTAAAAAAAAAAAATTCGCAATATAAGGCTACGTAGTTCTAAAAGAAGCCACATACCGGAACTTAAAGCAGGTATGCAGGATGAGACATTTTTTTAATTCGTACTAAAATTTTTTATGTCAGAGATCCAAATTTCATTAAAATTGTCAAAAAATGAACATTCAACTTTGCTGAAAATTTAGCTAACATCTTCGAAATTGAAATTCCACTTGGAACTGGATATATGGCATCAGAATCGGAGGTACCTCCCAAAAATTTATATTTTATATGCACACACCTATTGATCGATTACAGATACAGTCTCCAAATTTGGAATGCGTAATGAAAATCAGAAACAGACCAAAAAAAAAAAATTGCCAAATTATATTGAAATCAATTTCGATTTGGGTACAGCTCTCACATATATATTTCGGCCGAATTCATGTATATTATGTACCAAATACAATATGTTCGGACATATGAAATTCAGAATGTGTGGCGGAATTAGGTTACAATAATAAATTTGACAAATTAATAAGAAAATGGTTAAGATTTGGATATAGCTCCCAAATATGCACCGAACACGGTGTGTAACTCAAATTTCAATTAAATGTGACGGAATTTGGTGTAAAATTAAATTTTGTCAAATTTTATTGAAATCTGTTCAGATTGGGATATGGTTTGATTAAAAAGCATTGAACCACAACATCTTTGCATTGCGACGATTATTGCGGGGAAGCATGTTGCTACCTCTAGTTCTCTAAATCAAGAGAAACGCCACTCAACTTCAAAACATTGCAGTTTCCTGCACGCTTAGCATTTGCTATGAAATTGATAAACCCGAAGGAGAAACCCTTCGTGTACGTGGACTAAATTTGGCATTTTTCTGCTTTTCTCATCGTCAGCTGTTCCTGGTTGGTAGATCGAGCTATTTGTTTGTTTACGCATTAAAGTATTACAATAATTACGTTTTTTTTTTAATTCTGAATTTGTTTTATTATTTTTTTTTAATCCAAAAAATATTCGTATATGAAATTTTGAATGCATATAAAATCAAAGGGGTAGCGAAGCGCACCGAGTTCAGCTACTTGCTTATATAATTTAAGAACCAGAATCGCAAAATTTTGACAATTTTTAGGTTGTTGCATAGGCCCTACAGTTCTTAACTAAGGACCAATATACATGACATTTTTTGTGAGTTGAGCATTTTGGATCGTTATCGGATAATATTTAGCTGGTGCAATGGACCAAAAAGTAGGATAAAATTTGGCATATAAAATTTCCAATATGTAAAATGTCCTTCTGTAAAAAAATTCAATATTGATACACAATTTTGCAGTGGCCCTGTGGCATTATACACTTTTGGTCGAATTTTCCAAGGAAATACAATGTATTTTTGCGATACATGTTCTTAAATTATATAAGCAATTCCAGAAAAAATGTTTAGTTTAAATTAAATATTTGATCTATAAAGCCGTGTCTATTGATAGACAATTTAGGTTGGATCTTCTATTATCTATTTTTGGTCCACTTCAACCCCTAAATATTTTGCGATCATCTCCCCTAACAATAGGCTTCTATTCCGATCTTAACCCCACCTCCAGGCAAAATTTCGTGAAATTCGGGTAAAAATTTCGATCGATTGTGTCAATACAATTTAACATAGACAGAGATACGGACGTACATAAATAGCTAGATCGACTCAGCTTGGCGAGATATGAAGATCCATATATAGTTTCTTATGCCTTGGTCCAATAATTCAGCCATATGGCTACAGAGGGTATATATCATTTGATACGGTCAAAATGTGCCTAGTCGAAATAACGGTTTTAGACCCTTGGTCTCTTTGGACCAAATCCGTTTCAGAACATTTGGAGTTGATCTAGCGCTGTCCGTCCGTCCGTCTGTCTGGCTGGTGCGCACCATAACTCTCCAAGGGAGTATCCGATTCGGTCCAAACTTGGTACATCGTAATATTTTTGTCAAACTTAGATCGAGTTCGGAGATGGGCAATATCGGTCCACTCCTTCTGGTACCTCGCAACTACCATAAGTCGTATATAAATATTCTATAGGGAATGGAGCGAAATGTACCATATATGTTTTTTCGATATGTGTGAGGGAGTAAAATACATACAACTATATCTTAACCGATTTTTATCAAAAGATTGATACAGTTTCTTGCTGGCTAAAATCGTTTGTTTGTACCACAATCCATTAAATCCGGGGTGATATTAGCCAAATGGCGCACAATAAGCTTGAAATCGGACAGACGTATATTTGGGAACTATATTCAAATCTAAACCGATCTTAGTAGAGGCATTTCTAGGATGTATCTGATATCTGGTACCAAATAGCATTCTTGTGGAGAACATATTACGAATTTCACCAAATTTGATGTACTTGCTTCTATACTGAGTTCGGTCGGATGTTCCAAAGTTCAGGGCATTTGGTGCACAATAAACCCTAAATCGGTTGATGATATATGTGGGAGCTATATCTATATTCAATAGGGTTCGTCCTTGGGCGAAAAAAATCTTGTTTGGAAAATTTCAGCTCAATCATATAATAAATGCGATCTGCATTTTGTTCACAAAAACACATGGACAGATGGACGGACGGACTGACATGCATAAATCGGCTCAGAAAGTGATTCTATGAAGATCCGCATGAGTAACTATGGGTCCATCTCGATTCCTTTTCCATGTTACAAAAAAAGCACAAAGACATTACCACTACACAACTATGAAGTGTAGTGTATAAAAAATAGTTTTTATATCCTCCACCTTGAAAAGGAGGGTATATTAACTTTGTCAATCCGTTTGTAACATCCATAAATATTCCTCATAGACCGGCCTTTTTAGAAAAAAACTATCTGGATTTAATAATCTAACGGAGCTAGAATCTATTACGACCTATAAATACCGAATTAAAATCGAAAAAATACCGAATATCCAGTGGTTCCTCCAGTTGAATCCATTACAATAAAAATTGCCTGCACTTACTTTGACTCTCATGCCGTCCTCTTTCCTGTTTTTTAACCCTTTTCTTAAAAAGTCGATTTAGCGATGTCCGTCTGTCTGTTGTAATCACGCTAATTTTCGAACCGAAAAATCTTGCACACATGTTTATTTTTCCAGTAGGCAGGTTAAGTTGGTAAAAGGGCCATGTAGGTCCACGTTTTCATATAGCCCCATATAACGGTACCTCCCTATATTCGGTATTTTGATGATTTTAGCGACATTATTCACCGGAATTGTTCCAAATTCGATGAAGTTCGAAATTGATACTACAACCTATGACAGAAAATTATCTCGAAGGTCCACGTCTTCGTGTAGCCCCCATATAACGGTACCCCTCCGATATTCGGTACTTTGATGATTTTAGCGACATTGTTTACCGGAATCGTTTCAAATTTGGTATTTGAAGTTTGTAATGTCTGTGACAAAAAATTGTCTATGCAGGTCCAGGTCTTCGTATAGGCCCCATATATCAGTACCTCCCTATATTCGGTATTTTGACGAGTTTATGTACAAAACCCACCGAAATTGTTTGAGATGTCGTATTTGAAGTTAGTTATGGATGCCACAGCCTGTAACAGAAAATTGTCTATGCTGGTCCCAGTGTTCGTACAGCTCCGATATAACGGGACCTTCCTGTGTACGATATTTTGATGATTTTAGCTACATTATTCACCGTTTATTTCAAGTTTCGAATTTGAATATGCTAATGGCTTATGACAAACAATGCCTATGTAGGTCTACGTCGTATAGACCCCAATATAACGGCTATATTCGATATTGAACAGAGTTTGGCTTGCTTGTTTGGGATACCATAGTATTTTGTTGTTGCAAAATCGTCAGGCGAAATCCCATTATTGTTGTTTTTATAAAAACAACGTTTGTTTATGAGTGGAGAACGATGGTAATGTTTACCAGGGGGTAAGGCAGGGAATACCTAGGTTTCGGAAAGAGCCACCAATCCTCATCAGTTCCCTTGTTTCTTGTCTGGGATATTCTCCCCAGAAGTTATTTAAAAAAATAACTTCTATGGCAAAAAACATTTTTTACCCAAGTGACGAGATCGTAAGCTCAATAGAAGAGGAACAAAAGAATTACATAAAACTAAAATTCTTTTGGAAAATCTTCTAAATCTTACAACCGCACTTATAAACATTTACATCTTTCTCCACTTTGTTATGCTTTCGTTCAACCTGAACGAAGTAACATAACCATGTAAGTTTGTTTTGTCTGTTACAACAAAAACCCCTTCGTCGACCGTGCCTGTGTCTATTAATAGAACAGAGTTTGGCTTGCTTGTTTGGGATACCATAGTATTTTGTTGTTGCAAAATCGTCAGGCGAAATCCCATTATTGTTGTTTTTATAAAAACAACGTTTGTTTATGAGTGGAGAACGATGGTAATGTTTACCAGGGGGTAAGGCAGGGAATACCTAGGTTTCGGAAAGAGCCACCAATCCTCATCAGTTCCCTTGTTTCTTGTCTGGGATATTCTCCCCAGAAGTTATTTAAAAAAAATAACTTCTATGGCAAAAAACATTTTTTACCCAAGTGACGAGATCGTAAGCTCAATAGAAGAGGAACAAAAGAATTACATAAAACTAAAATTCTTTTGGAAAATCTTCTAAATCTTACAACCGCACTTATAAACATTTACATCTTTCTCCACTTTGTTATGCTTTCGTTCAACCTGAACGAAGTAACATAACCATGTAAGTTTGTTTTGTCTGTTCGATATTTTTAAAATTTTAACAAAATTTTTTAAGGATTTTATTTTTTGAACATTTTCAAATTCATTCCAAGTGGTGGAGGGTATTCAAAGTTCGGTTCGGCCGAACTTACTGCTTTTTAACTTGTTTTTTTGGTCCCGATTATCAACAAATTCAACTGTAATTTGATGCTTGAGGTTTATAGTGGGCAGTTTAGTTCCTCGCAAAAAGTATTCAAACTAGGTCGAATTTTTGGTATAACACAATATAGCGGTACCTCCTGATATTTGGATTTTTTATACGATTCCGTAATGTCCTTACAAAAACTATTCAATGTTTGAAGTTTCATATTATATACCATTAAATTTTCCAATCGGAGGAATGATCAATTTGACGATCATTCGTTTTGCTCAAAACAAATATTACTTCACACCTTCAGGACTTTGAAAATTGCTAAAATTTTCTATTACTTGAAAAATTAAAACCCACATATCTTTCCTACACATAGGCACAAAATACCCCTATCAAAAAATCCAAAAATTTGTAATTCATAAACATTAACCGGTTTTGTGAGCTCTTTGAAAACCTACTTTGCCAAATAGATCAAGCCATGTAATTGGCGGCGAAAACACAATTACAAAGTAATTACAAAATATAAAAATAGGCCAATATCAGGCATCGAATCAAAACAAAATCGAAAAGAAAACAAAAAGAAAATGCAAAGCTAACCAATGGCCACTTGTTTCGCCAGTGGTCAGTCGGCAAAGAAATTGAAGGTCTAGTGTGGATAAAAAAAGCATTTTCTTGTTTTCTTCGTTTTTGGCCATTGTGGCTGTGAAAAGTGTTTGTGTTGGAGGTTTTCTCTATTTATTTACTTTTATTTTCTAATAAAAAACACAACAAAATATGCCGCACAATTTGAAAGCATAGACAATTTTTTAAGCTTCGCCAAAGACAAGCTTTAACAATGACGTCACAGAATGTAAGGCTTGAAGCTTCAACTAAGCCACATACACACAAGATCAGGTAGCAAAATCACTTTCAATATTAAGCGGCAGCAAACAAAAACAAAACAAAGTAGACACACACGCATACAGGTGCAAAGTCAATATTAAAGCCAGGTTTAGACCGCTTAGCCATTCAGGCAGTCGGATAGTCAGTCAGCCAGCCATCCAGCCAGTGTTTGGTTTTGGAGTTTGTTGTGATTTTTTTTGTGAGGCTGCTTTTTTGCGCTTGTCGTTTGTTTTTGCTTTTGCGTTTCATTTCATTTTTTTGCTTTTGCCTTCGGTTTTCTTAAAGTCGAGAAGGCTTTGCATTTCAACTTAACAATCACAAAAGTTTTCTGCGCTCAAGAGAGCGGACGTGTAAACGCGGCTAAAAGCAATCCAACAAAAATATATCCATCTCCCCTTTTGAAGAAAAAATAACATCGTTTTCCCAACGTCTAATTCGCATTTTCCGATTCTAATGCAACCAACAGAAACAACAACTTAACACAATTTTTTTTCGAAATTTCCAAAGAAGAAAAAAACAACGTGCTGTAATCTTATAAAAAAATAAATAAAAAAGAAACAAAACAAAAATAATAAAAGTGCAAAAAAAAATTGAAAAAAAAAATCCCAACAAAAATAATAAAACGTGCAAAATTTTTTTTTTAAATTAAAACAAAGTGTTTAAATATTGTTTAATTTTTTTTAACTAAATCACAAAAATTGCTCCCAAATCTCTCGTCATGGTTGAAGAAAATAACAACAATAGAGCCTCAGAAAATGGCCATTTGGCCCATGGCGCCCAATCAGCCAATGCCGGCAAGGCTACTCCTTTGACTTTCTATGAAAATTTGAAAAGTTGGGTGGAAGCCATTGCCGATGTAATGATGTTCATCCTATGCTCCATTGGCTTTATATTAAAGGTGAGTAATGTCGGATTTTGAAATTATTTTGTTGTTTATATGGAATATGATTTATGTTTAATTATGAAATTATATGAGCCATAAAAAAAAAATGCCAAAACAATAGTGTTGAGCCATTTTGATGTTTAATATCCACCAGACCGCTCTGAACCAATTATGCTTGCATAAATCGCTATCACACATGAATTGTAATGTTAAAATTGTAAAACAACTATAACAATTTTGACCTTGACTTCTAAAGCTTGCAATAAAGTCGGCTAAATTGTGAAAAATATGACCTGAAATCGGACAGGCTTATGGAAGTTTCTACAGATTGAGAGTCGATTGTAAGAAAACTCAAGTTTGGCGTTAATGTTGTTTAAACCTCTATTTAATTATGCTTCCATACTGAAAATATTGAAATGCAGACAGAATCGTTTTTTTTTTTATAAATTTTTTAACATTTTAGACCTTAGAAGTTGTAGAATTTAAGGGTTTTCAATTTAATTTGTGATAAATTGGCTTCTTGGATAGAAAGTTCTGCTAAGGAAAAATTTATATACATTTTTTTAAAAAGTTAAAAAATCCAGACTTAGGATACATATTGTTTTTTTTTTTTTTTTTTTTTTTTTTGGGAAATTGTCTTTTAATATCACGAATCCGAGAAGTGATCTACCCACTGAGATGTTGGGCTAGAATTTATAAAAAATACATAAAATCGGCCGGCTTTGCAATTTTGTTTATTTGTTGAGAGAGAGAGAGATTTTTAAAACATATTTGGCTGAAAAATGTGACAAGAAAAAATAAAAAAATACTCGTACTGTTTCATTGGGTCAGAGGTCTTTTTCTGGTACCGCAGGTGGTTGGAACTCACAGGGAATCTCAACTCACTGCGTCACCATCATAGATCCTTCAGATCTTGTCGGGGGTAACTTCTAATCAAATCGGTTGCCGTTCGCCAGTGTCAAAGCGGAAGAGGTGAATAGGCCTTGCTCCTCGCAGTGAGAAAGCTACGTCCATGTAAATGTGGTAATTAGACTGCTCCATCAGTGTAGCACTTGTGTTGCATCGTGCCTTAAATTTTTCTCTCATTTTGGGTGACCAGTCCCGTGTTGTATGGAGCAAAACCTGGTAATAGTTTCGACTACGAAGTCTGACCGGAGACAATTCTGATGCCGCGGGTGTCAGGAGCCCCTAGATCTGTTGATCTAGCCTGACTATGGAGAGGCCCCTGTTTTGGGTGCAACGCGGTGGTTGTGGTTTATACCCAAATCGCGGGTAGAGCTTCGGCTCGATGTGGTGTTGCATTCTCAACCGGGTGCTGCGACCCATAGAGCAGCAGAGGTGTAAGATAGTTCTCAACTCCTTAAGGGAAGTGAAGCCCATATAGATCTAGAACCCTGTGGAGGGCTACCACTCTCTAAGAGAACTCTGGGTAATTCCAAAGGGGCGCTGGCCGACGTATCGTATCGCGACCCTGTGCAATGGTGCATCATGATTGAAGCCGTCAAGGCGATAATCATGTAAAACCCCTCGACTTCATGTTTCATAGGGTCAATAACAAAATATGAATCGATTTGGCGGGCGTTAGCCACTCCAGAGCTCCGATTTGCTTATTTTCAATCGGGAGCGAAACTTGCTCGCAACCAGGATTGCTCGAAGAGTGGGAGTTTTTTTACTGAGTCTACTCTTCACTCTCTTGTTTTGCGTGGGAAAACTCCCGTGTCACTCCTATTTGAAAAATTAGAGTGGGAGCAGAATTGCTCAAAATAGAGAGTTCGTTCTAAGAGTGAAAATGTGTGAAAAAAAAAATATTTCAATGTTGCTCTGTACTGAAGAAGAACGGAGGAAGATGGGGATGTGATCTTGTTGAATAAAAAAAAATCCAGTAAGGAAAGGTCAAAATTCGGGCGGGGCCCACTATATTATACCCTACACCACTATGTGTATTTAGTAGAGCTCATGTAAAAAAATATATATGTTGGAAATTTATGTGAAGTAGATCACACCAACTATGAACCATGATATGACATCGATAAGAAGATTATATTAGAAAATATTTATTGGAGCAATAGATATACCGGACCTAGTTTTACCAAATGGTAAAATTCGGATCAATATAGAAAAAGCTATTTAATTTGGACAGATATTACATATCTGGTTGGTAATATCCGTAAAATCAGATGAAGATTTATATCAGAGCTCTATCCAAATCTAAGCCGATCACGATAAATTTTAACAGACATATTTTGGAGTAGTATCTGATGCCCGGCATCAAATATCATTGTTGTGGAGTGCATATTATGCATGTAAGGGACTCAGAAGCCCAAATTGCATGAAACGTATATATGGGAGTCATACATATATCTGAACCGATTTTCACCAAATTTGAGATACGTGTTTTTATTTTAGGATGAATTCAGTTTGAATTGCCAAAATCCAGTTCATTTGGCCTGATATTAGCCATTTGGTGCACAATAAACCTGATATCGGATAAAGATTTGTATGGGAGCTATATCCTAATCTGATACGATCTTGATAAAATTTGGTAGAGGTATTTTCGAGCTCCATAAGTTATCTGATACCAAATATAATTCTTGTGGGCTGCATTTTACTTAAAACCAAACATCGGATGAAACAAATGTATGGGAGCTATAGCAGCAGGATGAGATAAAAAAAACTGCAACAAAGTCAAACGCCATAACTTTTACATTTTTTTTTTTAAATTTTTTTGAATGAAAGCAAAATATGTCGGAAATAGCATCACATTTTAGAATAAGAGTAGATTTGTTCGAATTGGTCACCTTTGGCACGAATTATGGCCCTCAATCGGCCAATGAAACCGTTATACGCTGCGCCAGGTATTTTAGCTCTGAGGTATTTTAGCGCATTCCCGGCGAAGCGCTTCCTTGAGGAGATCGACATTTTGGTATTTTTTAGTGCAAACCTTGCTTTCCGAAATACTGCAGACACAATAGTCCAACGGATTTGTATCCGGAGATTTTGGTGACCATTGTGCGCTGGAAATGAAGCGAGGACCTCATTTTGTAACCATTCTTGGGTGGTACGTGCTGAGTGCGATGGTGCTGAGTCCTGTTGGAATGTCCAAAGTCAGCGGCCAAAATGTTTGCGTGCCCAAGGCTCTAATACACCCTCCAGAATATTTTCGCGATAATATTCGGCATTTATTCTAATGCCAGGGTCGATTAATACGATCGAAGAGCGACATTCGGCTGTTATGGCAGTTCACACCATCACTTTGGCCGGTGCTTGCTGACCTCTTGGCAAGTAAACACGATAATTTTGTTTCTTTGCAAACTGCTCTACAACGAATGTTTTCTCATCGGAGAAAACCATATTCGGCAGTTCACCACTTTCGGCAAAGCAACTCTTTAGCTCTTTTGATTCTATTTTCTTTCTGTTGAGGTGTAAGTTCTTGCACTTTTTTTGAAATTTCAATGGCTTTACCCCGAGCTCATTTTTCAATATTTGCCGAATAAAATATTGCGATATGTTCAGCTCATGAGCCATTTTTCGGCCACTGCGACCCTGGTTTCGATCAAGTCGCTTCTATACTTTTCGAACCATTTCTGCTGATGTTGCTGTTTTCCACTTCCTTGACGTCGGGCTACGCTACCAGTATCACGGTAACGAGCGATGGTACGAGACACAGAAGATTTATTCACATTTAAATGCTGGAGTGCTCTAACGATAGCCACTTGTGGTTTTCCAGCCAAATATAAAGAAATCACACTATCACGTTTGAATTCCATCACGAATAACTTTTTTCCTAGAAAATTCTCACCAAAATGCTTTCGTACGCTTGTAAACAATATAATGAGCTGTCACTGAAATAATTTTAACAGCTGTCGGACGAATGGCTTATAAATGACTGCAGTCTGAAGTTGGTGGCAGTATTTTCATCTCACCCTGTATTCATATGGCTACAGAGGCATTAAATGCGGCCAAAACATTCCTCATCGAAATAATGGTTTTAGACGGAATGGGAATGGTTTTGTCTGTCATCAGGTGCTAAAATGGACCACATTAGCAATATTTGATTAAATAACTTAATTTTTCTGGCCTTTGGGAAAATCAAATTAATCGTTCTAACTTGACCCATATTTTTGAGGCTCTACCTGACAATTTTTTTTTGGTCACATTTTGGGGAACTAAAGAAACAATACAAAATGTTGACATTTGTGGTCCGTGCTTCCTGGGGAGTTAGGATGATACGCACAGGGACGAAAAGTCATAAAATCTCAAGACCTTTGAATCATTTATTTCTAATATAAACACACTTCATAGTATTTTGCTGTTTAAAGGAGATTCGATTATGCCTAAAAATGTCCTTAGAAAAAATACCTTAGCCATATTATGGCTCTTCCATGGAAAAACTGAAAAAATATCCTTAGAGAGTCTTTTTGAAGTCATTTTTAAATATTTTTTACAAAATCAATGGCTATGGTTTATCCTTTAAAAATATATTTTTTTATATGCACGATTATAACAAGTTCTTTATTTTTTTTTTTCAAAAATCCACGGTTATGACAAATTGTTTGAAAAAAATATTTTTTAAAAAATCAAGGATTGTGGGTGATTCTTTTCATATTTTAAAAGCTCTACAATTTTGACTTATCCTTATATATCCTATTATTAGTTTAATAAAAAATAATTTCAAAAAATTTACCCTTATTATAAAACGTGGAGAAAAAACTGTTTTTTTTTAAACCACGGTTATGACTTATCGTTTAAAAATATTTTTTTAAAAAAAAATCCTTGCTTATAATTAATGTGAGAAAATATAATTTTAAAAAAATCTACGACTTTTGTGAGTCATGTAGAATTATTTTTTAAACACTTTTGTAAAATCCCCAAACTTTGGTCTATCTGTTAAAAAAAAACTTTTTTTGTAAATACCGTGAATAAAATATTAAAAAAACACAAATTTTGGATAAATCTTGGAAAATTATTTTTTAAGAATTAATGCACGATTATAACAAGTTCTTTAAATTTTTTTTCAAAAATCGACGGTTATGACTAATTGTTTAAAAAAAATATTTCTTAAAAAATCCACGATTGTTATTGAAATTATTAAAATGTTAACAAATATTTTTTTAAATCCACATTTTGTGGATGGTCTATCAGTTAAAAAAAAAAAAAAAAACTTTTTTTGTTCATACCATGATTAAATCTTGGAAAATATTTTTTTAAGACGTTCTATTCATATTCAATAGCTGTTTTGAAGTGTAATGCAATAGCATACGGTATTTCTGAACAGGAATTAAATAACTTGTTAATTTTTCCATTGTTTTTGAACAATACTGCTTTTTTTGGGAAGCCCCCAACAAATATCATCCCCTCTACATGGCGTACAAAAAAAGATCAAATACATTACAAAACAAATTAATTTTGTGAATTGGTGAAGCATAACATTCTAAGTACATGCAAACAACTCACATTTTAGAATTTATTTATTTTAACAACATTTATTTATTTATTTAACTTACGCGGAATAAAATTTCAATTAAGCATGAACAACAATTTTTTCAAAAATCAATTATAATTAATAATATTTAGAAGTAAAGGTGGCTAGATGGCTCAACGACCTTCGCAACGAAAGACTTAGAAAACAAACTTCTTGGGACCAAAAAAAGAAGAGATGTCCAAAGTTCTTAGTTCCGAGTAAAATTGATTGCCATTAATGACAACGTCGCTCTAAACGCTTAACTGACTTCCTTAAACCAAAAAAAAAAAAAAAACAACATATCAAGATTTAGAATCGCGAAATTAACAGGTTCTTGTGAAACACAAATATATATGTGTTAAAATACATGCATACGCATACATACATATATAAGTATGTGTATATCCAAAATTCTTCTGGTGTTTAAAGAATTTGTAGATGTTTATTTTTTTATGGACCGTTGGCTCTCATTCTAATACAAATTATTTTCATTTCGTTGTGTCTTCTTTTTCCGTTGGATTTAATTTGAATTTTTCTATGAATTATGGATTATGCCATAATTAAGCTGATCGGATCGAAGGTCAAGTTTGAGCATAAAATCGCGTTTAATAAAGGAATCTAAGGTGTTTAACTGGACATTAGAGAAAAATGTGTTTAATATGTTAAATTGGTGTTTAAATTGATATGGAGATATTGAAATTATAACATGTGTCTTGAAGCAGTAGACGAGTAAATAATGAAAGAGATTAATCATATATTGCACCAAAGCAGGTAGAATTCTATTATACTCTCTACCACAGTGTGGCGTAGGTTATAAAACTGGCGTCATTGAATCATTTCAAATAATCCTCATTGTCTCAAGCAAATATTTTCTAAAAGCCAGCGATTTATAAAAAACTTCAAACTTCGTAAAATACCGATGCTTTACTTTTGAATATTATTAGAGATCGCACTAATTTCTCGAAGAACAATCACAACCTATGCAAAGTTTCACAGCAATTGCCTTTCGTCGTCGTAAGGGGAATTCAAAATCACGTTTGGAAATTTAAATCCCAGTAGCCAAATTTTTGTTATTTTTACAGAAATGTTTTAGCCAATGACAATCTAAAATGATGCATTTCTGTCCTGTCCTAAACTTTAATCTCTAGAAAAATTCCGCTTCGATGTTTTTATAATTGTGACCTGTAGAGCTACTGCAAAATCAGTTTTTGGTCAATTTCAACCGCTTAATATTTTACGAACATTCTCCTGCGAAATATCCTGAGGATCGAGCCATAATTGTGACCTGCAGAGTGACAACAAATTAAATAGACATACGAACGGACACACATATACAGATCGACTCAGCTTGGAGCGATAGGAAGGTCGATATACTACTTGGAAGGAAGGTCGATATACTCTGAAATTTCGAAGTTGTGTAAACTTTTCGATCCAATCAAACTTATAATACCTCCAACACCTTGTGTTGAAGTCTATAAATATTCAATATTGATTCACACTGTATCGGCAGAGTTTAGATGCTTTAATGTTCTTGGCCATATTTTTCACACGATTTGACTTGAATTTAATGTTATGAAATCTGAAACTTCATATTAAGGGTATTTTAATATGACATACAATTTGCTATTTGGGGTTCGCAGTGGGCAATAGAATACTCCTGAAAAAAAAAGAGTAAGTAACTCCTAATCTGAGAGATTCTGAGTACAAGTGATATATGTTGTCATGGTGGAGGATACAAATCTGCCAAAATCTGATCTGCTTTCTGATAGATTTTGAGGAAGTTCTTTACAAGATAAAAAAAAATTTTACTTCCGATTTCAGTAAAACCTCTGTAAGCCTTTCAATGTGTTCAATATTACTACGCCCTCAGCCAAACGGCTTCGGAGGGTATATATCATTTAATAAGCCAAAATGTGCCTCATCGAAATAACGGTTTTAGACCCTAGGTTTCTTTTGGACCAAATCTGTTTCAGGACATTTGGAGTCGATCTAGCGATGTCCGTTCATCCGTCTGTCTGTCTGGCGGACTGGTGCTCACAATATCTTTCAAAGGGAGTATCCGATTTGGTCCAAACTTGGTATATCGTAATATTATCATCAAACTTAGATCGAGTTTGAAGATAGGAAATATCGGTGCTCTCCTTCAGACACATCCCCAACAAAAGTTCAAAATTTTTCACAGAAAATAATTTACTTTTCCAATCCAATATTTTTGCAAATCCTAATAGTTTTGTTAGAGTTAGATCAAGTGCTGAAATGGACAATATCGGTCCACTCCATTTTGTACCTCCTCCACAAAGTGTCAAAATTTTTATTAATTATAACTTTTTTAAAATTTTAAATAAGAATCCTCCACACATCCCATTTTTTTACCAACACAAGATCTTGTACCTCCCCCACATCAGCTCAAAATGTTGAATAATCATGACGCTTATGAAAAGCGAAATGAGCATCTGATTCATTTCAAACCTGGCACATCTTAATATTTTCACCAACACAAGATCTGGTGTGGAATCCATCCACTTATTCCTTCTGGTACCTCCCCCATACGGGTTCAAAATTTTGAATAATTAAAGCTCTCAGAAATGCGAAAAAAGCACCTGATTCTCTTAAAATTTTACACATCCCAATATTTTTATTACATCCCAAAATATATTATTTCGAAATTTTCACCCGATGTTTCTACCCCCACATCGGGTGAAAATTTCGAATAATTATATCACTGATAAAATGCGAAAAAAGCATCTGATTCCTTCTAAAATTAGCACATTCCGATTTTTCTACAAATACAATATCTGGGGTGAAGACGATAAATATCGGCCCACCCCTTGTTATACCTTCCACATAAAAGTTGAACATTTTGACTATTATTTATTCGCAAAGAACTGGAAATACATTTCGATTTCCAAAAATTATCTCATAAAATTGGAAGACAGTTATCGGTATAGCCCAAATCTGGTACGTTGCAACATTAAGATGAATTAGTCAGAATTAACCCGAATTTGCTTGTAAACTGGCACTTTATATTCCCAGTCTGTATTTTTGTGATTTGCGTCACAATTTTCAGCAGAATGTTTCTTAATTTGGTATCTGGAATAAGTAATAGGCACTACCTCCTACGACAGGGCAACGACTTTGTACTACTATCTAATATTTGTCCGATTTTAGATTACATTCATATATAGAGAAAGGATCATTCGATTGTGTAAAGGCTTCGCAAATCAGGTGTGATACTTTTTGGTACCTTCCCCATAAAGGGTCAAATTTTACGTTAAGTTATTTATAACCCTTACCAATCGAACACTCGTTAATGAACCTTACTATTAGGTATGAAATTATGTATCCCAATATCTTTAGGGCATCCGATAAGGTTTAAATTTTGCAGTATTTTCATTAATTAAGTTCAATTTGGAAGAGCTGCATATGTACGTTCCTTCTGTCCCCTTTAAAAGTTTACAAACAAATTATATAACCAAAATAGGGTCCATCCCTCAGAAAATTTCAGGATTGCAACCATCTGCTTGCCTGTGGCGTTGCTTCAGTATTTCCATCGAAGGAATTATGATGGAATTTTTAATACGGGTTCGAAAAAGGGATAATGGAAAGTAGTTCTGTTGCTTCGAGTTTCTTTAAAAAAAATAATAGGTTTTAGAACTTCTATCAGTAAATAAAAATACAATATAAATTGCCAGCTCCACCACATAGGAATATATAGAGACATTGCGATTTTGTCCTCCGGTATGCAAATAAACATAATGTAAATAAAATCCCCTGAATTTAATTCTAAGTCACTCAAAGAACCGAATCAACTGAGTCGACCTTCGACTTCTGACTACAATCTCCAATATATATTTACATATTTTTTAAATTACATTTAAATTGATTTTTAACATCTACTGCTTAAGGCTGACACTGTTCTCCCAATACAGAAAACCCCTCCAACAAAAGCGATCACAAGATACATCCATAAATTACCAAAAGAAAAAAGACCATCAACTAATAGATTTTATCTGATTTGATGCTTACATGTGATTAACTCAAGCTAAAGATGGTGCTTTAGTCCGCCTTCAACATAAATTTAAAAAAAAAAAAACATATTCGAAAAAAAATAAAACAAAAAAAAACAGACACCAAAACAATAACAACAATTAAACCTGTCGAAGCGAGCACCAAAAATAACCTACAGTAACCGGTAACTGGTTAGGGAAGGTCAGTGATGGTTAAAAAAATGCTACAATATCACAAAAAAGACAAAAACAACACCAACAAACAGTAACAAACTTCTCTTTTTTTTTTGTTTGGATACTTCAGAGGCTGCGTAGTATGCAGTTGTGGCTAGAGTCAATATCTCCATAAGCAAAAAATATTTATTCTTGCATTTTTTCCTCTCCGCTTCTCTGCAAGCCAAAAACGCGCGTGGTGCATATAATTAAATAATTTCAATATAATTAAATAAAAATTGAAACGTTTTTAATGACAATATCGCAAAAAAAAACAGTCGTCTCAGAAACAACTACAAAATTTTCCATATCAATTTATGCTTCACCACGGGCAAAAGGGCCATCAACGCTCACCATCAACTGCCAAATCATCTTGAAACCCATCATTTTCCCCAGATACCCAACCAAGCGGCTGACCATTTAAATTAACAACACTCTCAGTCAAATCAACACCCAAGAGGAGAATCCCCAACTTAAGCTATATTGCCGGCTACGTCGTCAAGCTAAAAGCAGAGAGGGAGTCAGCTCGGCGAGTGCATAAAAACTACAATAAAAAACAACAAAACTGCTAACAACAGTTTACTAAAGTACATAATGTTTCATTTATGAAAATATAATTTACGAACAGATGTTGTCGCTTCTTTATCAGCGTCTTTTTTTTCGATTTTTTTCTGTTTCTTTTTTTTTTTTGTTTGCGAATGATATGCGAGACCATAATTATGATTTTGAAAGACACAAGCTTACAGTTTACAGTTTTTTTTGGGAGACTGTTTTCGGTTTCCCATTCTGAGTTAAAATTTTCCTGTGGAAAATATTAAACTTTTCTTATCGGAAGTATCATTTAGCCCTTCGTATATTAAGTTAGTCGTTTGTGTCTACTCGAAATAGGCACTTTATTCCCTAAAAAATGTCGATTTAGCCATATCCGTACGTGGAAATTACTCAAACTTCCGAACGGAATGGATATACTAGGACCGTAGAATTTTCCGTATTTAAAAATTGGGTCATATAGGTCCACGTATATGGTATATCTGTACCTGTACCGGTAGATTTAAAAAGTTTTGGGTATTTTGGTCTCAGTTTTAAACCGAATTGAAAGAACCGAACCTTGAAAGAACAGCAACTACTAATCGATGTTTTTATATGACCCCTCCCTATATTCAATATTTTAATGATTTTTGCGACTATTTTTAAAGTTGATATTTAGTCTTGACAATAGGTAATATATTCTCTAATAGAACATTATCTACAAAGACCCACATTTTCGTATAGCCTCATATAATTGTACCACAAAAGATTTAAAATATCTATTCCGATTTTTTTCCCAAATTTAGCAGACTTACTTCTTGGTCAAATCTACAAAATGCATTTAAAAATTCATATGATTTGGGCAGATGTTGCATATTTGGATCTCAATATATCCAAGAGGTTTTTTCGTTGGACCAAACAAAAAGCACATGTTTTCGTATAGCCCCATTGCCCTATCAAGATGAATTTTTGCACAAATCATTTGTTTGGCCCAAGGACAAATCCTATTGAAATTGGAGATAATTGGTCAAAATTTAGATATAGCTACCACATATATCTTCGCCCGATTTGCCTTTTATTGTGCACCAAACGTGTAATATCAGCCAGAATAGTATCGAATTTTGCACATACAACCTAATTAATTAATTTAATTAATATCGGTTCAGTTATAGCTATAGCTCCCATATATATTGTTCATCCGATTTGTTATTTTTGTCTTCCGCAGCCGTACTATGCACTCTGTAACAACAATATTTGGGAAAATATATCAAATACGGCTCAGAAATACATTTGCTAAATTTCATCGAGATCGGTTCAGATTTCGATATATCTCCCATATATATATAACTTCGTCCGATTAATCTTTTATTGTGTACCAAACGTCTAATATTTGTCCAAATGGGATGGAATTTGGCACTTACAACCGAATTGAGTCTGGAAGGTAGTATGTCAAGTTTGGTGAAGATCGGTTCAGATGTAGCTATAGCTCCTATATATACTGTTCATCCGATTTGTCATATTTGTTACCCACAGCCGTAATATGCAGTCCGTAACAACGATATTCAGCGAAATATATCAAATACAGCTCAGAAATATCTTTGCCAAATTTTATCGAGATGGGTTCAGATTTGGATATAGCTCCCATATATATCTTTCTCCGATTTCAAATTAATTGTGCACCAAATGGGCATTACAAGTCTGAATTTACAAGATACGAATGCTTAAGCATATTTAGTCCTTTGATCTTTAAATTATAATTATAATCATAGCGTGTATGATTGAATTCTCACATAAAAACTTTTAATTGTTATGCGGAGCTCTATTAAATTAGCAAAGTGGTGTAGGGTATCATAATGTCGGCCCCACCCGACTTTAAGACTTTCTTTACTGGTTTCAAATTTGGTATTTGAAGTTCGTAATGGTTACCACTTCCTATGACAGAAAATACTTCTACAGAACCACATCTTCGTCAATTCCCCATATAATGGCACCTTCCGATATTCTATATATTGTCAGCTTTACCCATATATTTTAAGGGAATTATTTCAAAATCGATATTTGGAATTCTTAATAGGCACCGCTTTTTCTGGCAGATAATTGACTATACAGACGCACGCCAAATTTTTCAACGACAATGTTTCAAATTTGATATTTGAAGTTCGTAATGGATACCATTTTCTATGACAGAAAGTTACCTATACAGGACCAAAATTTCGTAAACTCCTCATATTTTGCCAGCTTTAACAATACCGCCTTATCTAACAGATAATTGGCTATACAGGACCCTGTTGTCGTATAGCCTCTATATAACTTATCAGCAAGTGCCTGCTAATTTTCCAGCGATAAGTCCTGGCCATATCCAATTTTTCCTATCCAAAACGATTTTAAAGTATATAACCCTAGAAACCAATAGGAAACTTAGTATTGAATTTCAGGATTTCAGCTCTATCCCTTCACTCAATACCAAATTTAGTAAGATTTAGTCGCGAATTAGTACCATTTAGTTCTTGTCCAACAATAAATATACACATTCTAAAAACTACTTTCATACATCAATTCCAGATACCAACAGATACCTAAATATCAAATTTCAGAACTTAATCTCTATTCCTACACCCAATACCAAATTAAGTCCTCTTTAGTACATTTCGTACAAATATAGTACACATTTCGATCGCTCAATTCCAACTACCAACAGAGGCCTCAATATCAATATCAAACCACCACCAGAGCTCTACCCCAGACACCAACAGTGACATCAATATCTAATTTCAGGATTCCAACCTTATCCTTTCACCCATTACCAAATTTAGTACCATTTCGTACTTTTCGTACAAATATATGACACATTTTCATAACCACCTCCATATCTCAATTTTAAGATACAATTAGTAATCTAATCTAATCTAAATATCAAATTTAAGAATTTTATCTCTATCCCTTAAACCAATACCCAATTTAGTACCACATCGTACTTTTGGAACAATTATGGTACACTTTTCAAAAACCAACTCCATATCTTAACCGTAGACATCAACAGTGACATATACATCAAATTTTTGGATTTCAGCTTTACCCAGTATCAAATTTAGTGTTCATTAGTGGTTTTCGTACAAATATAGGACGCACATCCAAAACCTCAAGGAGAAATTTTAGCTTTACAGCTCCTACACCCAGTACCAAATTTCAGATACCAACAGAGAACTCAATCAATATCAAATTTGGGGATCCCAATCCTATCCCTTCACCAAATACCAAATTTAATACCATTTTGTACTTTTCGTGGAAATAGAGGACGCATTTCCATAACCTCCTCCATATCTCAATTTTAGGTACCAACAGAGACCTCAATATCAAATTTCGGGATTTCAGCTCTATTCGTGGACCCAATACAAAATTTAGTAGCATTTAGTACTTTTCGTGCACTTGTAGTACACGTTTCCGGAACCAACTCCATATATCCAGGCTACACATGAAAAGCGACTCCAATACCAAATTTAAGATTTCAATACCAAATAAACTACCATTTAGTGCCATAAATAGTACTATTTAGTACTTGTAAAGCACTTGTAGTGTACATTCCTTAAAGCACCTCTTTATCACAAACCTTCAAAGAACAGGGTCCCCAAATACAAATTTTCAAAATTCCAGCTTCGTCAGTTCACCCTAAACCAAACTGTTCCAAATTCAGTACCATTTAGCGCAGTTCGCACACTTAGTAGACATTTCCAAAACCACTATCAAACGTACTTGCCAACCTTGATTCACATACCAATTTTCAAGTTTTTAGCTCTATTTGTTCCCATAATGCCAAATGGTACCATTTCAGAAGTGTAGTACCCTTTTAGAATTTTTCGTAATTTTAAAGTTAGAATTTCCAAAAACCCTTTAGTACATCTATTCTGCCCTCCATCAGTGACTTTTATTCCAAATTTCAAGAGTCTAGCTCATTCCGTTTGTCCAATACGAATGATTAAATTTTTAGTACTTTTCGTACCCTTGTAGTAGGAATTTCCAAAAATCCTACTCACCAAGACTGACCCTTGTGCAAAATTTCAAGATTTTATCTGCAGCCATTTCGCCTGGGTCTTGAATATACCTGCAAATTTTTCAAAGTTACCCTACCTTCTCTTCGTTGTACCATGTCTATCTTGTCTATCTTTTAACTCACTTTTTTTAGATAGATACAAATTTATCACAGGCTTTATACTTTTCCTACGATGTTTGGTATGGAAAATTTTTTTCGGTCCACGTTTGTTATAGTGGGGAGAAGGTTATTTCTTCCAAACAATATTCAATCCAAGTCCAACATTTTTGGTATAGCCACCATATGACAGTGCACCCTAATTTATTGTTTTTCAAAGACTCGGGTACCAATTTCCAAAAAAAAAAAAGCGACTGTTACTGGATATTTCCGTTCCTTTGTGAGTTTGCCCTGGAAAAAAAGTATATCATTTATAACTTATATAATATATAATGTATCTTTCAAATTTCACGAAAATTGAGGATAGTTGTGGACTTGGCCATAAGTCAAGTTTTCATATCGCCAAGGGTATAAAAGTTGGACCCAGCTAATCTTGACGTTTTCTACCATCTTTTTTTTTAAGAGGTGATATCGCTAATTTTTTGCATAATATTCTTTTAAACATCAAAGTAGCCAATTCGGGCTAAATTGAACATTTTCGAATTAATTTCCAGAAAATTCTTAATATATTTAAAAACTAAAATATTTGTATTCTAGTGTTAATTTTTGTTGTTGCTGGCACATTAACTTAATAATTTCAACGCAAAAGCTGTCAAACAGTCATGGGTTTCGATGGCTTTTTGCCGCCTTTTTTTCGGTTCAACCTGTTGAATTGGTAATGTAAAAATTATGCGCGAAGGTTTTTTTTTGCTCCGTCTGTATTATTATTAAAATTCGAATGGTTTTTTAATGCATGCAAAATTATCAGACAACGGAGAAGAAGAACGCGGCAAAGGAAATCGAAAATTTATGACAAAAAAAACCGAAAAAATGTATCTTATGTTGTTATTATTTATCTTGAGTGGGGATATCACGTTTCATTTTAAGGCTGCACTTGGAATTTGTATTTTGAGCTGTCTGAGGATCCAGCTTAGCCATATTAACAAAAACTATAAATATTTTTAAAAAAGGTTGCAAATTTAAAAAAACAAAGGGTTGGGGGAAAATTATCACAAAAATGAAAAAAAAAATAATAAAAATACTAATTTCGAATTTTGAAAAAAATTGATCCCTATTATTCTTAAGGAAATTTCATGTCCTTGACCCCAATTGCCACCTGATATTCCACAAAGCCAAAAAGTACATGTAAACCAAAATTGAATCGATAAAATTAAATTATCAATTCCCTCCATTTTTTTTTCAATATCCTCCCATTTTTATCGAATTAAAAATAAGCATGCAATTTTAGAAAAACCACAATGCAAAACATATAATTTTGGCATATTAAATATTATTAAAATAATCTCTTACAAAGCCATAAAAAACCTACAAAGAATTAACTGAAACTTGATTTTTTTCCATCAAAAAAAAAAAAAAATCCAAAATCAAAAAAGAAAACAACTCTGATTTATTGAAACCCCATGATCAACACGACAGCTAGCCATCGACAGTACCTTCAATCCATCTCTCGAATGCCGTTGTTAATAAATCAATTATTTTGTTATGATAAACCAGATATGTGCTGGGCATCGGCCATCGGTCAACGAAAATTATTCATGGCACATTAAAGCGTTATACAAAATTATGGACAATAAGGTGAACTGGTTTTGAAAAGAAAGAAGAAAAAAAAAACTCAAAACATAAACACCACAATTCAAAGGTGATTGAGAAGTATTTAAAATAGTTGGTTCAATAACTGATTTATTTCATGGGAGTTTTTTTTGTTTTTTTTTTCTCAATAGCTGAATATCTTGTTAACCTTAGGTCATGTTCTCGATGCGTGATAAAGCCTATGATATTAGCTGTTAAGCGATCAGATTCAAAAGCCGATTAGATAAACATTGTTTTCGAGTTGTTGAAGGTCTAGTCAAGTGCATTGAAAATTGTAATAATGATTTCCGTTACCTTAGGCTTCTTGTAAATGACCTTCTTTGGATGGCCTTTGGTGTTTAATTTTAACCAAAAAAATTAATAATTACGATTTTAAACAAAAATGTTCAAATGAATTGGTTGTAATATGCTCTCTGTTGAGGTTTGAAAAAAAAAACTCTGTTAATGTCTGAAGAAAATATTGTGCGAAGGTCCTGGATTACAGCACCTGAAAAAAATATTCTTAAAAAATAAAAATTCAAAATTATTTTTAAATGTTAAAAAACATATACTTTTGTCTATTGAAAAATATAAAAAACGGCGATTAAAAAAAAAAAAATAGAACAGTGTTGGCTTGTTTGTTCGGGATACCGTAGTATTTTGTTGTTGCAAAATGGTCATCCTTTATCCCTTTATTGTTGTTTTTATAAAAACAGCGTTTGTTTATTAGTGGAGAACGATGGTAATGTTTACCAGGGGGTAAGGCAGGGAATACCTAGGTTTTGGCTATTTCTGAAACCTAGGTATCCAAAAACTTGAATTATATTAGAATCTGTTATCCCCACCATCCCCGGCATTTGGGGAGAGCTTAACATGAGATATGCCAATAAATGTAAATACTGAAAAATTTGCTAAACGGGTTTCTGCCGGTTACAAATAGAGATGTTCATTTGAAAAGCACGATGATGACTTCAAAATATCAATAACTGGGGATACTGTAATATGGGGTTCATTTAAAAACCTAGATCTAAATTGGAAAGTTTTTTTCGAGGATCTGTTCCAGGTCAGGACCACTTTTCCAAACCTAAAGAGTGAACCTAAATTTAACTCTTAGTAATAGAACTCTCAATGTAAAACTGAAGAAAGTTAAAGGGTTATGACCAAATCCCTCAAAGCAAGCATACTACATTAAAACGATATTTTCGATATTTGTATATCCTCAGCCATATGGCTACAGAGGGTACATATCATACGGCCAAAACGTGCTTCATCAAAATAGCGGTCTTAGACGCTAGATCTCTTTGGGCCAAATACGTTTCAGGGATTTTGTAGTCGATCTAGCGATGTCCTTGCGCGCGATAAGTCTCGAAGGGAGTATCCGTAATATTTGTATCAAACTATATAGATCAATTTCGGAGCAATATTGGTTCACTACCTCACAAAAGGTCGGAATTTTAAAAAATATATATATTTTACTACAGAGAAAGAAAAAGGATAATCCAAATTTGCTCCAACTTTGCAAATCTTAGTGTTTGAATCGGTGCTAGGTGAAAATGAAAATAGACAATATCGGTCCACTCCATCAAGTACCTCCCCCACAAAGCGTGAAAAATTTGAATTGTTATAACTCTCATAAAATGTGATATAAGGGTCCGATTGTCTTCAAATTACACATCACAATATTTTTATTACCCACATCAATATTTCCATCAACACAAGATCTGTTATAAAGATGGTAAAGATCGGACCATACATCCCCCACATATTCTTCAAGATTTTAAAAAATAAAACTTTCAAAGAAAATGGAATAAGCATCCAACTCTTATCAAATTTCACATCTGGTACCTCACCCACAAAGGGTAAAAATTTTCAATACTCATATCTGTCTTAACTGGCGAAACAAGTTAGGGATTCTTTACAATTGAACACTTCGGAACGCTATATCTGTTACCTTACGTATATCTCCACATTTTCCAAAAATGTGCACATATCTCATATAAAGTATAGGAAGTACTTGATATCGTCGTAATATTTCGATATCGTCTCGATATCGTAGTTGTAATATCTTTATTAATCTTAGATCAGATATGAATTGGTCAATATTGGCCAACTGGTTCGGAACTTTCCCATAAACCTGTCGGCAAAACCGACTAAAATTCAAAATTGAAGCTTTTATAAAAAGTTCAGATAATCTCTCAAAACATAAGAAAGAGACCCATACTCAAACAAGTAAGCAAAGGCCATTGCGGGACCGACCATGTGATACCCTACAACACTACAATATGTTCGAAGTCTCCTTATGTCCAAATCTATTTTGGAAGATGTCGTTTTTTGAAATAATGTCAAAGAGGCCTGCCCCGATGTTACCCTTAGGTTTTGACCCGGAGAATTTGGCCAATAATTTTCACACGAAAGTTGTTGTTCATTTTACAGCTAAATATAATCCAAATGGTCATACAAAATGCCAGACTTCTTCCCTGTCCTTAGCTATATTTTGATACCAAATTCGATATCGATTGGTTTTAAATTGCTGCCTATAGACTGAATCTAAAATTAGAAAAATTTAAATTTCATTAGTCCATTTGAACCCCCAAAATGTACTCCTTAAAAACAATAGGCTTTTATTCTCACCCTAACCCTAACCCCATGCAAAATTTCATAAATGGTCGGACTATAATTTCGACATGTATATAATGCCCTCATAACGTAGTGTTGCGGGGGGTAAACATTTAGAAAATTTACATATCAAAATTGCAAGTCAAATTTAAAAAATCGCATGCGATAAAAAATATGATAAAAAGTGAAAATATGTGACAAAAAATTACTTTTTTATTGAATATTTTTACGCGATTTTCTTAGATAGAGACCATTTCGAATTAATGAGAATTGTGAAAATGTCCAGCGATTTCTGACTTAGCAGAATAACTAAGATATACTTCTTTTACATGTATATTGATTGTACCGATCTTGGTATGTATCCCACATGTTGGCTATCAGTAGCACTGTAATGGTCAGAAGTGACCTTTTTATGTATTTGTGATTTGGTCGGGATTAAAAATATTCGTCTTATGAATGAAATGAAATATTCGTCTTATAAAAATATTATTGTCTTATGACCGTCCAAGTTAGTAGGCTTCTGCCCAGCCCTAAACTCTAAGTTCATGCAAAATTCCTCGTCGATTCGTTTATAATTGTGGCCTGGGGAAAAAAATAGGATTGTTTTCTGTTTTTGGTTCGATCAACTTCAAAAGCAATAGGCTTCTATTCTGACTTTAACCCCACTTCCATTTTAAATTTCGTGAGGATAGGGCCATAATAACGACCTATAGCTTGATTACAAATTAACATGGACAGACAGACGGACATAGACAGCTAGATCGACACAACTCGGCGAGATAGGAGTTGAGTTCCCAATGTCGGGGACCAATATTCCGAGGTGTTACATAATTTTTGGTCCAATAAAATTTATAATAATAATAATGTCCTAGGGTATAAATATTTCATAAAATTTTTAGCTCGGAAAGTCCTTGAAATTTGTTATTTAAAAATTTCAAGATTTTGTTTTGGAGAATTTTCTTAAAACTCCGTGGAAGCTTAAGTTCTTCAATATATATTTTCGTGATATTCTGTACACTCAGAATTGTCGAGCTTAAAGGGGATATCACGAAAATATATGTTAAAGACTTTAAGCTCCCACAGAGTTTTAGGAAAATTTTCCAAAGGACTTTTAAAACAATGTCTTGAAATTTTTAAATAACAAAATTCAATTTAAAATTAATTTCGTGCACTCTCATAAGAGTCTTAAAATTTATACCTCACATATTGAAAATCCAAAACTGCTCACGTAATATTTGAAGCAACAATATTGTCATCAACCCAAAATAAATTAACCATGCGAAAATAAATTTCCCAAAGAAAATCATATGTCTTCTTTATTTACAAATACATAATAGAAAAATTGATGACTATTAAGAGATCCAAAAAAAAAAAAACAATTTCTTCAATACCATTGATTCCAAAACTACAATTAACCTCAACGAGAAAATTGCACTTACGGATAAAATAATACTTAACTAACCGTTCATTTGCATGCAAAAATTGTAATGTAATGTTGAGGTTTTTTTTTTTTTTTTTTTGTTGACTACTTGATGGTTCGTTATTGTCGATTGGATGTTTAAACAAATAAAGTGCAAACATGCATTATCATGACTTGGCTATTTTGAAAACCGTAGGAAAAAAATCTCAAAAAACGTGCATGCATTTCTGAAAAGGGTTTAGTAATCACTGAACCTATCAATGGATATTGTTAAAGCATTCATGGGCCTTTGTCGAAAATTGCCTTCATTGTTATATTTCAAAGTTGCAAGTTGGAAAAGCTCAAGTCATCGCCATCATCATCATACTTTGTTGGTGTCGGAACTTAAAAAAAAAAACACACAAAACAATGACATAGGTATATTTTTCATGTTGTATTGTGGCTGTGTGTCGGACACACGAAAAATCGAACAAAAAACTGCAACACTACTAATAACGCCGGCGGAATGTTGGATGACTGAACAACATTCCTTTTGTTGTTGATAATCGCTTTATTGGCATTGTTTGTTTGTCGGTTATGGCAAATTACACGGCCTGTGCGATTTCAATGGGACTTGCAACTCAAGTGCTGTTGGTGTTTTTGTAACTGGCATTCATATTTATTTGCTGGGTCGATTGATTACTTTTAATTGCAGTCATTGATATTTGAGTTATGGCTTTTATTTGCCACTACTGTTATTACTTAAGTTAATCTTTATTAACCATCTCGATCGCCTGCAATTGAAATGAAGGCAACTTTGTACTTCGCTATTGGGTTTTATGGTCAATACAAAGTGCTTTCAAATTAAAATGAGTTTTTTTTTATATTTAGTTCGAATTGCTATTGCATTGGTCTGATGATGAAAAGGTTGTGCTTGTTTCTTAAGTCTTTTGTTAAGTGGTGGGAAATAGTTGTGGATTTTTATACCCTCAGCCATATGGCTAGAAAGAGTATATATCTTTTGATGCGGCCAAAACGTGCCTCATCGAAAAAAAAAATATTTTAGACCCTAGGTCCATTTTGGCCAATTCTGTTTCAGGGCATTTGAAGTCGATCTAGAGATGTCCGTCCGTCCATCCATCCGTCTGACTGGCTGATGCGCAAAATAACTCTCAAAGGAAGGATTTGGTCCACACTTGGCTTTGTTTTTCAAAATTGTGAACCCTTTGTGGAGGAAGTACCAGAAGGTGTGCGCCGATATATCCCATATTCACAGCAAATCTTGTATTAGTAAAAATAATTGCATGTGTAAGATTTATAGAGAACCAGATGCTTATTTCAGATTATATGATCGTTTTGGTTATTCAAAATCTTGACTCTTAGTGGGGCAGGTAGCAGAAGAAATGGTCCGATATGTACCATCTTTATAACAGATCTTGTGTTGATGGAAATATTGAGATGTACCAAGTCTGAATGGAAACGGATGCTAATTTCGCGTCTTATGAGCTTAATGGGTATTCAACATATCGAAGTTTTTTGAGGGAGGTACCAGAAGAAGTGGACCGATATATTCCATCTTTACAGCAGATCTTGTGTTAGTGGAAATAATGGGACGTGTTTTCACATGTATTAAGAGAACCGAATTCCTACCTCGGACTTGATAATCGTTTTGGTTATTCAAAACTTTGACCCTTTGTGGGGGAAGTACCAGATCTTGTGTCGATGGAAATATTGATATGGGCCTAGTCTGAATGGAAATGGATGTTAATTTCGCGTTGAATGAACTTTATGAACATTGAAAATTTTGACCCTTTTGTGGGGAGTGGTACCAGAAGGAGTGGACCGATATATTCCATTTTCACACCAGACCTTGGGTTAATTAAAATTATTGGGATATGTGAAATTTGAAGACAATCGGACTCTTACATCAAATTTTATAAGAGTTGTAATTATTCAAAATTTTCACCCTTTGTGGGGAGGTACTTGATGGAGTAGACCGATATTGCCCATTTTCGCACCTGACGTAGAACTGATGCAAGTATAAAGATTTGCAAAGTTGGAGCAAAATCGGATTATCCTTTCTCTTTCTGTGCCAAAAATATTTTTGTGAGGAGTGGTACCAGAAGGAGTGGCCCGATATATTCCATCTTCACATCAGACCTTGGGCTAATAAAAATATTTTGATGTGAGTAATTGGAATACAATCTAATCTTTCATTAGATTTTATATTAGTTATAATTATTCCAATTTTTTAACGTTTGTGGGCAAGTACTTGATTGGGCACTGATGGAAATATGTCGATTTGCAAAGTTGGAGCAAAATCGGATCATCCTTTGTCTTTCTGTGCAGTAAAATATATTTTTCGACCTTTTGTGGGGGAAGTACCAGAAGGAGTGGACCGATATTACCCCTCTCCGATCTCGATCTAAGTTTGACAATGATGTTACGATGTGCCAAGATTGGATCAAATCGGTAACTCCCTTCGAGAATTATTGTACGCATCAGCCAGACAGACAGACAAACGAATGGACAAACTGACATCCCTATATCGACTCCAAATGTCCTGAAAAGAATTTTGTCCAATGAGAAACAGGGTCTAAAACCGTTATTTCGATTAGGTACGTTTTGGCCATATCTGAGGGTTTTTAATTTCTGAGGCTTAAAATTCTCCTACATGACATTGATACAAAAAAAATATTATCCGTTTTACTATAAGTCAGCAAAGAACAAAGATCTCTATTTCCATCTTGTATCTATCTCTCATCCTCTCGCAGCATGGTCAATTAAAGTCTAACCATTAATATACTCAAGAAACCTGCTTTTGCCACGTGTAGCTCTTCTAAAAATAGATGAATTAATTCATCTCTAATTAAATAAATCAAATAATTAAGAATGATCATAAAAACCCCGGTTTTTAAATCACATTCTTATATCACTCACATTAAAAGAAAAAACTATCATTTGGTTATTAAACAACAATAATTAAATACAATATAATACATATAATTATCTTCAGTCTAACAATATCTCTATAATATCCCGTCAATGTGATTATTCTAAATAACAAAAAACTTGACAACTATTAAAAAATATTAATGATGTACTCTTAGTGACATTCTCGACAAAAAGTTGTACTACAAAGTGACAAGACCAGTCCTTAACTACGTCAACCATGAGTCGTTGGAAAATTAATGCTGTGTCAGACGTAACAGTAGAAACAGAAAAAAAACTGGTTGTTAATGGTTACAAAAGGTACGGTGTCACTTTTGGAAATAACATTACCAATTTTTGTTAGTAAATCTAATACAGATAACAGCGTAAGAATAAATGAAATTTTAAACAATAATTAAATGAATTCTAATTTTGTTAAATGTTGCTATGCCAAAGAGGGTAATATTATTGCAATAATTTTATATAATGCTTTCATATATAGTAAGCCATTTCCCATAAAAGTTCTTCTAAAATCGAAAATTTTATTTTTTAAAATTTTTGAAAATGGATGCAATTTTCGGTACCATATGGTCTTCTAGGCTATATTTATATAGTTAAACATATAATTTTCAAAAATTGTTCAAAAAATATCTTCTAGGTGCCTTCCATTTAAGCAACTTCTAGAGGCTTTCCTATTTAAAAAATATATTTTAGAGGCCTTCCATTGATAGAAATACTTCTGCTTGTTATACCTTCAGCCATATAGCTAGAGAGGGTATATATCATTTGATACGGCCAAAATGTACATCATCGAAATAACGGTTGTAGACCCTAGGTCTCTTTGGACGAAATCTGTTTCAGGACATTTGGAGTCGATCTAGCGATGTCCGTCCTTCTGTCTGGCTGGTGCGCATGATAACTCTGGCTTTTTTCCAAACTCGGTGCATCGGAATATTATTGTCAAACTTTCAGCGACTTCAGAGATCGGGAATATCGGTTCACTCCTTCTGGTACCTCTACCACAAAAGGTGGAAATTTTCAAAGACATATTTTACTGCACAGAAAGAGAGAGGATAATCCAATTTTGCTCCAACTTTGCAAGTCTTAATATTCGCATTAGTGCTTTGTCAGGTGGGAAAATGGACAATATCGGTCCACTTCATCAAGTACCTACTCCCACAAAGGATCAACATTTTGAATAATTATAGCTCTTATAAAATGTGATGTAAGAGTCCGATTATCATCAAATTACACATATCCCAAAATTTTTATTAACCCAAGGTCTGGGGTGAAAATGGAATATATCGGTCTACTTCTTGTGGTATCTTCCCCCACAAAAGGGTCATCATTTACAATATCCTAAAATTAACATCCAACTCCCTTCGGACTTGTCACATCTCACTACTTCTACCAACACAAGATTTGTTATAATGATGGTGGAGATCGGACCATTCCTTTTGACATCTCCCCCAAAATAGGGTCAAAATTTTAAGTAACCGTGAAGCTAATAAAACGCGAAATCAACATCCGACGCCATTCAGACTTGACAAATATCAATATTTCTATCAATACAAGATATGTTAGAAAGATCGTAGGGATCGGACCATTTCTTCTGGTACCTCCCCCATAAAAGTTTTAAATAACCAAAAGGATTATAAAATCCGAAATAAGAATCAGTTTCTCTTCATATTCCAAACATCCCATTATTTCTATTGATACAAGATATAATGATGTATCGGCGCACTCTTTCTGATACCTCCCCCACCAAGGGTCAGAATTTTGAATATCCGCGAAGCTCATAAAACGCGAAGCTAACATCCGATTCTATTCAGACATGACACATCTCAAAATGTTTATCAACACTAGATCTGTTATAAAGATGGAAAAGATCGGCCTACTCCTTCTGGTACCTCCTTACAAAAGGATCAATATTTCGAATAGCCAAAACGATTATAAGATCCGAAATAAGCTTCCGGTTCTCTTCATATTTCATATATGCCATTATTTCTACTAACATAAGATCTGCTATGAAGATGGGATATATCTGTCCACTCCTTCTGGTATATCCCCGACAAGGGGTCAACATTTTGAATATTCATCAAGCTCAGAAAAAGCGAATATAAAATCCAGTTCCATTCAGACTTGGAACATCTCAATATTTCCATCAATAGAAGATCTGTTATAAAGATGGTAGAGATCGGAACATTCCTTCTGGTACCTCCCCCACAAAGGGTCAATTGCTTGAATAGCCAAAACGATTATAAAATCTGAAATAAGCATTCGGTTCTCTTCATAGTTTACACATCCCATTATTTCTACTAACACAAGATCTGCTGTGAAAAATATATATCGGTCCACTCCTTCTGGTATTTCCCCACAAAGGGGTCAAAATTTTTAATATTCATGAAGCTCATATAATGCGAAATTAACATCCGGTTCCCATCAGACCTCGGTCATCTCAATATTTCTATCAACACAAGATCTGTTATAAAGATGGAAGAGATCGACCTACTCCTTCTCGTACCTTTGGAAAGACAAAACGCTCAAAAAAGCGGAAAAAGCATCCAACTGTCTTCAAATTTTACACACACACACATTTGGCCTAACACAAGATCTGTCGTGTCTGCTACCCCATCCACAAAGGGTCGCAATTTTCAATACTTTTATCTGTCATAAATTGCGAAACTAGTCAGCGATTCTTGACAACTTACAATATCTAAATATTTCCAGAATTTGGAATATATGATTTGGCATAAAATTGGATATAAATGTTCGATTTTCTTGTAATTTTGTCCATACCAATATTTTGATCTGTATTAGATGAAGCATGAAAACGGAATACTTTGGGCGAAAATATATGGTACCTCACTCACTTTTTAACATTTTCCAAAATTATCATATATTTGACATAAAGTGAAGGAGTAGTCGATATAGTCCAAACCTGGTACATTGCAATATTTATATCATATTTATTTAGGTCCGATACGAGATGGACAATATTAGCCCATTCCTTCGGAACCTACTCCAGAGAGGGTCAACAATTTGAATAATCATTACAGAGATCAAATTATATTTAAATAATCGAACATTGGCTGAGGGTGTACATCAGACGGGAAAACCTGAGAATGAAACCTTTTAATTTTTTTAATACAAAAAGGGTTTATTTATTACAATTATTGTTTGTTGTATATTTAATAATAGATTTTCAAAAAACAATTTTTTTTCGAAAACGGATTAAATTTTCAAAGTAGGAACAATTTTTGATTCCAGTTTATATATGGATTTTTACTTTTCATACGTACCTCTCAAAAGTTGTTCAACATATACCTTCTAGGTGCCTTCCATAAAAAACATATCATCTAGAGGCTATCCTTTTTTACAAAATATCTTCCATTAGCAGAAACACTCCTTTTTTCAAAACAGAACATTTGATTTCTTCATGCCTACACAGCACCTATTACAAATTTTTTTATGTCTTGGGGTAACTCAGTGAGATCATCCAACTCCATCCACGCCACCTACATTCGTATCCAAACAATGCCACCAAAGTAAATTTTTACAACTAATTACCAACCTTTTTGTTTTTCAACAGCATAAATAAGACATCACTTAGCAGTTTATGTTGCTGGAAAAAAACACAACTCAAAACGAAGCTAATTGAATATTTCACTTCGAAAAGAAAAAACAAAATATGTTGGCAATCATGCAGGCAGTTATGACAAAATTGCACTCAACACCACCAGCAACAACAAAAACCATGTTTCCCTTAATTATGTCGCTTCTGCCACAAAAGAGAAACAACAAAAACAAAACAATTGCAATTTTTCCCGCACACTTTCAGCTGTAAATGCCGCTTTCATAACAATGGTGTTGGTAACGCCTCTACCTTGTAGTCGTTCGTCATTGCGCCGAAAAAAACAATTTAATTAAACACAAGACTTAAGAAACATACACGAAACATTAATGGGCAGCCGCAATTTTTCACCGGCATTCTTTATGGGTGGCAAGCACACGCCACCCATAAAGAATGCCGGTGAAAAATTGCGGCAGGAGGGAAATAGGGGGAAAATTGACATATGAGTTATTTTTACAGAAGGGAAAAATTAGTGTTTTTCTACAACATAAAACATAGATAAATGAATAAATAATTATAAATAATAATTAATAAATATATGAATAGTTAATATGATGAATAGAAAAAATATTTAATCGATCCATATTAATAAGAGTAAAGTAATTGACTGACTTAACGATTCATCAGTGCCTAAACGAAACGGCTGCAGCTAGAATCTTGAAAATTTGAAATTCAAAAAAAAAAAAAAAAAAAATTGGGTGAGGGTCACTCTTAGTCCGAAGGGGTCAGAAAATCCAGGATTTTTGAAATTTCGTACTAGAATGGTGCGAAAAATATTAAGAGGTACTAACTATGGTACCCTATGTATTTAAGGAAGCAGTAGAGCTAGAACTCTTAAATATACAGGGTGAGATGAAAAAACTGCAACCAACTTCAGACTGCTTCAGAATTTTCAAGGAAGCAACATTTTCATCAGAAGCAACATCAGCAGAATTGGTTCGAAAATAAAAGAAGCGACTTAATCGAAAACCACGTTGCAGTGGCCGAAAAATGGCTCGTGAGTTGAACATATCGCAATATTCCATTCGGCAAATATTGAAAAATTAACCTGGGTGTATAGCCATTAAAATTCCAAAAAGTGCTAGAGCTTACAGTGCAACAGAAAGAAAATAGACTCAAAAGAGCTAAAGAGTTGCTTCGCTTGATCGAAAGTGGTAAACTGCCGAATTTGCTGATCACGTTTACTAGCCAAAGAGGTCAGCTGAAAATGTCCACCTTCGGTTGGCCACCAGATCGCAGGAGCCGGCCATGATGATGGTGTAGACCGTCATAACAGCCGATGGTCGCTCTTCGCTCGTATTAATCGACCGTGGCATCAGAATAAATGCCGAATATTATCGCGAAAATATTCTGGAGGGTGTACTGAAGCCTTGGGCATTCAAACATTTTGTCCGCAGACCCGGGACATTCAAAAAGAACACAGCACCATCGTACTCAGAACGCGTCACTCAAGAATGGTTACAAAATGAGGTTCCTCGCTTCATTTCTAGCGCACAATGGCCACCAAATTCTACGTATATCAATCCGTTGGACTATTGTGTCTGGAGTAATTTTGGAAAGCAAGGTTGGCACAAAAAAATACCAAAGTGTCGATCACCTCAAGCAAGCTCTTCGTCGGGATTTGGCCAAAATACCGCAGAGCAACATTCGGCCAGTGTGTGACAGTTTTATTGGCTGTTTGAAGGCCATAATTCGTGCCGATGTTGACCAATTCGAACAAACCTAAACTTATTCTAAAATTTGATGCTATTTTCGACATTTTTGACTTTGTTGCAGTTTTTTATCTCACCCTGTATAGTACTATATTTGGCACAATTTGGAATTGGGTGAAGCGATCGTGCTTGATATCTGAAATCTGGTATAAAGGTCGCTGTTCATGTGTTACCTGAATACATATAAGGTGGTTTCAGAATTTCTACGAAAAGTACTGAATGGTACTATATTTGGTATTTGGAGCTAAAATTATGATATTTGAATAGATGTCACTGTTGGTATTTATGGTTAAGATATGGAGGTGGTTTTGGAAATGTGTACTATAATTCTTCGAAAAGTACTAAGTGGTACCAAATTGGGTGTTGGGTGAGAGAATAGAGCTGGAATCCTGAAATTTGATATTGAGGTCTCTGTTGGTATCTGGGATTGAAAAATGGAGATGGTTTTGGAAATGTGTACTATAATTGTAGGAAAATACTAAATAGTACTAAATTTGGTGTTGGGCGAAAAGGTAGAGCTGAAATTCTAGAATTTAAATAGATGTCACTGTTGGTGTCTGTGGTTAGGATATGGAGGTGGTTTTGGAAATGTGTAGTATAATTGTTCGAAAAGTACTAAGTGGTACAAATTTGGTTGTTGGGTGAAGGAATAGAGCTGGAATCCCGAAATTTGATATTGAGATCTCTGTTGTTATCCGTGTTTGAGATATGAAGTTTGTTATTGGTTATAAGGATTGAGCCGATATCCTGAAATTTTAATTAGATATCACTATTGGTGTCTAGGATGGAGTGATGCGAATTGTTTTGGATATGCGTACTAAATGGTACTTAATTTGGCATTGGGTGAAGAGATAGAGTTGAAATCCTGAAATTTGATATTGAGGTCACTGTTGGTTTCAAAGGCTTACATATGGAGACATTGAAATAGTTTTGGACAGAAAAATTGAATGTGGGTCCATTGTTCAATAGTTTTGTTAATATCCTCCTCAGGTAAATATTTTCCCATGAAGGAGGAGGAAAGTCTGAAAATTTAGAACGATGTATGAAGTTTCGATTAAGTCTGAAAATTTAAATCGATGCATGAAGTTTTTCAAACTGAACTAATTATGTATTTTCAGTAATAAAAAGACCTAATACGGCCTGTTGGAACGAATTTAAAATTTTAAGGTGTATTTTTCGCTGACGAAGCATGGGATATATTATACTATGTTATTATTTATTATATAATAAATTATATTTTATATACTATAAATTTAAAATTATACTCATGTTTATAATTTATTTCAATTTTATTAATATAAGTAATATTTATTAATTTTATAAATTAATAATTATGAGTTATAATTTTAAATTATAAAATATTGATAAACCGATCATGTACTTTGCCAATTTTTGTTTTAAAACTCCATCGTTTTCCCCATAACACAAATCCCATGTCATACTTATTTTTGGATTATCTCATACGAAAACCCCAACCTCTATTGGCGTTTTGACTCAAAAACCTTTTGCACCCATATGTTCTCTAATATCCATTTAATAATAATAACAACAATAACGGGCAAATCATTAATCAAGCACGAAGTGTTTAGAAAATATTGCATGAAAACCGTTTGGTTATTTTTTTCATTTGATTTATTTTGCACACTCCGAAGCCAATATCGTGACTATCATGAAAAGAACGAAAATCACATGTCTGGGCATGAGAGGAGGAGATTCATGACAATGATTTATCGATTTTTAATAGATATTCTCGTTTGGAAATTTAAATGGCTATTTTAGATGATTTGTTTTTTAGTTTTATTTTGGCAAATTAACGGAAATAATGGCTCGTGTTGCGCATTTCCGTTGTTGCGAAAAAGAAACGGTTTAAAGGCAGAACTGAAGCGATGAAGTAAAATGATGCCATTAATTTTATCAAAAATTATTTATTTTAAAGCACATAAAGAAATTATATACAGTTAAGAATATTAAAAAAAGAAACTAATATAATTTTTCTTTTATAATTTCAGGTAAATTTTTGAATATCTTTTCTAACTCACGTAAGTTATTTTTGTTTAAATATCAAAATTAACAGAATTGTCAAGAAAATAAAAAAAAATAAAATAATTATATTTGGATTTTATGGGACTCATTAATTTCGACTCTATGTTGTGGGATTTAACAGAAGGAATGGGTCGAAAAATGCCATAGTCTACAAAGAATCCGTGACATGTTTCGCTAGTTATAAGGTTTGTAATTTGAAGAAAAAATAATAACCTTTGTGTGGAAGCTCCTGAAGAAAAGTTCCACTATATTCGAATTTTCAACCAAATCTTGTGTTTTTTGATGTATTTGAATGTCAGAAGTTGGAAAAAATCATTATTTCACATTTTAGGAGAATCATGCCTCTTCAAAATGTTGACCCTTTGTGGGGGAGGTACTAGAAGGAGTGACAGAAATATTGAAATGTGTTGAGTCCGAAAGTGATGGTATATGCATTTCTCATTTTATATTGCCCCGTTATGGGGAACGTGCCATAAGGAGTAGTTCGATATATCTCATCATAATATCAGATCTTGTGTTAATGAACAGATATAATTATTCAAAAATTTGAACCTTTGTGGGGAAGATGCTTGATCGAATGTGTCGATATTGTCTATTTTCGCACCTGGCCTACAAATGTTACAATTATTGGGATTTACATAATTTGCACAAATTTGGATAAATCTTTCTTCTTCTTTGAAAGTTACACTTGGCAAAACAAAAATCCAACAAAATATCGTCGCCACCAAAATAAGTATCGGCGTTTTGAAAGTTTATACTGAAAAGTCATCAAAATAAGCGAAAAGTGCCAATAAAACTCCCTCCAAAATCTCTCTCGGTATTTTGGTGATTTAAGGGGCATTATTCACCGGAAACGTTTCAAATTTTGAATTTAAAGTTCGTAATGGATACTACAGCCTATGACAGAAAATTGTCTGTGCAGGTCTACTTTCAGTAGTTTGATGATTTTAGCGACATTATTCGCCTATGTTTTTTAAGTTTCGCATTTGAATATTGCAATGGCTTATGACAAAAGTTGCCTATGCCGTTCCGCGTCGTCATATAGACCCAAACAAATTTCAAGCCTCTATCCTAAATATTGCGAAATATATCTCAAACTATAGGATTCCTTTGAATATGGCCAAAAGTGTATAAGGGCCTCAACAACAGTTGGCCAATGAACCCAAAACTGCTTTGGCGTTATAATCTAAAAATCGACCTGTCATTTTCCACAATCTTGACTAGCCATTGTATAGCGAATAGGAGAAAACTGCCAAGTTTTTCGAAAATTCATATTTTGGCCTTAAAGCTGAAGGTAAAAAAAATCGTGAATTTTTAAAAATATTTTAAATATTTTATTAAAAACATATATTTTTAAAACTATATAAAAATCATAGAAATAAAAAAAAATATTTTTGAAGCCAACACAAAAAATTGGATATTTTTTTTTTAAATTAAAAAAATATAAATATATCGTTCATTTACTCAAAACATTTTGATTATTGAGCACTACGAAATATTTTTTATAAACAGAAGGTCCTTAAGAAGTACAGCGAATAGGAGAAAACTACCAAGTTTTTCGAAAATTCATATTTTGGCCTTAAAGCTGAAGGTATAAAAATCGTGAATTTTTAAAATATTTTATTGTAGATTTTTAAAACTTATATTTTTAAAACTATATAAAAATCATAGAAATTAAAAAAAATATTTTTGAAGCCGACACAAAAAATTGGATATTTTTATAAGAAAATAAATATATCTTTCATTTACTCAAAAGATTTTGTTTAATGAGCACTACGAAATATCTTTTATATACAGAAGGTCCTTAAGAAGTTCTTCTATATACGACAGAAGAGGTCTTCTTTTCTCGGAAGAAATTTAGATGGTCTTCGATCTCTAGAAAGATTTGGAATGTTTACTGCCCATATGAAACTTCCGTAAAGTCTTTTATATATATATATTTTTTAAAGGCCCCATATCTGCTTAATGCCAATCAAAAGTTCTCTAGTTCAAGAACCTTTTTTTAATTTTCATCTGCATTAATACTTCAATGGAATCGTTTTTCCTTAGAAGGTCTTCTGTATATTGAACCACCATTTAGTTGTTGTAATGGAACTCTTTTTCGATTTTAGCTTCAAAAATATCTCTCAATAATTTTTTTGAGCTTTTTTGTTCGTTGCAAATTTTTTGCTCTCAATTTCCAAATGCCAAAAGTCGATTTCAGATTGCGATCTCATCTGCATCTTACTTGTAAAATATCTAATATATTTTTTTTTTTGCATCTGTTCTCAATGTTGGCTAATCTTATGTTGATCATACAAATACAGAAAATGTCACAGTTCTATTCGACCAATATGTCATTGGATAATAATTCGAAGGCTATCAAGAAAATGCAGAGCTAGAAAATTGTCTTAGCTCTAAGCACAATATCCAAGTTATATTTTACATTACAAATGTGAACATAATCATAGTGATTTACTACTATGCTCGGCTTAGTTACTGGTTTACATTCTTGATCGCCAAGTTGTTGGCAATAGACCAGTTCCAAAGTAGCTAATGGCAGCAGCAGTTGGTGGAAAAACTGGTTTTCTTTAATGATTTTTTTTATAGAACAATTGTTGGTATGAATAATGAAATTGAAAATTAAAAAAACATTAAAAAGTTGTCTATTGACATCATTGGTGGCTGTTAAAGTAATGGATAAAAGAGAACCAATAATGAAACTGAAATTGCAAAGTAGATTTTTTATATATTTTCTTTTCTTCTTCTTGAGACCAGCCAGGGCCTCAATTATCGTTCTATGGGAAGAAATGTCAAACTGAAAAAATATAAATAAATATTTTTTATTTACTTATTTTTCGTAGAGCAGGAATCCATCCCAGAAATTTAAATAAAAAATATTTTTCAAACGAACTAATTTTCTGGGACATGGACCAAAGGACTAATTAAACAAAATATTTAGGAAAATTATATAAGTCTGGAGTATGGCCAATGGGGGGCTTAACCTCATATTGCTATTATTTGTAAAAATAATTTCCATTCAAATTCCGAATAAAGGAAAGGTACGATAAGCAAGGAAACTTCAAAAGTCGGACGGGGCCGACTATATGATACCATACACCACTATGCGTATTTAGTAGAACTCCCGTAACAATAAATTTTGTATTAGGAATTTATATGAAGTAGATCATACCACGTATGAACCTTATTCGAATGCCTACCATGGGTTTAGAGTAGTCACAATTTGGGAACTATATCGAACTCTGAATCGATTTTAAACACATTTGACAGAGGCAATTGTACTTCTAGTACCAAATAACTTTACTGTATGGTGCATCATATGACTTCGATAAGAATTATATTAAAACATATTCATTAGAGCAATAGATACCGGACCGAGTTTCAACAAATAGTAAAATCGGGTTGAATACGAAAAAATATATCCAATTTGGGCTGATAGTGAATATATGGGGGACAACAACAGCAAAATCAGGTGAATATACAGGGTGAGATGAAAAATTTGCAACCACCATCAGACTGCTGTAATTTCTAAGCCACTCGTCCGACAGCTGTTAAAATTATTCCTGTGGTAGCTCATTATATTGTTTACAAGAGTACAAAAGCATTTTGGTGAGAATTTTCCTGAAAAAAAGTTATTCGTGATGGAATTCAAGCGTGATAGTGTGATTTCTTTATATTTGGTTGGAAAGGCAAAAGTGGCTATCGTTAGAGGACACCAGCATTTAAATGAGAATAAATCTTTTGTATCTCATACCATCGCTCGTTACCGTGTTACTTGTAGCGTAGCCCGACGTCAAGGAAGTGGACGGAAGAAAACAGCAACATCAGCAGAAATGGTACAAAAAGTAAAGAAGCGACTTGATCGAAACCCGCGTCGCCATTCGGCAAATATTGAAAAATGAGCTCGGGGTAAAGCCATTGAAATTCCAAAAAGTGCAAGAACTTACACCGCAATAGAAAGGAAATATACTCAAAAGAGCTAAAGAGTAGCTTCGCTTGGCCGAAAGTGGTGAACTGCCGAATTTGGTTTTCTCCGATGAGAAAACATTTGTCGTCCAGCAGTTTGTAAACAAACAAAATAATTGTGTTTACTTGCCAAAGAGGTCAGTTATGCACCTTCGGGTGGCCACCAGAACTCAAGCGCCGGCCATGGTGATGGTGTTATGGCCCTCATAATAGCCGATGGTCGCTCTCCGTTCGTATTAATCGACCATGACAACAGAATAAATGCCGAATATTATCGCGAAAATATTCTGGAGGGTGTATTAAAGCCTTGGGCACGCAATGATTTTGGCCGCGGACCTTGGACATTCCAACAGGACTTATCACCATCGCACTTAGCACCCGCCACCCAAGAAGGTTTAAAAAATTAGGTTCCTCGCTTAATTTCCAGCTCACAATGGCCACCAAAATCTCAGGATACCAATCCGTTGGACTATTGTGTCTGGAGTATTTTGGAATGCAAGGTTGGCACTAGAAAATACCAAAGTGTCGATCACCTCAAGCAAGCGCTTCGCCGGTAGTGAGCCAAAATACTGCAGAGCAACATTCGGGCAGCATGTGACGGTTTCCTTTGCAGTTTGAAGGCCATAATTCGTGGCAAAGGTGACCAATTCGAACAAATCTAAACTTATTCTAAAATATGATGCTATTTCCGACATTTTTTGCTTCATTCAATAAAATTTAAAAAGAAATTAAAAAATATGACTTTTGACTGTTGCAGTTTTTTATCTCACCCTGTATATGAATTCGATAAGATATCTGAACCAATTTTCACCAAAATTTTAAATACTTACTTCTGGTCTAAATTTCGTCTGGTTTGCTATTAGCCATTTGGTACACAATAAACCTAAAATCGGATAAAGATATATATGGAAGCTACATCCATATATAAACCGATGTTGACAATAATTTAGGAACTTATTTCTGAGCTGTATCTGATATCTAGTACCAAAGACCATTGTTGTGGAGTGCATATTATGTGCACATGAGAGCTATAGCTATATCTGAACCGATTTTCTCCAAATTTGTAGTACTTGTTTCTAGGATGAATTCAGTTGAAATTGTCATAATTCAGTCTATTTGGGCTGATATTAGCCATTTTTCGCCCAATGAACCTGAAATCAGAAAAAAATATACATATGGAAGCTATATCCAAATCTGAACCAATCTTGACAAAATTTTAGGCATTTATTTCCGAGCTGTATCTGATAGGTACCATAGGTATCATTGTTATGGGGTATATTACGCATATGAGGGACTTAAACCGCAAATTGGATGAAACATTTTTATGGAAGCTATAGCTATATATGAATCGATTTTCGCCAAATTTAATGTAATTGCTTCTAGACTGAATTCGGTCGGATGTAGCAAAATTAAGGTCAATTGGTCTGATATTGGCCATTTGGTGCACAATTAACCCGAAATCGGCTGAGCTAAATCAACATTGCTTGGAAATTTTCATCTCAATCGGATAATGAATGCGACCTGCATTTTGTTCCCAGAAATACATGGACAAACGGTCGGATGGACGGACTGACTGTCATGCATAAATCAACTCAAAAAGTGATTCTACGAAGATCCTCAAAAGTAACTATGGGTTTATTTCGCTTCCTTCTCCATTACCACTGTGTGGTGTAGGGTTTAAAAAAATGGAAAATAAGCAACGCTGGTTTATTCGATTCAATTATTTTTTGAAAAATGCCGCTCATAATAAAAAATCTCTTTTCTTTCTTTTATAATTCATTCGCGTATACAAAACTGCTGAAACATTTTCGTTTATTTTCCTATTTTTGTTCCTCATTCCTCAAAATTGTATAATTGTTGCTATTAATGTCGTTATTAGTTACACATCGATGCATTTTGAAAAAAAAAACAAAAACCAAAAAACACGTCGTAAATTTCATTGAACCTTACGGTGACACCTACGCAGATAGCTTGTCAGGTACGAAATACAACAACAACCAAAGCGTAATGCTTGAGCCCAACACCAACAACAAATATGTCATGTGAACTTTATAACTTAGCATAAAATGTCAATACACTTTGAATTGTCAACAACGGCATGATGATGTTGATGATTGTTGCCTGTCTCTTGATAGATTGATAAAACAAATAACTCAAAACAAATGGAAATTAATGTGTTTGACCTGTAGTAACCCTGGCTTAGTTTGTTATTTTCAGAAATTGTTGGAGCTGTTTTTTTTGTATTTTAAGAATAGTTTCATTTTATTGACATTGGAAAAATTCCAGTCAAAGTTCACAGCAATAAAATATATTTTTGCTTAATATTTAAATTTTTGAAATATTTGTTTTGTAGTATTTATGCAGAACTTATAAAAATAAAAACAAGTTCCTTTTCATGTTGCAAAAAA
This sequence comes from Musca domestica, assembly GCF_030504385.1. Lineage (NCBI taxonomy): Eukaryota > Metazoa > Arthropoda > Insecta > Diptera > Muscidae > Musca > Musca domestica. The sequence goes on from NW_026712235.1 coordinate 1,057,820, forward strand.
TTATTCTTGCATAGGTCACAAAACGTGTTAATATTTAGGATGACATATGTGGGTATAACATAGAGAACCACTTAACAATCTAGTTTTTTTTTAAAATTTTGAAAAAAAAATCGATTTAAAATTCCGAGCTCATGAAACTGATTCCAAGCTCTGTTGGAAAAAATAGAAAAAAAATATGAATTTAAAAATCCACACTTTATAGAAAAAATTATATATTTAAAAATCCACTTTTTTATAATAAATTATAAATTTAAAAATCCACGTTTTTTTTTTATAAAAAATTGCTTCATGCTTCATATTCAAAATGTTGACCCTTTGCGGGAAGGTACCAGAAGGAGTGGACCGATATACCCCATCATCACACCATGCCTTGATTTAGTAGAAATAATGGAACGTGTGTAATATGAAAAGAACCGGATGCTTATTTCGGATTTTATGATCGTTTTGTTTATTCAAAATGTTGACCCTTTATGGGGGAGATACCAGAAGGTTTAAAAATTATAAATTTAAAAATCCATGTCTTATAGGAAAAATTATAAATTTAAAAATCCACGTTTTTTTATAAAAAAATATTATAAATTTAGAAATCAACATTTTATAAAAAAAATTAAAAATTTAAAAAGCCACTATAACTTTCCAGTACCTCCCAAATATCACAATTCCGGATCACTCCTTACCAAATTTAGTACTATTTAGTACTTTTCAAACAACTATAGTACACATTTCCAAACCCAACTCCATATCATAACCACAGACCCTATGAGTGGCATATATCTTAAATTTGTAATTTACACGATTGTAGTTTGTATGGTATTTAAAAAAAATCAATTAAAAGTCCACGTTTGTAGCTCTGCAGGTCTTGGAAAAAATTAAATTTAAAAAATCCACGTTTGTAGCTCTGCAGGTCTTGGAAAAAATTCAATTTAAAAAATCCACGTTGTAGCTCTGCTGGTCCTGGAAAAAATTTAATTTAAAAATCCAGGTTTGTAGCTGGGATGGTCTTGGAAAAAATTCAATTTAAAAATCCACGTCTGTAGCTCTGCTGGTCTTGGAAAAAATTTAATTTAAAAATCAAGGTTTGTAGCTGGGATGGTCTTGGAAAAAATTCAATTTAAAAATCCACGTCTGCTGGTCTTGGAAACAAATTTAATACAAAAATCCACGTTTGTAGCTCTGCTGGTCTTGGAAAAATTCAATTTAAAAATCCACGTTGGGATGGCCTTGGAAACAATTAATTATAAAAATCCACGTTTGTAGCTCTGCTGGTCTGGGAAAAAAATTCAATTTATAAGTCCACGTCTGTAGCTCTATTGGTCTTGGAAAAAATTCAACTCAAAAATCCACGTTTGTAGCTCTGATGTTTAAGTTACAAAAATTCTTAAAAAAATATTCTCTTAGAAAACGTATAAAAAAACAGTGACCCTCTCTTATCAGGCCATTCAAAAATAAACAAAAGACTTAAGACACGAACTTGATAGCTCTGCCCAAACACAGCAACTAAGGCCTCCTACATGACAATTTTTCACAATTGCATTTGATCAAACCAAGATAAAAATACCATAATCTAGCTCTCCTCGATTACACATGTAAAATACAATAACAACAATTTTCCATCTCTTTATGTATGTAAATGCCAACAACAACCTACTAAATATGCCATCAACATGGCAACATTCATTACTGCACCACACAACCACCATTAAATGATGCAATGGATACCCTCTCCGTCCACTATAAATCCAAAGAAAAAATATACCCAAAATTTCAAATGCAACAACAAATCAAAGCCAAATAGACAACCAGCCTGTCAGACAACCAATGCTAGCACTTCCACAAGAAACAAGTTGAAAAAAGAATTTAGTGGTTAGGCTTTGTTGCAAGTGTTCCAAGTGGGGACAAGAAGACTTCAAAAAAGGAGGAGGGGTGTTTTTTTATCAATTACCAATCATTTTGTTAGCCGACAACTTTGCAGCAACAAACCATAATAACTCGTGATACACGATCCTCCAAAACGCCAAAAAAAACAGCAACAACAACAAAAATAAACATCTCTCATTGCCTAGGCAAGTCTAGTATAACCACTTTACTGACCTTCTTCAAGACGTCTTGAAAAAGTGAATATTGCAATTTGTTGTCTATTGTGTGAGGCAGGCTTGTTTTTGTATATATATGTGTATAATTTATACAATTTATCCACCTGTGTTGGTGTGTGTGTGTGTGTATGAATTTGTTATTAGCCACAACAATATCAACAATTACAAACCAGTCGTTATTCTTTGTGCAAAAAAGAAAAGAGCTTTTGTGTGTGTGTAAGTTTTGCAAACCTCTTGAGTGCCAACGAAAAATGCCGGTAGCTGGTGTATTGGGAATGAATATTTATCTAAGAGCACTTGTGAAAATCGAGGTTGAATTAGCTTTTTTATTTGGTTTTGTAAACTCAAAACAAAAACCATGGGTTTTAATCAATAATGGTACTTGTGGTTGGTTTTAAGTGGCCATTCTTAAAACAAAAAGAACACAACGGAAATAGAATTTCAAAATTATGGATATGGAGAGAAGGTAGCACAGATGTACGAATATATTTTGAAATATTACATTCAGTATTCGATACAGACAAAAAGTATTGTGGGATTATTTTTATACCCTACAACGCAATGTGTTGGGAGTATTATAAGTTTGGGAGTATTATAAGTAGTCTGGATGGTATTTAAAAAAAATTAAATTTAAAAATCGACGTTTGTATTTTGAATGGTATTTTAAAAAAATCAATTTTAGCTCTGCTGGTCTTGGAAAAAAAATCAATTTAAAAATCCACGTTTGTAGTTTGGATGGTATTTCAAAAAAATTCAATTTAAAAATCCACGTTTGTAGTTTGGATGGTATTTCAAAAAAAATCAATTTAAAAATCCACGTTTGTAGTTTGGATGGTATTTCAAAAAAAATCATTTTATAAATCCACGTTTGTAGTTTGGATGGTATTTCAAAAAAAAATCAATTTAAAAATCCACGTTTGTAGTTTGGATGGTATTTTAAAAAAAAAATCAATTTAAAAATCCACGTTTGTAGTTTGGATGGTATTTCAAAAAAATTCAATTTAAAAATCCACGTTTGTAGTTTGGATGGTATTTCAAAAAAAATTCAATTTAAAAATCCACGTTTGTAGTTTGGATGGTATTTCAAAAAAATTCAATTTAAAAATCCACGTTTGTAGTTTGGATGGTATTTCAAAAAAATTCAATTTAAAAATCCACGTTTGTAGTTTGGATGGTATTTCAAAAAAAAATCAATTTAAAAATCCACGTTTGTAGTTTGGATGGTATTTTAAAAAAAAAATCAATTTAAAAATCCACGTTTGTAGTTTGTATGGTATTTCAAAAAAATTCAATTTAAAAATCCACGTTTGTAGTTTGGATGGTATTTCAAAAAAATTCAATTTAAAAATCCACGTTTGTAGTTTGGATGGTATTTCAAAAAAATTCAATTTAAAAATCCACGTTTGTAGTTTGGATGGTATTTCAAAAAAATTCAATTTAAAAATCCACGTTTGTAGTTTGGATGGTATTTCAAAAAAAAATCAATTTAAAAATCCACGTTTGTAGTTTGAATGGTATTTCAAAAAAATTCAATTTAAAAATCCACGTTTGTAGTTTGGATGGTATTTTAAAAAAATTAAATTTAAAAATCCACTTTTGTAAGTGGGATGGTCTGGGAAAAAAAATTCGCTATAAAATCCACGTTTGTAGCTCCGCTGGTCTTGGAAAAAAATCAATTTGAAAATCCTCGTTTGTAGCTATTCTAGCTAGCTGTGTTTGTATGTCCGTCCGTCTTTTCGTCTGTCAATGTTTATTGGAAATAACAATACAATTCGTAATTTTGGCCCAATCCTCACGATCCACATATAGTTGGGGTTAAGATCAGAATAGAAGCATATTGGAGATGATTCTGAGGTATTTAGGGGTTGAAATGAACCAAAAACAGTTTATTTTTTCTGATTTTGCAATTTTTCATGCGGAAAAAGTTTAAGACAGGGCAGAAGCCAACCAATTTGGATGATCATTGGATAATATTTAGAGGGCGATAGGGTCAATAACTTTTGTGTAAAAAAAAAAACCTTTAAATTACCATGATACTGGCAGCGTAGCCCGGCGTCAAGGAAGTGGATGGAAGAAAACAGCAACATCAGCAGAAATGGAAACCCGCGTCGCAGTGGCCGAAAAATGGCTCGTGAGCTGAACATATCGCAATATTCCATTCGGCAAATATTGAAAAATGAGCTCGGGGTGAAGCCATTGAAATTCCAAAAAGTGCAAGAACTTACACCGCAACGGAAAGAAAAAAAGAGTTGCTTCGCTTAGCCAAAAGTGGTAAACTGCCGAAATTGGTTTTCTCCGATGAGAAAGCTTTCGTTGTCCAGCAGTTAGTAAACAAACAAAATGATCGTGTTTATTTGCCAAAGAGGTCAGTTGAAAATATGCACTTCGGTTGGCCACCGGAACTCAAGCGACGGCCATAGTGATGGTGTGCGCTGCCGTAACAGCCTATGATCGTTCTCCGCGGCATCAGAATAAATGCAGAATATTATGGCGAAAGTATTCTGGAGGGTGTATTTAAGCCTTGGGCTTGCAAACATTTCGGACGCATACCTTGGACATTCCAACAGGACTATGCACAATTGCACTCAGCACGCGCAACCCAAGAATGTTTACAAAATGAGGTCCCTCGCTTCATTTCCAGGGCACAACTGCCACCAAAATCTCTGGATACCAATCCGCTGGCCTATTGTGTCTGGAGTATTTTTGAAAGACAGGTTGGCATTAAGGAATGGGCCAAAATACCGCAGAGCAACATTCGGGCAGCGTGTGACGGTTTCATTGGCCGTTTGAATGCCATAATTCGAGCCAAAGAGGTTAGCTGAAAATGTGCACCTTCGGGAGGCCACCAGAACTCAAGCCGCGGCCATGGTGATGGTAAAGGGCCAAAATACCGTACAACTGAAAAAAGGTTGGACCGATTTGAACATTTTCACCAATTCAGAATGGCCTTTTAGCAGAAAAAATCTAACAAAATCACATAAAATATGCCAATAGAAACGAAGAAGACTCTCCCAGAGCTCTTATTGGCATAAAAACTTTAATAAAGGATTTTATTATTTTATAGACATACATCTTTTCATGAGATATTATAATGATAGAAGAATTCTGTCTATTCATAAAAGACACTTAAAAAGGCTGTTGTCCAAAACGGAAATTAGTTGCGCTTAGCTTAAATGATTAATAAATATAACAAAAAATGATTTAATTACCAATTTGCATTTTGAATTAAATTAAAGCATAACTGTCACGCACACAGCTGTCTAGACTTCCGAAAATTGGTGTGAATTGATCAAAAGCTTTCAGAGAGATAAATAACATTTTATTTTTCTCTCTCCCTCTCTCTCTCTCTCTCTCTGTTTTGTTTCATTTTCCGTTTGCAATCGAAAATTCACTTTTCAAATTGAAAATGAAATTGTTTTGGTTTTCTTGGGTTTTGTTGCCGGGCATGGATATTAGAGACCGTTTAGCGTGTATTATCTATGGCTATATTAGCTTTGGATCTTAGCCTTTAAACAGGCTCTGGCTATGAAAAAACATAAAAAAGCCGGTGAAATAAACAAAAAAGTAAAGAAATGAAAACCAAGCAACCACACTCACACATAAAGTTGAACTAGGTCAACAAGCAACTGGCCGAATGTGCGAATGTGTGTTTTTTGCAAATCTGGCCATAAGTGTTCATTGACTAGCCAGCCAGCTAGTCAGTCGGTCGGTCAGCCATGGTAACAGATAACATTACATGGATGTGAGTCAATATTATTTCAGTAGCGTTGGATTCTTTTAAAACATTACTGGCTGCCTGGCTGATGTCGGTTTGTTGTGGTATTTTGGTTGGTCGTTTTTTTGTGGTTATTTTTTAAAGCCACTGCCAAGACAGTGGCATAATCCGGTGGAAGTAACACTTGCCGAACGAAGCCAAACAAAAACCACAACAGTCACAATTTGGCTATGGATTTTCTTTGCTGGAATTTATTTTATTTATTTATTTATTTTTTTTGTAGATGACTTTTGTTATTGTTTTCTTGTCACGTTTAAAGTTCGCACATTTTGACAGTTTGACATGCATTCGCCGACAGTTTAAATGGCCCGAGAGAGTGTGTCTAAATGGAAGAGAGACACAAGAGTTTGAAATGACAGCCAGTTATGATGCATTGTTGAGGTTGTTAATCCATTTAGTTTGTTAAGTAATTACTGTCGGCATTTATTACAACTAAAAGCCGGGCTATAAATAATTGCTTAATTAGGTTGAGGTTTTGTGCATTTTTTTTTTTTTTTTTTTTGGAGGCTGAGACCTGTGCCAAATTAAGGGGAATTATAATGTGTAGGTGTGATACTCTGAAATTTAGGTAAATTATGTACATCAAACTTACATTGTTTATTGATTGACAGGAGATAATTTGAAAGTTGTGGTCCAAAAATGATAAAGCAACTCATAGGGACTTTTATCGTCCTCCAAAATTATAATTAAAAATCAACGATTGTAGTCCAAAAAAATTTATTTTAAATATAAGATGATAGTTTTGCTAAGTTTTTCAGAAATAAACAAGGGTTCTTTTATTGGCAAAAATTGATGATATTTTTTTTAAGGTAAATATTGATTTTACAAATTTCTTTTGTTTCAAGACTCACAATAAAATTTGATCTAGAATTATTCGTACTTTGACACTTTTCCCAAAAAATGAAGTCTAAGGCGAGATTTTGACTTGGATTGAATAAATGTTAAATTAATAGTGAAAAAGCAAACACATGATTTTCACTTGTGGTAAGTGTAAATTTCGAATATAACTTTAAAATATAACTATTGTACCTAGACATATAATTTATTCTGAATTTTATAGTGAAATTTGTGTAGAACATTTCTTTTTTCCTCGACCTTTTCTTTTTTTTTTTTTTTTTTTGATCAATAAAACAATAACATCAATGTTCCAAAAAAAAATCCGAAAATATTCCCTAATTTTGTTGATCAATTGGACTGTTTTCGACTTGACTCCTGAAAGTTATATAAAAAAAAAGGTCGAGGAAAAATTGATCAATAAAAATAGTAAAAATTTTAGTTTTTTTTTTTTTTTTGAAAATTGATATTTTTATATTTTTGATCGAAAATAAAGCTGATGAAAAATTGATAAAAAAATAAGAAAATATTTTCGGATTTTTTTGGTAACATTGATGTTAATATATTTTGGTTGTACAATGGAAAAAAAAGATGTATTTTCTTTGGTGACTTATAGTGAACTTCACTGAACAATATTTTTGTCTTTAACGTCATCCTTCTAAAATTATGCTTTGTAGGAGATTTTGGCATAAACTCACATAATGTACGAATTTATCATTAAAATGTATCTTTAATATATATGAATGTCAAGCATTTTGATAAGGTTGAGTTAATGTCTTCTAGGACCTATAGTAAAATTTTATGATAAATAATTTTGTAGAATATTTTGACTTGCTACGATACCATTTAAAGGGAGGTTTTACCCATATTTTCGAAAAAGAACCAAAAAGATCTCTTTGTTGAATCGCTTGATGGTTACCGTTTTAGATCGAAATAATCCTCGTGTTAATATCTGCAATATTGCCGAAGACAATACATACCACGGGTTCCAAGGAATCGTAGTCCGAAATATTGAAAAAATGTGGAAGAGGGGGGACCTTCCCTATCTATTTAGGTTACTTGTAATGTAATCTTTAAAAGAGCGGATATACGTGTCATCTGTTTTTGCTAGCCCTTGTAAACAATTATTAAAAAATCCACATATATAGATCTGCTAGTCCTTGAAAACCATTCTTTAAAAATCCACGAAATCCGCGAAAGGAAATATTTAAAAATCCACGAAATCCGTGAAAGGAAATATTTAAAAATCCAGTTTTTTAGATCTGACAGTTCTTTATAAAAATTATTTAAAAATCCACAAAATCCTAGAAAAAAAATTATTCAAAAATCCACAAAATCCTAGAAAAAAAAATTATTTAAAAATCCACGAAATCCTAAAAAAAATTCTTTAAAAATCCACGAAATCTTTGAAAAACCCCACGTTTATAGAACTGACTGATCCTTGAATAAAACTAATTTAAAATTCACATTTAAAATCCTTATAAAATTATTTCAAAATCATTGTTTATAAACCTGGCAGTACCAGAAAAAATTGTTTAAAAATCTACGTTCAAAGTCATTAAAAATTTGTTAAAAAATCTACGATTAAAGTCCTTGAAAAAATTATTTTAGGTCCACATTTAAAGTCCTGAACAAAATAATTTTTAAATCCACGTTTATATATCTAATAATCCTTAAAAAATATTTAAATATATTTTAAAATCCTTAAAAAAATATTCCAAAAAAATACATCCAATCCTTAAAAAAAATATTTGAAAATCATTGTTTATAAACCTGCAAGTCCTTGAAATTTTTTGTTTAAAATTCTACTTTTAAAGTCCTTGAAAAAAAAAATTAAAAATCCACCTTTAAAGTCCTTGGAAATATTCGAAGATCTTGAAAAAATAATTTTAAAATCCAAGTTTATATATCTAATAGTCCTTGAAAAAAGAACATTTAAAAATCCATGTTTATATATCTAATAGTCCTTGAAAAAAGAACATTTAAAAATCCACGTTTAAGAAATCCTTAAAAAAATTATTTTAAAATATTAGTTCTTAGATCTGACAGCCCTTGAAAAAACATATTTAAAAATGTACGTTTAAAGTATAAAAGTTTAAAATCCTTGAAAAAAATGTTTAAAAATCCACGTTTATATGTCTCATGGTCCTTGAATATTTCGAGGATATTCAAAATATTTATTTTTAAATCCTTCTTCCTCTACAAAGACATCCTTGTAAATTTTCTGTAGGTTGAAGTTCCTTTTTCCCTAAGAAATTCTACCAAAGGAACCTATTTCATTGACTCTGTCAGAACCGATATTTTCTTGTTACCATTCTCCAAACCCATAACTTCCTTACAATCAGCATACAACTTTGTTTAAAACCCCACATATCAAGGTAATTAACATTCACCTCTACGATAAATCAATGCGATCGAATGACATTTTTTGCACAATTAACCTTCAAGGCACTGGGGACAATGTCGCCCCAATACCAACCCTCACAACTGGTAACAAGATCACTTTAAATTGTATCTCCACGATTTACATAAGTGATAGGAGTGCAAATAAACCAAAGAGAAGTAATGCTCTGACATTACCATGACCTTGAAAAAATCAGCGACCAAAAGAGGTGACAGGTAGATACTTTGCAGTCTGATGACATTTAAGTGCAATGCATTAAATTTCAAGCTGCAATCTGGAAGCGATGGTTATCGTCCAACCAACGTCCATCGTTCACCAGATGGTTATTAAGCAATCTTTTGGCGATTGTGCAGAGGTCTTCTTCTTTTCGTTCCACAAAAAAGTGTCATCTGTATGAAATGTTGTTTGGTTTGTTTACTTCGTGTTCCCCTTGGAAGTTCTCCATTGTGGTAAACAACTTCAAGAAGACTCAACGGACGACAACAAAAAACAGTCATAAAATGCTGTCATAAAAAACGAGGTGTAATGTTGCCGTTGTAAATCATGTTAATGCTTAAATAATGGCATTTTGAATTTACTTTAATGACAGCTGGTTGGTCAATTCGGCAGAAGCCTGACAAATATGCCAACCGAAATGTTTTTAAACATAATAATAATTAAATAAAAATTGTCAACAACATACTTGGGCTGGCTAGTCATTTTGTGTAGTGGGAATCTCAGAAAAGATGCTGAAGGGGAGAAATTATTTTTTTAAGCAGCGGAAGGAAGTTGATGGTTGATTAACATGCAATACTTGAAGAAACGCTTTGGGTGTGAACTTAAGATAGAAAATAAAGGAAAATTTCTATTTGGAGAATTTAAAAAAAAATCACATTTTTTTAGGATTTCAAAGAATAATTCAAAATTGCAGAACTCTTCGGTAAGCAATGCCACTGTTTCACAAACTTCTTTTAAATTAAAAATGGAATGGATATTCAAAATTTTGACCCTTTGTGGGCGAGGTACCAGAAGAATCCCTATCATCTCTTTAACATATCATGTTTTAATGAAAATATTGAGATGTGTCAAGTCTGAATGGAATAGGGCGTTAATTTTACGTTTTATGAGCTACATAGATTTTAAAAATGTTGACTTTTATGTGTGAGAGGTACCAGAAGGGGTGGGCCGACCTCTACCATATTTATAAAATATGCTGTGTTGATGGAAATATTGAGATGTTCCAAGTCTGAATGGAATCGGATGTTAATTTCGCGTTTTTTGTGGGAGAGGTACCGGAAGGAGTGAACATATACAAACCATCTTCATCTCAGATCTAGTGTTAGTAGAAATAATGGGATTTGTAAAATATGAAGAGAATCGGATGCTAATTTCGGATTTTATAATTGTTTTGTTTATTCAAAACTTTGACCCTTTGTATCGGATGTCGATTTCGCGTTTTATGAAATTCATGGATATTCAAAATTTTGACCCTTTTTGGATGGATGGAGTTTTAGTAGAAATAATGGGATGTGCGAAATATGAAGAGAACCGGATGCCTATTTCGTATTTGGTTGTCGTTTTGATTATTCCTAGCTTTGGTCCGAAATGGCCCGATCCCTATCATCTTTATAATAGATCTTGTGTTGATGGAGATAATGAGATGTGCCAAGTCTGAATGGAATCGGATCTTAATTTGGTATTTTATGAGCTTCGTGGGTATTCCTAATTTTGACCCTTTGTAGGGGAGGTGCCAGAAGGAGTGGACCGATATATTCCATTTTCACACCAGATCTTGGGTTAATAAAAATATTTTTATATACGTAATTTGAAGACAATCAGACTCTTACATCACATTTTATAACAGTTATAAATATTCAAAATTTTGACCCTTTGTGGGAGGTACTTGATGGAGTGGACCGATATTATCCATTCTCTCACCTGACGTAGCACTGACGCAAATATTGGGATTTGCAAAGTGGGAGCAAAATTGGATTATTTTTTATCTTTCAGTTCAGTATTTTTTTTTTTTTTTTGTAAATTTCGACCTTTTGTGTGGGAAAGTACCGGAAGGAGTGGCCAGATATTGACCATCTCCGAACATGATCTAAGTTTGATAATAATATTACGATGTACCAAGTTTGGACCAAATCGGATACTCCTTTCGAGATTTATCATGCGTACCAGCCAGACAGACAGACAAAAGTCGCTAGATCGACTCCAAATTTTCTGAAACTGATTTGGTCGAAAGACAACCTTGATCTAAGATCGCTTTTTCGACGAGGCACGTTTTGGTCGTATCAAATGATGCATACCCTCCCTAGCCATATGGCTGAGGGTAAAAATTAGGAAATCAGGAAAAATTATTTAAAGATTCACTATTATTGATCTTCAACAATTTCTCAGCAAATCCCCAAATTTTGTCCTTAAAACAATATTCAAAAATCCATGTTTATGGTCCATAAATAAATAATTTAAAAATCCATGACTTTAGACCTTAAAAAAATATTTAGAAAACCACTATATAGATCTTATAATTTTTAAAAATAATTCAAAAATCTACGAAATTTAGTTCTTAAAATATTTAAAAATCAAGAGTTTTGGAAAAATCAATAGATGGACGAACTATTTAAAAATCCATGATGTAGTTTCAAAAATGAACCGAAAATCCAAGGATTTAACCTTTCAAAAAAAATCTTTAAAAAGACACGTTTATAGATCTAAAAGTCTTTCAAAAAAATATATATATTGAATATTCAACATTTATAAATCAACAAAATAAAAATTATAAAAAGATTGAAATTTATGTATTAAATAGTCCTTTAAAAAATTATTCTTAAATCCTCGTATATTGATCTGATATTCCTTCAAAAAATTTTTAAAAAATCATGATTTTTGTGTGTGTGTTGTTTGGTCCGAAAAAGCTACTTAGTCTTCGAAGAATAAATTTTCTCCACCATAGAAGATTGAGGAGTGAAGAACAATTTTGGAATTGATTTTTCTTCCAATTTCTTGATATTATAATGAATATTTTTCTTATAGAAAAAATCATTATACACAGTAAGGCAGCAATTGCTTCTTTAGAAAATCATATGACAATAACAATTCAAAATTATTATCTCATAAATTACATGGAAAACTTCATACTGTTTTGATCATTCACTGTAAAAAATTACAAAAATCCATTTAAGATTGTTATCTAACTGACTACTTAGTTCGGAATTTTCCTCGATAGTATCAGTCCACTTTAGTTTATCTTTTAAGTAATAGTGGTTAATAGTTAAAAGAAATTATAGATTATAATTAATGGCTATTAACCTTATAAATGGCCTATTGTAAACAACATTAAGTTAAGATATATGGCTTACATTGCCAATCATTTTGCCAAATGTAATTTTTTTCACTACTGCTCTCTAAATCAATTTTGTGATTTTAAGATACAATTTTTTAAAAATGATAAAAATACATTTTTAAGTAAACAAAAACCCTTTTCCTATTTGGACTTGTTATTTCACATTCCATCGCATTTTTAATTAAGATAATAAACACAAAACTATTCCAATTAAAAAAATTCTCCTTAATGACATATTTTTGTAATTTTTTGTTTTGCAGGATCTTTACTACATCGCCTTTGGCTACCCCGAAAAGGAATTAAATAATGACATCGCTTTGGTGACTGGTGGCGGCAGCGGTTTGGGCCGTTTGCTGTCGATGCGCTTGGGCAAAATGGGCACCAAAGTCATCGTATGGGATATCAATAAACAAGGTAAGGCTATTTCGGTCTCGTTATGCATGTTTAGGAAGAAGAACAAAATTATTCATGGTGATAATTGAGATGAAAACTCTAGAATAAGAATGATATTGAATGCAAGTAAATTTCATAATATACTGTTAAAATTTTTAGTTAAACTTTTCAATATTTATCTGGAAATAACAATGTGTATTAAAAATATCCATATAGAAAATATAGATGCTTCGGGATATTCGTATTAGATAACAGAAAATGTGGAGACTTGTAATATAAAGGGATCATGGCGTAAAACTAGAATATTTGATCCAAATCATAAGTGCGAGATTTTCAAAAGTTCTTGCCTTCAGAACCAAAAGTTAACTCTCTCTGCTAAATTTGGGATTTAGAATCATACTTTCATGGTATTAAAAGCGTACCAATAATACCAAATGGTTTACACTTTAATTGTGAAGGCAGTTAAGATGGGAGGCATCGAAAAAAAGGTCTATTCAAATATTTACGGACATTTAAGGAATTTAATAAGGATTTGGATTAGAATATCGATGAAAATGTCAGAAGTGCTAATTTGGCCGGGAAGTTACTGTCTGCCTTCAAAGTATTTCTCGTTGAACATACACTTTGGTATTATAAACCAGTAAAGAAAGTCTTAAAGTCGGGCGGGGCCGACTTTATGATATCATACACCACTTTGCTAATTTAGTTGAGCTCCGCATAAAAATTAAAAGATTTTATGGGAGAATTCAATCATACACGCTATGATTATAATTATAACTTTAAGTTCAAAGGACTAAATATGCCGAAGTATTTGTATCTTTAAATTCGTACTTGTATTGCCCATTTGGTGCAAAATTAATTTGAAATCAGATAAAGATATATATGGGAGCTATATCCAAATCTGAACCGATCTCGATAAAATTTGGCAAAGATATTTCTGAGCTGTATTTGATATATTTCCCTGAATATCGTTGTTACGGAGTGCATATTACGGTTGTGGGTAACAAATATAACAAATCGCATGAATAATATATATGGAAGCTATAGCTATATCTGAACCGATCTTCACCAAATTTGGCATGCTAGCTTCTAGACTCAATTCGGTCGCCAAATTCCATCCCATTTGGGCAAATATTAGACTTATTAGTTTTGTGTACAAGAAAAGGTAAATCGGACGAATTCATATATGGGATCTATATCTAAATCAAAACCGATCTCGATAAAATTTAGCAAATGTATTTCTGAGTTGTATTTCATATATTTCCCAAAATATTGTTGTTACAGAGTGCATATTACGGCTGCGGAGGATAAAAATAACAAATCGTATGAACAATATATATGGGAGCTATAGCTATATTTGAACCGATTTCGATAAAATTTGGCATACTTATTTTCAGGCCTAATTTGGTTGTATGTGCAAAATTCCATACCATTCGACCTGATATTACACGTTTGGTGCACAATAAAAAGCAAATCGGACGAAGATATATATGGGAGCTATATCTAAATTTTGTCTGATTATCTGCAATGCATAAATCGACTCAGAATGTGATTCTATGCATATCATCAAAAGGAACTATGGGTCTATCTCGTTTCCTTTCGCCTGTTACAAACAAATACACAAAGACATAATACCCTGACCACCTTGTGGTGTAGGGTATAAAAATGTTATAATAGCCGAGTTCCACAAAATGGAAACATACGTCCCGAAATGCACTCCCTTTGGGCTGATATTAACCAAATAATGGCACAATAAACCTAAAATCGGATTAAAGATATATATGGAAGCTATATCCAAATCTAAGCCGATCTCGAAAAAAATTCGACAAATGTATTTCCGAGCTATATAAAATATCTGGTACAAAATATCATTGTTGTCGAACACATATTACGAATGTGGGTGACTTAAACACCAAATCGGATGAAACACAAATATGGGAGCTAAAGCTATATCTGAACCAATTTTTACCGAATTTGATGTACTTTCTTCTAGACTGAATTTGGTCGGATGTGCACAAAATTCTGGTAATTTTTACCATTTGGTGCACAATTAACCCGAAATCGGTTGAATATATATTTAGGGGAGCTATATTCAAATCTGAACCTATCTTGATACAAATTGGCAGAGATATTCCTGGGCTCTATCTAATATCTGATTCCTAACATCATTCTTGTGGGATGCATATTACGAATGTGGGGGACTTAAACAACAAATCGGATTAAACATATAAATGTGAGCTATAGCAATTTTTGAACCGATTTTCTCCGAATTCGATTTACTTGCTTCTAGACTGAATTCGGTCGGATGTACTAAAATTCAGGACTTTTGGATTGATATTGGCCATTTGGTGTACAATTAACCCGAAATCGGTTGAAGATATATAGGGGGGCTATATCCAAATCTGATCCGACTATCGATTATATATTTATAATTTGGAATCAGGAGGAACTTATATATGGTTTCCATGATTTCAACAATATACGATGGAAGAACTTGTACCTCTTAGGTTTTAGAACGTTTAAAATATATATATTTTTAATACCCTCCGCAATATGGTGTGAGAGGGTATGTATCATTTGAAACGGCCAAAATGTGCCTCATCGAAATAACGGTATTTGACCCTAGGTCCATTTGGACCAAATCCGTTTCAACACAATTGGAATCGATCTAGCGATATCCGTCCGTCACAAAGGGTTAAAATTTTAATATCCATGAAGCTCCTAAAACGCGAAATAAACTTTCGATTCAATTCAGCCTTGGGACATCTCAATATTTCAATCAACACAAGATCTGTTATAAAGATGGTAGAAATCGAACCTTTCCTTCTGATACCTCCCCCACAAAGGGTCAACATTTTGAATAGACAAAACGATTATAAAACCAGAAACATGCATCCGGTTCTCTTAATATTTCACACATCCCATCGAAATAATGTTTTTTTATTTCTACTACCACAAGATTTCCTTTGAAGATGGTATATATCAATCCACTCCTTCTGGTACCTCCCTCACCAAGAGTCAACATATTGAATATCCATGAAGCTCATAAAATGCAAAATTAACATCCGATTCCATTCAGACTTGGCACATCTCAATATTTCCATCAAAACAAGGTCCTTTATAAACATGGTAAAGATCGGACCTTTTTTCTGGTTTCTCCCACACATAGGGTTTACGATTTTGAAAAACAAAACGCTCAAAGAAAGCGAAATAAACATCCAACTCTCTTCAAATTTCGGTCGACTACATCTGGTACCTCACGCACATCCCACTACATAGGGGGCCAACAATTTCAACAGAAGTCAAAATATATTTAAATAATCGAACATTGACTGAGGGTATACATCTTTCCGCAAAACTGACTAATACGTTTTAATGTTTTTATACCCTCCACCATACTATGGAGGGTATATTAATTTTGTCATTCCGTTTGTAACTCCTCGAAATACTCATGTCAGACCCAACAAAGTATATATATTCTTTATCAGCGTAAAATTCTAAGACGATTTAGCCATGTCCGTCTGTCTGTCTGTGTGTCTGTCTGTCTGTCTGTCTGTCTGTTGTAATCACGCTATCTTTCGAACAAATTGAGATAGAAGGCTAAAATTTTGCACACATGTATATTTGGCCAGTAGGGAGGTTAAGTTCGTAAATGGGCCATGTAGGTCCAAGTTATCATATAGCCCCCATATAACTGTACCTCCCGATATTCAGTATTTTTATGATTTTAGCGACATTATTCGCCGGAATTGTTTCAAATTTGGCATTTGAAGTTCGTAATGAATACTACAGCCTAAGACAGAAAATTATCTGTGCAGGTCCATGTCTTCGTGTAGCCCCCATATAACGGTACCCCCCGATATTCGGTATTTTTATGATTTTTGCGACATTGTTTACCGGAATCGTTTCAAATTTGGTATTTGAACTTCGTAATGGATACTACATCCTAAGTCAAAAAATGAGCCATGTAGGTCCACTTGTTCATATAGCCCCCATATAACGGTACCCCCCGATATTCGGTATTTTGATGATTTTAGCGAAATTATTCAGCGAAATCGTTCCAAATTTGGTGTTTGAAGTTCGTAATAGATACTGCAGCATAAAACAGAAAATTGGCCATACAGGTCCACGTCTTCATATAGCCCCCATATACCGTACCCCCCGATATTCGGTATTTTGATGATTTTAGCGACATTATTTACAGAGATTGTTTCAAATTTCGCATGTGAATTTCGGAATGGATACTTCAGCCCATGCCAGAAAATTGTCTGTGCAGGTCCATGTCTTCGTATAGACCCCATATAACGGTACCTGCCAATATTCGGTATTATCATTTTATCGACATTATAACCAATTTTTTTAAGTTTCGTATTTAAATATTGTAATGGCTTATAAAAAATATTACCTACGAAGGTTCATGTCGTCGTATAGATCCTAATATAATAGCAACATTCGGTATTTTTAAGATTTTAACAAAATTTTACACGGATTTGATTGTTTTTGAGACTTACCAAATTCGTTTCAAATGGTGGAGGGTATTCAAAGTTCGGCCCGGCCGAACTTACAGCTTTTTTACTTTTTTTTTTTTTTTTTGAAAAAAAAAACTTTCCTCTTTGTCATTGCCATATTTTAATCCTTTTGAATTATTGACATTTCTCACCTAATAGAGCTGTAAATAGGCAGGACATTTTTAAAATAATATTTTCATTGCCTTTTTTTAATTTCTTTCTAGGCATTGATGAGACCGTCAAAATGGTACAAGAAGCTGGCGGCTACTGTAAAGGTTATGTTGTCGACATTTCTCGCAAAGAAGAAGTCTACAAAGCAGCGGAAGTCTTGAGACATGAAGTTGGTGATGTAAGTACACTCATATGTAACAACAATAATAAGTAGTCTCATTTATATGTATGTTTGTATGTCAGCATATATACATAGCTCCAATGACGATGGCATTGTTAACCTTCTTAAGAAATAACATAAGTGCTCTTATTATTTTACAAAAATTAATAATAGTTTTTTTCTGTGGGGTCTTTCCTCATACTCCACAAAGGCAAACATCTATATAATAATAAATGTAATAAAAATGTATGAATAAGTGGTTCGTAACAACAACAACAATTCCATAATTTCATATCATGTTACACATGACTTGATTTATAATCACAGTTACTGCCAGTGGGTTATTACCGGGTAATAAGTTTCCCTTTCATTGAGATGTGATATGGACTGAGCAAAAACAACAAAAACTGAAATTATTTTAAGATTAATGTAAAGCCATTTGTAACAACAACAGCTGTTTGTGAGTGTGTGTGTGTGTGTGTATTTAGCATGAGTGGCATGACAGCATGAAAAATGTCAAAGTCAGCATGATATGTAGCAGACGATGGTAGACAAAAAAAAAAAAATGAGCAAAACAAAAACAAAATGTTGAGAGCAACAGGCAGTTAGGTCTTCACTTTGTGAATATTAATTTTCACCATAATAATAAAAAAATCTGAAATTAATTTATCCCAGCACGCAAGCTTTAAGACTTAGGATTAAATACTACCTAAAGTTCCAAATCATATGGAGTCTTCTCTTATAATACTTTCCTGCTTGTGGTCAGACCTTGACCTACTTTAGAACTTCTGATTGGTGCTCTATATTTCTTCTTCCTCTTCTCTACATGGGAAGAGGAAGCTGATCGTTTTTTAATTCAATTATTAAGCATATTTATACCCTACAACACTATGTGTTGGGGGTATTATAAGTTTGATTGGGCCAGAATTTATGTAACACCTCGAAATATTGGTTTCCCATATAGGAAAGTATATATGGATCATCCTAGCTCGCCGAGCTGAGTCGATCTAGCTATGTATGTCCGTCCGTCCGTCTGTCCGTCTGTCCGTCTGTCCATGTTAATTTGTAATCACTCTACAGGTCGCAATTATGGCCCGATCTTCACGAAATTTTGAATGGAGGTCGGGGTCGGGCCAGAATAGAACCCTATTTCTTTCTTTTGCGGAATTTCGCATGTAGCTAGAGTTTAGGACGGGGAAGCCTACCAATTTGGGTGGTCATCGGATAATATTTAGCGGGTAAAATAGACCATATATTTTGTGTTGAAAAAATTCAAAATTTTTCATTAAACCGCGAATATTTTAAATCCCTGCGAAATCACAAAGCCATGACAAGGTTACTTCTGACCTTTACATTGATGTTAACATCCAAGAAATCAGATATATAGCAAAATATGTGCGATATATATGTCTATCAAAGAAGATATGCTTGAAAGATCTCTTATATGTCGAGAACGGCTGAACTGATTTCGACAGTTCTCATTAATTCAGAATGGCCTCTTGGCAGAAAAGAAAAAATGCCTAAAAAATTGCATAAAAATATCTCTCTAAAGACGAAAATATTGATTTTGTAACATTTTCTCATATTTTTTCCATTTTGTCATATTTTTGGCATATTTTCATTTTGAATTAAACATTTGGTAATATTTCTACAGCTAACAAAACTAAGTAGTTAGGATATCAGGATATCATATACAGATCGTATTTATGGCCCGATCTTTACGAAATTTTGCATGGGGATAAGATGAGGGTCAGAATAGAAGCCTACTCTTTTTGGAGACGATCGCCATATATTTAGGGGTTGAAATGGACCAAAAAACTGAAAAATTGTCGACAGGTCGTAATTATCGCCCGATCCTCGCGCACATTTGAAAGGGGGTTACCGGACATTGCAAAAGCCAAGCAGTTTTAGATGGCCATCCAAAAATATTCAATGTGTGAAATAGTTTGGCAACTTTTGTAGACAAAATACGAAAATGTCCATTCCAGAGACTTTTTCGAGAATTCACAAATACAGGAAAGACGCACTTCTGACTATTTCGTTAACGAATATAGTCAAATGTCTGTATCTCATATAGATGCGTTTCAGTCAAAAACCAATAATAAATGTTAATCTTTTGCCATTTCTAAGAAATTATAGGTCTTTGGGAAATATTGGTTCCAGATCTAGGAAGACCATTTAAGTGCAAGATCTACCAATAAATTGGAAATGAGCAAATTAGTTTACTTGTTTCAATTCGACTTAATATTGAATTGTATATTTTGTTATATTTTTTCACCTTACAACACAGATTGGGGTATTATATACAGTCTGCAATTATCGTCCGATATTCATGAAAATTTTCACAAGGGTAGGTATGGGCTCAGAAGGACTTGGCCTATTGTTTTCAAAGATGTCCGCAATATATTTAGGCGTTGAAATGGACCAAAAACAGAAAAAAATTCCTGATCACACAATTGAAAGCAATCGACACGCCTGAGAAAAGAGTAAGGACAGGGGAGAATTCTAGTATTTTGGATGACCATTGGATTATATTTAGCTCTAAAATGGACCACAACATCTAACAGCACTACATGGTAGTGCTCCGTGACATAATTTCAAAATCGAAATCTTCCAAAATGGATTTGGACCTAAGGGGGCTTCCAACATATTGTAGTGTTGTAGGGTATCACATGGTCGGCCCCGCACGACTATAGCCTTTGCTTACTTGTTTTTAAATGTAATTATATTGATTGGTTTACTCACAAGACTCAAGTTGATATGATTTTGAACTAGTTTTTCTTGCTTGCTTTTTCGAATGTAACTCAATATTTAATTAGGGAATTGTATTTATTTTTTACCTCCTCTTGACCAGCCAAGGGAGTCTTATTAAATAAAACAGCTCATTAGCCAGAAAATATACTAATTTAACAAAAATCTTGATAAAGGCAAACCACAATGGAATGTTCATACATGTCGTGCAAGGCATGTTAACAAAGGAAACAAAAGACTTAAGACACAAACCCTGCTGAGGAAACAACACAACATTTTAAAGAGAGAACTGCAACAAAAGGCATCATAATGAACGGCAAGACACTGTGATACTAGATGTTACTATATCACAGGGGGTACATAATTTGCGGTTGAACACTCGATATTGTAGGCCCAATTTTTCCCACGCAGTACCCTAAATTGTGAATAATCATACATTTCTAAGGTGTAGATCGAGCATTTCCTTCGCTGGAATAAAATCATGATATCGATAGTGATCAACAAATATGGCAGGGCTGTTAGTTTCGTTTTGTAAAATATTGCTCTCTTAATTAGAAATTAATATGTAGTTTAGCCGTTGGGCGAACGCTCCAGACTTAAGTAATTATCTGATCTGAATCTTCAGCAATAACAAAATAAAAACATTTATATTCAATAATTTTGAAATGTAAAATTTTGAAATCTTAATTTCCTCAATCACATCCTGTTTTCAATCCTACATCCCAAAATAATTTTTTTGTACCCTGAAAATAGAATTTCCGAATTTTATTGCCGACTTTTCAAACGGCTCTACCCACAGTGAGCTTTCAGAGTTTCGCCTAGACTTTGATTAATCGGCAGTCCGTCGAAAAAATCAACTACACTTTTCCAATGAATTGCACTTACATTTCGTATTTTTACGTTATTTTTATACCCTCCGCCATATAGCTTGAGTATACCCTCTCATTTGATATGGCCAAAAAGTGTCTCATCGAAATAATGGTTTTAGACCCCAAGTCTCTTTAGACAAAATTCAGGACATTTGTAGTCGATCTATCCGTCCATCTGTCTATCTAGCTGGCTGGATGGTGCGCACGACAACTCTCGAAGGTAGTATGCTGTTTGGTCCAAACTTGGTACCTCGTAATATTGTTATCAAACTTAGATCGAGTTCGAAGATGGGCAATATCGGTCCACTCCTTCTCGCACCTACCCCACAAAATGTCACATTTTCGAAAAATGTTCTGCATATAAAGGGTAACGATACTCCCATTTTGCTCCAATTTTGCAAATCCTAGTATTTGCATCAGTGCTAGGTCAAGTGTGGTCAAAATGGACAATATCGGTCCACTCCATCAAGTACCTCCTTTATATAGGGTAAAAATTTTGAATAATTGTGACTCTTATAAAATGTAATGTAAGAATCCGATTCTCTTCCATTTTCGCACATCACAATATTTTTATTAAGCCAAGGTCTGCTGTAAAGATGGAATATATTGGTCCACTCCTCCTGGTACCTCTCCCACAAAAGGGTCAATATTATAAATATCCATGAAGTTCATAAAACGTGAAATTAACATCCAATTCCATTCAGACTTGGCACATCTCAAATATCCACCAGCACAAGTTATAAAGGTGGTAGAAAACGGACCATTCCTTCTGGTACCTCCCCCACAAAGGATCAAAGTTTTGAATAACAAAAACTATCACAAAATTCGAAATAAGCATCCGGTTCTCTTCATATTTCACACATACCATTATTTCTACCAACACAAGATTTGCTGTATATATCGGTTCATCGCTTCTGGTACCTCCCCTACACAGGCTCAAAATTTTGAATATCCATGAAGCTCATAAAACGCGAA
The DNA here is from genome assembly GCF_030504385.1 of Musca domestica. Lineage (NCBI taxonomy): Eukaryota > Metazoa > Arthropoda > Insecta > Diptera > Muscidae > Musca > Musca domestica. The sequence continues at coordinate 1,080,081 of NW_026712235.1, forward strand.
ATTAACATCCAATACCATTCAGACTTGGTACATCTCAATTTTTCCATCAACACTTGATCTCTTATAAATATGGTAGAGATCGGACCATTTCTTGTGGTACCTCCCCCACAAAGGATCAACGATTTAAATAACCATAACGATCATACATTTCGAATCAAGCATCCAGTTCTCTTCATATTTCACACATGTCATTATATCTACTAACACAAGATCAGCTGTGAAGATGGGGTATATCGGTCTATCCCTCCTCCCCCACAACGGGTCAAAATTTTGAATATCCATGAAGCTCATAAAATGCGAAATTAACATCCAATACCATTCAGACTTGGTACATCTCTATTTTCCATCAACACTTGATCTCTTATAAAGATGGTAGAGATCGGACCATTTCTTCTTAGAGATCGGACCAATTTCCAATACTTATATATGTTATAACTTGGGAAACAAGTCGACCATAGTTTACAACATGTTATATCTAAATATTTTTCGTTAGCAGAAACCTGTGATGAATATGGAATTTATTGGCATAAAATTGGTTATAAATGTTCGATTGTCTTGTAATTTTGCCCATACCAATATTTTTATCTGTATTAGATGAAGTATGAAAATGGAATACTTCGGTCGACTATATCTGGTAACTCACTCACATTTTCTAAGAATTATCACAATTATCACATGTCTCTTTTGTTTTATATGGGAGGGCTCTCGAGTCACTCCAAAATTAGAGTGGAAGTTGAAACGCTCGCAATAGAGAGCAAGAGTTCACTCTGAGAGGGATATGGAGTGAACAATTTTTTTTCTGTAAGCGAGTGTGAGGATGTGAGTAAAAGCAAAAAGGTTTCGATATTGCTGTAGAGCAGAGCTAGCTTAAATTGTGTCGCAGACACTAACATCGAGAGAGTAACTCTCCCTCTCTCGGTAAATATTGTGTGTGCTAATTCTTTGCGAAATTGAAAATTATTAAATCAAACGACCGAACTTCCTACTTCATTGAATGCTTAAAAGCTTCTGTCTGTCTCTCTAAGCAAACTTATTGTGTAAAAAAGCAACAAAAGCAACAATACTAGCATCCAATCCTTGTTTCGCTTTCAGCTGTGGACTGAGAAAATACAGTAATTGTATGACAATATCTAAAATAATACTCTGTAAGAGTGCTAGAGTGATATTTGCTCCTAATCTGAAATAAGCAAAGCATGTTCGATCTTAATCGTTCGACATCGCAAAATAGATTTTTTCTTCTACTCCCAGGAGTGCTCCCACTCGGGTGTGGTTCTCTCTCTTCTCGAATACGAGCAAGTATTTTGAAATTTCTACGAATATTACAACTAGTGTGAGCATAGAAAATATCGGTTCAATATCAGAATATCGAATTTCATAAAAGATGAAAAATGTATTATCTCGGTTCATTCCATTCGATACTAAGACCCTCAGACCAAAGAGTATATATGTGTTATACCATAACATAACTTTTAGTTTTTACATCTATCTGGACGAAATCCATTTCAATATGTTTTGTGTCTACCTATCTGCATATGATAATTTTGCCTTGGGGGCTAAAAGAAAAAACTCTTAGATTTCTTTAAGTGAAACATTATTAAAAGTTCTTGTCTTGCCTTTCTTGAAGTTAAGCCAATTGGGGAATATTCCGGACATAAACAACCAACGTTTTTTTTCTTTCGAATTTTTTCTTAAAAACAGAGGTTAATGCCCTCCTATAACATTTTTAGCAATATTTCCTGAAGCTTATCATAACAACAAAAATTATAAATGCAAATAAGGTAAATCGCTAATATTGAATACTTTGGGAACAGGGTACAGGTTTAACTGGCCAAGAAACCAATGAACAAGACAACGACCTACAAAGTTGTGTTTTTTTGTTTCATTTTCAAACTTTCAGTTGCAAAAAAGTTGAAATTGAAACAGAACCCGAATTTTCATTGAATACCTCATTAAAATTGTTAGCTACTTGGTAACAATGCTAAATGCAATTCCAGTTCAAACCGCAATTACGGCAAAGGTTTGCCATTCCGTTTGTCATTATGGCGACAGCAAATAAATTATTTTAAATTAAAATGAATTACAGTCATTTATTTTTATAGGTGGAGAACCTTTCAAAGGTTTTCCATACTCACAATTCTGAAGTCAGAAAATTATATACAGATCTGCTATACATAAAATATCATTCCCAGAAAACCTAATTGGCGCCCAACATATATTAACGCCTTTTGGGAGTTCTTCTAAATCTAAAAAAAAGAAAAACCCTTTGCAATTATTAAAAAATGAAAGAAATCTGAAGCGCACAAGATTCTTAAAGGTGCTCTGCATGTAGCCATTTAAAGACATACGTTTATTTATATTTTATCAGAACTGCAAAATCATGAGTAATTAATTAATTTAAAAGCAAGGCACAGAAATGGCAATAAATAAATGACTGAAAGCGAATTACGCAATTCTTCCAAATAACCCAAAATGCGAACTGCATTTGAAAGTCTAATTAAGGCTGTAATATATATAGAGACAATATAAATCACAATACAATCGTCAAGGTGCCGTTGACGTTGCTTTAAGATGAAATACTAACAAAAAATCATATCGAGAATGACGAAATTCGTCCATATGGATGTTGAACAGATGCGTATTTTAATGGCACTCTCTACCGTGATATCCTCTTAAAGACTTTCTAAAGAAGACTTGGTAAATATTTTTGATAAAGAAATCAGATTTTAAAAGTCTTCAATAAAAGAAGATATTGTAAAATCCATACCAAAAATGTCTTCCTTGAACTGAAAACGATTTTAAGGTCTTCTATAGACAGTAGTTCCTCTATAGACAGTCCTCTATAGACAGTAAGTTCCTCTTTAGTTGAAAAGCCTTTAAGCGAACTTTTCATATAAGGTTTCTGGACAGAAGACTTTTAAAATTAACTCTCTGAATAGAAATCTTGAAAGGTACTATCAGAAAGGAAGAATTTATAATGTCTCCTCTTCTGATAGGGCATTTAAAAGGTTTCCAATCAGAGAAGTCATTTTCCCTTAATTTCTCCTATATACAAAAGAGCACTTATGTACAAGGTGAGATAAAAAAACAGCACAAAATTCAAAAGCCATAATTTTCACATTTTTTTTAAATTTTATTGAATGAGAGCAAAGAACGTCGAAAATAGCAACAAATTTTAGAATAAGTTCAGATTTGTTCGAATTGGTCAACTTTGGCACGAATTATGGCCTTCAAACGGCCAATGAAACCGTCACACGTTGCCCGAATGTTGCTCTGCAGTATTTTGGTCCATTCCCGGTGAAGCGCTTGCTTGAGGTGATCGACACTTTTGTATTTTTAGTGCCAACCTTGCTTTTCAAAATCTGGAGATTTTGGAGCCTCATTTTGTAACCATTCTTGGGTGGCGCGTGCTTAGTGCGATGGTGCTGAGTCATGTTGGAATGTCCAAGGTCTGCTGCCAAAATGGTATGAATACACCCTCCAGAATATTTTCGCGATAATATTCGGTATTTATTCTGGTCGATTAAGACGAGCGGAGAACGATCATCGACTGTTATGGCGCCACACACCATCACAATTGCCGGCGCTTGAGTTCTGGTGGCCAACCGAAGGTGCACATTTTCGGCTGACGTCTTTGGCAAGTAAACACGATCATTTTGCTTTCTCATAGGAGAAAACCAAATTCGGTAGTTCACCACTTTCGGCCAAGCGAAGCAAACTCATTAGCTCTTTTGAGTCTATTTTCTTTTTGTTGCGGTGTAAATTCTTGATCTTTTTGGAATTTCAATGGCTTTATCCCGAGCACATTTTCAATATTTGCCGAATGGAATATTGCGACATGTTCAGCTCACAAGCCATTTTTCGGCCACTGCGACGGGGGTTTCGATCAAGTCGCTTCTTTACATTTCGATTTTACCCACTCTAGCCATATGACTGAGTGTAAATGAGTTCCGCCAAATGGAAACGTATGTCACGAAATTCACTCCAATTGGGCTGATATTAGCCATTATTTGCAGAAGAAACCTGAAATCGGATTAAGGATGTATATGGGAACTATATCCAAATCTGTACCAATTTCGATAAAATTTGGCAAAAGTATTTCCGACCTCAATAAGATATCTGGTACCAAATATAATTCTTGTGGAATGCATATGACTAATGTGAGGGACTTAAATTCCAAATCGGATAAAGCATATACAGGGTTGTCCATATTTGACGGACCTATCTGGCAACGCCATAACTTTTGACAGAGATGTCACATCGCTTAATGACATACCGCGTTTGAAGCGTCAGTCCAAGCTGATTTTTACCATGAACCAATACACGCCACGCGAAGAAGTCAATTCTGAAAACTCAACGTGCTTTTAAAACATTAAAAAATGTGAGAAGTGCTCCTTCTAAGAACACTATTAAGCGTTTATACGAAACATTTTCGACTGGTAAGGCTCTTTCTAATCCGAAGAGGCCATATAAAAGTCGACCAAGGCGATCGGTCGAGAATGTCGCTGCCGTACGAGCCAGTGTTGAGAGGTCCTCAAGAACATCCCAAAAACGCCGTTCTCAGCAGTTGGGTATGGCTCGGTCCACTTTACAACGGATTATTCGCATTGATTTGCATTTGTTCCCGTACAAAATTCAATTGACGCAAAGAATGTTGCCTGCGGACAAGCCTCGTCGATTGGAATGGACCCAAAGGTCCGTCGAATATGGGCAACCCTGTATATGGTAGCAAAAGCTATATCTAAATTGATTTTCACCAAATTTAATGTACTTGTTTAATTCTTGGCAAAATTCAGGTCATTTACAGGGATATTGGTAAGATATATATGGGACATATATCCAAATCTAAACCGATCTTGATACAATTTGGCAGAGGTATTTCTGGTATGTATCTGATATCTGGTACAAAATATCATTCTTGTGGAGTGCATATGACCAATGTGAGGGATTTAAACATCAAATCGGATGAAACATATATATGGGAGCTATAGCTATATCTTACCCGATTTTCACCAATTTCAGTCGGATGTGCCAAAATTCAGGTAATTTGGACTGATATTGGTGATTTAGTGCACAATTAAACCGAAGTCGGTTGAAGATATATATGATATATAATTCGACTGTATATGGGGTGCATATTACGAATGTAAGGGATTTAAACATCAAATCGGATGAAACATATATGTGGGAGCTATAGCTATGTCTGACCTAATTTTCTCCAAGTTTGATGTTTTTTTCTGCTGAATTCCGTCAGAAGTGCCAAATTTTAAGTCAATTGGACTTATATCGTCCATTTAGTGCACATTTGGCACCATGTTGCAGGCAAAGGCAAAAGTATAGGCTATAATATAGTATCTAAATCTTTATACCCCATAATGGGACCATTTTCGCGATTTTTCACAAAAATTGCAAAACACCATCATATGACCATTTGTTGGATTGGGATTTCCATAAGTGACACCCATAAATATCAGTTTTGTAAAACATATTGTCCATTTAGCCCACAAAATTGGTTGAAGATATATACGGGAGATATATCTAAATGAACCGATTCTCACCAATTTCATTGGGATTCGTACTTGGGTCAAACAAACATTTTTTGGAAAATTTCATCTAAATTGGATAATAACACGGACGGACAGACAGACGGGCTGAAATGCATAAATCGAGCCAGAAAGTGATTCTATGAAGATCCTCAAAGGAAAATGTGGTTCTATCTCGCTTCTAACTCCAAGTTACAAAAAAAACAAGTAAGCAAAGGCTACAGTCGAGCGGGGCCGACCGTTGAATACCCTACAACACTATAATAAACGAAACAGTTTATATAGGCGAGATAATCGAAAGAATTCCACAAGATATTGTGACAAATAATAAAAGAAAACCATCACGTTTCGTTCTCTAATTTTCGAATAATAGCAACTTAAACTAATTTGCTCATTTCCAATTTATTGGTAGATGTTGCACTTAAATGGTCTTCCTAGATCTGGAACCAATATTTCCCAAAGACCTATAATATCTCAGAAGTGGCAAAAGATTAACATTTATTATTGGTTTTTGACTGAAACGCATCTATATAAGATACAGACATTTGACTATATTCTTCCACGAAATCAGCGTTAAAAAAAATAGTCAGAAGTGCGTCTTTCCTGTATTTGTGAATTCTCCAAAAAGTCACTGGAATGGACATTTTCGTATTTTGTCTACAAAAGTTGGCAAACTATTTCACACATTGAATATTTTTGGATGGCCATCTAAAACTGCTTGGCTTTTGCAATGCCCGGTAACCCCCATTCAAATGTGCGTGAGGATCGGGCAATAATTACGACCTGCTGACAATTTTGCAGTTTTTTTGGTCCATTTCAACCCCTAAATATATGGCGATCATCTCCAAAAAGAGTAGGCTTCTATTCTGACCCTCATCTGACCCTCATTCAAAATTTCGTTAGGATCGGGCCATAAATGCGATCTGTATATGATATCCTGATATCCTAACTACTTAGTTTTGTTAGCTTTAGAAATATTACCAAATGTTCAATTCAAAATGAAAATATGCCAAAAATATTGCAAAATTGAAAAAATATGAGAAAATGTTACAAATCCAATATTTTCATCTTTAGAGAGATATTTTTATGCGATTTTTAGACGTTTTTTTTTTTCTTAACAAGAGGCCATTCTGAATTAATGAGAACTGTCGAAATCAGTTCAGCCGTTCTCGACATATAAGAGATCTTTCAAGCATATCTTCTTTGATAGACATATATATCGCACATATTTTGCTATATATTCGATTTGTTGGATCTTAACATCAATGTAAAGATCAGAAGTAACCTTGTCATGGCTTCGTGTTTTCGCCGGGATTTAAAATATTCGCGGTTTAATGAAAAATGTTGAATTTTTTCAACACAAAATATATGGTCTATTTTACCCGCTAAATATTATCCGATGACCACCCTAATTGGTAGGCTTCTTCCCCGCCCTAAACTCTAGCTATATACGAAATCTATAATTGCGACCTGTATAGCTACTACAAAATCCGATATTTTTTCAGTATTTGGTCCATTTCGACCCCTAAATATTATGCTATCATCTCCAGAAGGAATAGGGTTCTATTCTGACCCTAGCCCCACCTCCATTTTAAATTTCGTGAAGATCGGACCATAATTGCGACCTGTAGAGTGATTACAAATTAACATGGACAGACGGACAGACGGACAGACGGACGGACGGACATACACAGCTAGATCGACTCAGCTCGGCGAGCTAGGAAGATCCATATATACTTTCCTATATGGGAAACCAATATTTCGAGGTGTTACATAAATTCTGGCCCAATCAAACTTATAATACCCCCAACACATAGTGTTGTAGGGTATAAATACACAAAGACATAATACCCTTACCACTATGTGGTGTAGGGTATAAAAACTACTTGTGCCAGTTTGTCGATGTATAGTAGTTTTGAGAAAAATTTCCATAAATGAAAAACTTTTTTGTAAAAAAATATTATTTTACCTTAATTTTTTTTTTAATTAATAATATTTTCCATTTCCACGTAAAATATGAAAAAATCCAATTTATTACGTAAACTCATAACAGCTTTGTAAATGGTTCAAGACCTTTTTTTTTCATACTTTGTACAGAAAAAATAGACATTACTATCATTTCAAGAAGAAGAAAAAAACACAAGAACATTAAAAACTTGATTTTTTCTAGCCACTTAATTGCTTCTACGTTGGCTAACATTTTTACAACTTTTTTATGTTTTTCGCAGTTTTTCAACAAATTCATTGTTCTGTTCAGCTTCTTTATTTTTTGCTACCCTGTGGCCTTTTGTGATATTTGATCTTTATAGTCAATTATCCAGCCAAGCATTATGGCTTAATTGTAGGCAAAAAAGTGCGTGTGTGCGTTGCTGTATTTATTAGCGTCATTGTCTGGCCAAGTTGCTTTATAGCTGTCATATTTAATGATTTACTTGGCACATTCGTCATAATGCGATCGCTGGACGATAAGAAAATGAAACAGAAAATAATGAGAATGTGTAGCAAACCTTTGTTCCGTTTTTCGCTTGGTAATTTTCAGTTCGAAAACAAAGAAGAGGTATAAGCAATTATAGCCTCAGATACATGTCTCGATTTTATGTGGTGGATAAAGTCATTCTGACTTTTTTACGGAGAAGCGGAGTTTGTTCTGTTGCTAAAGCAAATTTTATGTATATTTATATCATGATTCATATATGGAGATTCGATCCTGATAAGGACGTGGCAACATGTAACAGTTATGTAATACCGGGAATACCCTCCATTTATTTGAATTTTAAAATGATTTTCTCCACGAGTATTTGAGCATAAAATTTAGGGAGTTATTGACCTGCCATTTTTATAGTTTTTCTATTTGGGGGGTCTTATAGGTAATTTTTATATGTGTTTACTCATAGCAACCCTTGCAATCTGGTTATGTATTTGAAGTACTTACAAGGTCTCACAATAATGCTTGATAATTTCCGGCCAGCAAATATGCCAAATCTTTTTTAAAAGCATGGTTTCCTCAGCAACACCTCAGCAAAAATGAGCCAACTCATTTTAGATTCAAATTATTTTTATTTTTTGCATGACAAAGAACACGTCAGCTTAGCTAACATATTTAAGATTTGCGTTGTTTATTCCATAGCATCTCAAAAAATTTAATTGGATTATAAAAAAAAACAAAGCGAAAAAACATAACTGTTAAGGAAATTAATTCATCGGAGAAGTGTAGCACGTTTGTGTCTTAAGTATTTTGTTTTTGTGCACAGAAGGGCACCGACACAGAGCTGCTGTCAACCAATTTTGTTAATATGTTGAGGAACTAATTTGTATTGAATATAGAGGAAATGTCATGCCTATGGTCTAGAAAATATATTCTAAAGATCTGAATTGCAAGAGTTAAAAATCAGTGGTCGGAAATATGTTGTTTGGGTAAAAACCGAATTGTCAAAATTGATTTTAAATATAGACTTTTTTGAGGGTATTTAATGGATTTGTATTTTTTTGACTAACATATTGACCTTGACCTTAATTGCGTGTTACAGTTTTTTTATGCAATAATGTATTGAAACCCATTAGACTAGGGCAGACTATGAATAAATGCATAACAAAAATGGTGTAAAATATCAAAACGGAAAGAGGTATCAACATACTCAGAAAAAGCTGAGTACTGGCTTTTGAACAATTCCATGAAGAAGCCCGAAAGGGTGTAAAATTTTTCTCATTTTCTTGAAAATAAAATGCTTAGTAAGAAAAGAACACATTTTGTAAAATGCCTTTGTCGCATAGAAGACTTACCCAAGATTTCATATCTATATAAAGGTATTTTTATCAATATATAATACATAAGTTCTTCAAAGAGATTTCCACCTATAGAAGTCCAGGAAAATATGTCGAATTTGGAGAAAAGTTTTCTATGAAGCCAGATCCTGTATATATCAATATTTATGTTTGTATATAAAAGAGTGGAGTTGTGCATGAGTGACTGAGTGGTTGACCAACGTCCAGACAAAATGGCTGAGGAATAAATTGACATTGAAATTTTGCATGTAGATCAATGTTAATGTGTAGGGTGAGATATGAGTAGATTTTTGGAAATTCGTACCATAAGTGTACAAATGGCACTAAATGGTGCTAAAAATGTAATCCATTGAATTGGGAAAAGGGATAGAACTAGAATTCCGGCGTTTTGAATGAAGATCGTTGAAGAGGAGTAAGATATATGTACCAAATATTTTTAGAACTATAAATAAAGAAAAAAAAAGTACTAACATGTACTAAATTTGGCCTATTTCTAGATTAGTAAAAACTTTTAATTTTTTTTTAAATTTTTTCTAGTGATATTATTTTTATCCTGACTCAGGGAAACCATTTGTTTCTTGGGGGACAGACCCGGTACCCCACATTTCAAGACCACTTGTTGGATAAGTATTTTCATGAGCTTTCAAACGATACTTGTCTTAATCGGGTATGTGGATCTGGGTTCAGTCCGGGTCGTGAATCCGGACTTGCGGGGTCAAAAATCTGGCTCCCGGGTCCGTCCCCCATGAAAAAACTAGTTTCCCAGAATCAAGGTTAAAATAACTACCTCTCTGAAAAATCGAAGAATTTTTACTAAATTAGAGTTGTTCTCTAAATTTGGTACCATTAGGTATCGTGTGAACGGGTAGAGCTAAAATCTTTTGCTACAGTAATTAAGTTTGGAAGTACGGTTAATATAAGGAAGTGGAATTGGAAATGTTTGCTAAATGTACTTGGTACAACTTTGGTGTTCTGGTGAATGGATGTAGCTGAAATTATGAAATTTTGGTATTAAGGTCAAAGCTGTTGTGTAAGTTTGGAGGTGGATATGGAAATTGTACCAAAAAAGTACAAAAACTACTAAATGGTAATAAATTTGGTATTTTGTGAAATATAGAGTTGGAAATCTTAAATTTCGTTTTAGGATTACTTTTTGTGCAATAGACATGATATATGGAAGTGGATGTGGAAATTCGCCCCAATAAAGTATGAAAAGAATAAAATGATATTAAATTTGATATTTCCGAAACGATTAGAGCTCTAAATCGGAAATTTGAAATGAAAGTTATTGATGTTGTGTAGAATAGACAAGCCAAAGTGTTTTTGGAAATTCGAACAATAAGAGTACCAAAAGTACTAAAATTTATTAGATGTGGTACCATCATCACATTATGTGAAAGGAAAGGGTCAAATTTTAAAATTTGGTATGTGAATCAAGTTTCGAAAGTAGAGTTCATATACGGAGTTGGTTTTAAAATTGTGTACTAATTGTAAGAGCTGTACTAAGTACCATTTATGTACAATATGAATAGATAAATAGATAAAAGTGAAATGATGAAATTTAGTAGAGAAAGAGTTCGTTCTAGAAATACGTAAAAAAGTTGCACGAAAAATTACTATTTGGTACTACCTTCCGTATAGAGTGTAGAAATGGAAATTGAATTGTAAAAATTTGAAATAATATTCGGTAGATGATATCATAAGCACCCCAGAAACACCCTTGCCAAATCCTTCCGAGATCGGTTCTTATTTGGATGTAACTCCCATGTATATCCTCGTCCGATTTCAAGTTCATTTTGCACCAAACGTGTTATATCAGGAAAAATAAGATGAATTATGGCACAAATGTAGTCAGAAAGCAATTTCATCAAATTTGGTAAAAATCGGTTCAAATATAGCTATAGCACCGATATATCAGTTTCTCAAAGTCATAACATGCACTCTATAAAACTGTTATTTGGTACGGGAGGTGAAATCGATGAAGGTGATGATATAGCTCCGATATGGTGGTTTGATTCTCATACCACATTTCAAGTTTTTAGCCCCATCCGTTCACATAATACCAATTGCTACCATTTTAGAAATTTAGTATGGTATTTAAATTTTTCGTAACCGTAAAGCCGAACTGCATTAGTGATTCTTATGTCAAATATCAGAACAACAACTTTCAGAGCAATAACCCGAAAAGTGATTCTCATGTCAAATATCAGAACAACAAGTTTCAGAGCAATAACCCGAATAGTTCAATATTTTTAGTACGAATTTCTAAAAAATCCACATATGGGATCTATAGCTATATCTGAACCGATCTTCACCAAATTTATAGTACTTGTTTCTACGATGATTTCAGTCCGAAGTGCCAAAATTCAGTCAATTTTGAGCTGATATTAGCCGTTTGGTGCATAATAAACCTGAAATCGGATAAAGAAAGCTATATTCAAATCTAAACCGATCTTGATAAAATAAAAATAATTGTTAAAATAAAAAAAAAAAACATATGTTTCCATTATGTAAAAAATATCCTTGTCAATGTAGGTCTAATTATTTTTGATATAGTTCTCATATAATTGCACCTCCAAATATTCGGAATTTTGATGATTTGTGTCACACTTTTCACCCGAAATGTTTCAAAATTGAAATTTGAAATTCCTAACGGGTACTACATTCTATGACAGAAAATTGTACACATAGGTCAATGTTTTTGTATGGCCCCTATGTAACTGTACCTCCCTATATTCGGTATTTTTATGATTTTAGCGACATTATCCATCGGAATTTTATTAATTTTCGTATTATATGTTCGTAATGGGTAATACAGCCTGTGACAAAAAGGTATCCCCTTTATTCGGTATTTTGATGACTTTAGCAACATTATCCATCGGAATCAAATTTCATATTTGAAGTTCCTAATGGGTACTAACGTCTGTGACAGACGATCTTCGGAGGGCCCAATATAACTCCCTATATTCAGTATTTTTATGATTTCAGTAGTACTCTTAGACATGAATCCACAAGTTTCATATATATATATGAGAGCTATAGTCCGTCACATTCGTAATATGCATTCGAAAAGAATGATATTTGCTTTACCAGATATCAGAAATACCTTTGCCAAGATCGGTTTAGATTCGGATATATATCTTCCTCCCATATATATCTTCAACTGATTTCGGGTTAATTGTGCACCAAATGGCTAAGATCAGTCCAATAGTCCTGAATTTTGGCATATCCGACCTAATTCAGTCTAGAAGCAATTACATCAAATTTGATAAAAATCGGTTCAGATATAGATATAGCTCCCATATATAGGTTTCATCCGATTTGGCATTTAAGTCCCCCACATGCGTAATGTGCACTCCATCGCAGTGTTTAAAATATTGTCAAGATCGGTTAAGATTTGGATAACAATGGCTTTCGATTCAAAATTTTCGATTTCAAAATTCTAGTATATCAGGCTTTATAGTACTTTTGGCTACATTAGGCGGAATAATTAAACAAATTTTAGAACTGTAACTCGACCGGCACTATATTTTGTACCATTTATTACGAATTTCTCAAAATTTCCACTTTATTTCATACCCTACGCTAACTGTAACCAACCTTAGAAATTTATTTTATTTTTAAGACGTCGTCTGGACGAAAGAGGCAATCACTCAGTAATATTTTACCATTTTATGTGCATAGACTAAAAACCGAATATAGCATTCCTACATACATAAACTCTTCCGATATTTTTTGGTCCATAAATCAAACATTCATTTCATTTCCTTGTCAGATACTAATTTATTTATTTATTTGGCAAATACTACCGAATTTCGAAACGAGAACAACTCCATTTTTTACTATTACGAAATCTATCACTAGAAGCTGAAAAATGTCCGCTTGTTCTGAATACCAAATTGCAGCGAAAACCCACAATTTATCTGTCAATATTTGCCGCACGCTTGTGTCTTAAGTCTTTCGTTTCATTTGGCATATATGCCAATTAAATTAAATCTATGCTCGCATATTTCGTAACTGTTCTTAACACATTAAGGCAATAGCAAATTATGCAATATATCATGCTTTAAGAAATTTTAAATAAATGGCTTGCCGAAAAATTCTAGTCTCACAAAAAATGTCGAATATTACAAAATTTTTGCAAATTTTATTTAATTTTTTTTTCTTCTTCCAAAATTTTTGCAGATTTCATTGCTGATCAACAACGCTGGCGTTGTGTCCGGTATGCATTTGCTTAATACACCCGATCATTTAATTGAACGTTCCTTCAATGTAAATGTTATGGCTCACTTTTGGGTAAGTGCGAGTGTGTGAGGTTAGAAAAGAGTGTGTGTGTATGAGTTTGTTTGCAACAAGTTTGGTGGCACCAATACGTTTGGCCTCACAAGAACGAGTTGTATGCATTGCAACGCACTCGAATTATTCTTGTGTTGTAATAATATTGACTCCAACCAAACTCTGAGGCATTTTGGATTCTTGTTAACCTTGTTGTGAGGTTTTGAATTGTTTGTCTACCTCGCCATGGTGTTGAACAAAGTAAATTTAATATTTGTTTTTGTTTTTTTTTTTGCTGTTGCGTTTCTTTACAGACCACCAAAGCTTTCCTACCCAAAATGATTGAGAATCAAAGTGGCCATATTGTAACCATAGCCTCATTGGCCGGCCATGTTGGCATAACCAAATTGGTCGACTACTGTGCCAGTAAATTTGCTGCGGTAAGTTGTGGCTGTTGTTATTTGAAATCTTGTTTTTCTTTTTGATTTTTTTTTTCAATGCTTGAGAATTCTTTAAAGAAAATTTTGCAACATTTTTGCTCATGCCTATGTGTGTGTGCGTGGCAAATGTGGTTTTGTGTTGGCCAACATTGATTTGTTGTTTTTGTTTTTTTCTTTCCAAATCCCCAGGTTGGTTTCGATGAAGCTTTACGCTTAGAACTTGAAGTCCTTGGTCACACCAATATCCAAACCACATGTGTCTGCCCGTTCTTTATTCAACAGACTGGCATGTTCGACGATGTTAATGCCCGGTAAGTTAATTAAAAAATCTGGTTTTGAAATTAAAAATTATTTATTTATAATATATTATTTCGAAAATACGTAATAATATGAAAAAAAAATTGTCTGATATCTCATAAGAGAATGCAATCAATTGTGGTTACTTCAAACAAAAAAAAGTGAAAGTGTTTGGAAATCAGAAAAAAATCATGTCGATGTGTGGGAACACGTGCCGACTATAAAATCTTTAAACTTTAGAAGATCCTATATCAATGGAATAACTTAAAAATCTCTTAAAGTATCTCATATCTGGAAACTGAGGGTAGGTCCAAATTTTTTAATGGATCAATAGCACTGAGAATCTGGTCGAGGAAATTTTAAAAAAAAGTTTAGGGTCATGGTCGTTCATTTAAAAAATATTAAAGGCCTAAATGAGTTATTGTCGTATATTATTATTATATATATGTGTCGATTTATCAAAGTCCGTCCGTCTGTCCGTCTGTGGAAATCACTCTAGCTTCCGAACGAAATGAAGTAGATTGATAAAATTTTACTCAAATGTGTATTATGTCTGCAGGACTTTTGGTATTGAAAATGGGCCATGTAGGTCCACGTTTTCGTATAGCCCCCATATAACGGTACCTCCCGATATTGGGTATTTTGATGATTTTAACGACATTATTTACCGGAATTATTTCAAATTTTGTATTTGGATTACGTAATAGATACTACATCCTAAGACAGAAAATGACCTAATGTCTTCGTATAGCCTCCATATAACGGAACCTTGCGATATTCGGTATTTTGATGATTTTAGCGAGATTATTTATCGGAATTATTTCAAATTTAATATTTAAAGTGCGTATGAATACTACAGCCTATGACAGAAAATTGTTTTTGCCGGTCCACGTTTTCGAATTGCCCCCATATAACGGTACTCCCGATATTCGGTATTTTAATGATTTTAGCGACATTATTTACCGGAATTGTTTCAAATGTTGTATTTGAAGTTCGTATTGGATACTACAGCCTATGACAGAAAATTGTCTGTATAGGTCCACGTTTTATAACCCCCATGGTACCTCCCTATATTCGGTATTTTAATGATTTTAGCTACATGATAAACAGATTTTTTTTCAAGTTTCGCATTTGATTATTGTAATGTCTTATGACAAAAGTTGCCTATGCAGGTCCACGTCGTCGTATAGACCCTTATATACGGCTACATTCGGTATTTTTTAGATTTTAAAAGAATTTTTTTTTGTTAAATTTGTACCAAATGGTGGAGGGTATTCAAAGTTCGGCAAAGTTGTTTTTCAAATATTTTTTATGAGGTACAAGAGGACAATAGTTAAGCATTTTTAAGGCAAAATATTTACGAGACCAGCAGAACAGATTTTATGAATATTTTCCAACAACCAATAGAGTTAAGATTTTGGATTTTGTGGAGAATGTTTTCCAAAGGATAAAGAGAACAACAATCGTAAATTTTTAAATAAATAGTTTTAAAGGATAAGAGGAACAGATTTTATGACCATTATTCAACGACCAACAGCTCTGAGATTTACGATTTTTTAGAGAATAATTTTCAAGGATCCACAGGACAATAATCGTGGATTTTTAAAGAAAAAGTTTTAAAGGATTAGAGTGACAGATTTTTTGACCATTATTCAACGACCAACAGCGCTGAGATTTTGGATTTTTTAGAGAATATTTTTCAAGGACCCTCAGGCAATAATCGTGGATTTAAAAAAAAATTAAAGGATTAGAGGAACAGATTTTATGACCATTATTCAACGACCAACAGCGCTGAGATTTTGGATTTTTTAGAGAATACTTTTCAAGGACCCACAGGACAATAATCGTGGATTTTTAAAGAAAAACTTTAAATATTAGAGGAACAGATTTTATGACCATTATTCAACGACCTACAGCGCTGAGATTTTGGATTTTTTAGAGGACACTAATCGTGGATTTTTAAAGAAAAAGTTTTGAAGGATCATAGGAACAAATTTTATGACCATTATTCAACGACCAAGAGCTCTAAGATTTTGGATTTTTTAGAGAATATTTTCCAATCGTGAATTTTTAAAGAAAAACTAATAAAGGATTTGAGGAACAGATTTTATGGCCATTATTCAACGACCCAGAGCGCTGAGATTTTGGATTTTTTAGAGAATATTTTTGAAGGACCCACAGAACAATAATCGTGGATTTTTAAAGAAACAGTTTTAAAGGATTTGAGGAACAGATTTTATGACCAGTATTCAACGAGCAACAGCGCTGAGATTTTGGAGTTTTTAGAGAATATTTTTCATGGACCCACAGGACAATAATATTGGATTTTTAAAGAAAAAAGTTTAAACGACCAATAGACAGTTTTTAAGAATAGTTTTCAAAAACCAATAGAGCAAAAATTTGGAAAAAAAATCATGGATTTTTAAAGAAAAAGTTTTAAAGGACCATTGGAGCAGTTTTTAAAAACAGTTTTCAAAAACCAACAGATCTCAATTTTGGTATTTTTTAAAGTAAATTTTAAGGGTCAACGAAGCCATACTCCTGGATTTGTTTTATACCTTCAGTAATATGGCTAGAGTCAAACGACATAATTTTTAAATTTTTTTTTAATTTTATTGAATGAAAGCAAAAAAGGTCGGACATAGCCTCACATTTTAGAATAAGTTTAGATTTGTTCGAATTGGTCAACTTTGGCACGAATTATGGCATTTAAACGGCCAATGAAACCGTCACACGCTGTCCGAATGTTGCTCTTCGGTATTTTGTATCATTCCCGGGGAAGCGCTTGCTTGAAATGATCGACACTTTGGTGTTATTTAGTTTTAGCTTTCCAAAATACTCCAGACACAATAGTACAACGGATTGGTATCCGGAGATTTCGGTGGCCATTGTGCGCTGGAAATGAAGCGAGGAACCTCATTTTGTAACCATTTTTGGGTGGCGCGTGTTGAGTTCGATTGCGCTGAGCTCGATGGTGCTGAGTCCTGTTGGGATGTCCAAGGTCTGCGGACAAAATTTTTGCGCCCCCAAGCCTTTAATACACCCTCCAGAATATTTTCGCAATAATATTCGGCATTTATTCTGATGTCACGGTCGATTAATACGAGCGGAGAGCAACCATCGGCTGTTATGGCGGCCCACACCATCGCCATGGCCGGCGCTTGAGTTCTGGTGGCCAACCCAAGGGTGGACATTTTCAGCTGACCTCTTTGGCAAGTAAACCCGATCATTTTGTTTGTTTACTAACTGCTGGACAACGAATATTTTCTCATCGGAGAAAAACAAATTCGGCAGTTCACCACTTTCGGCCAAGCGAAACAAATATTTAGATAGAGTCTACTTTCTTTCTGTGGGGAAGTAAGTTCTTGCACATTTTGGAATTTCAATGGCTGCACCTCCAGCTCATTTCAATATTTGCCGAATGGAATATTGCGATATTTTCAGCTCACAAGCCATTTTTCGGCCGCTGCGACGCGGGTTTCAATCAAGTCTTCTCTTTACTTTTCGAACAATTTCTGCTGATGTTGCTGCTTTCGTCCGTTTACTTCCTTGACGACGGGCTACGCTACCAGCATCACGGTAATGAGCGATGGTACGAGACACAAAAGATTTTTTTTCGCATTTTAATGCTGGAGTGCTCTAACGATAGCCACATGTGGTTTTCCAGCCAAATATAAAGAAATCTCACTCTCACGCTTGAATTCCATCACGAATTATTTTTTTTGGGGAAAATTCTCACCAAAATGCTTTTGTACACTTGTAAACAATATAATGAGCAGGCACTGGGATAATTTTAACAGCTGTCGGACGAGCGGCTTAGAAATGACAGCAGTCTGAAGTTGGTTGCAGTTTTTTCATCTCCCCCTGTATATCTTCAACCGATTTAAGGTTAATTGAGCACCAAATGACCAATATCTGCCCAAAAGTCCCGAATTTTGGTACATCCGACCGAATTCAGTCTTGAAGAAAATATATCAAATTTGAAGAAAATCGGGTCAGATATAGCTATAGCTCCCATAAATATGTCTCTTCCGATTTGTTGTTTAAGTCGCTCACATGTGATAATATGCACTGCACAAAAATGATATTTGTTACCAGATATCAGATACAGCCCAGAAATACCTCTTCCTCTTATTAAAATCGGTTCAGATTTGGATATAGTCCCCATATATATCTTCAACCGATTTCAGGTTAATTGTGCACCAAACGGCTAATGTCAGCCCAAATGGACTGAATTTCAGCACTTCGGCCTAAATTCATCCTAGAAATAAGTACTACAAATTTAGTGAATATCGGATCAGATATAGCTATAGCTCCCATGTATATGTTATATTTTTTATTATCTCAATAATTAATAAAATTTTGTTTTTTTTTTTTCATTGCAGCTGGGTGCCCACTTTAAATCCAAATGATGTTGCCGATCGTGTCATTACTGCCATAAAGAAAAATGAAAAGATTGCCATAATTCCAGGATATTGTAAATTCCTATTATCCCTCAAATGGTTAGTGAGAAGCCTAAAATTATAAAAAAAATTGAAAATTAAATTTATATTCCCCTTTCTAGGACCTTCCCATGGGGTTGTGTGGGTGGTTTGCTCAGACGTCTGGTGCCCGACGCCTCACCACATGGTATTGCCCAGAAATCATTGTTGAATGTATACAAAAAATTATCAGCAACAGCAAGTCCTGCAACAGCTGTCAGCAGTATAACAGATATCTCATCGACATTTAAGGAGCCTGCAGCTCTCACAAAAGCCGGAACATTGTTAATAAAACGTTCACCCTCACTGGGTGAAAGAGTGTTGTAAGGCGATAGTTTGGCCCTGCAGATATATAGATAGTTATAAGGGTGGCTGATTGTTTTCAACATGTGCACGCTTGCTTGCTAGCCCGCCGAAGACAGTCACAACAACAAAAAATTTAGTCTAGTAAAACCTAAGAGGTCTTAGCTTATTAAGTATTCCCATCTTTGTTTTTTCAATTTCCTGAATGCTTTTAATTTATTTAAAAAAAGAAATTTGGCATTTGTATTTCTGTACTTCTCTTAAAGGAATACAGTGGGGCAAGAAAAGTAATTTTTGAAAATATTGAATTGTAAATTATCTTAGATATATCCGCATCCCACAGAGGGATAGGTTACTGATATATCTCCCATTAAATAATGAAACAAAAATAATGTACTTATGTTACGTTTTGTCCCACTGTATTTTACTTTTGTACCTAGTTTAAAGAAGTGTTCTCGTATATTTTCTAGTATTAGTTGTAGTTAGGCAATATCAAAAGACAAAAAGTTTAAAACAAAATGTTTGATGAAAGAGATCAAAAATGTGCTCAAGACAAAGTCCTTGTAAGGCATAGAGAGAGAAAGAGAGAGATATTGAAATCGTTTTAGCCTTCCAGTGAATAAAAAAATGCTGGAAGACTAAAATTGTAATCCCCTCTCCCTAAAAGAAAGCTACAAGTATTTTATTCTCTAAGAATAGGCTTTCTTATTACCCTGGATGCCAAACATTTCATTTTTTGCTACAAAATTAAAGTAAATACTTTTAAGTGATATTAATTGTAGTTATAGTTCTTAGTTGTAATTGTTTTTATTTTTCTAATATTTTTTTGAACAATCAGCGAAACGAAAACAAACAAATCAGGGTTATATTTTCAAATTTTAGTTTTAAGCGTTTTTTTTCCTACAACAAACACATTTCATATTTTCACTTTGTTTTCTATATGTATTGTTTATAAGTCGGTTTAAGTTGCAATTGCATTAAGGCACTTCTTAATCCTCCCCTTCATTTCATCATTTCCCAATCCCAAACATTTCCATTTGGACCAGTATAAACAAATAACAGTCATTTATATTCCCAAATATCCTTTATATTCCCAAATATCAAACCCAACTTCTCAACCTATCCCATCCTTCGATTCCTTTCGTAATCTTACCAAAGATTCCTTAATAAAGATTGTTTTTTTATTGTTCCATATCAAGTTAATTTTAATATTAATAATTCAAATACAATACCTAGTTTTTGAAATCTGCAATATACACTCAAAAAGTATTAGCTGTATTCCCCAACTTTACTTAGGTTTACCATCACGGATGCAAAATCTCTGGTCAACACTTCATCAATTAATTAACTTTGGAAGGATAAAAACTTACCGTCTTTGCCTGTCACAGACTTCCTTCTCTGTTGTTAATAAGCTACTAAAACTTCTTACCCATAATGCGCCAATGAACACTGCATTTCTTTAATGTAGGAATAATTGATCGTTTCCCAATTGTTATTAATACTTGCTCCACAAACAATGTATTAGCTTTGTTGTTGACCACCAAGGATGCACAATACCTCATCAACCCTTCTGCCATCACTTAATTCCCTTTGAAAGAATTAAAATCTGCCATCTTTGGCTGTCGCAGACTTCTTTCTCTGTAGTTAATAAGCAACTAAAACCCGTGATGCGCCAACGAAAACTACATCTCTCTAATGTAGGGGTAATTGCTCGTTTCCCAATTGTTATTTATACTTGCTCCACAAACAATGTATTAGTTTGTTGGGACCATTCCCCAACTTACCTGGACCATCAATTAATTCCCTTTGGAAGAATTAAAATTTGGCTTTCGCAGATTTCTTTCTTTGTTGTAAATAAGCTACTAAAACTTCTTACCCGTGATGTGCCAACGAACACTGCATTTCTCTAATGTAAGGATAATTTCCCAATTGTTATTAATAATTGTTTCACAAACAATGTATAAGTTTTGTTGAAGTCATTTCCCAACTTTGCTAAGGCTTACCACCACGGATGCACAATCCCTGGTCAACCATTCTGCCACCAATTAATTCCCTTTGGTAGAATTAAAATTTGCCATTTTTGGCTGTCGCAGAATTCTTTCTCTGCTTTTAATAAGCAACTAAAACTTCTTACCCATGATACGCCAATGAACACTGCATTTCTCTAATGTAGGGAAAATTGATCACTTCCCAATTGTTATTAATACTTGATCCATAAACAATGTATTAGCTGTGTTGGACCCATTCCCCAACTTTACTAAGGCTAATCACCAAGGTTGCACAATCCCTAATCAACCCTTCTGCCATGAATTAATTCCCTTTTTAAGGATTAAATCCTGCCGTCTTTGGCTGTCGCAGACTTCTTTCTCTGTTGTTAATAAGCAACTAAAACTTCTTACCCATGATGGGCCAACGAACACTGCATTTCTCTAATGTAGGAGTAAGTGATCGTTTCCCAATTGTTATTAATACTTGCTCCACAAACAATGTATCAGCTATGTTGGAGCCATTCCCGAACTTCGCTAAGGCTGACCACTAAGGATGCACAATTCCTGGTCCACCAATTAATTCCCTTTGGAAGGATTAAAACTTGCCGTCTTTGGCTGTCGCAGACTTCTTTCTCTGTTGTTTATAAGCAACTAAAACTTCTTACCCCTGATGCGCCAACGAACACCGCATTTCTCTAATGTAGGGATAGAATATCGTTTTTCAAATGTTATTAATACTTGCTCCACAAAACAATGTATTAGCTTTGTTGGAGCAGTTCCCAAACTTTACTAAGGCTGACCACCACGGATGCACAATTCCAGGTCCATTCCCTTTGAAGAATTACAATCGGCCATCTTTGGCAGTCGCAGACTTCTTTCTCTGTTGTTAATAAGCAACCAAAATTTCTTACCCGTAATGCACCAACGAACACTGCATTTCTCTAATGTAAAGGTAATTGATCGTTCGCCAATTGTTATTAATACTTGCTCCAGAAACAATGTATTAGCTTTGTTGGAGCCATTTCTCAACTTTACGAAGGCTGACCATAAAGGATTATCAATCTTTGGTCAATCCTTCTGCCATAAATTAATTCCCTTTGGAAGAAATAAAATTTGCCATCTTTGGCTGTCGCAGACTTCTTTCTCTGTTGTTAATAAGCTACTAAAACTTCTTACTTGCTCCACAAACAATGTATTAGCTTTGTTGGAGCCATTCCGCAACTTTTCTAAGGCTAACCACGACGGATGCACAATCCCTGGTCCACCAATTAATTCCCTTTGGAACGATTAAAACTTGCCGTCTTTGGCTGTCGCAGACTTCTTTCTCTGTGGTTAATAAGCAACTAAAATTTCTTACCCTCGGTGCGCCAACGAACACTGCATCTCTCTAATGTAGGATCGTTTCCCAATTGTTATTAATACTTGTTCAACAAACAATGTTCCCCAAAGTATATAAATGACACTGCTTTCCATCGAATATTAATAGCCATGATCCACGGGCAGTATTTTACACCAAACACATATATTGGCCCCACCTATTAATTGAATATTCCCCACTAGTAATAATCCAACAATCAGCAATTTAATTCCTCGAGTAATATTAGTTTGTACTTATCCTCCTCTTCAAAATAAAATATCATTTTATATTTATTGATAAAATATCTTATTGATTGAAGTTCCAAAGAGCTTCTCCTTTTGACTGTAAAAATAGAATGACAAATTTGCAATCAAGTTGTTCTAAGCATACACTACCTTTTTTCTTGCATTGATGCTTCTTCTTATTACAATACTGGTTTTCACTCTCAATTTATTTTTCTTTTAAAGTTTCCATCTCTCTTTTTCTCTGTTGCTCTATTCATTTTTATGCTAGTGAAAAGGGTATTGCTTTATTTAATATTAACAAGAGAAAGAGAAGGCAACAAAGAGTGAAAAATAACAGAGAACAGTGTTTCTGTGGGGTGTGTTCAGTCAAAACTTCAGTGATGCTGCTGTAGTCAATATTTTGTTAGACATTTCTTTCATTATAAACACCTTGCTGGTCCAATATTCCCATCCTTATTTTCCTATCCAAAACCCAATTTCATTACCCATTACCACGTTCCAATCTGCACAGCTATATCATATTGTTCTTTTTTTTATATCTAATCTCTTAACTCCCATATCTTTGTTAATTTAGTTTCAACTTATTATATAAACTTAACAGAAAAAGTATTTAGACGAAGAACAACAAAACATGAAGAAAATAAATCAAAAATACATAAAATGTTACAAATTTGTGTTTTATTTTCTTATTTCGTGATTGAATAAAAAACAGTCGAAAGTCGGGCGGGGTCCACTATATTACACCCTACAACTATTATACCCGTATTATTCAATTTATTTGAAGTAGATCATGCCAACTAAGAACCCAATAACATTGATGTATAGTGCATGATATGACTTCGATAAGGATTATATTAAAAACTATTTATTGGAGTAATAGATATACCGGACCGAGTTCCACAAAAGGTAAAATTCGGTTGACTATGAAAAAATTAATTTGGGCAGTAGCCGTAAAATCGGATTAACGTGTATATCGAATAAAAATGTAAACAGATCTTTTAAAAAGGTATTTTCGAGCTGTATCTGATGTCCGGTATCAAATATCGTTGTTGTGGAGTACATATTATTTGATATCTGGTACCAAGGATAATTGTTGAAGAGTTCATATTACGCATATGAGGGACTTAAAACTCCAAATCGGATGAAACAAACAGGGAGAGATGAAAAAACTGCAACCAACTTCAGACAGTTGTTATTTCTAAGCCACTCGTCCGACAGCTGTTAAAATTATTCCAGTGACAGCTTATTATATTGTTTACAATCGTACAAAAGCATTTTGGTGAGAATTTTCCAGAAACAAGTTATTCGTGAGGGAATTCATTGGCTATCGTTACAGTGGCTATCGTTACAGCAGTCCAGCATTTAAATGTGAATAAATGTTTTGTGTCTCGTACCATCGCTCGCTACCGTGATACTGGTAGCGTAGCCCGACGTCAAGGAAATGGACAGAAGAAAACAGCAACATCAGCAGAAATGGTTTTAAAAATAAAGAAGCGACTTGATCAAACGCCGCGTCGCAGTGGCCGAAATATGGCTCGTGAGCTGAACATATCGCAATATTCCATTCGGAAAATATTGAAAAATGAGCTCGGGGTGAAGCCATTGAAATTCCAAAAAGTGTAAGAACTTACATCGCAAGAGAAAGAAAATAGACTCAAAAGAACTAAAGAGTTGCTTCGCTTGGCTGAAAGTGGTGAACTGCTGAATTTGGTTTTCTCCGATAAGACAACATTCGTTGTCCAGCAGTTTGTAAACAAACAAAATGATCGCGTTTACTTGCCAAAGAGGTCAGCTGAAAATGTGCACCTTCGCTGGCCACCAGAACTCAAGCGCCTGCCATGGTGATGGTGTGGGCCGCCGTAACAGCCGATGGTCGCTCTCCGCTCGTATTAATCGACCGTGGCATCAGAATAAATGCCGAATATTATCACGAAAATATTCTGGAGGGTGTATTAAAGCCTTGTGCACGCAAACATTTTGGCCGCAGACCTTGGACATTCCAACAGGACTCAGCACGCGCCACCCAAGAATGATTACAAAATGAGGTTCCTCTCTTCATTTCTAGCGCAAAATGGCCACCAAAATCTCCGGATACCAATCCGTTGGACCATTGTGTCTGGAGTATTTTGGAAGGCAAGGTTTGCACTACAAAATACCAATGTGTCGATCACTTCAAGCAAGCGCTTCGGCGGGAATGGGCCAAAATACCGCAGAGCAACATTCGGGCAGCATGTGATGGTTACATTGGCCGTCTGAAGGCCATAATTCGTGCCAAAGGTGACCAATTCGAACAAATCTAAACTTATTCTAAAATTTGATGATATTTCCGAATTTTTTTAATTAAAAAAAATGTAAAAATTATGGCGTTTGACTTTGTTGCAGTTTTTTATCTCACCCTGTATTTCGACACCGCCAAAACGTGCCTCATCGAAATAACGGTTTTAGACCATAGGTCTCTTTGGACCAAATCCGTTTCAGGACATTTGGAGTCGACCTAGCGATGTCCGACCATCCGTCTGGCTGGCTGGTGCGCACGATAACTTTCGAAGGGAGTAACCGATTTGGTCCAAACTCGGTACATCGTAATTATTGTCAAACTTATATAGAGTTCGGAGATGGACAATATCGCCCCACTTCTTCTGGTAGATATTAATTTAATATTTTTATATGAATGTATTTGGTAGATTCCCAAACCAAGAAGGGATTTCTGCTAAAATTAAAGTTCTCACATAGTGGAGGGCAAAAAGTTATTGCCTCAGAATAAAAGTTATTTGAAGTTGTGCTCTTTTACATATTTATTGTCATTTCATACTTATAAACTAAACATTTGTTCTCTCCCTCTCTCTTACTCCCTTAACTATAAAAATGGATTGCTCTGTTTGCGATTAATTTCCTTGGGAACGACATATTTTCGAATAGGATCATTGTATATTGGACTTTCCATGAAGTAGCCTCTTGCCTGATCGGCCTCAAAACGGGCATATTCACGGGCATCCTTGGCTCGGATGCAGCCCCATATAATGCAGATGATGATGAGTCCTAAAATAAATGTTGCCAACATTACGAAGCCAATTACGCTCGCATAATTAATCGGTTCGCATTTGTTGATTTGTATCAGTAGATAATTTTCCAGATGATTAATCATTTTGTACGTGAAATAATGGTCACACTCAATGCCAAATTCATTTTCCACTCGGGCCAGGCAACGATTCTCAATATCTACAAAAAAACAAAAACGGAGCAGATAAAAATGCCAGAAAATAGTTTTTCTCTTTTTCTCAAAACCTACCCAATTCCTCAGTGACATAGACCGCGGTAAAACGTTCATGTTTCTCCGCCTTGCCACATATATCCGTAACATTCGGACACTTGCCCGACGCCGTCTTCTCCTCGATCATACAACTGACACACGGTTCAAAAAAGGTGCAAAACTTATTGTCTGTCTCAGAGCCGATTTCACAATATCTCCCCACATACGGTTCGTCACAAACACATTCACCACACTCACAATAACCGCGATCGGAACACACCTCACCCATGGGACCAATACATCCATCGGTGCTCTCTTTACAATTACAACGATTGCCGGACCAGCCATATTTACAAACGCACTGGCCGCACACGCAGTTCGCACGCTCAGGATCACAGTCAGCATTACATTCCGGGCATTCACAGAATTTACCCTCATAACCGGGGAAGCAGAAACAGGTGCCGCAGTCACATTCGCCACGATTCGAACAAACGGGACCAAGATCATCGGGTTGTTTGATATCATAGGGTTTGCGACAAAGTCGCTCAATGGCTTCGAGGGTGGTGGCATTAGTAGCATCGGTAGGGCAGGTACAAAATGGGCCAGTCCTGAAAATAAAAAAATTACAGCAATAATTTAGTTTAGTCGACCGGCCGTAAAATGGCGAATATTTAGCACAATTTGAACACGTTTGAGAGACAGTCAGTAAGTCGAACCAACAATCGATCCTTAAAGTTATGTTTCTTCCCTCACATTTCTACATTTGGTCCTTCGAGCCGGATTTAGAATCGAACCGTAAGGCTGTGTTTTCTTTCTCGCCTTTTTTCATTTGGTGCTTCGAGCCGGATAAAGAATCGATCCACAGGTTACTGTTTCCTTTTTCGCCTTTCTATATTTGGTCCAATCGAGCCGGCTATAGAATCGAATCAACATCAACATAAGGTTGTCTTTCCTTTCTCGCTTTTGTACATTTGGTCCTTCAAGCCGGATATAGAATCGAATCAATAACCGAATCGTAAGGTTATCTTTTCTTTCTCGCTTTTGTACATTTGGTCCTTCAAGCCGGATAAAGAATCGAATCAATAACCGAATCGTAAGCTTATCTTTTCTTTCTCACTTTTGTACATTTGGTCCTTCGAGCCGAATAGAGAATTGAATCAACAATCGAAACGTTAGCCAATGTTTCCTTTCCTGTCTCTGTACATTTGGCCCTTCGAGCCGGATAGAGAATCGAATCAACAATCGAAACATAGTTATGTTCCTTTCTCGCCTTTGCACATTAGGTCCTTCGAGGCGGATAGAGAATTGAATCAACAACTGAACCGTAAGGTTGTCTTTCCTTTCTCGCTTTTGTACATTTGGTCCTTCGAGCCGGATAGAGAATTGAATCAACAATCGAAACGTTAGACAATGTTTCCTTTCCTATCTCTGTACATTTGGCCCTTCGAGCCGGATAGAGAATCGAATCAACAATCGAAACATAGTTATGTTCCTTTCTCGCCTTTGCACATTAGGTCCTTCGAGGCGGATAGAGAATTGAATCAACAACTGAACCGTAAGGTTGTCTTTCCTTTCTCGCTTTTGTACATTTGGTCCTTCGAGCCGGATAGAGAATTGAATCAACAATCGAAACGTTAGACAATGTTTCCTTTCCTATCTCTGTACATTTGGCCCTTCGAGCCGGATAGAGAATCGAACTGTAAGGTTATTTTTCCTTTCTCGCCTTTATACATTTGATCCTTCGAGCCGTATAGAGAATTAAATCAACAATCGAACCGAAAGTTTGTGTTTCCTCTCTCTCTAGCTTCCGGCAATTGATTACCGATCATAAACTGGTCTACTAGCTTCAGAAGACTTATAAAAGGTAATCTACCAGAACACACCCATGAAATACGTATAGAAGATCTTCTTTTTATGAAAAAAAACTGGAGACGATTTCTAACCATGTAAGACCTGTGGAGTGTCTTTTATTTTTAGAGGGCCAGCAGAAAGTCTTCTAGCGCTGAAAATTTTGTTGAAGGTTTGAAGTCCTGCAGTAGTTCTTCTAGCCAAAATAAGGCGTAGAAGTCATTTTAGCTGAAATAGAGATTTTTTGAGACCCTTTAAACCCTAGACGACCTGTAGAATCCTGCTGACGATCTGTTTATTCCAAAAAAAAAAAAAAACTACAGAAGACCTGAAGAGGGTTTTTTATCCATTGAAGATATTTATAAGGCCCATAGAAAGTCTTCTAACAAGGGACCTATGGAAGATCTTCCAGCCATTGAAAATCTTTAAAGGAACCTCATAGAAGGTCTTCGAAACATAAAAAATCGGAAACGACCTTCTTGCCATGAGAGGGCCCGTAAAGGACCTGGAGACGATTTCCAACCGTGTAAGGCTTGTGGAGTGTACCTAATTTTTAGAGGGCCTTCAGAAAGTTTTCATGCGCTGAAAATTTCTGCTGAAGGTTAGAAGTCCTGCAGAAGTTCTTCTAGCCAAAATAGGGCGTAGAAGTCATTTTAGCTGAAATAGGGATTTGCTGAAGACCTTTTAACTGACCTGTAGATAGTCGTTTGCCCATAGAAAGCCTGCTGAAGATCTTCTTATTCCAGAAAAACCTACAGAAGGCCTTCCCACAGAAGACCTGTCAAGGGTCTTTTATCCATTGAAGACATGTATAAGGTCTATAGAAAGTCTTCTAACCACAAGGGACCTATGGAAAATCTTCCAGCCATCGAAGATCTTTAAAAGAACCTCTAGACTTCTTGCCATGAGAAGACCCGTAGAAGGTCTTCTTCTATTCATAAAGGACCTGGAGATATTTTTTAACCATGTAAGACCTGTAAAGTGTATTTTAACTTTAGAAGGTCTATAGAAAGTCTTCTAGCGCTCAAAAGTTTGCAGAACGTTAGAAGTCCTGCAGAAGTTTTTCTAGCCAAAATAGGGCGTAAAAGACATTTTAGCAGAAATAGAGATTTGTTGAGGCCCTTTTAACCCTTAACGACCTGTAGAAAGTCGTTTGTTCATAGGAAACCTACTGAAGATCTTCTAATTCCAGAAAAACCTACAGAAGGCCTTCCCAAAGAAGATCTCAAAAGGACCTGGAGACGATTTCTATCCATGTAAGGCCTGTGAAGTGTACTTTATCTTTAGAAGGCCTGTAGAAAGTCTTCTAGCGCTCAAAAGTTTGCAGAACGTTAGCAGTCCTGCAGAGACCTACGGAAGATGTTCCGGCCATTGAAGATCTTTAAAAAAACCTCTAGTAACAGGTGACTTATAAGACTCACAGAAGATCTTTAAAACATAAAAGACTCGGAAACGGGCTTTTAGCCCCAGAAGCTCTACAGATGGTCTGTAGTTATAGAAGAACTCCAGTGGGTATTCTAACATTAGAAGACTTGTGGAAGTCCTTCTATCCATAGAAGTTCTTCTTTGAAATTTTTTTTGCTATGAAGAGCCGACCTCTGGAAGGTTCTCGACCCATAAAAACCAAAAGTTATCTCCATAATTTTTTAACCATAGACGGGCTGTATAATGTCGGGGTGCATTGGAAACCTGCTTAAGATCATATTCCAGAAAGACCTACAGAAGTCCCCCATCCCATAGAAGATCTGTCAAGGGTCGTTTATCTTTGAAGACGTCTATATGTTATTCTGTCTATAGAAGACCTATAGAAAGTCTTATACCCCATAGGAAACTATGGAAGGTGTTCCTTCCATTGAAAATCTTTAAAATAACCTTTAGCCACAGGTGACTTATAAAGACTCGCAGAGGGTCTTCAATACATAAATGATCCGGAAACGGCCTTCTAGCCCCGAGAAGACATGTAGAAGATCTACTGGTACTCTATAGCTACAGATGAACTCCAGAGGGTATTTTAACCTTAGAAGACTTGTTGTAGTCCTGGTATCCATAGAAGTGCTTCTTTGAAATGTTTTTTTTTTTTTTTGTTGCCACGGAGGATTCTTGGAAGGTCCCTAACTTATAAAAGACCACCTTATGGGCTTCTGTATTGAACATCTTGCATAGGTTATCTCTATATAATCAACCCTTGGTCGACCGGCCGTAAAATGGCGAATATTTAGCACAATTTGAACACGTTTGAGAGACAGTCAGTAAGTCGAACCAACAATCGATCCTTAAAGTTATGTTTCTTCCCTCACATTTCTACATTTGGTCCTTCGAGCCGGATTTAGAATCGAACCGTAAGGCTGTGTTTTCTTTCTCGCCTTTTTTCATTTGGTGCTTCGAGCCGGATAAAGAATCGATCCACAGGTTACTGTTTCCTTTTTCGCCTTTCTATATTTGGTCCAATCGAGCCGGCTATAGAATCGAATCAACATCAACATAAGGTTGTCTTTCCTTTCTCGCTTTTGTACATTTGGTCCTTCAAGCCGGATATAGAATCGAATCAATAACCGAATCGTAAGGTTATCTTTTCTTTCTCGCTTTTGTACATTTGGTCCTTCAAGCCGGATAAAGAATCGAATCAATAACCGAATCGTAAGCTTATCTTTTCTTTCTCACTTTTGTACATTTGGTCCTTCAAGCCGGATAGAGAATTGAATCAACAATCGAAACGTTAGCCAATGTTTCCTTTCCTGTCTCTGTACATTTGGCCCTTCGAGCCGGATAGAGAATCGAATCAACAATCGAAACATAGCTATGTTCCTTTCTCGCCTTTGCACATTTGGTCCTTCGAGGCGGATAGAGAATTGAATCAACAACTGAACCGTAAGGTTGTCTTTCATTTCTCGCTTTTGTACATTTGGTCCTTCGAGCCGGATAGAGAATTGAATCAACAATCGAAACGTTAGACAATGTTTCCTTTCCTGTCTCTGTACATTTGGCCCTTCGAGCCGGATAGAGAATCGAACTGTAAGGTTATTTTTCCTTTCTCGCCTTTATACATTTGATCCTTCGAGCCGTATAGAGAATTAAATCAACAATCGAACCGAAAGTTTGTGTTTCCTCTCTCTCTAGCTTCCGGCAATTGATTACCGATCATAAACTGGTCTACTAGCTTCAGAAGACTTATAAAAGGTAATCTACCAGAACACACCCATGAAATACGTATAGAAGATCTTCTTTTTATAAAGAAAAAAACTGGAGACGATTTCTAACCATGTAAGACCTGTGGAGTGTCTTTTATTTTTAGAGGGCCAGCAGAAAGTCTTCTAGCGCTGAAAATTTTGTTGAAGGTTTGAAGTCCTGCAGTAGTTCTTCTAGCCAAAATAAGGCGTAGAAGTCATTTTAGCTGAAATAGAGATTTTTTGAGACCCTTTAAACCCTAGACGACCTGTAGAATCCTGCTGACGATCTGTTTATTCCAAAAAAAAACTACAGAAGACCTGAAGAGGGTCTTTTATCCATTGAAGACATGTATAAGGCCCATAGAAAGTCTTCTAACAAGGGACCTATGGAAGATCTTCCAGCCATTGAAAATCTTTAAAGGAACCTCATAGAAGGTCTTCGAAACATAAAAAATCGGAAACGACCTTCTTGCCATGAGAGGGCCCGTAAAGGACCTGGAGACGATTTCCAACCGTGTAAGGCTTGTGGAGTGTACCTAATTTTTAGAGGGCCTTCAGAAAGTTTTCATGCGCTGAAAATTTCTGCTGAAGGTTAGAAGTCCTGCAGAAGTTCTTCTAGCCAAAATAGGGCGTAGAAGTCATTTTAGCTGAAATAGGGATTTGCTGAAGACCTTTTAACTGACCTGTAGAGAGTCGTTTGCCCATAGAAAGCCTGCTGAAGATCTTCTTATTCCAGAAAAACCTACAGAAGGCCTTCCCACAGAAGACCTGTCAAGGGTCTTTTATCCATTGAAGACATGTATAAGGTCTATAGAAAGTCTTCTAACCACAAGGGACCTATGGAAAATCTTCCAGCCATCGAAGATCTTTAAAAGAACCTCTAGACTTCTTGCCATGAGAAGACCCGTAGAAGGTCTTCTTCTATTCATAAAGGACCTGGAGATATTTTTTAACCATGTAAGACCTGTAAAGTGTATTTTAACTTTAGAAGGTCTATAGAAAGTCTTCTAGCGCTCAAAAGTTTGCAGAACGTTAGAAGTCCTGCAGAAGTTTTTCTAGCCAAAATAGGGCGTAAAAGACATTTTAGCAGAAATAGAGATTTGTTGAGGCCCTTTTAACCCTTAACGACCTGTAGAAAGTCGTTTGTTCATAGGAAACCTACTGAAGATCTTCTAATTCCAGAAAAACCTACAGAAGGCCTTCCCAAAGAAGATCTCAAAAGGACCTGGAGACGATTTCTATCCATGTAAGGCCTGTGAAGTGTACTTTATCTTTAGAAGGCCTGTAGAAAGTCTTCTAGCGCTCAAAAGTTTGCAGAACGTTAGCAGTCCTGCAGAGACCTACGGAAGATGTTCCGGCCATTGAAGATCTTTAAAAAAACCTCTAGTAACAGGTGACTTATAAGACTCACAGAAGATCTTTAAAACATAAAAGACTCGGAAACGGGCTTTTAGCCCCAGAAGCTCTACAGATGGTCTGTAGTTATAGAAGAACTCCAGTGGGTATTCTAACATTAGAAGACTTGTGGAAGTCCTTCTATCCATAGAAGTTCTTCTTTGAAATGTTTTTTGCTATGAAGAGCCGACCTCTGGAAGGTTCTCGACCCATAAAAACCAAAAGTTATCTCCATAATTTTTTAACCATAGACGGGCTGTATAATGTCGGGGTGCATTGGAAACCTGCTTAAGATCATATTCCAGAAAGACCTACAGAAGTCCCCCATCCCATAGAAGATCTGTCAAGGGTCGTTTATCTTTGAAGACGTCTATATGTTATTCTGTCTATAGAAGACCTATAGAAAGTCTTATACCCCATAGGAAACTATGGAAGGTGTTCCTTCCATTGAAAATCTTTAAAATAACCTTTAGCCACAGGTGACTTATAAAGACTCGCAGAGGGTCTTCAAAACATAAATGATCCGGAAACGGCCTTCTAGCCCCGAGAAGACATGTAGAAGATCTACTGGTACTCTATAGCTACAGATGAACTCCAGAGGGTATTTTAACCTTAGAAGACTTGTTGTAGTCCTGGTATCCATAGAAGTGCTTCTTTGAAATGTTTTTTTTTTTTTTTTTTTTGTTGCCACGGAGGATTCTTGGAAGGTCCCTAACTTATAAAAGACCACCTTATGGGCTTCTGTATTGAACATCTTGCATAGGTTATCTCTATATAATCAACCCTTGGTATGTCGTCTATGTATATCCACATCTTACCATGCCGGATCACACTGGCACATGCCACACTGCATATAGCCATTGTCATTGCACTGGAAACGTGAGTATTCATCAGTTGGATCAGACTCCTCGGCACAGGGACAGGGTTTTTGTATCTCCACCTCGATTTCCATGAACTCATTTAGGGCTGACTCTTCGATGCGAATTTTATGGGTCTGAAATTTTGCAAAATTCCAAAAAAAAAAAAAAAAAAAAAAAAAATACAGAACATAATGGGAAATTAAATTCGCCAAACTTACATAGACCCCAGTTGGTGGGAAATCGGTGAGGGTTAAATTTATGTAGAAGTCTACCGTTGTGCCCAGGGCCACATCATTGCAGTAGTTGCGTTTCAGTAACGTTGGAAATTGCCCGCCACAATCTGTTTCATATTCCACTCGGATGAAATCGGGACTGTTGTCCGAAAACTGGGTTCGCTTGATGAAATTTTCGTAGCTGTAAGGAAAAATGGAGATAAAGTGATTTTTTGTTTTGGCAAAGGATTCTAGCTGCAGTAGCCGCAATCGAGTTCAGATTGCCAGAATCGGAATTATGGATATTATATTAAATTAAGTTTTTCTGGAATTTTCCAAATTTTCAGTTTTAAATTCAGAATTTGTTTTTAAATTTCACTAAAATGAGAGAAGAAGTCGTTGGTCTACTCCGAAGCCCCCCCCCCTTTTTTTTTTGTTTTTGGCTTCCCCTTACCTCTTCTGGATCAACTCCAAAATATTTGACGAATCTGCACTCAATATCTCCACATTACTGATTTCCTTCATAAGACTACTGAATTCTCGATATGTGGGCACCACATCCTCCGTCACAGCGAATATCACACTAATCTTCCTTTCCAACAGCTCACGATAGATCTCCTCCAGCGACGGATAATCATAGACCAGAGAACCCAAATACTCACCCTCACCGCTCAAATGACATCGCTTGTCATTCTTTTTGGTGATGCCAGCCAAAAGGCCATCACCGGCAAAGTGCATAAAGCCATCGGTTACCAAAATGACCACCTTACGAGCTTCTTCTTTCCAGCCGATTTCCTTGGGACACACCAACACCTGCATTAGGGCATCTAGACCACCCTCAAGATTATCTAGATTTCCGGTGACCCTACTTGCATTTACCGACTGCACAAATTCCTTTGCATTCTCCGTCAAGGCCAAATGATGACGATACCCGTAGGTGGGTTCACACACCTGCCGCTCCTTGGCACAGGGATTCTCTCGGAGCTGTGGCATTATCATTGGCATTTCGGGTTTATCGGCAAAGCTACCGAAACCCAAACGATAATTTGTTGTAAGGTTTCGTAATGTTGTTGCCAACTCGAGGCCAAGTTTTATCAGTGTCTCACGATCATCACGCATCGTCCAGGTGAGATCCATAAGAATATACAGATCTAGCGGATTGTATCGTGCCGGCCGATATGAGAGCTTGATGCGTTCTGGATGGGCTGAAAAAAAAGAAAGAGAAATTTGATTTTGTTTAGCAATCCTCCTGCAAAGCATGGTTTTAGAAGAATGGCGTCGAAGGCAAAAATATTGTCTGACTGACTTAACGATTCATCAACGCCCAACGGCTGAAACTAGAATCTTTTGGGTAAGGGTCACTCTTGGTCCGAAGGGATCAGAAATTCGTACCAGAACGGTACGGAAAGTATCAAAAGGAACTAAATATGATACCCTTTCTGTTTGAGGAAGCAGTAGAGCTGGAACTCTTGTATTTAGAATAAGGGTCAATGATGGAGTGCATGAAATATGTACCAAAGGATTTTCGGAAATTCGCACCATAATTGTACGAAAAATTATAAAATGTTCTAAATTTGGTACCATTTCTTATCATGTAAACGGTTAGAGCTAAAAATTTGAAATGAGAAGGAAGGTTAAGGAGTGGGGTCGATTTAAGGAGGTACTTTTGGAGGTATGCATTCCTGTATATGAAAAGTACTAAACGGTACTAAATGTGGTACAATTCGAATTTGGAGGATCAGAGCTGGAATCCAAAAATTTGAAATTAACATTACTAGCGGCAAGTAGGAGTGGAATATGGAGGTAGTTTTCGAAAATTTTACTTATGTGCACGAAAAGTACTAAATAGTACTAAATTTGTACAATTTTGATTTAGGTGTACCGATAGAGCTGGAATTCTGAAATTTAAAAATAAGATAGTATTGTATTTTAGGACTGAGGAATGTAGGTAGTTTTGGAAATTCGTAGTAATGTGTACTAGAGAGTACTAAATTTGGTACAATTTGGATTTGGTTGAACCAATGGAGTTGGAATCCTGATTTTTGGAAATAAAACTAATATTGCATTGTTGGACTGAGGTATATAGATAGTTTTAGAAAGTCGTACTTATGTACTAAATGGTACTAAATTTTGTAAAATCAAAAATTTGGGTGAACCTGTAAAGTTAGGATCCTGAAATTTAGAAAAAAATGCTATTGCACTGTTTGATGTACTATATGGTACTAAATTTGTTACAATTTGGATTTGGCCAAACCAATAGAGCTGGTATCCTGAAAATTGGAAAGTGGATTACTGTGGGAGTGTAAGATTGGGGTATGTAGGTAGTTTTGGAAATTTGTACTTATGTGTAATAAACCGTACTAAATTTGGTACAATTTGGATTTCTGATGAACCGATGGAGTTGAATTTCTAAAATTTGAAAATGGGATTACTGTGGGAGTGTAGGATTGGGGTATATGGGAAGCTTTGGAATTTCGTACTTATGTGTACTAAATGATACTAAATTTGGTACAAATTGAAATTTTGATGAACCAATCGAGCTGGAATTCTGAAATTTGGAATGAGAGTTATTGATGGCCTATAAGATAGATGCACCAAAGGGTTATTGGAAATTCGAACTTTAAATTTAGGATATGTTCTGAAATGGACCTATATTTCTAAAATGGGTCCTTTTGATAATTTGTGAACGAAAAGAACTAAAAACTTGAAATTTGGTATAAGAATCAAGGTTGGGCTGCAAGTTTCATATATGAAGGTGGTTTCGGAAATCTATAATAAGTGTGAGAGCTATACTAAATGGTACTATGGCAGCAGTTCGGCTTAGGGTGAACTGATGAAGCTGGAATGTTGAATTTTTGTGTTGAAATCCCTGTTGGTGGTTGGTTTGTGATACAGAGGTGGTTTTGGATGTGTGTAGTACAAGTGTACGAAAAGTACTAAACAGTACTATGTTTGGTACAATTTGATATTGGGTAAACAGATAGTGCTTGAAATCGGAACATTGATATTAGGGTCATGTCTAGCCTGAACATATGAAGATAGTTTTGGAAATGTTTACTATAATTGTACGAAAAGTACTAAATGGTACTAAATTTGGTTTTCGGTGAAGCGATGTGGATAAAAATCTGAAATTTGATAATAAGATTACTGATGGTATCTGTGTTTGGAATTTGGCGGTGGTTTGGAAATGAGTCCTATATTTATACGAAAAGTACTGAATGGTACTGAATTTGGTACAATTGGATAAGGGTAGAAACGTGGACACATGATGTTGGTTTTGAAATGTGTACTACAGTTGTACAAAAAGTACTATGTGGTACTAAATTGGGTATTGGGTAAAGGACTGGAGAAATCTTGAATTTTGATATAGATACCACTGTTGGAGACTGTGGTTAAGATATGGAGGTGGCTCTGAAAATGTGTACTATAATTGTACGGAATGTACTAAATAGTACTAAATCTGGTATTGGGTGGAGGGAAATTTGGAATAAATTTCCCTTTTGGTGGAATTGATTTATGGAGGTGATTTTGGAAATGTGTAGTATGATTGAAGGGATAAATGTGGTATCCCGAAATTTAATACTAAGGTCTCCGTTTGAATCTGGAATTGAGACTTGATGGTGGTTTGGAAATATTTGTACGAAATAGCACTAAATTTGGTATAGAGTGGAGGAACAGAGCTGACATCTTGAAATTTGATATAAATTATACGGTGGTGTCGGTGGTTGGATATGGAGGTGGTTTTAGAAATGTGTCCAATATTTGTACGAAAAGTACTAAAGGGTGCTAAATTTGAAATTGGGTTAGGGGGTAGAGCTGAAATCTCGAAATTTAATATTGATGTCACTGTTGGTGCCTGGTAAAAAATGTGGGAATAAATTGAGTAAAAGGATACAGCCGGAATTCGAACATTTGATATTTAGGTCTCTGAAAATTTAGTACGATGTACGAATTTTTGATTTTGAGTATTATCAAGTTAAAAAGCAATAAGTTTGGCCGGGCCGAACTTTGAATACCTGTCCACCATTTGGAACGAATTTGGAAATTTTCAAAAAATAAAGTCCTTAAAAAATTCTGTTAAAATTTTAAAAATACCGAATATAGCCGTTATATTGGGGTCTATACGCCGTGGACCTACATAGGCATTGTTTGTCATAAGCCATTACCATATTCGAATTCGAAACAATTTTCTGTCACAGGCTATAGCATCCATTACGAACGTCCAATACGACATCTCTAAAAATTTCGGTTGGTATTATACCTACCGATTATAGGGAGGTACTTATATATGGGGCCTATACGAAGACCTGTAGCTGCATAGACAATTTTACGTCACAGACTGTAGTTCGAACAGTACGAACTCTAAATACGTAATTTGAAACAATTCCGTTAAATAATGACGGTAAAATAATCAAAATACCGAATTTTGGGAGATACAGTTATATGGGGGCTATACGAAGACGTGGACCTGCACAGACAATTTTTTGTCATAGGCTGTAGTATCCATTACGAATCTCAAATACCAAATTTGAAACAATTCCGGTGAATAATGTCGCTAAAATCATCAAAATACCGAATATCGGGAGGTACCGTTGTATGGGGCCTATACGAAGACGTGGACCTACATGGCCCATTTACGAACTTAACCTGCCTACTGCAAAAATAAACACGTGTACAAAATTTTAGCCTTCTATCTCAATTCGTTCGAAAGATAACGTGATTACAACAGACAGACGGACAGACAGACAGACGGACATGGTTAAATCGACTTAGAATTTTACACTGATCAAGAATATATATACTTTGTTGGGTATGACATGAGTATTTCTAGGAGTTACAAACGGAATGACAAAGTTAATATACTTTGTAAAATGTGGCCTTTTGT
The DNA here is from genome assembly GCF_030504385.1 of Musca domestica. Classification (NCBI taxonomy): domain Eukaryota; kingdom Metazoa; phylum Arthropoda; class Insecta; order Diptera; family Muscidae; genus Musca; species Musca domestica. Next base: position 1,118,407 of record NW_026712235.1, read on the forward strand.
CTGTACCAGAATGTGTGAACCAATTCCCCCATCTCCGCATTGGATCCAATTTTGATAAAAATTATTACAACGAACCTTCGAGAGTTCTCGTGCGTACCAACCAGCCTGACAGGCAAACGGACGAACTGCAATAGATCGACCCCAAATTTCCTAAAACGGATTTTGCCCAAAGAGACCTAGGGGCTAAAGACGTTATTTCGATGAGGCACGTTTTGGCCGTATCAAATGATATATACCCTCTGAGGGGAAAATGATTCGTACTTTTAGGTATTTTTAGTACTTTTTATTTCGAAATTATAACAATCACGTTTTATTGAATCTTTTCGCACCAAAAGGGATCCTCATGCGAAATTTTACGATTCTAGCCTCATTGGTCCATCTGGACTTTGAAGAATATGATAATTAGACATAAGCACCACTTTACTTTATTGGGGGAAGGTCTGCAATATTTAGTGTCAATTCTACCTTTTGTTGTACAAAAACACTCTAATCCCAAAAAATATTAGTTTTTAGGCTGGTCCGAATACCCCTTAAATATTTTTTACTACATAAATGAAAAATCCAACTCTTCTCTCACTTTTCTGATAAGATTTCTAATCAGTTTAATAACTTACCAAAATTTCATTCAGCACCTCCTACCCCACCCCCACATGCACACACGCACTTTACACAAACATCAACTGTGTGACACAACAACTAAAATCATAATCAAAACAAAACGTGTCAAAACTCTATCCGACTTAATCACAAATGTCAACAAACAAATGTCAAATTAATAGGTGACATAAATACCGCACAATCTTGCTCTCATCACCTGAAAACAGAAACAACAACGCTGAGAATGACAACAAGAACAACATTGGCAACGGTAGGCATTGTCAACAGCAAAAAAAAAAAAAACAGAAAAACAAAGAAAAAAACTAGTAAAAATAATAACAATAACAAATAAACAAAGAAACTCGATCTAAAACAAACCGCGTAGCTAAACCCCGGAGAGCAAAAAAAGGAAAAGTGGGACATTAGTACCCCCGAAAAAAATCGAAAGAATTCTGATAACAACCTACCGTAAATAAAATCCAAAGTTCTACAAATACAACACAACAAGGTAGCTTCTCCAAAAATATGTGTGTCCGTACATACTCGTATTAGATAACATTCTAAGGTCTCATCTTATCTAGCCGCAGACTGGGTCGATAGAATGGGAGACCCAATTGTTTTGAGAATGAGAGACAGTGTCTCAGCATTTTGCAATTTCGAAATTCTCTTTCCTAACAGAGACACAAACAATGAAATGCATGATAAGAGACAAGCTAATATTTTTTATCAGTTCCACCGGTCTCCGCAATGAACAGTTAGTTATTCATTCATTCACTGAGTCACTTTTGTTGTGGACATTTGATTTTATTGATGACTTATAGCCACCAGGGAAGACAGAGTCGATAATTTTTTATTTTTGTTTTTTTTTTTTTTTTTTTTTTTTTTTTTTTTTAAATCAAAGCTCAAATGTCTTATAAATTCAAGAAGAACATTTCAAACCCTGTCGGTATGGATAATGCTGGAATCTAGAAAATCTGCAACAGGGCCGATGAAAAGAGGTAGTATATTGCTCTGTTCCCGAACAGCAAGAATGTAAAAAATTTTACTACGACGGCCAATTTTTCCATTATTATATCAAAAAAACAATTGCTAGTAGAATCTTGGAGGTTCTGGAACAGAGAGAGAAATGAGTCATTTCGGTCCACGTTTTCATATAGCCTCCATATAACGATACCTCTCAATAGTCGGTATTTTAGCGACATTATGCTCCGAAATTGTTTCAAATTTTGTATTGGTAAAAAATAACATATGCAGGCCCACGTCTTCGTATAGGCCCCTACATATCGGTACCTCCCATGATTCGGTATTTTTATGATTTTAGCGACATTATTCACAGGAATTGTTTGGAATTTCGTATTTGATGCTCGTAATACGTACTACAACCTACGACGCAAAATTACCTATGTAGGTCCACGCATAGTCCCAATATAAAGGTACCTTCCAATATTCTGTATTTTTATGATATTGGAGACATTATATACCGGAATTGTTTCAAATTTCGTATTTAATGTTCGTAATGGGTACTACAGCCTCTAACGAAAAATTTAGCATGCTGGTCTACGTGTTCGTATAGCCACCATTTGAAGATACCTCCCGATATTCGGTATTTTGAAGATTTCAGCCACGTTTTTCACCGGAATTGTTTCACATTTCGTATTTGAATTCCGTTATGGATATTTCAACCTATGCCAGAAAATTGTCTATGCAAGTCCACGTCTTCGTATACTACATGATGGTATTATCGACATCGTTAAATTATTTTTTTTATATTTCGTATTTTAAGATCCTAATGGGTACTACCGCCTATGGCAAAAAATCACTTATGCATCGTCTTTATTTAAACAGTATATTTCGACGAAATTTTGCTAAAGATTTTCCATTTCCTTCCATATGGTAGAGGGTATTGAATGTTCGGCCCGACCGAATTTAGGTGCTTTTTTACTTGCTAGTACTCAAAATGCATAATTAGATAAGTTTGTAATTTTTTTATAAAAATTTCAATTTTTGTATATTTTTCAAGTTTTTCTGTGTTCGGAATGAAAAAAGTAGGAAAATGTTTACCTTTTTACCCCAAAAAAAGTCTTCAAAATATTTAATTTTGAACAATGGACCCACATTTAATTTTCCTGTCCAAAATTATTTCAACGTCCCCCTAGAAACCAACAGTGACCTCCATATCAAATTTTCGAATTTCTGTTCTATACCTTCACCCAATACCAATTTTGAGTGACATTAGCACCCATATCGAAAACTATCTACATCTGATCATCCTAGAAACTCAGAGTATTATTTAGTTCTTTTCGAACAACTATAGTAGGCATTTGAAAAACCACCACTAGATCAACAACACCAGATACCAACAAAGACTTCAATATAAAATTTCGGGATTCCAGCTCTATGCCTTTACCCAGTTCCAAATTTAGTACTTTTCGTACAATTATCGTACACATCTCTTTAACCACCACTGCATCTCAACCTTAGAAACCGACAGTGGCATTTACATTAAATTTCAGGATTTCAGCTTTTACCAAACTTAGTACCATTTAGTACTTTTCGTTCAATTATAGTACACATTTCCAAAAAATACCCTCCATATACCAACAGAAACCTTAATATGAAATTTCAGTATTCCAGCTTTATACATTCACCCAATACCCAATTTAGTACCACTTAGTACTTTTCCAACAATTATAGTACGCATTTCCAAAATCACCTCCATATATCCATTCCAGATACCAACTGAGACTTCAATATCAAATGTTAGGATTCCGACCAAGTCCCCACACCCAATATCAAATTTAGTATTATTTAGTACTTTTGGGTACAATTATAGGATATATTACAAAAATCAACTCCATATCGCAATTCCAAATACCATGAGAGGCCTCAATATCAAATTTAAGGATTCCAGCTCCATCCCTTCCCCCAATGCCTTATTTCGTACAATTATAGTAAACATTTCCAAGATCAACTCCATAGGTTAACCCCAGACACCAAGAGTGTCATTAATAACAAATGTCAGGGTTTCATCTCCGTTCTTTCACTCAATACCATATTTAGTACTTTCCGTGCAATTATAGTATGCAGTTCCAAAACCACGTCCATATATCAATTCCGGATACCAACAGTGACATCCATATCAAATTTAACAATTTCAGAAGTATTCCTTTACTCTAATTCCTTTACTCTACTTTGTACTATTCGCACGAATATAGAACGCATTTCCAAATCTCCAACAAATCTCAAGCACAGATACCAACAGTAACATCCATATCGAATTTCCGAAATTTTAATCTATCCCTTAACCCAATACGAAGTATAGTACCATTCAGTACTTTTCGTACAATTATGGTATACATTTACGAAACAACCTACACATGAACAATGACCCTAGTACCAAATATAGTACTTTACAAAGTGCCAAGTGGTACCATTTTAGTATTTCTTTTCTTTCGTATCATTTTAGAGCTTTTCGTAACCTTAAAGTTCGAATTTCCAAAAAACCCTTTGGTACATCTATCCTGCACGACTTTCATTCTAAATTTTAGAATTGTAGCTCATAGCATTCGACAAACAATCATTCCATTTTTAGTACATTTAAGAACTTTTCGTACACTTTTAGTACGAATTTTTGTACATTTTAGTATTTTTTTCTTTTACGTACGTATTGCCAAAAAACACATACTTATCACACGCCTACGCACCAAGACTAACCCTTGTGCAAATTTTCAAGATTATAGCTTCAGGCGTTTCATCTGGCCGTTGATTCTCAAAAAGCCAGGCATTCAGTCAGTTCCTTCACTACTATTTTATACATGTATGAGCCTCTTAAAATTTATGAACTTTTTTTTTTAAAAAATGTTGGCCAAATGAAAATTTTGAAAATGTTGTGGATAAAAATACCCTAGAAAAAAATATATTTTTATTTACTTACATTTCACCAGCTTAACATAAACGCGCTGCGGCTGTACCTGTGTAGCACGACTACTACTCGCCTCATAATCCTTAAGGGGTGCATCGATGAGGGTATGCAATTCCGGTTCATTTTCGTAAATGTAATCAGGTCGGCAACCATTCTCCAATAGTTGGGTGCGATTAAGGCAGCGATAACGCAGTTCATAAAGCTTCGATTGTTGAAGAAATCATAATTTGGGTGTGTGTGAGATATCAATTGATTATGAAATAATATTAGTATTGTTGGAGATTGGTGGCATGATGAGTCGACGATAAAGAAAGTTCAATGGAAACTAAATTAATAAATTCAAAATGAAGCAACATTAGATACGTGAACTATTTTCCACTACAGATTTTTGTATAAAACGGTATGGTCCATCCATTCATTTTCCAAAAAAAAAAATATTTATGTAAAAATTAACACTCGAGTCTCACTAAGGTGGGAAACAGTCTTCTGGCACTGTTTTTGTTTATAACAATTTTTACTAAACCTACTTTGCCTAATTTTACTACTACCCTATTACAAAAATTAATCATCCTCCTAATATTCAACACTCTGACTAATATTTCTATTCAAAACACACATTGGACGCCTTTTACAATAATATGAAATTTAAAATTGTTGATATTTTATTAATATCCAGAAAAGGATATCCTTTCTCATTCAAGGGTTTAAAATCCTTCTCGAAATATTCAAAGTTCAGTCAATTATTTTTATATTCAATCCGCATGTTGGGCGCCATTTTCAAAAAAATGGAAATAAAAATTTTCGACATTTTTAAATTTCATTAACTTTAAAACAAGTTCACGCCTAATTCAAGGGTATTCAATATTTTGAAATTGGAATTCAACCCATTCTATATTTATATAAAACCCACACATTGGGCGCCATTTTTAAAAATATCAAACTAGCCAATTTTGATTTTTGTATTCTTTTTATATTCAGACAAATTTCTAGCATATGTATATTCAACGCCGTGTGACCAATTAATATTTATATTCAAATCACAGCTTGGGCGCCGTTTAAGAATATTATTTGAATTTTGAAATTTTATTATTTGTTAGGTAAACTCCTTGCTAATTCAATACAATCCTTTTCTGTATATTCAAAGCTCTGTCTATTACTTAATTTTTAATAAATCTTTTGTGCCTCGTACCATCGCTCGTTACCGTATACTGGTAGCGTAGCCCTGCATCAAGGAAATGGACGGAAGAAAACACCAACATCAGCAGAAATGGTTCGAAAAGTAAAGAAGCGACTTGATCGAAACTCGCGTCGCAGTGGCCGAAAAATGGCTCGTGACCTGAATATATCGCAATATTCCATTCAGCAAATATTGAAAAATTAGCTCGGGGTAAAGCCATTGAAATTCCGGGAATGGACCAAAATACCGCAGAGCAACATTCGGACAGCGTGTGTCGGTTTCATTGACCGTTCGAAGGCTATAATTCGTGCTAAAGGTGACCAATAAATATAAACTTATTCTAAAATTTTATGCTATTTCCGTCATTTTTTGCTTTCATTCAATAAAATTAAAAAAAAAAAAAAATTAAAAAGGATGGCGTTTGACTTTGTTGCAGTTTTTTTATCTCACCCTGTATATTCAAGCAAATGAATACTGAAACTTTAAATTCGGAATTTTTGAATTATTTTCAGACACACGCCTCGCTATTCAAGGGTGTTAAATCCTTGTCTCAATATTTTACACTCTGTTTAATTTTTATATTTAATCCACACGTTGGGCGCCATTTTCGAAAATCAAACTAAATTTCAAATTCGGATTATTTGGTTAATTTTCAGACAAACTCCTTGCTAATTCAAAGGCTTAAAAATTGTCTCTAAATATTTGACACTCTGAGTATTATTCATAATCAAGCCACACATTGGGCGCCAGTTTTGAAAAATTAAATGAAAGGAAACTCCTTCCTAATTCAAAAGTTTTATTTTTTCTCTGAATGCTTGAATAGTCAGCGTGACTATTATTCTTATTCAAGTCACACATTGGGCGCCAGTTCTCTGAATATTCAACACTTTGTCTAATGTTTATATTCATGTCATTTCTTGGGGCGCCAGTTTTGAGAGAAAAAAAAAACGAAATTTCAAATTGGCAATTTTTAATTAATTTTCAGACAAACTTCTGAAAGTTTAACACTGTCTAATATTTATATCCGATTCACACATTGGGCGCCATTTTCACAAAAAAGAAGACATTGTTTTTTTTTTTTATTTTTTTAAATTTATATTAATTTTTATATAACTTCATGCTTGTAAAAGAGTTTAGTTTTTTTCCCAGAACAATCGACATTCTGACCAATTAACATTTATATTCAACCTACGCGTTGGGCGCCATTTTTGAAAAAAAAAAAACAAAATCGGATTTTTTTACTAATTTTCCCATGAACTCCTTGCCGATTAATGGGTTTTAGGTTTCCTCTGAAAATTCAACACTGTCGAATATTTTGATTCACCTTATACATTGGGCGCCATTTTAAAAAAAGGAAAGAAATTACAAAATTTAAAATTTAAAATTTTTTTGTTCATTTTTAAACAAACTCAAATTTTTAAACAAACTGATTCAAAGGTTTTTATTTCCTCTCCCCAATATTTTACACTCTGACTATTATTCATATTCAGGCCACACATCGGGCGCCTTTGGGCTCATCCACATTTAGAGTTCTTGAAATTTTATTGCATTTTAGGTAAACTTCTTCCGTACCCAAGGATTGTGAATCCTTCTCTGATTATGCGATACTCTGACTTATTAATATTTATACTTGACATACACATTGGGCGCCATTTTTAAAACTATTAACGAAACTTTAATTTTGATTTTTTTTTTTTTTTGAAATGGTAATATGTTTTAAATTAACTCCTGCTTATTCAAAGCTTTTGAGCCATTCTCCGATTATTCGAAACTGTGACGTATTTAAATTTATATTCGACCCACACATTGGGCGCCATTTAAAAAAAAGAACGAAACTGTAATTTTGAATTTTTGAAATGGTAATAATTTTTAAATAAACTCCTTGCTTATTCAAAGTTTCTGAATAATTCTCTGATTATTTAAAACTCTGATTAATTAGTATTTATTTTCAACTCACACGTTGGGCGCCATTTTTGAAAAAACCTAAACACATGGCAAATTTTGAATTCTTGAAAATTTCATTAATTTTTAGGTTTTTAAACTTGTCTCTGAATACTCGAAATTCTGACTAATTAACATTTATATTCAGGCTACACGTTGGGCGCCATTTTTGGAAAAATAACGATAGTGCAAGTTATGAATTGTAAAAATTTTGTGAATTTTCCAGCCAACCCGTTGCTAATTCTAGGGTTTTTAATTTTGTACGCATTGCCTAAATGATCGATAATAAGAACGTCCATTTTGAGTCACTTATCATAAAATACGCATGTTTTTCCACACACGAAATCAATTGTTGATTAGATTTTCATGGATTGCACAGTGGAATGTTGATATTTAAATTGGATTTTCCATTTTTATTTTCCTTCGACTTATCACTCCAATTTTTTATTTTATTTATTTATTATTATTATTATTATTATTATTATTATTATTATTATTATTATTATTATTATTATTATTATTATTATTATTATTATTATTATTATTATTATTTTTGATTTTAGATTTTGATTGTATACCTTATCCGTACACCAGGCACACGACATATCCGCACTCAAACATCGTTCACATGTATCCTCGAAAATGCAGGGATTATCTGGGACATGAATAAGACAATAAGGAACAATTATTTAACACGATTTTTTCTATTAATCTTAAACAATTTATTTAATAAATTTTCCATTTAACACATTTTGCAGCACACACACATACACACACCTGCTTTTATGGCAATAAAATTTAAACAAATTATGGCAAGAATGAAAATTTTATATAATTCACACATTTTGCCAATATTCGATTCATAGATTGATATTCGTTACTATTATTGCTATTGTTGTTGTAATTCGTAGTATTATTTTATTGTTGTTGTCGTTGCTGTTATTATACTGAAGTGTCGCGGCACGTATTAGCGTCTACTAATTAACACGGCTTGGTGGCACAATAGCCATGCTTACGTTACCATTATTTTAACAATACTGAAAGTAAGAGAGAGAACCACCCAACCGAACCGAACACCGCCACCCATTGAAAATTGTTAATAATATTTTGTTCTTGAGTTTAGTTTTGGCATGAGTGGGTCGTTCTATCGCTAGACTTCGTATTTGTTATTGTTTTCTTGTTGTTGTTGTTGCAGTTGTTTTGCTTATCAAAAAAAAAAAAAAACTTTGATAAACAAACAGAGAAATTTTGTAGGAATTATGTTTTGTGGAGCAGGGTTAAACAAAAAATAATAGTGAAAGGAAAAAGTGGAAATGGGGTTGTAGCCGAGGGAAGGTGGGGATTAAAAAAGGTATTTGAATGCATTATGTTTTCAATCGATAAAATATTGAATGTAAATTTCTTTAATGGCAAAAATAATAATTTCCATAAAATTTTGAAAATTAAGTTGATAATAAAAAGAATGATATATTTCTGATTTAAGTCACCGGAGTTTAGATTGATTTCGGCTTAAAACTTTAACTAGGTCACCATGGATCCCTTTTTCTTGTACGAAGGAGACAGCTAGTGACTTAAGTCAGACAGAAGATTTTTGATAGTAAAATGTGATTGGTTAAAAGTTAAAGGAAAAATCCAGTAAGAAGAGGTCAAAAGTCGGGCCGACTGCATGATACTCTACACTACTATAAGTATTTAGTAGACCTCCCGTAACAAAAAGAGTTTATATTAGGAATTTATGTGAAGTAGATCATACCAACCATGACATGACTTCGATATAGGATATATTAGAAAATATTTATTGGAGGTATAGATATAACGAATCGAGTTTCGCCAAATGGGAAAAATTCGTTTGAATATGAAAAAAATCTATCCAATTTGACCTGATATTAAATATAGGTGAGCAATAACCGTAAAATCGGATGAAGATGTATATCGAAGCTATATAAAAATCTGAACCGATCTCGATAAAATTTGGCAAATGTATTTTCGAGCAGTATTTGATGCCCTGTACAAATATCATTATTGTGGAGTGCATATTACGAGTATGAGGTACTTTAAAACCCAAATTGGATGAAACATATATATGGGAGCTATAGCTATATGTGGACCGATTTTCTCCAAATTTGAAATACTTGCTTTTTTGGTTGGGTGTGAAAATTCAGGTCACTTGGACTGATATTGGACATTTAAAGCACAATTAAGCCGAAATCGGTTTAAGATATATATGGGAGCTATATCTAAATTTCAATATTGTTCGTCCTTGGGCAAAAACATATGGTTTGGAAAGTTTCTTCTCAATCGGATAATAACTGCGAGCATTTTGTTCACAAAAGTACATTACAGACGGACGGACTGGCAGTAATAAATCGACTCAAAATGTTATTCTATGAAGAGCCGCAAAAGTAAAAAGTAATTATCTCGCTTCCTTCTCCATATTACAAACAAATGAACAAAGACATAATGCGTTAAATTGCTTAATCTAGGCGGTTAAATGACCAATCCGGAAAACAAATTACCCTTTACCTTCATGGCCTCTATTCACTATTTTATAAAATTATACATATGTTCTATAAAAAGTCCTTCTCGGAATATTAAATACTCTGTCTAAAAAATCCAAGCCACACGTTGGGCGCCATTTTTATACCCCCAGCCATATGGCTACAGAAGGTATACAGGGTGAGATGAAAAATCTGCAACCAACTTCAACCGACAGCTGTTAAAATTATTTCAGGGACACTTCATTATATTGTTTACAAGCGTACAAAAGTATTTTGCTGAGAATTTTCCTGAAAAAATGTTATTCGTGATGTAATACAAGAGAGATAGTGTGATTTTTTATATTTGGCTGGAAAACCACAAGTGGCTATTGTTAGAGCACTCCAGCATTTAAATGTGAATAAATCTTTTGTGTCTCGTACCATCGCTCGTTACCGTGATACTGGTAGCGTAGCCCGACGTCAAAGAAGTGGACGGAAGAAAACAGCAACATCAGCGGAAATGGTTCGAAAAGTAAGGAAGCCACTTAATCGAAACCATCGTCGCAGTGGCCGAAAACTGGCTCGTGAGCAAATATTGAAAAATGAGGTAAAGCCATTGAAATTCCAAAAAGTACAAAAACTTACACCGCAACAGAAAGAAAATAGACTCAAAAGAGCTAAAGAGTTGCTTCGAAAGTGGTGAACCGCCAAATTTGGTTTTATCCGGTGAGAAAGCATTCTTTGTCCAGCAGTTTGTAAACAAACATAATGATCGTGTTTACTTCCCAAAGAGGTCAGCTGAAAATGTGCAACTTCGATTGGCCACCAGTACTCAAGCGCTGGCCATGGTGATGGTGTGGGCCGCCATAACAGCCGATGGTTGCTCTCCGCTCGTATTAATCGATCGTGCCATCAGAATAAATGTCGAATATTATCGCGAAAATATTCCGCAGACCTTGGACTTTCCAACTGGACTCAGTATGCGCCACCCAAGAATGGTTACAAAATGATGTTCCTCGCTTCATTTCCAGCGCACAATGGCCACCAAAATCTCCGGATACCAATCCGTTGGTCCGTCTAGCAAGGTTGTCACTAAAAAATACCAAAGTGTCGATTACTTCAAGTAAGCGCCTTGCCGGGTATGGGCCAAAATACCGTAGAGCAACATTCGGGCAGCGTGTGACAGTTTCATTGGCCGTTGAAGGCCATAATTCGTGCCAAAGGTGACCAATTCAAATCTAAACTTATTCAAAAATTTAATGCTATTTCCGATATTTTTTGCTTCCATTCAATAAAATTAAAAAAAAAAAAATGTAAAAACTATGGCCTGCTGTTTTTTATCTCATTACAAATAAAATTTAAGGAGCTTAAAAATTTTATAGAGATGTTTGGATCACTCTAAGACACCGTTGGTTCATTTCGAACATAGGACATGTTTCCTCGTTTTTACTAAGGCTTACCACCAAGGATGCACAATCCCAGGTCACCCCTTTAGCCATCAAATAATTCTCTTTGGACAACTAAAACTTCTTACCTCTGATTCACCAACAAACAGGCAATGATCTTTTCTTAATTGTTAGTTATACTTGCTCCACAAACAATGTGCTGCAAAATATAAATGACACTGCTTTCCATCAAATGTTAATAGCGATGATCCACGGGCAGTGTTTTACTGCAACTACATGGGTTTGCTCCACTTATAAATCGAATATTCTTCATGAGTAATAATCAAACAATCAGCTGCATGATTTTACGAGTAATATTAGTTTTGTACTCTTCCTCCACTTGTTCATAATATTCTTCCAAAAAAAAAAAGATCAATTTATATTTATTGATAAAAAAATAACTAATTTATTGAATTTCTAATGAACTTCTCATCTTTTTTGCAAAAAAAGAATAACAAATTTACATTTAAGTTCTTCTATGCGAACAGTATCTTTTTTCTTGCACTGATGCATATTTTAATTACAATACTGGTTTGCACTCTCAAATTCTATGTCTTTTAAAATTCACAACTCTCTCTCTCTCTCTCTCTCTGCTCTGCGCTTTGTTGTGTAATTGTTGATATTCTTGCTTTCATCATATTTATGCTAATGACAGCGGTATTTCTAACCAATATCCTATTATATACAATATGCATAACAAGAGAAAGAGAGAGAAAGATAGGGGAAGAATAACAAGGAACAGTCTTTATGTGAGGTATGTTCAGTAAAAGCTGCTGTAGTGTTTCTCACATAAACAGTAGGTTTAGGTAAGATTTAAAGTAGTCGAATGTCATGACATATAACTTTGTGTTTAAAAGGGAGTTTTAACAAAGGTCTTTAAAGTGTGAATTTTTTAAAATCATTTCTTTAAATAACTAGAAGGAATGATTTTTTCAAAGATGATTTTTCCGAAAAAAAGGTGTGAATTGTTTAAAAACTATTTCTTTCTTGGTGGTTTAAATGTTGCTTTAACATTTTTTTTTGGAAAAGAAAAAATGTTGTCAAGGACACCATGTTACTAAAATTCAAGGATTCGAGCAATATTAGTGCGAAAAATTTAAGACATGTGGAAAAGGAAACTTACCACCTCTATTTAGTTTACTTTGCGATATAAAACTTTTAAGACAATTTTTTAACTTTTTCGCTCCAGTTTCACAATCGAATGACTTTTAAGTATAATTTTGGACAAAAAGGCTATAAATATTCTTTAAAAAAAACTAATTTCATGCCAGGATTTCCTTAAAAATTTTCTTAATAAATCATTAAATATTTCTTGCTAGGAATTTCTTGAAAGTTACACAATTTTTTGCCAGAAAAATCTTAGAAAATTATTCAAACAAATCAAGGATTTTTGAGCAGGAGGTTTCGAAAAATGCTGACATTTATGGTAATTTTGCAGTGAAATTGCTGGCAATTCGTCGCAGCCTTCGTCACAATTGTACTATGCTGTAGATAAAAAAACATCACAGCACACTTGAAAGTCGCATTCGACAAAAAAGAATGAAAACGTTTGCTCTGACGTATTGCGATAAATTTATCTTCACATATGCTCTGTTCCAGAACCTGCAATTTATTTTCGATATCATAAAGGGAAAATCGGTTATCGTTGTGAACATTTTTATATTCCTGCAGATCTAGAACAGACCAATAACTACGGTTGTGTCGTCACGAAAACCACAAAACAATTGCTGCGCTATGCTGAGAATTTTTGTTACTACGTGTGCAATAACAAAAAAAAACTACACCTAACGTAAACCAAGTGAACTAATCTAATAAACAATGCTGCTGGTTGCTGTCTATGGTGCCAAATAAATTTATTATTTACTCCATACGCCTTAGAGTATACTTCAATTTTTGATTAAAATATATTGGTGAGCGACTAGTATCGATAACAAAAAACTTTATCGGAAGAACACAATTTCAATGTCCAGCTAATACAACATATGGCACACCATATTGGTTATTGTGGCTGATACAGATTTTTATATTAGGAGCCTTCGGTTCAAATAAATTAAAAATAAAACAAGTGAAAAAGCAGCGAAGTTCGGCCCGGCCGAACTTTTTATTCCTCTCACCATTTGAAAGAAACTTGAAAATGTTCAAAAAAATCCGTCGAAAACTACCACTCAAATAAAAACCGTTATATAAGAGCTATATGAAGACGTGGTCCTGCATAAGTAATGCTAGGAACACAATTGGAGCGAACGACGAATTTTTTCGCGGCGTATGTTCGTCGTCAAAAATAAAACACATATGTGTATATGGAAGTGCACACAATCACGGCACCGGCGAAAATTTCGTCGGTCGCCGCGAACTCAATTAGCTTTATTTCTATTTCATACGCCGGCGACCGGCGAACAAAACTGTACAAGGTGGCCATACTTGAACGAATTTTATGTGTTTTAGTAAATAAAGTTACTTTTTACTTTAAAATTTGTTATGGTCACTCTACTATCTGTTACTCGTATAAAAAAAACATAATTAATTTGTTTATTTATTTGTGTACTTGCGCCTGAGTGAAGATGGATATCAGTGAATTTATAATAGAGAAGATGGACATAAGTGAAATTATAATAGAGAACGTAAAGAATTATGTGTTCTTGTATAATTCATTGTAGTCAACAAATGAGCAAAAAGTAAACAACTTCATCAGCTGTTTTATAATTTCGTCGGTATTGTGTTCCATACGACGAATTTACGCGGCTCATTTTGTCGCCGCGTAGGGCGAAATTCGTCGTTCGCTCCAATTGTGTTCCTAGCATAATTTGTGTTATAGACTTATTAACGGTTCCGCACGTGAAATACGATATTTTAAACAATACCGGTGAGTAATGTCGCAAAAATCAAGAAAATACCGAATATCTGAGGGTACTGTTATATGGGCGCTTTACTAAAACGTGGACTTATTTAGACAATTCCATTGCAAAATGTGGGTAAAATAATCAAGATACCGGGAGGTGCCGCTATATGGGGGATATACGATATCATGGACCTATATAGTATATAATTCTCTTCCAGGGGATAAAGTACTCACAAGGGACTCCTTGTGTGGATTTTCAGACAATTCCATTGAAAAAGGTAGCTAAATTCATCAAAATACCGACTATCGGTGGGGTACCGTTATATGGGGGCTATATGATATCGTGGAACTATATTAATAACTCTCTTCCAGAGGAAGGAACTCCTTTTGTGGATTTTACGGCAATTTCCATTAAAAAATGTGATTAAAATAATCAAAATACCGAATATTGGGAGGTACCGTTATATGAGGGCTATACGATATCGTGGACATTCAAGGACAATTTTCTTCCAAGGGGTAAAGTTCTCAGAAGAAACTCCTTGTGCGGATTTCAGACAATTGCATTGAAAAAATTGGCTACTGTCATCAAAATACAGAATTTTGGAGGGTTCCGTTATATAGGGGCTACACCATATCGTGGATCTATATAGCCCGAATTCTATCTTGACCTGTCTGTTTTTTCTCTAGCGTAATTAAAACAGACGGAACTGCGGGCGGACGAACACGCTGAAGAATATATATACTTTGTCATGTCTAAAATTATTATTTCGATGAGTTGCAAACGGAATGACGATTATGTTCGTCCCTCCATAATATGTATATAAGGTGGAGGTTATAAAAATAAAATTGATTAACTGAATTTGTTTGCATTATAGCATGTTTCCATTGGAAACCGAACAACGTTGTTCGCTCTCAGAATTATGTACACGAATTAACCCGTTCATACGGCACGATTCGTAATTCATAGTAAAATTATTCCTTTTTTCAAAAATTTTGTTTGTTGATTTTAATGGGAATTTATACGAAAATACATGAAATTCTTACTAATATGAATAGAAGAAATGATTGTTTTTCTCCCAAATATTTATTATATCATTAATTTTATAATTTTCATTCACGTTTTCAACTTTTTGTGTAAATGTTGACATTTTGATCATATTTTTGTATTTTTCTATTTTTCAATTTTGCTGGAGAGACACTTGTCAAACATTTTTTCTGCCGATACAAAGTTTTTGAAAATATTGCCTCTTTTGTTTGCAGTTTTCTGTGGAAATTTCAACTTGTGGATAAAATGCGTACCTCGAATGAGAGAGAAAACAAAATGTACTTTCGTTTGAATGTACATACGCCATTCAACATTGTAGTTTTCATTCATAATTTTAAGTCTTCCCAAAAATTTTTAAAATTTCATTAAATTTTTCTATATTTAATTTTTAAATGTCATAATTTATTTTTTCGATAAATGCTCTCATTTGTTAGGGATGGGACATATTTTTTCATTGTTCTGAGAGTGATTTGATTTGAACAACGTACAAATATGAGTGTTCGCTCAGGAAATTTTGTGTGAAGAATAATGTAGTTTTTTCATAGTTAAGGGTCAAACAACGAATAGAGAGCGAATCAAGTGCAGTGGAAACGCCATATTACTATACCGGCTCTTTAACCAACCAACTACAATCGATAACAAACACTGACTTCCAACTGGAGTTTGTTATCGTTGCCCTTTTGAGCGAAAAAGAAGTTTACCAACACTGAACTGTGACACAGGACGAATAAACAAAACAAAGCAAAATAAAGGAATTTGTCGGCATTTAGTTGAACAAAAATTGTGCGGTGGTGGTAGCGCGTAAAAATCTCGTTGCAGTTGTCTATGGAAATCTTCGGTAATTATCTTTAACTTTTATGCAATAAATAATTGCTAAAGACTACAGTGTTATAAAATATTAAAAGATATCAATGAATATATTAAGAAAATCTCGAAAAACAAATCAAATTATGAAAAGTCTGCCGAACAAGTGAAACTTCCAATCAGACAAAAGAAGTGGGAGAAAAAAAATGCGGTAGTCAGTCAGAAAAGTTGTGGTAGTCTCAGTAGATTTGCTGGGAAAAAAACTACTTGTGAACTATGAAAAATGTGTCATATTTTTGAGAAAACCTCAGCAGTATGTTGAAAAAATAATTTCCAATAATTAAAACACTATTTGCCAAAACCATTTCATTTGTTCGTGCCATAATAGAAAAGTCAAAAGGAGTCGAATTTTCTTGCATTTAACTTGTGCGTGTTCGTTCGTGTGTGCGTTTTTGTGTTTATCGGTGTTTGTTTTTTCCCATTCGGTTGTCGCATGAACTCTTCGTTGTTGACAGAGACGCCAAATTCCCTCTGTTGTGGCATTGATTTTGTGCAAAAAATAACAACACAAAACAGAGAGCAACTTTACTGCTCCCAAAAACTCTCGGTCGCTCTCCCGGCAAAACAAAACGGAATTTTCTCCAGCCCTTTTGTAAGGGGCCATTGAAAATAACGTGTCTCTTCTTAACATGTGCATTTTTGCCTAGCTCTCAGAGAGCTGAGTATTGAAAACAACCTCTCTGCTCTGACTCTGCTGCAGAGGTTTTGTGAAATAACAACAAACAAAGTGGATATTATTGTGCGCGTAAATCAAAAAATGAAATAAACGAAATAATAAACAGATTTATGCATGGATTTTAAACATTTTATACAAATTAATAGATTTATTAAATATTTTATTATGGATTAAACATATTTGCATGGATATTTAGTGAAAAATTCAAGAGCGGCGCCTAATTCAGTTACAGTTACCGGCATTATCAAGGTGAGTAAAACAAGCTACTTAAAGAAATATAAACCCAATAGAAACCAATTGGAATTCTCGGCAATTTTGCTACTTGCATTGCTCTCAGATAATGCCGCAACTACTTAAATTAAAGCAGGTCTACAAATTTCTGCTCCTACAATGATATTATTGTTATTATTTCCATACCTAATTGATACTTTCCACAAAAAAATTATGGCATTTAATGCCAAACCCCATCTACCCCACACAGAAGGAAAAATGAATGCAGCGCCAGACTTTTTATACGAATCGGTTATCCTCAAAATATCTTAAATTCCATTACATGTAGGCTATAAATGAAACGTATATTTTTGAGAGGAGTAGTTCTACCCACATAGAACCCCAAATTATCCAATTACAGCTGAAGTGGTTGGAAATTGGCACCGAATTGATCGCTGATATTCAGAAATGTCGGCAGATATTGACATCTTCGAGTTATGACTTCAAAGTTGTATTCTTACGTGGGGGAGAAAGAGTGGACTGGCCTTTTTCAAGTTCACATCTTTCCCTAAGTTGATACAAACAAGTAAAATATTATCGGTCGGTTTTGCCGACAGATTTATACCTCCAGCCTCGAGTTATGATTATTCAAACTGTTGACCCTTTATGGGAGAAGCTTCAAAAAAAAAAAAAAAAATTGGCCAATATTGACCATTTTGATATAAATATTACAACGTGCCAGATTTGGACTATATCGACTACTTCCTATACTTTATATGAGATATGTGCAATGGAAAGTGTGGGCATATGCGTGAGGTGCCAGATATAGCTGACCGAAATATTTCATTTTCTTACTTCATACAGAACAAGTAAGCAAATGCTATAGTCGTGCGGGGCCGACCATGTGGTAATCTACACCCCACTACAATATGTTAGAGCCCCCTTATGTTCAAATCCATTTTGGAAGATTTCGCTTTTTAAATGATGTCATAGAGCACAGTCCAGATATTAACCTTAGCTTTTTGACCAGGGACATTTGTCCAATATTTACGCACTCCGTCGTGTTGTTAGTTGTTGTGGACCATTTTACGGCTAAATATACTCCAATTGACATCCAAAAAATTAGACTTCTTCCCTGTCCTTAACTCCCCTCTCATGACAAATTCCGTGTAGATTTGTTTCAATAATGTGATCAGGAAAAATTTTCTGTTTATGGTTCGCGAACCCCTATTATATTGCGATCATCTCAAATTATATGAAAATCGGCTCAGATGTAGCTATAGCTCCTATATGTACAGGGTGAGATAAAAAACTTGAACAAATTCGAAAAAGTTTAGATTTTTTTGAATTGGTCACCTTAGGCACGAATTATGGCCTTCAAACGGCCAATGAAACCGTCACACGCTGCCCGAATGTTGCTCTGCAGTATTTTGACCCATTCCCGGCGAAGCGCTTGCTTGAGGTGATCGACACTTTGGTATTTTTTAGTACCAACCTTGCTTTCTAAAATACTCCAGACACAATAGTCCAACGGATTTGTATCCGAAGATTTTAGTGGACATTGTGCGCTGGAAATGAAGCGAGGAACCTCATTTTGTAACCATTCTTGGGTGACGCGTGCTGAGTCCTTTTGGAATGTCCAAGGTCTGCAGCCAAAATGTTTGCGTGCCCAAGGCTTTAATACAAACTCCAGAATATTTTCCAAGCCAAGCGAAGCAACTCTTTAGCTCGGTTGAGTCTATTTTCTTTCTGTTTCGGTGTAATTTCTTGCACTTGTTTGGAATTTCAATGCCTTTACGCCGAGTTCATTTTTCAATATTTGCCGAATGGAATATTGCGATATGTTCAGCTCAGCCATTTTTCGGCCACAGCGACACGGGTATTGATCAAGTCGCTTCTTTACTTTTCGAAACATTTCTGCTGATGTTGCTGTTTTCTTCCGTCCACTTCCTTGACGTCGGGCTACGCTACCAGTATCACGGTAACGAGCGATGGTACGAGACCCAAAAAGATTTATTCACATTTAAATACTGGAGTGCTCTATCACACTATCACGCTTGAATTCCATCTCGAATAACTTTCTTTCGAGAAAATTCTCACCAAAATGTTTTTGGACGCTTGTAAACAATATATTAAGCTGTTACTGGAATAATTTAAACAGCTATCGGTGGCTTTGAAATGGCAGCAGTCTGAAGTTGGTTGCAGTTTTTTCGTCTCACCCTGTATATCTTCATTTGAGGGTTATTGTGCACCAAATGGTCAACATCAGCCCAACTGGACTGGAATTTTGCGCATGCGACCGAATTTAGCCCAGAGGCAACTACTTCAAAGTTGGTGAAAATCGCCTCGGATATAGCTATACCTCCCATATATATGTTTCATTCGATTTGGTGTTTGGTGGGAATCGATTCAGAGTTGGATATACCTCCCGAATATTAGTTTCTCTCTGATTCCATATTAAAAAAAAGTAAAAAAACAGTAAGTTCTGCCGGGATGAACTTTAAATACCCTCCACCATTTGAAAATTTTCGAAAAAGATAACATTCGCCAAAAATTCTGTTAACATTTTAAAAATACCGAATATTTGGGCCTGTACGCCAGCCATTACCATATTCAAATTCGCAACTTGAAATAAACGGTAAATAATGTATCCAAAAATCATAAAAATAACGTATATAGGGAGGTGCCGTTATATAGGAGCTATACGAAGACCTGGACCTGCATAGACAATTTTCTGTCACAGGCTGTAGCTTCCATTACGAACTTCAAGTATGACATCTCAAATAATTTCGTTGAGTATTGTAACTAAAATCGTTAAAATACCGAATATAAGGAGGTACTGATATATGTGGCCTATACGAAGACATGGACCTGCATAGGCAATTTTCTGTCACAGACTGTAGTTCCCATTACGAACTCTAAGTACGTAATTTGAAACTTCTACGGTGAATAATGACGCTAAAATCATCAAAATGCCGAATATTGGTAGTCACCGTTATATGGGGGCTATACGAAGTATCTATTCGAACTTCAAACACCAAATTTGAAACAATTCCGGTGAATAATGTCGCTAAAATCATCAAAATACCGAATATAGGGAGGTACCGTTATAGGGGGGCTATACGAAGACGTGGACTTGCACAGACAATTTTCTGTCTCAGGCTGTAGTATCCATTTCGAACTTCAAATGCCAAATTTGAAACAATTGCGGTAAATAATGTCGCTAAAATCATCAAAATACCGAATAAGGGGGCTATACCGTTATATGGGACGAAGACGAGGACCTACATGGCCCATTTTCAGTACCAAGAGTCCTGCAGACTAATACACATTTGAGTAAATTTTTATCAACCTACTTCGTTTCGTTCGGAAGCTAGAGTGATTTCCACAGATGGACCGACGGATATACGGACGGACATTGATAAATCGACATAGAATTTTAAGCTGATCAAGAATATATATACTTTGTGGGGTCTAAAATGTATATTCCGAGGTGTTACAACCGGAATGACAAACTTAATATACCCTCCATATTATGGTGAAGGGTATAAAAATGGTTCATAATTGGTACGGGCCACATTAATTTCCAATATAATCGTTTATTTGAAGGGAGTAGATCTACTAAATATGCGTAGTGGTGTAGTCGTGCCGACCGACTTTTGACTTTTCCTTATTAGTTACAATTCAATAAACTTCACATAAGCATCGTTGGCAAGAACAATAATCAGTTACTTATTTTCCTTCATCGGAAAAATATAAAATAAAATCATAATAAAAGATAATCGTATTATAATCTATTGCAGAATATTATAAAACTACGATAAAAGTTTTCATAGAATTCACAAAACTAAATTTTCTTCACACCACTGTTTTTTCTTTTCTTTCTGCATTGCCTTAAGTTTTTGTCCCAGTTTTTGGATTTTATTTGGCTCTAAGTGTTGGGCATTTAAGATAAAGATGGCCATCGGTGCAAGAAACAAACAAACAAACAAATATGCTTTGCTGTGGTGTTGCTTTGAATGGCCCACACAAATACAGACACACTCACACAGCGACAGAAATAATTTTATATTTGCTGAAAATTTATATTTTGTTGAGACGATTATTCATAGTTTTTTCCCCCATTCACCCTCCCAAACAACTGCTTATTTTCTAAAATAATTCGCTCATAAAATTTGTTTACTCATTTTGTCCTTATTGCAGCAGCAGCAGCAGCTACTGCTTGCTTCCTAGCCTCAATCTACGTCTGTTGCTAGAGGGGGGGAGGCTGCTCTGTCAGTGCAGTCTGTTTGGCTGTTTTTTTTTTCTCTAGCTTTTTTGCTATCCAGAAGTTATTACAGCTCGTTTTGCTTTTCACTTTTTCTTTTGCCACCATCATCGCCAAACACCAGAAGGACGACGGCAATGGCGACCACCAGCTTTTGTTGTTCTGATAATGATGAACATTTTGTGGTGCTGATGGCATTTTTCGTTCGTTTTCACTCCAAGTTTTGTTCCAAATTTCCTTAATAGTTGTGTTTTTCGTTTTCTTGTTGTTGTTGCTGTTGCTGTTGCTGCGTTACAAATATTTCATTCGTTGTTCTTTTGTGTCACAAACATTCACTACAAGCGAACAAACAAAGAAAGATGAATCGTTTAAATTTTGAATTATTATTGCAAAATGTCCGGCAATGGAGGGAAAATAACATGGATATGGCGAGGAGATCATTGGACCCTTCATCTTTGGAAGATTTTCATCTGCCTTCTATAAAGAAAAGTCCTTTGAGGTCTTCTTAGACGCCTACTATGGTCTTTTATCCATGGATGTCTTCAGTGGTCCTCTATCCCTAAAAGACCGCATTGGCCTTCTAGCCATAAAAGACCTCAAAGGTTTTCTAGCCATAGAAGACCTTATTGGTCTTCTAGCCATAGAAGACCTCATTGGTCTTCTAGCCATAGAAGACCTTAGTGGTCTTCTAGCCATAGGAGACCTTAAAGGTTTGCTATCTTTAGAAGACCACATCGCTCTTCTAGCCATAGAAGACCTCAAAGGTGTTCTATCTTTAGAAGACCTCATTGGTCTTCTAGCCATAGAAGGCCTCATCGGTCTTCCAGCCATAGAAGACCTCATTGGCCTTCTAGCCATAGAAGACCTCATTGGCCTTCTAGCCATAGGAGACCGCATTGGTCTTCTAGCTATAGAAGGCCTCATTGGTCTTTTAGCCATAGAAGACCTTATTGGTCTTCTAGCCATAGAAGACCATATTGGTCTTCTCTCCATAGAAGACCTTAAAGTTTTCTATCTTTAGACGACCTCATTGGCCTTCTAGCCATAGAAGACCTCATTGATCTTCTAACCATAGTAGACCTCATTGGCCTTCTAGTAATAGAAGTCCTCATTGGTCTTCTATCCCTAGAAGACCTAATTTATTTTCTAGCCATAGAAGACCGCATTGGTCTTCTATCCCTAGAAGACCTCATTTGTCTTCTGTTCCAAGAATACCACATTGGTTTCCCAGCCATATAAGACCTCACTGATCTTCTAGCCATAGAAGACCTCGTTGGTCTTTTAGTCATAGAAGACCTCAAAAGTTTTCTATCCATAGAAGACCTTACAGGTCTTCTATCCATAGGAGACCTTACAGGTCTTCTATCCATAGGAGACCTTACTGGTCTTCTATACTTAGAAGCCCTCATTGCTCTTGGGATCATAAATAGTCCCATAGGCCTTTTTGCCATAGAAGACCTCATTGGTCTTCTAGCCGTAAAAGATCTCATTGGTTTTCTAACCATAGAAGACCTCAAAGGTTTTCTATCTTTAGAAGACCTCATTGGTCCTTAGTAGTCTTCTGTTCCGAGAACACCATATTGGTCTTCCAGCCATAGAATACCTTATTTGTCTTCAGCCATAAAAGACCTCATTGGCCTTCTAGCCATAAAAGACCGCATTGGTCTTCTAGCCATAGAAGTCCGCATTGGTCTTCTAGCCATAGAAGACCTCATTGGTCTTCTAGCTATAGAAGACCTCATTGGACTTCCAGCCATAGAAGATCTCATTGATCTTCCAGCCATAGGCGACCACATTGGTCTTGTAGCCATAGAAGACCTCATTGGTGTTACAGCCATAGAAGACCTTATTGGTCTTCCAGTCATAGAAGACCACATTGGTCTTCTAGCGATAGAAGATCTCATTGGTCTTCTATCCTAAGAAGACCATATTCGTCTTCTAGCCATAGAAGGTCTCAACGGTCTTCTATCCCAAGAAGGCCCCATTGGTTTTCTATCATAAGAAGACCCCATTGGTCTTCTAGCTATAGAAGACTTTATAGGACTTCTATACCAAGAAGACCTCATTGGTTTTCTAGCCATAGAAAACCTCTTTGGTCTTCTAGCCATAGAAGGCCTCATTGGTCTTTTAGCCATAGAAGACTTCATTGGACTTCTAGCCATAGAAGACCTCATTGGTCTTCTAACCATAGAAGTCCTTAGTGGTCTTCTAGCCATAGAAGACCAAATTCGTCATCTAGCCATAAGAGGTCTCAATGGTCTGCTATCCCACACATTGGTCTTCTAGGCATAGAAGACCTAATTGGTCTTCTAACCATAGAAGACCTCATTAGCCTTCCAGCCATGGAATCTATCATTGTTCTCCAGCCGCAGAAGACCTTATTTGTCTTCTAGCCATAAAAAACCTCAAAGGTTTCAGCGTTACTAGACCAAATCCATAGAAGGCTTCTAGACCTCATTGGTCTTCTATCCCTTAAATACATTATTGGTTTTCTTGCCATAGCAGACCTCATTCGTCTTCTAGCCATAAAATACCTCATTGGTCTTCTAGCCCTTCTTCTGTCCCTAGAATACCTCAAAGTTTAGGTGTTGTTGAAAACTTACCTTCAGAGTTATGTGCAGCAGTATTTCAGTGTTTTTTCGTTTCCATTTTGGCAGGAATTTATTTTTTTTTTTCCATATTTACTACTGCCACATTCACGAGCGACGACGACGTTCGGCATTGGCATGAAATGGAAAAATGGTTTTGATTAATTGCTTAAATAAAAAGTTTATTGTAAATTTTTCAACATCGCTGCCAGAATTTTTCGCGTTTGTTTTACATTTTATTTTAGTTAGTGGCACATAACTTTAACTACAACGAAAGTTAGGAAAAAGTAAAGAAACAAAAAAACCAAAAAAAAAAAAAAAAACAGACAACAACTGAGGTCTCATTCATGGCGCTGTGGTGGAAAACAACAAACCATTGAGAAGGGAAATTATTAAATGAACCATTAATTACCCCATAATATATATACTCAAAACGATGTTTTTTTCCTGTGAATAAGGGCCATGGTGCGAGACAACCACAAAAAGCACAAATGAAATGGTGAAACGCCTTTTTAACGAAAAAAAACTTTGTTTAAAAACAGCAACGGAAAAATGCTTAGAAAAACTTTTAAAGTTAAAGCTGTTAAAATAAATGACATTGTAATGTTAGATCTTTAAGTTTTTTTATTTCAAGAGGCAATGGAAAATGAAGGAAAACCAAGACAAACTTTAAGGGAGAAAAGAGAGGAAGGAAGAAAAGGAAACCAAAGCGGCATGATAAAGGAAGTGTAGCCTAAAACAATATTTGGAAGAAAAGTGGGATGATAATAAAATATGCGTTAAATATGTATGCTTATAGCTCTAAATAACCTTGAGCACTAAAAACCAACAGTGACCTCAATATAACATTTCAGAATTCCCATCTCCATTCCTTCACACAATACCAAATTTAGTAACATTTAGTATGTACATATATTCTGAAAAATCTACATCGCTCCATCCTAGACACCAACAGTGATCCGAAATACCTCCATACCTCAATTCCAGATAATAATTTGAGGATTCCAGCACTATTCCTTTAACTAATTTGTATCATTTAGTACTTTTCGAACAATTTTAGTAGGCATTTTAAACACCACTTCCATATCTCAGTTCCATATACCAATACTGTCCTCAAAATCACGTTTGAGGATTCTAGACCTATTCCTTCACCCGGTACCAAATGAGTACCATTTAGTACTTTACGTACGATTACTGTACGAATTTGCAAAAGCATCACCAGATATCAACAGCGACCTCAATATCAAAATTTCAGGATTCCCGTTCTCCCCTTTCAACCAGTACCAAATTTAGTAACATTTAGTACTTTTCGTAATAATTTTCTGAAATACCTTCAGAAAATATTCTTTTAAAAATCCACGTCTATAGCTCTAAAATACCTTCAGAAAATATTCTTTTAAAAATCAACGGCTATAGCTCTGAAGGACTTGTAAATATATTCTTTAAAAATTCACGATTATAGCTCTGAAAGACCTTCAGAAAATATTCTTTTAAAAATCCACGATTATAGCTCTGAAAGACCTGTGAAACTATTCTTTAAAGATCCACGATTATATCTTTGAAAGGCCCGTAAAAATATTCTTTAAAATCCGCGATTATAGCTCTGAAGGACCTGCAAAAAGATTCTTTAAAAATCCATGATTATAGTTCTGAAAGACCTTCAAAAAATATTCTTTAAAATCCACGATTATAGTTCTGAAAGGTCTTCAACAAATGTTCTTTTAAAAATCCACGATTATAGCTCTGAAAGGTCTTCAACAAATATTATTTTAAAGTGCACGATTATAGCCCTGAAAGACCTGTAAAAATGTTCTTCAAAAATCCACGATTATAGCTCCGAATGGTCTTCAGCAAATATTCTTTTAAAAATCCACGATTATAGCTATGAAAGGTCTTCAACAAATATTCTTTTAAAATCCACGATTATAGACTTGAAAGACCTGTAAAAATATTCTCCAAAAATCCACGATTATATCTCTGAAGACCTATAAAAAATATTTTATATAAAAATCCAGGATTATAGCTCTGTAAGACCTTCATAAAATATTCTTTAAAGATCCAAAATTATTGTTCTGAAAGACCTTCAAAAAATATTCTCTAAAAATTCACGATTATAGCTCTGAAGGGTCTTCATCAAACATTCTTTTAAAAATCCATGATTATAGCTATAAAAGACCTTCCAGACCTTCAGAAAATGTTCTTTAAAAATCCAAGATTATAGCTCCGAAAGCCTTTCAAAAAATGTTCTCTAAAAATCCACGATTATATCTCTGAAGACCTTCAAGAAATATTTTATATAAAAATCCAGGATTATAGCTCTGTAAGACCTTCATAAAATATTCTTTAAAGATCCAAAATTATTGTTCTGAAAGACCTTCAAAAAATATTCTCTAAAAATCCACGATTATAGCTCTGAAGGACTTCAAAAATATTTTTTAAAATTCCACGATTATAGCCCTGAAAGACCTGTAAAAACATTCTCCAAATATCCACTATTATAGCTCTGAAGGGTCTTCATCAAACATTCTTTTAAAAATCCATGACTATAGCTCTAAAAGACCTTACAGAAATATTCTCTAAAAAATCACGATTATAGCTCTGAAAGACCTTCAGAAAATGTTCTTTAAAAATCCAAGATTATAGCTCCGAAAGACCTTCAAAAAGTATTCCACGATTATAGCTCTGAAAGCCTTTCAAAAAATGATCTCTAAAAATCCACGATTATAGCTCTGGCAACCTTCAAAACATATTCTTTAAAAATCCACGGTTGTAGCTCTCAAAGATTATAGCTCTGAAGGACTTCAACATGTATTCTTTAAAAATCCACGATTTTAGCTCTGAAGGACTTCAACACATATTCTTGAAAAATCCATGATTATAGCTCTGAAAGACCTTCAAAAATTAATTCTTGAAAAATCCACGATTATAGGTCTGAAATACCTTAAAAAAACAATAAAAAAATCAAATAAATATTCTTTAAAAATTCACGATAATAGCTCTAAAAGATCTTCAAAAATATTCTTTAAATATCCACCATTGTTGCTCTGACAAACCTTCAAAAAATGAAAATTCTTTATAATTCCATAATTATAGATCTAAAAGACCTTAAAATAAATCTTGAAAAATCCACGATTATGGCTCTGAAAGATCTTCAAAAATATTATTTAACAATCCACGATTATAGCTCTGGACGACCTTTAAAAATTGTTATTTAAAAATTCACGATCATAGATCTGAAAGTTCGCTTTTCAAAAATGCGATTCAGAGCTTCTATGGCTACTCAAAAAATATTTCTCTAAAATCAACGAGTATGCCTTTGTAAGACCTTCAAATATATTCGTTGTTCTACAATTAGACTGCCAGTCAGAATTTTCACTACCTCCCCCTCCTCTGCCTCTCCCTCCTCCATCTATTTTAATTTAAACTTATTTATTTAGCACTTTCTAAAAAAAACTCTATCTACTAATTGCAAGTCATTTCACTCATTCAATCCGCTTAATGTGAATTAAGTCCAACAGAAATAAAAAACCCACTCCTACGCCGGCAGACCAAACTTCCACCCCCTCCTCCTCATCCAAAGAATTAAAAAATTAAAAGAATTTGGTTATTTCTTTTTGGGGTTTTCTAATTCTCCTTCCATTCTTCTTCGTGCATTCGTTCATTTATTCATTCATTAACATTTTTAAATGTTGACGTTGGCGCTGCAGCTCCAGCTGCTGTTGCTGCTGCTACTACTTTTTGTGTTTAATTTATGAATTTAGTTGGAATCTTTTTCGGTAGAGCGAGGGTGGGGGACATGGTGGTAGGGGTGTGAAAACACTAAATTATGTACATACAATGTTTTTTTTGTATTTCGTTCATCGTTTAACTTTTTTCGAAATCATAAATTATAGAGCTACCCAGTCAGCCATCCAGCCAAGTAGCAACGAAGAAAAGTAAAAGTTTTGACTTGTGCTGCAACCGCCCCATTTATTGTTCCACTTTGTGACAGTAGTAGTAGTTGTTGTTATAATTCATTTCTTTATAGTTTTCTTAAAATAATATTTTATTTTAAATTGCTATTTAAGGACAAGAATTTTGTTGTTAAACAAGGAGAAAATATATATCTACACACACATATATATACGTTTAATGGATTTTGTTTTTTGAGTAGGGGTGGTGCAATTAAAAATATAAAAATTTGGGTGAGAAATATGTATTTAGGTCAATATTAAATTATTATTAATTGCTGAAATTATTAATGGAAATTTTAATTTGTTTTTTCAAGAACTATCAGAGCCATAAACGTGGATTTTTAAAGAATAATTTTTCAAGGACTATCAGAGCCATAAACGCGGATTTTTAAAGAATATTTTTTCAAGGACTATCAGAGCTTCAAATGTGTATTTAAATAATATTTTTTCAAGGACTATCAGATCCATAAACGTGGATTTTTTAAAGAATATTTTTTCAAGGACTATCAGAGCCATTAACGCGGATTTTTAAAGAATATTTTTTCCAAGACATATCAGAGCTTCAAATGTGGATTTAAATAATATTTTTTCAAGGACTATCAGAGCCATAAACGTGGATGTTTTAAATATATATTATATTTTTTCAAGGACTATCAGAGCCATAAACGTGGATGTTTTAAATATATATTATATTTTTTCAAGGACTATCAGAGCCATAAACGTGGATTTTTAAAGAATATTTTTTCAGGGACTATCAGAGCCATAAACGTGGATTTTTAAAAAAAAAATTGTTCAAGGACTGTCAGAGCCATAGACGTGGATTTTTTAAAGAATATTTTTTCAAGGACTGTCAGAACCATAAACGTGGATTTTTTTAAAGAATATTTTTTCAAGGACTATTAGAGTCATAAACGTGGATTTTTTAAAGAACATTTTTTCAAGGACTATCAGAGCCATTAACGTGCATTTTTTAAAGAATATTTTTTTCCAGGATTATCGGAGCCATAAACGTGGATTTTTAAAGAATATTTTTTCAAGGACTATCAGAGCCATTAACGTGGATTTTTTAAAGAATATTTTTTCAAGGACTATCAGAGCCATAAACGTGGATTTTTTAAAGAATATTTTTTCAAGGACTATCAGAGCCATGAACGTGGATTTTTTAAAGAATATTTTTTCAAGGACTATCAGAGCCATAAACGTGGATTTTTTAAAGAATATTTTTTCAAGGACTATCAGAGCCATAAACGTCGATTTTTAAAGAATATTTTTTCAAGGACTATCAGAGCCATTAACATGGATTTTTTAAAGAATATTTTTTCAAGGACTATCAGAACCATAAAAGTGAATTTTTCAAGAATATTTTTTCAAGGACTATTAGAGCCATAAACGTGGATTTTTAAAGAATATTTTTTCAAGGAGCCATAAACGTGGATTTTTAAAGAATATTTTTTCAAAGCATATCAGAGCCATAAACGTGGATTTTTAAATAATATTTTTTAAAAGACTATTAGAGCCATAAACGTGGATTTTTAAATAATAATTTTTAAAGGACTATTAGAGCCATAAACGTGGATTGTTTAAAGAGTTTTTTTTCAAGGACTATTAGAGCTATAAACGTGGATTTTTTAAAGAATATTTTTTCAACGACTATCAGAGCCATAAACGTGGATTTTTTAAAGAATATTTTTTCAACGACTATCAGAGCCATAAACGTGGATTGTTTAAAGAGTTTTTTTTCAAGGACTATCAGAGCCATAAACGTGGATTTTTTAAAGAATATTTTTTCAACGACTATCAGAGCCATAAACGTGGATTTTTTAAAGAATATTTTTTCAAAGACTATCAGAGCCATAAACGTGGATTTTTTAAAGAATATTTTTTCAAGGACTATCAGAGCCATAAACGTGGATTTTTAAAGAATATTTTTTTAAGGACTATCAGAGCCATAAACGTGGATTTTTTAAAGAATATTTTTTCAAGGACTATCAGAGCCATAAACGTGGATTTTTTAAAGAATATTTTTTCAAGGACTATCAGAGCCATAAACGTGGATTTTTTAAAGAATATTTTTTCAAGGACTATCAGAGCCATATACGTGGATTTTTTAAAGAATATTTTTTCAAGGACTATCAGAGCCATAAACGTGGATTTTTTAAAGAATATTTTTTCAACGACTGTCAGAGCCATAAACGTGGATTTTTTAAAGAATATTTTTTCAACGACTATCAGAGACATAAACGTGGATTTTTTAAAGAATATTTTTTCAAGGGCTATTAGAGCCATAAACGTGGATTTTTAAAGAATATTTTTTCAAGGACTATCAGAGCCATAAACGTGGATTTTTTAAAGAATATTTTTTCAAGGACTATCAGAGCCATAAACGTGGATTTTTTAAAGAATATTTTTTCAAGGACTATCAGAGCCATAAACGTGGCTTTTAAAGAATATTTTTTCAAGGACTATCAGAGCCATAAACGTGGCTTTTAAAGAATATTTTTTCAAGGACTATTAGAGCCATAAACGTGGCTTTTAAAGAATATTTTTTCAAGGACTATCAGAGCCATAAACGTGGACTTTATAAGATTATTTTTCCAGGGATTATCAGAGCTAAAAATCAAAGCACCAAATGGCAATTAAACTTCGATTTTTTAAAAAAAAATCTTCATTGACGAAAACACCAATAAACGTCGATGTTTTAAAGATTTGTTTTCTAGGACCAAATGACCAGTAAACGTGGATTTTCTGGGCCATATTTGTAAACTATTGGCAATAGGTTTAAAGGCCTTTAATATTATTTTTAGGCACGAGATTTTTAAATCCTTTTACAGAACCTCTTAGAAAATGTATACCAAATCTCTAAGGCTATCCCCAATCATTCAATTTCGTATTTTCCAAAATTTCCCCTCTCAGCTATCCATTCCGGTAACGCAATAAAAATAAAATTGATTGCCTTGCTCTGAGTATCACCACTTCACCAAATAATTACCATTAAAATACAATCCTTTAATGGCCACATTGGCGAAATGTTAATAAAATTAATTGTATTTTTCACTTTGAAATAGGCCCATAAACATATTTTAGTTGTTTTCTATTTTCGTCCCCCACTCCCCACTTTCAGCTGCCGTAAAATAAACATTTATTTATACCCTTTAATGTTTTAGTTTTTTTTAAATAAACAAACATTAAAATTTCCATAAAAATGCTTTGAATGCTTTGTAGCTGTGGCTATGTGAGTATCTGTGTGTGCTTTGGCGATGAAAAGAACAGTCCGCAAAACGACTTGCAACAAAAATTTGCTGTCATCAACATCGCCATCAGTAGCAACAATTAAAATTATTTAACTGATTTCATTGA
Organism: Musca domestica; assembly: GCF_030504385.1. Taxonomy (NCBI): domain Eukaryota; kingdom Metazoa; phylum Arthropoda; class Insecta; order Diptera; family Muscidae; genus Musca; species Musca domestica. The sequence continues at coordinate 1,149,765 of NW_026712235.1, forward strand.
TTTACTTTAATGTTTAAATAATTTTAAGGACTTAAATTTAAATGACAATTGTCGTGGATATTTTAAAGATTATGTTTTCATGGACTAAAAATCGTGGATTCGTAAATAATATTTTTTCAAGGACCAATAGACGTGGATTTTTTAAAGAATATTTTTTCAAGGACCTATAGACGTGGATTTTTTAAAGAATATTTTTTCAAGGACCTATAGACGTGGATTTTTTAAAAGAATATTTTTTCAAGGACCAATAAACGTGGATTTTTTAAAAGAATATTTTTTCAAGGACCAATAAACGTGGATTTTTTAAAAGAATATTTTTTCAAGGACCAATAAACGTGGATTTTTTAAAAGAATATTTTTTCAAGGACCAATAAACGTGGATTTTTTAAAAGAATATTTTTTCAAGGACCTATAGACGTGGTTTTTTTAAAAGAATATTTTTTCAAGGACCAATAAACTTGGATTTTTTTAAGAGAATATTTTTTCAAGGCCCAATAAACGTGGATTTTTTAAAAGAATATTTTTTCAAGGACCATCACAAGGAAAAAAGTTAATTTTTTCAAAGAATATTTTTTCAAGGACCAATGAACGTGGATTTTTAAAAGAATATTTTTTCAAGGACCAATAAACGTGGATTTTTTAAAAGAATATTTTTTCAAGGACCAATAAACGTGGATTTTTTAAAAGAATATTTTTTCAAGGACCAATAAACGTGGATTTTTTAAAAGAATATTTTTTCAAGGACCAATAAACGTGGATTTTTTAAAAGAATATTTTTTCAAGGACCAATAAACGTGGATTTTTTAAAAGAATATTTTTTCAAGGACCAATAAACGTGGATTTTTTAAAAGAATATTTTTTCAAAGACCAATAAACGTGGATTTTTTAAAGAATATTTTTTTAAGGACCAACTGAAACGTGGATTTTTAAAGAATATTTTTTCAAGGACCAACTGATACGTGGATTTTTAAAGAATATTTTTTCAAGGACCAACTGAAACGTGGATTTTTAAAGAATATTTTTTCAAGGCCCAACTGAAACGTGAATTTTTAAAGAATATTTTTTCAAGGACCAACTGATACGTGGATTTTTAAAGAATATTTTTTCAAGGACCAACTGAAACGTGGATTTTTAAAGAATATTTTTTCAAGGACCATCCCAACGATAAACGTGGATTTTTTAAAGAATATTTTTTCAAGGACCATCCCAACGATAAACGTGGATTTTTTAAAGAATATTTTTTCAAGGACCAATAAGCGTGGATTTTTTAAAGAATATTCTTTCAAGGACCATCCCAATGATAAACGTGGATTTTTAGAAATATTTTTTCAAGGACCATCCCAGCGAAAAACGCGCATTTTTAAAGAATATTCTTTCAAGGACCATCCCAATGATAAACGTGGATTTTTAGAAATATTTTTTCAAGGACCATCCCAACGAAAAACGCGCATTTTTAAAGAATATTTTTTCAAGGACCATCTCAACGATACACGATTCATTCTCCCATCTTTTGTTAAACATATTAATTTAATTGCTGTCTAAACAAGTCTTTTTTCGAATCCCATAAATTCTCACTTTCCATGTCTACAAGCCTTACATTTCTTTTTCGATCGAAAACAACAGGTCTAATATTAAGTTTCGTTGGCTCATTAGGAGTTCACTCTGACTAATGAAGTGTTCTCCCACTTAATTTTAAAGAAGGAAAGCAGGAAAAACACCTCAAGAACTATAGATTTTCCACTTGCTTGCACACACACCGAACTACATTAGGCATTTAAGAACAGGTCGGTGTTTGGGGAAGTGAACACCGACCACTCCTCCAACTAAGCCATCGACACAAACATCCATCCAACCAACCAACCAAACCCAGCAATTGAGAAGCCGCAGCAGTCATTTAATTAAACACAAAACTGAATATATATGACGGATTGAATTTCATGTTTGTTTCCGTGTCGAATTGCAATGCAATTAGCTTCATTTCGCAAATTAATGTTTTGTATAATTTTGTCGTTAAAATGGAATACGAAATGATGATGATGATGAGGACGACGATGGTCGGACGATTTGTTGGCGGGAATATAAAACCGCAAAAAGGCAAAATACAGGCTGAAAGCCACCACGAATCGGAGAGGGGGAGGCGCAAAACGCATAAATATATGTGGAGGATGTACGAATTGCAGAATGCTGGTAGCTAGCTGATGAATGCGACTGCCTAAGTTATGGCTTGTACAAATGCAAAAGCCTTACGCCTCTCAGGCCACAATCAACAGAAAAAAAGAACAGCAAAAATAAAGTAATAAACTCAACAATGTATAACAAATTGTTTCTGGAATATTATTTAAATAATATTATAAACAAAAAAGCAGAAATTTATGATTCTTTAGATAAATCAAATTATGTTCTTTTTTCCTACGTTTTGTTTTCTATGGTGGCATAATTCTTGCGTTTTTTATACATAAGGATGTTGATTTCTTGAGTTGCTAGATTTATAGGGGAAAAGATGGTACAGTGATGTATAGAAAAATATTCTCAAAAAATTCAAATTGTTTGGTCATTTGGTCGTTGAAAAAATATTCTTAAAAAAACCCAGGTCTATTGGTCCTTGAAAAAATATTCTTAAAAAAACCCAGGTCTATTAGTCCTTGAAAAAAATATTCTAAAAAAAACCAGGTCTATTGGTCCTTGAAAAAATATTCTTAAAAAAATCCACGTCTATTGATCCTTGAAAAATATTTATTAAAAAATCCACGTCTATTGGTCCTTGAAAAATATTTATTAAAAAATCCACGTCTATTGGTCCTTGAAAAATATTCTTTAAAAAAATCCACGTCTATTGGTCGTTGGAAAAATATTCTTTAAAAAATCCACGTTTCAGTTGGTCCTTGAAAAAATATTCTTTAAAAAATCCACGTTTCAGTTCGTCCTTGAAAAAATATTCTTTAAAAAATCCACGTTTCAGTTGGTCCTTGAAAAAATATTCTTTAAAAAATCCACGTTTCAGTTGGTCCTTGAAAAAATATTCTTTAAAAAATCCACGTTTCAGTTGGTCCTTGAAAAAATATTCTTTAAAAAATCCACGTTTCAGTTGGTCCTTGAAAAAATATTCTTTAAAAAATCCACGTTTCAGTTCGTCCTTGAAAAAATATTCTTTAAAAAATCCACGTTTCAGTTGGTCCTTGAAAAAATATTCTTTAAAAAATCCACGTTTCAGTTGGTCCTTGAAAAAATATTCTTTAAAAAATCCACGTTTCAGTTGGTCCTTGAAAAAATATTCTTTAAAAAATCCACGTTTCAGTTGGTCCTTGAAAAAATATTCTTTAAAAAATCCACGTTTCAGTTGGTCCTTGAAAAAATATTCTTTAAAAAATCCACGTTTCAGTTGGTCCTTGAAAAAATATTCTTTAAAAAATCCACGTCTATTGGTCGTTGAAAAAATATTCTTTAAAAAATCCACGTCTATGGGTTCTTGAAAAAATATTTTTAAAAAATTCCACGCCAGTGTTTCTTGAAAAAATATTCTTTAAAAAATCCACGTCTATGGATCCTTGAAAAAATATTCTTTAAAAAATCCACGTCTATGGGTTCTTGAAAAAATATTTTTAAAAAATTCCACGCAAGTGTTTCTTGAAAAAATATTCTTTAAAAAATCCACGTCTATGGATCCTTGAAAAAATATTTTTAAAAAATTCCACGCCTGTTGGTCCTTGAAAAAATATTCTTTAAAAAATCAACGTCTATTGGTCCTTGAAAAATATTCTTTAAAAAATCCACGTCTATTGGTCCTTGAAAAATATTCTTTAAAAAATCCACGTCTACTGGTCCTTGAACAAAAGAAAATATTCTTTAAAAAATCCACGTATACTGGTCGTTGATGAAATATTCTTTAAAATCCACGTCTATTGGTCCTTGAACAATATTCTTTAAAAAATCCACGTCTATTGGTCCTTGAACAATATTCTTTAAAAAATCCACGTCTATTGGTCCTTGAAAAATATTCTTTAAAAAATCCACGTCTACTGGTCGTTGAGAAAATATTCTTTAAAATCCACGTCTATTGGTCCTTGAGAAAATATTCTTTAAAATCCACGTCTATTGGTCCTTGAAAAATATTCTTTAAAAAATCCACGTCTACTGGTCGTTGAGAAAATATTCTTTAAAATCCACGTCTACTGGTCCTTGAAAAATATTCTTTAAAAAATCCACGTCTATTGGTCCTTGAAAAATATTCTTTAAAAAATCCACGTCTATTGGTCCTTAAAAAAATATTCTTAGAAAATCCACGTCTATTGGTCCTTGAAAAAATATTCTTTAAAAAATCCACGTCTATTGGTCCTTGAAAAAATATTCGTTGAAAAATCCACGTCTATTGGTCCTTGAAAAAATATTCGTTGAAAAATCCACGTCTTTTGGTCCTTGAAAAAATATTTTTTAAAAACTCCACGTCTATTGGTCCTTAAAAAAGTATTCTTTAAAAAATCCACGTCTACTGGTCCTTGAAAAATATTCTGTAAAAAATCCACGTCTATTGGTCCTTGAAAAATATTCTTTAAAAAATCCACGTCTATTGGTCCTTGAAAAATATTCTTTAAAAAATCCACGTCTATTGGTCGTTAACAAAATATTCTTTAAAAAATCCACGTCTATTGGTCGTTGAAAAAATATTTTTTAAAAAATCCACGCCTATTGGTCCTTGAATAAATATTCTTTAAAAAATCCACTCCTATTGGTCCTTAAAAAAATATTCTTTAGAAAATCCACGTTTATTGGACCTTGAAAAAATATTCTTTAAAAAATCCACGTCTATTGGTCCTTGAAAAAATATTCTTTAAAAAATCCACGTCTATTGGTCGTTGAAAAAATATTCTTTAAAAAATCCACGTCTATTGGTCCTTGAAAAAATATTCTTTAAAAAATCCACGTCTATTGGTCGTTGAAAAAATATTCTTTAAAAAATCCACGTCTATTGGTCCTTGAAAAAATATTCCTGAAAAAAATCCACGTCTACTGGTCGTTGAAAAATATTCTTTAAAATATCCAATTAAGAAATATTCTTTAAAAAAATCAAGTTTTTGGTCCGTTGGTCCACTGTGCCGAACCAAAGCTTTTGTCAAATAATTTATAATTCAATATCAATAGCAAATTGAACTGATTTCATTATTTTTTCAAATATCTAGCACACATATCCTATGTGATGTGCCACCACAACAAGTCTACAGAGGAAACTCTCAGACCCCCAGATTCAAATGAAAATTCAAAAGCAATAGATAAATGAAAATAAAAAACCAAATACGCATAATTTAAAATATTTGATTCAGTGAAATGCTCATGGCATTGCTCATTGGCTGCTGCTTGCTTGCCAGCCCGCCCGTCAGCCTGCCAGTTAGTCGAAATGCGTGTGGATGCCACAATTTTTTCGTTCCATGGAATAAAATCTTCTCTCTTGTAATTCAATGTTGGGATAATATTATCTTGAGTTGCTTGGGAGGGAAGAAGGAGTTGTATGCTATTCGTTTGGAGGAGTGCTGGCTGATATGGTGTTAGCTATGTCGATGGTGGCTCTATGGTGGCGGCACAATTCTTATCAATTTGCCACGATCGGCAACCAGTACCAAAGAACATTTACAATTTTATTCCAATTTCGAATGCCACAGCTCCTCTCCCAAACCAAACCACCCTAATGTCAATGGCATGAATAATTTGTTTGTGTTGCGACATTGATGCTACAGTTGGGTCCGTGTAATTGAATTCGGGTTTGGTCGAAAAAATTCTTATAATTCCATTTTTTTGTAAAGTCCTATAGCGGTTGTATAACCTGCCATCTTTGAGTGAGGAATCTAGACATTTATTTCATATAAAAGTTGGCCAGAATCTGCGATATTTCTTGGTTGTCGAATAGATTTTGAAAAGAAGAAAACTTTATTTCCAGAATGTTTGCAGTTTACAATTAAAAGCTTACAAAGTGCATAAGGATTAGAAACTCGAGCAGATTCCGAGGTTATTTACCATTTCCTTAAATAGATCCTGAGAAGGGTTTCCCTTCTTGTTAGGCAATTCGACAAAAAATGAATATGAATGAAAAGCTCATAAAAGGTAGCATCTCCCAGACAGGATATGACAATCGACCAAATTCTGAAATATTGATAATTTTAGAAAGTCTCCTAGGCCAAACATCCCGCTTTAATTATAAGATAGAGAATATCTTAATTCTTTTATACCGGTAGTAATATTTTGATATATTAGCCGGAGATCTTATTATTTAGCATAGAATAAGTCTCATATAGTTGTACCAACCGATTTTATTTTTTTTTTCAAGATCCTCGCCATTATTTTGCCAGGTGGATAACTGAAAGGGACTTCTTTCGGGTCGTATATATTTTTGTGTATGTTTCAACCGTTGGTTCGTTCTCTATGATGGAAGGAAGATATTTCGATTATTTTCTCTCGGCTTAAAGTTGATCTGCTTGAAGCCGTCGGTTAGCTGTTGATGTAGAGGTAGGTCAGTAAGAGCATACCAGCATGATATTAACATTTTTGTGAAGTTTGTCCTTTAATTTGTTATACCCTCAGCCATATGGATACCCTCATTTAACACGGCCAAAACGTGGCTCATCGACATAACGGTCTCTTCCACATCCGTTTCAGAACATTTGGAGTCGATCTAGTGATGTCCGTTCGTCTGTCTGTTAGCTGGTGTGCACCATAATTCTCGAAGGAAGTATCCGTTCACTCCTTCTGTACTGGTTCTGGTCAGATACGAATTGGTCAAAATTGGCCAACCGCTTCGGAACCTCCCCCATGAAGAGACAACAGTTTGAATAATCATAAGTCTAGGCAGGGTGCAATCAACTTCAGACTGCAATCAACTTCAGACTGCAATCAACTTCAGACTGCTGTCATTTCTAAGCCACTCGTCCGACAGCTGTTAAAATTATTCCAGTGACAGCTCATTATATTGTTTACAAGAGTACAATAGAATTTTGGTGAGAATTTTCCAGGGAAAAAGTTATTCGTGATGGAATTCATGGGTGATAGTGTGATTTATTTATATTTGACTGGAGAACCACAAGTGGCTATCGCTGGAGCACTCCAGCATTTAAATGTGAATAAATCTTTCGGGTCTCGTACCATCGCTCGTTACTGTGATATTGGTAGCGTATCGCCGACGTCAAGGAAGTGGACGGAAGAAAACAGCAACATCAGCAGAAATGGTTCGAAAGGTAAAGAATCGCTTCTTGATCAAAACCCGCGTCGCAGTCGCCGAAAAATGGCTCGTGAGCTGAACATATCGCAATATCCATTCGCCAAATATTAAAAAATGAGCTCGGGGTAAAGCCATTGAAATTTCAAAAAGCGCAAGAACTTACACCGCAGCAGCCGTCCGTCCGTCTGTCCGTCTGTCCATGTATTTTTGTAAACAAAGTACAGGTCGCATTTATTGCCCGATCCAGATGAAATTTTGCACAGATCATTTGTTTGGACCAAGGACGAACCCTATTGAAATTGGAAATAATCGGTCAAAATTTAGATATAGCTCCCATATATATCTTCGTCCGATTTGCCTTTTATTGTGCACCAAACGTGTAATATCAGCCTGAATTGTATGGAATTTTGCACATACACCCAAATTAGGTCTGAAAATATGTATGCCAAATTTGATCGAAATCGGTTCAGATGTAGCTATAGCTCCCATATATATTGTTCATCCGATTTGTTATTTTTGTCCACCGCCGCCGTAATATGCACTCTGTAACAACAATATTTGGGGAAATATATCAAATACAGCTCAGAAATACATTTGCTAAATTTTATCGAGATCGGTTCAGATTTGGATATAGCTCCCATATATAACTTCGTCCGATTTACCTTTTATTGTGCACCAAACGTCTAATGTTTGTCCAAATGGGATGGAATTTGGCACTTACGACCGAATTGAGTCTAGAAGCTAGTATGTCAAATTTGGTGAAGATCGGTTCAGATATAGCTATAGCTCCCATATATATTATTCATCCGATTTGTTATATTTGTTACCCACAACCGTAATATGCACTCCGTAACAACGATATTCAGGGAAATATATCAAATACAGCTCAGAAATATCTTTGCCAAATTTTATCGAGATCGGTTCAGATTTTGATATAGCTCCCATATATATCTTTATCCGATTTCCAATTAATTGTGCACCAAATGGGCAATACAAGTCCGAATTTAAGAGATACAAATGCTTCGGCATATTTAGTCCTTTGAACTTTAAGTTATAATTATAATCATAGGGTGTATGATTGAATTCTCCCATAAAAACTTTTATTGTTGTGTGAAGCTCTATTAAATTAGCAAAGTGGTGTAGGGTATCATAAAGTCGGCCCGCCCGACTTTAGGACTTTCTTTACTGGTTTTATACGAAAACTACTTAATGGTACTAAGTTTTGTATTGGTTGAAAAATTAAGGATGAAATCCTGAAATTTGATAATTATGTCACTCTTGCTGTCGGTGATGAAGATATGGAGGTTGTGTCGGAACTGTGTACTATGATTTTTTCTAAAAGTACTAAGTGGTACTTAATTGGATAGTGGGTGAAGGCATAGAGCTGGAATCTCGAAGTATAATGTTGAGGTCTGTTGGTACATGGGAGACTATTGCAGTACTATAGTTGTTGGTACAATTTGATTTTGAGTGAAGAGCTTGTGCTTAAAATCTGAAATTTGTTATAACGGTCGCTATTTATGTGAAGCCTGGACAAATGAGGGTTTCGAAAAATTATACGTATATACTATACACCTACGAAAATTACTGAAGGGTACTATATTTTGAGTGAAGGATAGAGATAAAATTCTGAAATTTTATATTTAGACTACTGATGGTTGTTCATATTATCTGTGTTTGAGATTTGGCGCTGATGCGTCCTATTTCTATACGAAAAGAGCTGGAGCTGGAATCCCGAAATTTGATATTTACATATTTAGACGTTGAAAAATTTATGGTGGACTTTTTGCTTACAAAATGGCGGACACTTTTTAGTGTTAAAAAAGATTTGTGCATTGTGATCAGAGATGGGCATAATGCACTGTATTTTTAGTGCACTAATAATTTCACTATCATTGTTCATTTAGTGGTAGTGCAATTTTTAACTCCACTACCACTAAAGGGTTAGTGGTAGTGAAAAATAAATTGCACTACCACTAACCCTTTAGTGATATTTAAAAAAAAATTGCACTACCACTAAATTTTAGTGGTAGTGAAATTTCAATAGCACTACAACTAAATTTAGTGGTATTTGAAAAAACTTGCACTAAATTAGTGGTATTTCATAAAAAATAGCACTAAATTAGTGCTACTTAGAAAAGTAATCAAATTTTATGAATATGTACTATATATTCTGGATTGTTGTTCCCTACTCACTTCAATAAACTTCATTATAGCTGGTATAATATTTATATACATAGTGCTTTTTTTGGCTTCGCCAAATTTTAGTGGTAGGGCAAATTTTTTTTGAAAAATCACTAAATTTAGTGGTAGTGCTATTAAAATTTCACTACCACTAAAATTTAGTGGTAGTGCAATTTTTTTTTAACTATCACTAAAGGGTTAGTGGTAGTGCAATTTATTTTTCACTACCACTAACCCTTTAGTGGTAGTGGAGTTAAAAATTGCACTACCACTAATTATTTGATTCTTAGTGCACTAAAAATTTAGTGCAATATGCCCAACCCTGATTGTGATAAAATGGAATGTAAATTAATCAGAAAGTCCTAAAAATGAAATTTTTTTCTATTCAGCCAAATTTGGTTTAGGTTTAGGTTGGTGGCGGTATTTTTTGTTTTGCCCCATCAAAAGTACTCCTTACCTCAGGCTATTTACATATTACTTTACCAAATGCATGTCCCTCAAAGTAAGTTTAACATTTTGCATTTATACGCCTCCAACTGTAGATCGTATCGTATGCATGCTAGCGTAAAGTCCTCTCCATATTTTATTGGCAGGCGGATATGAATCAATAATGTTTGGCATATCAAAAGCTGAGTGTGATTGCCTTTAATGTTTTCTTATTTGAGGTTTTTTTGGGGGAGGGATGGGGGAGAGAATGATATCGAAACGCAAAAAAACACACAAGCATTGCAAGTCAAAAAAAAAAAAAAAAAAAAAAAAAAAGGCGCTTAAGTTATTCAGAAGGAGTTTACGAAAAGTAGAAGTAGAGCTGCTGCTGTCTGATGGTGATGTGAGCTCCGATGATGATGATTGCTTGCGGTATTATTGGTGGCGGTGGTGCTGCTGATGCCTACGGGGTTTTCGAGCAAAAGATATGCAATTTTATGCGATGCTTAAATAATGGCGACAATTGAAAAACGATAAATCGTTTTAATATTAAACAAAACTCACTTGGATTTAAATTTCTTGCTGCTTCGTGGTGGTGGTGGTGGTTTGATGGTGTTATTTCTCACTCCATTATAAAGCCAGCAAGCATCCATCGGAACAATCCCAGAAACCACAGCAAATCGCATAAGTGTCGTATCAAATCCAATCCGAAAAAAAAACAAACCGAAACCAAGAAAATTTATTAGTCTATGGAGGAGCGACGACGACTTTGGCTGGCATTATGTCTGGAGGCTAATCATATTTGATTGAGATTAATTTTCCTTCTTCATCTAATTGATTTCAAATTCAAACCCACACACACACACACAGAAGAAACGAGCACACACTCGCACGCTTACATTAGCCACCACATGTCAGTCAATCTTTATAATGTCACTCTAATTCTGGCCGTGGTTTTCGTTTTGATTTCTTTCGAATTTTGCAATTGAAATGAGGACTAGGACAAATTGCAGATGAAGTAGGCGAATTCATGGCGTACATGTTTCGATGGAATGGATGATTGTTGTCGTGATTTCCAAAAACAAATATTTTTTTATTTCAAAAAAGTGAAAGGCCTATTGACGAAAAGAGAATGTACCCATTGAAGGCAATCATAATTTAAATGAATCAATGGGAAATAAAATGCAATGTCTTGGAGCCATAAAAGAAGATTTTTAATAATTGGTAATTAGAGGTTTGTTTGCGGAATTCGGAAATTGGAAAATTATCTATTGCAGCTTTAAAAGGAATTTAAAATCTTTATTATAGCCATATAAGAGCTATCAGACGTCTTCCATTCATAAAATAGCTCTCAGAGGCAATAGAAGAGCTTTCTCGAAGGTCTTCTATTCATAGAAGAGCTCTCAGAGGTCTTCTATCCATAGAAGAGCTCTCAGAGGTCTTCTATTCATAGGTGAGCTCTCGGAGGTCTTCTACGCATAGAAGAGCTCTCAGAGGTCTTCTATCCATAGAAGAACTCTCAGAGGTCTTCTATCCATAGAAGAGCTCTCAATGGTTTTCTATTCATGGAAGAGCTGCCGGAGGTCTTCTATCCATAGAAGAGCTGCCGGAGGTCTTCTATCCATAGAAGAGCTCTCGGAGGTGTTCCACTATCCATAGAAGAGCTACGACGGTCTTCTATCCATAGAAGAACTCCCAGAGGTCTTCTATACATAGAAGAGCTCTCGGAGGTCTTCTACTCATAGAAGAGCTCTCGGAGGTGTTCCACTATCCATAGAAGAGCTCTGGGCGGTCTTCTATCCATAGAAGAACTCTCGGCGGTCTTCTTTCCATAGAAGAGCTCTCGGAGGTCTTCTATATATAGAATAGCTCTCAGAGGTATTCTATACATAGAAGAGCTTTCAGAGGTCTTCTATACATATAAGTGATCACAGAGGTCTTCTATCCATAGAAGAGCTGTCGGAAGGTTTTTTGGCTTTAGGAGAGCTACAGCAGTTATTTTGGCAAAAGATGAGCTGCAGCAGTTCTGCTGGCAAAAGAAGAGCTAGACTATAGAACAGCTGTAGAAGTTTTTCTGGCTATAGAACAGCTGCAGAAGTTCTTCTGGCTATAGAACAGCTGCAGAAGTTCTTCTGGCGGCTATAGAACAGCTGCAGAAGTTCTTCTGGCGGCTATAGAACAGCTGCAGAAGTTCTTCTGGCGGCTATAGAACAGGTGCAGCAGGTCGACGACTTTCCCGTTGGCTATAAAGACGATTTTTCTGTCGTTTATAGAGACAACCTTCCTGTCATCTATAGAGACGACTTTTCTGTCATCTATAGAGACGACTTTTCTGTCGTCTACAGAGACGACTTTGCTGTCGTCTCTAGAAACGACTTTCCCTGTCGTCTCTAGAAACTACTTTCCCTGTCGTCTCTAGAAACGACTTTCCCTGTCATCTATAGAGACGACTTTCCTGTCATCTATAAAGACGACCTTCCTGTCATCTATAGAGACGACCTTCCTGTCATCTATAGAGACTACTTTTCTGTCGTCTATAGAGACGACTATTTTCCTGCCGTCTATAGAGACGACTACTTTTCTGTCGTCTATAGAGACGACTACTTTCCTGTCGTCTACAGAGACGACTTTTCTGTCGTCTATAGAGACGACTTTCCTGTCGTCTATAGGAACGACTTTATTGTCGTCTATAGAGACGATTTTATTGTCGGTTATAAAGAGGACTTTTCTGTCGTCTATAGAGACGAATTTAGCGTCGTCTATAGAGACGACTTTCCTGTCGTCTATAGAGACGACTTTCCGTCGTCTATAGAGACGACTTTCCGTCGTCTATAGAGACGACTTTCCTGTCGTTTTCATTCGTAAATATATGACTTTGTAGCCGTTCATTCTTTCATATACATTGCCGACATTATAGTCGTCTTTGGAGTCACATTTAGAGAGGACAGTGTTGAATTTCCAGTCTTCTATGTTTGCTTCCTATAAAAAGTGTCGAGAAAAATCAAGTCTATAATTGTCCATTCTGTGTCCATTGTCTTTCTTGTAACACATTTCCTATTCAATAGAATTTCCAATTATCTTCGTCTTTAGTTTTAAGTCGTTTTAAACTTTATGTCCTTTTCTTTGCAATCGAAATGTTGCCACTTGAAAACTTAACAAATTTATCCTTTTCTGGCTCTTCAAGGAAATACAGGACAACAAAAAACAAATACAATCCTTGCAAAACAACAGCAACCAAGCCGAGAGAAAGATAACTAAGGAAAAAGTTATGTCCGCACAGGAATTTTTCAAATTTCATTAGCATGTTTTAAATATGTTTTCCAGCTAACTTTTAATTCCTTTGCCACAAGTGACTTTAAGAAAACAAATAGATAAAATATTTAATAATCCTCTTTTGAAGCAAGCCAAGGAGAAAACAGCAACAACAAAAAATGGCCAAAAGCAAAAGTAAGGCAGGCAAAAATAAAAAAAAAAACACAGCAAAATAAATCTTTTGCAGGCGAAGAGAATAAGTCTAGGCCAAAAAATAGAACAGAACGAAAACAAATGCTTTAAAGTCGTTTCCGATTTTCTGTGGCACACACAAGGATAATAGCCTCAACCCCAACCTCCAAGGAAGAAATAAAAATGCATCCAACAAAAAAATAAAGAAATAAACAATGGAACAGAAGTTGTTGTGTCTTAGCTATGGCCACAGAATAAAATCTTCAGGAAAAGAAAACGACAAAAAATGCCGGGGAAAGTTTTCGACAATCTTAGTAGAGGAAATGAAAACAGAAACATGATTTTGTTTTGCACAATTTTTCGAGCAGTTTGGAGTTTTCTTCTCTTATGAGGAAGGAAAAAATGCAGAACATTTTGAAGTCGTTTATAGAGACGATCTTCCTTTAGTCTATAGAGGCGACCTACCTGTTGCCTATAGAGGCGACTTTAGTGTCGTCAAGAGAGATGACCTTACTGTTGCCGAGAAAGACGATCTTTCTGTCGTCTAAAGATTCGACTTAACTGTCGTCGAGAGAGACGACTTTACTGTCGTCGAGAGAGAGACGATTTTTCTGCCGTCGAGAGAGACGATTTTTCTGCCGTCCAGAGAAACGACTTTACTGTCGTCGAGAGAGACGACTTTACTGTCGTCGAGAGAGACAACTTTACTGTCTTCGAGAGAGACGACTTTACTGTCGTCGAGAGAGACGACTTTACTGTCGTCGAGAGAGACGACTTTACTGTCGTCCAGAGAAACGACTTTACTGTCGTCGAGAGAGACGACTTTACTATCGTCCAGAGAAACGACTTTACTGTCGTCGAGAGACACGACTTTACTCTCGTCTATGCAGGCGACTTGGCTGTCGTAGCCGGTAAAGTCGACTTTCCTGTCGTCGAAGGAGACGAATTGCCTGTCCTTCAAAAGAGATTTTCCTGTCGTCTATAGAAACTACTTTCCTGTCGTCGAAAGATACGACTTTCCCGTCGCCCATGCAGACGACTTCACAATCGTCCACAGAGACGACACTCCTGTCGTCCACAGAGACGACCTTCCTGTCGTCTAATGAGACGACACTCCTGTCGTGACTATCCGGTCATCTACTAGAGACACTTTTCCGCTGCCTGTCGTCGAGGGTGACGACTGTCCTGTCGTCTGTAGAGACGACTTTCCCGTCGTCCATGGAAACGACTTTCCCGTCGTCCATGGAAACGACTTCACTGTCGCTCACAGAGACGACACCCTGTCGTCTATAGAGACAACTTTCCTGTCGTCGAGGGTGACGGCCGTCCTGTCGTCTATAGAAACGACTGTCCTGTCGTCTATAAAGACGACCTTCCCGTCGTCTATAGGGACGACTTTCCCGTCGTCCATGGAGATGACTTCACTGTCGTCCACAGAGACGACCTTCCTGTCCTCTACTGAGACGACTCTCCTGTCGTCTTTAGAGATGGCTTTCCTGTCTTCTTTAGAGACGACACTCCTGTCGTCTTTAGAGACGACACTCCTGTCGTCTACATACACTTTTCCATTGTTTATAGAACCGACGTACCAGTCGTCTATAGAGTCTATAGAAACGACTGTCCTGTCGTCTATAAAAAACAACTGTCCTGTCGTCTATAGAGACGACATTCCTGTCCTATTAAAACGACTTTCCTGTCGTCTATAGAAACGACTTTTCTGTCATCCAGAGAGACGAATTTATTGCCATCGAGAGGCACGACTTTAATGACTTCGAAAGAAGCTACTTTCCTGTTGTCGAGAGAGACGACGTTCCTGTCATCGAGGGAAACGAAATGACTGTCGTCGAGAGAGAAGACTTTCCTGTCATCGTGCTAGACGACTTTCCTATCATCGAAACACGACTTTAATGACTTCAAAAGAACCGAGTTTCCTGTTGTCGAGAGAGAGAGACGACTTTCCTATCGTCAAAGGAAACGACTTCTCTCTGGCGTCCGAAAAGATTATCATAAATTGAACCACAAATTGCTCCTCTACAATTCAGTCAAATCTAATCCTGAATTTCTTTACAAAATATATTCTTTTGCGAAAATGACCCACAAATATTTCAAGGATTTTTATTTTCTCAAACAAAAAACATATTTCCCTTCTGCATGTCCTGTGACTACATATTTGCTAGTGGTCTCCCCATAAATTGAGTTTTCAAATTGCTTGCTTTGTTGTATGTGTGATCCTTAAGATTAATTAAAAAACTTGCCCAGAATCGTATTTGCATAGAAAGGACAGCAAGACAAGAAACAGCATTTGAGGCATGGAATATTGAAACAATGGACAAACAAACATTCCTCCATGCAAATTTTTGGGGCCAAAAGGACGATGCCGAACAGAGGAGTTGTGTGCTGCCAAACAAAACAATCTCTCAATGACAATAAAATGAAGATATAAAATTCAAGTTTGTTCACCAAACCGAAAAAGTAGGTGAATGAACGGACAACAAAAGGATGAATGGATGGATCTGTGGATGGGTGAATGGTCGTTCGCTCGTGTGTGGATTTGAATGTCTTGGTTACGCACATGGAAGAACTGAGTGGCTGACAATTTATGAAGAATTTCTTTAAATGGCAAAAGGACATTTAACTTGAGAGTCACGTGTGTTGGGCACAGGTATCTGTTAAAATTATTTAAAAGACGACAGTGTAAACATTTGCCAGTGAATGATATAATGTTATATTTAACGTGCTGTTTTAAGACCGATGTTCCTGACACTTCGAATGCAGACTCTCAGGCATTATTTTTATATCTTACACCACAAGGTGGTCAGGGTATTATGTATTTGTGCATTTGTTTGTAACAGGCAAAAGGAAACGAGATAGACCCATAGTTCCTTTTGATGATCTGCACATAATCACATATTGAGTCGATTTATGCATGTCCGTCCGTCCTTCTGTCCATGTATTTTTGTGAACAAAGTACAGTTCGCATTTTTTACCCGATCCAGATAAAATTTTACACAAATCATTTGTTTAGCCCAACGACGAACCCTATAAGATAATCGGTCAAGATTTAGATATAGCTCCCTTATATATCTTCCTCCGATTTGCCTTTTATTGTGCACCAAACGTGTAATATCAGTCCGAATATTATGACATTTTGCACGTACGATCAGATTGGACCTGAAAATAAGTATGCCAAATTTGATCGAAATCGGTTCAGATATAGCTATAGCTCCCATATATATTGTTCATCCGATTTGTTATTTTTGTCCTCAGCAGCCGTAATATGCACTCTGTAACAACAATATTTGGGGAAAAATATCAAATGCAGCTCAGAAATACCTTTGCTAAATTTTATTGAGATCGGTTCAGATTTGGATATAGCTCCCATATATAATTTCGTCCGATTTACCTTTGAATGTGCACCAAACGTCTAATATTTGTCCCAAGTTGGATGAAATTTGGCACTTACGACCGAATTGAGTCTAGAAGCTAGTATGTCAAATTTGGTGAAGATCGGTTCAGATATAGCTATAGCTTCCATATATATTATTCATCCGATTTGTTATATTTGTTACCCACAACCATAATATGCACTCCGTAACAACGATATTCAGGGAAATATATCAAATACAGCTCAGAAATATCTTTGCCAAATTTTATAGAGATCGGTTCCGATTTGGATATAGCTCCCATATATATTTATATCCGATTTCAAATTAATTGTGCACCAAATGGGCAATACAAGTCCGAATTTAAAAGATACAAATGCTTCGGCATATTTAGTCCTTTGAACTTTAAGTTATATTTATAATCATATCGTGTATGATTGAATTCTCCCATAAAAACTTTTAATTGTTATGCGTAGCTCTACTAAATTAGCAAGGTGATGTAGGGTATCATAAAGACGGCCCCGCCCGACTTTAAGTCTTTCTTTACTGGTTTAATTTGATTTCAAGATCAATACTGATTTCAATATATTTTTTTCCAAATCTTAAGGCCTTAAATTCAGTCGTTTGTCAACGTTTGTTGAAGGATCTAAAATCTTAAATTAGGACCCGGTAGATTATAAACTTCAAATACAAAATTTCAGACAGTTCCGTTGACCAAAATGGAGGAAAACCATCATAATACCGAATATAGGGTGGTACCCTTATATGGGAGAAATCCCACAAAGTGGACCTACAGCTGTTCACAGCTTATGTTATGCAGTACATACTTTCAGCCCTAATGCGTCTTAATTTCGAAACTTAAGGGAATAATGATAAAAACGGAACTTGGAAGTATAGTGTTATTTGAGAATAAAATAATAGAAGAAATAGAAAATAACCGGTAAGGAAACGTCAAAAGTCGGGCGGGATTGACTATATTGTAACCTTCACCACTATGCGTATTTAGTAGAGCTCCCGTAACAAATACAAGTTTATATTGGGAATTTATGTGAAGTAGATCATTCCGGCATAATTTGACTTCGATAAGGATTATATTAAACAAGTAAAAAAGCTGTAAGTTGGGCCGGGCCGAACGTTGAATACCCTCCACCACTTGGTACAAATTTCGCAACTTTCAAAAAAAAAAAAAATCCGTTAAAAATTCTGTTAAAATCTTAAAAAATACAGAGTGTTGCCGTATATAAGGGTCTATACGACGACGTGGACCTGTATAGGCAACTTTTGTCATAAGCTATTACAATATTCAAATCGAAACTTGAAAAAAATCTTTCTATAATGTAGCTAAAATCATCAAAATATCGAATATCGGGAGGTACCATGGGGGTTTTAAAACATGGACCTGTACAGACAATTTTCTGTCATATGCTGTGGTATCCATTACAAACTTGAAATGCAAAATTTTAAATAATTCCGATAAATAATGTCGCTAAAATCATCAAAATACCGCATATCGGGAGGTACCGCTATATGGGAGCTATACGAAGACCGGCACAGACAATTTTTTTCTCATAGGCTGTAGTATCCATTACGAACTTGTAGTAACAAATTTGAAATAGTCCCGGTAAATAATACCCAATATCGGGAGGTACCGTTATATGTGGGCTATACGAAGACGTAGACCTGCACATACAATTTTCTGTCTTAGGCTGTGGTACCATTACGAACTTCAAGTACCAAATTTGAAATAGTTCCGGTAAATAATGTCTCTAAAATCATCAAATTACCCAATATCGGGAGGCAGTGTTCTATGGGGGCTATACGAAGACGTAGACCTACATGGCCCATTATCAAAACCAAAAGTCTTGCATACATAATATACATTTGAGTAAATTTTTGTCAACTTACTTCATTTCGTTCGGAAGCTAGAGTGACTTCCACAAACGGATATACGGTCAGACTGACAGACATTGCTAAGCCGACATAGAATTTTGTGCTGATCAAGAATATATCTACTTTATGGGGTCTAAATGTATATTTTGGAATGATAAACTGAATATATCCTCCATACTATGGTGGAGGGTATAAAAATATTTATTGGAGCAATAGACATACCGGACCAAGTTTCACCAAATGGTAGAATTCGGTTGCATATGAAAAAATCTATTCAAATTTGGCTGATATTACATATATGGTGGTCAATAACCATAAAATCGGATAAAGACGTATATCGAGGTATATACAAATCTGAACCGACATCGATAAAATTTGGCAGAGGTATTTTCGAGCATCTCACATCATCTAATGTTCGGTATAAAATATCATTGTTGTGGAGTGCATATTACGTATGTGGGAGACTTTAACACCAAATCGGATGAAACATGTATATGGGAGTTATAGCTAAATCTGAACCGATTTTCATCAAAATTTGAAGCACATTTGATTTAAGGCTGAATTCCGTCGGAAGTGCCAAAATTTAGTCCACTCAGGCTGATATTAGCCATTTGGTACACAATAAACCTGATATCGATATATATGGGAGCTATATATAAATCTGAACCAATCTTGACCAAAAAGCAAACACTCATTTCTGAGCTGTATCTGATATCTGGTACCAAATACCATTCATGTGGAGTGCATATTACGTATGTGAGAGACTTTAACACCAAATCGGATAAAACATATATATTGGAGCTATAGCCATATCTGAATTTTATCTGAATTGGAGCTATAGCGAGACTGTATTCGGTTATATGTGCCAAAATTCCAGTCATTTGGGCTGATATTGGCCATTTGGTGCACTATTAACCCATAATCGCTTGACCGCTTGAACCGATCCTTACCAAGGTTCGCCCTTGGGCCACAAAAAATATGGTTTGCAAAATGTTATCTCAATCGGATAATAATGCGACCATCATTTTGTTCACAAAAATACATGAACAGACGGTGCACTATTAACCCATAATCGCTTGACCGCTTGAATCGATCCTCACCAAGGTTCGCTCTTGAACCACAAAAATATGGTTTGCAAAGTGTTATCTCAGTCGGATAATAAATGCGACCATCATTTTGTTCACAAAAATACATGGACAGACGGACGGACTGACATGCATAAATCGACTGAGAAAGTGATTCTATGAAGATCGTAAAAAGTGTCTTGCGTCCTTCTCCAAGTTACGAACAAATGTACAAGGACGTAATACCCCTAAGGGGTAGGATAAAAATACAGGGTGAGATGAAAAAACTGCAATCAACTTTAGACTGCTGTCATTTCCAAGCCACTCGTCCCACACTCGTTAAAATCATTCCACTGACAGCTGATTATATTGTTTACTAGCGTACAAAAGCATTTTGTTGAGAATTTTCCAGAAAAAAAGTTATTCGTGATGGAATTCAAGCGTGATTTCTTTATATTTGCCTGGAAAACCACAAGTGGCTATCGTTAGAGCACTCCAGCATTTAAATGTGAATAAATCTTTTGTATCTCGTACCATCGCTCGTTACCGTGATACTGGTAGTGTAGCTCGACTTCAAGGAAGTGGTCGGAAGAAAAAAGCAACATCAGCAGAAATTGTTCGAAAAGTAAAGAAGCGACTTGATCTAAACCCGCATCGTAAAATGCAATATCCCGTTCGTCGTCAAATATTAAAAAGAAAAAGCTCGGGGAAAAGCCATTGAAATTCC
Source organism: Musca domestica (assembly GCF_030504385.1). Classification (NCBI taxonomy): domain Eukaryota; kingdom Metazoa; phylum Arthropoda; class Insecta; order Diptera; family Muscidae; genus Musca; species Musca domestica. The sequence continues at coordinate 1,170,084 of NW_026712235.1, forward strand.
AAAATGTGCAAGAACATACACCGCAGCAGAAAGAAAATAGACTCAAAAGAGCTAAAGAGTTGCTTCGCTTGGCCGAAAGTGATGAACTGCCGAATTTGGTTTTCTCCCATGAGAAAACATTCGTTGTCCAGCAGTTTGTAAAGAAACTAAATGATCGTGTTTACTTACCAAAGAGGTCAGCTGCAAATGTGCACCTTCGGTTCGGCCACCAGAACTCAAGCACCGGCCATGGTGAGGTTGTGGGCCGCCATAACAGCCGATGGTCGCTCTGCGCACGTATTAATCGACAGTGGCATCACAATAAATGCCGAATATTATCGCGAAAATATTCTGAAGGGTGTATTAAAGCCTTGAACACGCAAACATTTTGGCCGCAAAACAACTCGGCACGCACCACCCAAAAATGGTGACAAAATGAGGTTCCTCGCTTCATTTCCAGCGCAAAATGGCCACCAAAATCCACCGGATTCCAATCCGTTGGACTATAGTGTCTGAGGTATTTTGGAAAGCAAGGTTGGCACTAAAATATACCAAAGTGGAGATCACCTCAAGCAAGCGCTTCGCCGGGAATGGGCCAAATACCGCAGAGCAACATTCCGGCAGCGTGTGACGGTTTCATTGGCCGTTTGAAGGACATAATTCGTGCCAAAGTTGACGAATTCGGCCCTTTGAAGGCCATAATTCGTGCCAAAGGTGACCAATTCGAACAAACCTAAACTTATTCTAAAATTTGATGATATTTCCCAAATTTTTTGCTTTCATTCAATAAATTTAAAAAAAAAAAAAAAATCAAAATTATGGCGTTGACTTTTATCTCACCCTGAATTGTCACCGGTTCGTCCAATTCACTGTTTCTATTTACCAGAAGATCTATGGCTTTTTTAAATCAAGTTCTATGTCTCTGAAATACGCTGCAGTCGTTGTGTAGCTAGAATGAGTTCCTGCAGTTGTTGTTTAGCTTGATATTTTGGCTTTCGCAGAAGACCCCCGCACCTGTTCCATACAGTTGACATGTGGTCTGTTCCGGGTCCAGTTGTCCTTGTTAGGTCAGATGGTCAGTGATTCGAAGTTCAATCTATGTAGTCACTGGCTTTCCGCGGCCTCCTATGCTCTCAACATGCATTTAAATCATTAGAATGTCCATTGTCCAAGTTCGCTGAGTCTTAGGCCACCCCTAGCTTTCTGTTCTTCTAAAAATAGGGCATCCAGTGCAGATTGGGGTCTTTGCTATATTAATTTTAAATTTATCTGCGATATATGTCCACATAAGGCAAATCTTTATATTTGCCTCACAACTTGCCTCATAACTTCGCTTCCCCCTCCTTGCCATACCTTCAACAACTGCGAACAGTTTCCATGGTCACATGTAGCTGCTTCAGGTGAATTCATTAATTAGTGGCAGTAGATATCAATTAAATAAAAATTTGTTGCCAAAAATAAAATTTTCTTTCAGTTACAAGTTTTAATTACATATTTTGAAATTAAAACCAACAACAACAAGAAGAACAAAACACGAAGCCATGGAAAATATTCTCCCAAACCAAAACAACAGTATATGGACATACATATTCGTATATTTGTTTAAAAAATTTTTCGGCCAAGCTTCGCTCTGCCATGAGGAAAAACTTTTCTCCACATTGTTGTTGCTTTAGTTTTGCGTTTTTGGGAGAATCCGTTTTTTTT